>NC_044040.1:46148317-46863317 GCF_901765095.1 Microcaecilia unicolor | reverse complement strand
TTCAAAATTCTTGGCTACACTACTGCAGGGCAGTTTAAATTGAGACACCTAGGAAAAAGAATAAAGAACAGGGCATGGGAAAGTACGCTGAGAGAGATACAATGGAATAGGAATTAGTTTCACTGCAGTATAATAAGCCATGTCATTAGTTAGATATAAATATGACACTTTGATAATAATTTTTAGTTGAAAAGCTTCAAATATTTTTATGGGTTTGTGCCTCCGAATATTGAAGTAATTTTTTTCTTCTTTCATATAATTTGTTTTTGATGTGCCTAACTTGAAAATAGACAACAAACCCCAGAAGAAGGGGATTGTTGCTTGCAAGTGGTGAATTATTTTTATCACAGGTAACTTACTCACATGTCTGGTATCTGTCAAAAAACAAAGCTGCAGTTATGATGCCACAGCTGCCAAATACTCATTGCAGCTGCTTTATTAGCTGGTGGGAATTCCTGGTTGGGAACCTCACTGAAGAAGTACAGTATGTCCCAGGTGTTACTATGCTACAAAGACTGAGTGTATTGTTCAGCAGATGACAAAGTAGAGGTGTCGTATCCCAAGAGATTCAGGCATAACATTCGAGCAGTATTCTCACGCTAGCTAGCTATTTTTGCAGGAGGCAAGCTACTGTCTTGATGCCACAAAAGAACAAATGAAACAACCCAACGCCCAAATGAAACTTAGTTGTTTTAAATGTTAGAAACTTAGTGGCCTTTTTACTAAGATGCGTAAGCGTCTATGCGTGCCCAACGAGCACCAATTTGGAGTTACCGCCTGGCTACCGCATGGCTCTCGTGGTAATTTCCTTTTTGGCGCATGTCCAATACGCGTGTCCGAAAAATAATTTTTGTTTTCTGGCATGTGTTCGCTACGCACGCAGGTCATTACCACCCGGTTAACACGTGAGACCTTACCACTAAGTCAATGGCTGGCGGTAAGTTCTCAGACCCAAAATGGATGCTCACCAATTTTTATTTTGTACATCCATTTTTGGCAAAAATTTTAAAAATGCATTTTTTGCAGGCACGCTGAAAAATGGATCTGCACACACCCAAAACACATCTACACTACCGCAGGCCATTTTTCAGCACACCTTAGTAAAAGGACCCCTTAGCAGGCTCATGTAAATTTTATTAGACCTCAGTGGCGACTTTCCACAAGGACCACTCTACCATTGACTCGCCTGCCTCTTCACAAGTCTACAACATTTAGAAATTCTTTGAATTTATTCATAAATTTGGGGCATTGGGTTGTTTCATTTGGACTGAATGTATGCCACTGCCTTGAAGAATATGTTAGTCAATTAATTGTGAAAACTAAAATCTATTGGCAAATTTGGCAGATTCCTGATTTTACCCCTAGGCTTTGAAATTTGCAGTGGATATAAAGTGTGTGTGGTCACTTGCACTTGCTTTTGTATTTTCTTTGAAAAGTAAGTGAAAAGATTTCAAAAAACCATCTGCACACGTGCTTTCACCTTATTCCAGCACATATCTTTCTCTTTCTCACATCATCTTTTCTTTTATTCCTGCTCCTCTGTCTTCCTGTCTTTCTAATTTTTCTGCATCCTTTCTCTGTATAGGTAGGCCGGCGAGGGGCATGCCGAGCAGCCGCACATAACATGGCGGCTGCTGCCTGGCAGCTCCTGCGTCAGAGCGACCCTTCCTTTCCGGCTTCCCCATCAGCAATTGAGATGACGCGGCAGGAGACCCCCTTGCCATTGGTTGGGAAGCCGGAAGGGGCAGGGCTTCAGGGGAAAGCATAAAAGCTGCCAACGAGGCCTAGGGAGCCTCTTGTCCTTTCTCAGTATTTCTCAGTCTTTTTCCAAAATCAGTCAGCATCACACAGTAACAATTCATAATCTTATTCAATAGTCACTATGGCACATCATTAATTCTTGTAGCTTTCTGGGATTGGTGGTTGAGATAACTGAAACATGATAATGTTGGCCCACATTACGGTTAATGAAAATATAAAATATTCATATCAAATCATTAATTGGGCTATAAAATATAATGTGTATGGATACAAATATATATTCCTGAACTAGTCTTCTAATCTTTGATGAATAGCTGTGACGTTAATTCATAAATTTGCAACATCATGGTAAACTGATGTCTGTGCCTACCTCGTCATATGTTGTTCAATTATGCATGTATTCTTAGGACTTACTTTATCTGCTCTGGACAGCATAAGTAGACATGGAAAAATATTAAATGGAGGGCGTCTCTGTCATTCTGTATACTTCTTTCTGCCAAGGAAAAGGAAATTCAGCATATTTTGTATTCTTTGATAAAGGAAATCTGTATTTTCTTCTGAGCAGATGTACAACAATCCTATGCAAACCAAACCAAGGGCCCTGTTTACTAAGCCGTGTTAGCATTTTTAATGCGCATTAACCATGTACGCGTGTTAATAGTGTACGCGCCTACAATATCCTTATAGGCGCCTACATAGTTAGTGCACGCGCTAATTGTAGGTGCGTTAAAAACGCTAACGCGCCTTAGTAAACAGGGCCCGAAGTCTGATTATGTCATGTCTGGATCACAAATCACCTAAACTGAATTGGTTCCTCTCTAATTCTGCCCTCATTTGCAGCTGTGAACTCTATTCTAGAATGGTCCGATACAACACAAATCCATTCAGAGTTTGGTAAACTAAAACCTTAGTCCATTTTCACAGCAGATAAAATGCATTTTTGTAACAATGTTGTATATAGGAACACAAGGGGCAATTCTATAATGGATGCTAAACATTTGGTGTCCAAAATCTGTGTACTAAGATAATGTTCTGTAATGGCATCTGGGTATCAAGATTGTTATAGAATAGAGCTTAAGTTGACGTTTGGGCACCATGTAAAAGGCAGGTATAAATATTGACACGTAGATGTTGGTGCATAGACATGGATTGGCAACTGTAGGAAATGGGATACTGGACTTGATGGACCTTTGGTCTGTCACAGTATGGCAACGCTTATGTTCTTAAGTTATTCAAAATTATTTAAGCTGGGAACCAACTAACCACCAATATAAAACTGGGAAATGGTGCTGAATATTGGCAGAAAATGCCCCATTTTGGAGCTAAGCCACCCATTGGCATTATGGGGCAGAGTTGGGGAGGCACAGGGAGTTATGCAGGTGCAACAACATTCACTACCAGAATGCTCATAGCTAACTGGGCATATATGACCGCATAAAAAGCAGTCCTAAATTCACCCGGCACTATCAGCCGGTAAAATCCAAACCCCACTCCCATTCCCCAGCAAGGTCTAGACCGAGGTTGTCCAACCTTGGTCATCAAGGACGGGCATAATCGAACAGGGCCGGCCATCAATATGGGCGGCCATCTCTAAGGCCGGCCCTGTAAAGCTGCATACCCGACCGTATTATCGAAACAAGATGGCCGACCATCTTTTGTTTTGATAATATGGTCAGGGCCGGCCAAATCTCAACATTTGGGCCAGCATTAGAGATTGCCGGCATTAGAGATCGCCGCCATTGGTTTCCGCCGATAATGGAAACTAATGGCGGCCATCTCAAACCCGGCTAAATCCAAGCCATTTGGTCATGGGAGGAGCCAGCATTTATAGTGCAGTGGTCCCCCTCACATGCCAGGACACCAACCGGGCACTCTAGGGGGCACTGCAGTGGACTTCACAAATTGCTCTCAGGTGCATAGCTCCCTTACCTTGGGTGCTGAGCCCCCCAAAACTGCGACGGAAAGCAGTTGAAGCCGGCCAAAATCGGCTTTTGATTATACCGATTTGGCCGGGTTTAGGAGATGACCGGCCATGGCCGGCCTTCTCCTTCTAAAATAAGCAGGAAGATCTGCAATCCAGTTGGGTTTTCAGGATTTCCTCAATGAATATACATGAGATATATTTGGATGCACTGCCTCTCTTGTATGCAAATAGATCTCATTCATATTAATCGGGGAAATCTTGAAAATCCAACCTGGTGAGGGCCGAGGTTGGACACCCCTAGTACAGAGTCCCTTCCCACCCCCCAGGCAAAGTTCAGACCCCTCCAAAGTACAGCAAGGCTTCAGCTAGAGGTTGTGGCAGCCATCTTATAGAGGCAGCCACTATGGGCAGGAGTGAATGGGTTTGCTCCTGTCCCCATTGACATTGAGGATCACTAAGGGGTTTAGGTAGGCTCGGGGGGGGGGGGGAGCCATCCTGAATAGGGGAGCTGGGAAGGGTGCCTGTGCCCCACTGCGAAGAGGGTCTGTAACTTACTGGGGGAGGTAGTGGGGATCAGAGGTGCTGAAGCACTTCTTATTATGTTATTCAGGTCCCAGCCAATGTTCAACTGGGACCACATAATGGTCTTATACAGGCCCCAGCTGAATATTGGCCAAGACTTGCATAAGCTCTGGCAGCCACTGCAGTCTTAATTAGCATCGGATATTCAGTTCCGGTGTCCGGACATGGCTCTGCACTGAATATCAGGGCTAATTCTTCCAGCAGAATATTGACTGGAAGATTAGAGTACTAGCACTTACTCAAGTGAATGTCGTGGAGGGGCATAATCGAACGCGAACGCCTATCTCCATGGGTGTCTATGTCCGAAAACGGGTACGTGAAGAGGCGGGACAGACCGTATTTTCGAAAAAATGGACGTTTTTAGTTTCCATTATCGTTAAAAAAAACAAACGCCCAGCTCAAAAATGTCCTAATCCGAGCCATTTGGTCATGGGAGGGGCCACAATTCATAGTACACTCGCCCCCATGACATGCCAGGACACTAACTGGGCACCCTAGAGGTCAGTGCGGTGGACTTCAGACAACGCTCCCACATGCATAGCTCCCTTACCACGGGTGCTGAGCACCCAACCCCCCTCCCCCAAAACCCACTACCTACAAATGTACAACACTACCATAGCTCTTAGGGGTGATGGGGGCACCTACATGTGGGTATAGTGGGTTTTGGAGGCCTCCCATTTATCAGCACAAGTGTTACAGGTAGGGGGGATGGGCCTGGGCCCACATGGCTGAAGTGCACTGTGGTACCCACTAAAGTGCTCCAGGGACCTGCATACACGCAGGCCTCTAGGACTTGTTGCTGCTATATAACATTGGCACACCAGTTGACACCTGAAGACTAATCTCTCCGAAAATGTCCTTTATTGGAATAAGCATGCTTCACACAGTTAACTGCAGATCAGAGGTTGTGCCCCACTGGCAACGAGTCTCCCTGGTACTGAGATTAGCAGTAGGTCAGAGCTGGCAGAATGCTGTACAATGCCCTCTTTCAGCCACATTCAAGGGAAGAACTAAGTTCTGTAACATGGGTAACATGTGAAAGGGATCTAAAACTGGCTTACAAAAATGGCCACTACCTCATGGACTACCGGAAACAAAACAGGGCACACTCTGACCCAGTAAGCAGGGGGAAAAGCACCATGGGAGTAGAGCCTACCAACTACCAACACTGTGAGCATTTGCCACAAGCTAGTGGAATCACGGAGCCCAATACCCTACACCCACCACAATGCATTGCTGATGTGACTCTGCAGTGCGCATAACAGAAAAGCTGTCACACTCACCCGAGAGCCACATCAGAACCAGGGAAAGGCTGTCACAGGATAGAACACATTCTGCTGTCATGGAGGTGGGTACGGCATTTGAGGCTGGCATACAGGCTGGAAAAAAGTTTTTAAAGTGTTTTTTTTTTGGTGGGAGGGGGTTAGTGACCACTGGGGGAGTCCGGAGAGGTCATCCCCGATTCCCTCCAGTGGTCATCTGGTCAGTTGGGGCACTTTTTTGAGACTTGTTAGTGAAAAAAAAGGGTCCACAAAAAGTGACCCAAAATCGCGGTAAAAACGCCTTTTTTTTCGACTATCAGCTAAAGACGCCCATCTCTCCTTGGCCGATAACCATGCCTCCGACACGCCCCCGTCAACTTTACCTGTTTCCGTGACGGATTGCAGTTGGAAACGCCCAAAATCGGCTTTCGATTATACCGATTTGGAGGCCCATCTCCCGATTTGGGTCGCAATATAGGCGTTTTTCTCTTTCGATTATAAGCAGGATAGTCATGCTCATAAGTGTGCTAGTGCCAATACAGCCCATTCACTTTGAATGGGCTGTGTCGACAATACCACGCATAAGCTGCTAGCACAGCTTAGTACACAAACTCCTTAGGGTGCTCTAGAAATATAACCTAAAGAGCAATCTTATTTGCTGTACTTTAAATAGCATCCTAAATTATTATCCAAAGTCCAAGACTCAAAGATACATTTTTTCCATTGCTTCTTCCTCTAGTATGGAAGAAAAAGAATTTCTTAACACTTATTCTTGGCACTGACTGAGTGAAGGTTCCTTAAACCTTTTTTGTGAAAAAGCATTTTGTATACTCTTGAGCACCCAGTATGACTCATTCTATCCATTGTCACAAATCATACGTGGCTGGAAGTTATATTTGGATGCTGTGCCCGGATATAAGTGAATGCTTTGCCGTGAACAAAGCAGCGTTTATTTGTTGTCATCAAAATTCATAAGTTGTCTGATTGAGTGCAAAGTTTGAAAGGTAGTTATTAATGGTGTTTTTTTTTTCACTTTCATAAAACCATTATGACTTTTTTTTTTCAAATGCTTGAATAAAAAATTCACAACTCGGTATACAGTTAGGGAGAGGAGGGAAGTGGATGAGATGACAAAGCAATTTAGTTGATAATGGACATGAACTTATCAAAATACTGCAGCCAAACATAATTTAAACTGTGTAGGTGACTGGTACATACCACTCGTAAAGAGGAAGTGTGAAAGATTAGGCGTGTTAGATGAAGCCAGTTTTATTTGGTATCTTTCAGGTCATGGAAAAATAGAACATGTAAGCAAAAATTAAAATCAGACTTTTAAAACGTTAATTGAGTTAAACTCAGAAAAAGAATTCTGACTGCAAGCTAATAATGAACTTAGTAGGACAAAAATAATGACACCTTCTGGTGCAGTGATGTGACTCAGAGGAGCTGTATATCTTGGAAAAACAATAAGGGGTCCTTTTACTAAGGTGTGCCAAAAAATGGCCTGCATTGGTGTAGATGAGTGTATTGGAAGCACGCAGGTCCATTAGTCAGCGCACCTGCATAAAAGGCTTCTTTTGGGGGGGTGAAAATGGACGTGCAGCAAAATAAAAATTGGTGCGCGTCCATTTTGGGCCTGAGACCTTACTGCCACCCACTGACCTGAGCAGTAATGGTCTATGCACATACAATGCCGATTACCACCCGGTTAGTGCCACGTACTGGAAAATTTCTGGCGTGCTTAGTGGATGCGCATAAAAATGAAATTATCACACTGGCCATGCGGTAGCTGGGCAGTAGTTCAAAACTGACACGCATAGGACACGTGTACGTGCCTACACAGCTTAGTAGAAGGACCCCTAAGTCCCCTGTATGCAGGCTTTTAGATATGAAGATTATTTCCATTTTTGACAACTGGGAAAGACCAAAGGTCCATCAAGCCCAGCATCCTGTTTCCAACAGTGGCCAATCCAGGTCATAAATACCTGGCAAGATCCCCAAAAAGTACAAAACATTCTATACTGCTTATCCCAGAAATAGTGGATTTTCCAATGCGAGGCCCGTGCCCACCCAGTCCACCTCCAGGCCCATCTAAAAATTGATCTCTGGCTACGCTACTGACACTGGTATTTATGCTATGTTTTCGTTGGTGTAAATGGATGCACGTAGTTTTAGGCACTAGGATATTGACTAAGTGTATTCTATATACTGCGCCTAAATCTAGACACCGCTTACAAAATAAGCTTAAGTTGAAATGTTTTCTTTGTGGACTTTCTAGGCACTATGGGGTCCTTTTGCTAAACCGCATAAGCGTCTACACGCAGCTAATACGTGCCAAAATGGAGTTACTGCACGGCTACCACGTAGCACTTGCGGTAATTTCATTTTTGGTGCACGTCTGATATGCGCAGCCAAAAAACAATTTTTATTTTCTGGGGCGCGACAAGTGGCATTTGGCACATGTAGGTCATTACCGACCGGTTTCTGTGTGAGACTTTACCGCTAGGTCAATAGTTGGTGGTAAGGGTCTCAGACTCAAAATGGACGCACAGCAATTTTGATTTTGCCGCATGTCTATTTTCGGCAAAAATTTTTAAAAAGGCCTTTTTTACAGATACACTGAAAAATGATTCTGTGCACGCCCCAAACCCGCGCCTACACTACAGCAGGCCATTTTTCTGTGCACCTTAGTAAAAGGACCCCTTTATATAGATTCCAGCCCTGATTGTTTACTTTAGATGTCTGCACATGGCATGTGGAGGGGCATTTTCAATATGATGTCTAAGTACGATTTTGAACATTTTGCACAAAACATCCAAAACCCAAATAGGAAAGAAGGAAAAAAATCTTTCAAAAATACTTTTTCGAATAAGGTTTTGTGCTTTGGATGTTTTGCGTTTTGGTCCATTTTCAGGAAAAAAATAAATAAATGGAAAACAGAGAGTTTCATGCTATTAGGATGTAGGAGGAGCCAGCATTTTAGTAGACTGGTCCCCCAGACATCACAGGAGAGCAATGGGGCACCCTAGGGGGCACTTCTGTGCACCTCATAAAAATGCTCCCAGGTACACATCTCACCTTTGCTCCCTTATCTTATCCCCTGAGCCCTCCAAAACCCACCCAAAATACACTGCCCCCCACTGTACATCACTACAATAGCCCTTATATGTGGGTACAGTAAGGCTTTGGTGACTTTGAGAGGGGTCACATTTTCCACCACAAGTGTGACAAGTAGAAGGAGATAGGAACCTGTCCCCCACTCCATAGTGCACTGCACTGACCTCTACACTATTCTAGGGTCCTGCATGCTGCTTTAATAGACCTGACTAGATCTGAGTCTTAGAGTCTGGTAAGTCATATTTTTATTCACATTTTTGGGGGGTGAGAGGGGGTCATTGACCACTGGGATGGGTGTATTGGGAGGTCACCCATGATTCCCTCCAGTGGTCATTTAGGGTACCTTTTGTTCCTTATTCATTCTGATGACAGGTCTAGACAAAAACTTCTTAGTTTAGTCCTGGATGTTTTTGTTTTGTTTTATTATGGCTGTAAAATGTCCAAGTATTAGGCACGCCCTAATCCCACCTTTGAAACGTCCCTAACATGCCGCCTTGTGATTTGGACTCACTGAAGATGAATTGCACAGATAAATGTCTTCAAAAAAGGTTTCGAAAATACCAGTTTGGAGGTTTTGAGAAGAAAAACATCCAAATGGTGCTTTATGACACTTTTTGGACATTTTTCTCTTTTGAAAATGATCCCCATATTAAACTAAAAGCCACTTAACTGGACAGTGCCATTGCTTCTGACCACCAAAGCATTTTTATCCAGGGGCAGAATCAGGACACTACTGGGAGTTATACAGGCATCACATATCTAACTGGACAAGTTGGATCGCAGAAAATGCTAGAGATTATGGCAGCCATTTTAAGAAAGGCAGCTTCTAGGGCAAGGAGCAAGTGGGGATCGCTCCTGCCTAGAAGGACCCCCCCCCCCCCCACCCACACACACACACTGGACTACCAGGGATGTCAAGAGGCTCCAAAGGGGAGGCTGGTCTCGGGGAGGGGGAGCCATTCTTGAGCAGAATCAATCTGGGGATCTGGGGGTGTTCAACCTCAGGAGGAGCTGATCTTGGGGGGGGGGGATCCATCTCAGGGGAAGCATTCAGGGAGTCAGAATCAGTAGGGAGTTTAGGAGGGGGTGTCAAAATTGGCAGGGGGATGGGGGGCAAGAGAGAAAATGAAAGAGCCATTTGTGTGGCTCTGAGCTGATAGTCAGCTGGTCCTGGCTGAATATCAATCAGGACCTGCATAAGCATGAACGGGTTGCTGGACATGGGTGGCTGCAGGGGGGGCAGGGGGTCGCTGGACATGGGTGGCTGGAGGGGGGCAGGCCAGCAGTCTGGCCAGTTTGGGCTATTTTGCTATATATATTGATTGGATGGTCTATAGTTTCATTTTTGCTTTACTTAATTGGTATTTGCTGTCATTACAATACGTGAACCTTAATCTACCATAATATCACATTGTATTTGTTCATAACGAAAATGGCAAACACCATAACGATATTATGTAAGCCACATTAAGTCTGCAAATAGGTGGGAAAATGTGGGATACAAATGTAACAAATAAATAAATAAATAAATAAAATTTTACATTTTTTTCAACAATCTTACCTTTCATAACTTTTTCCAATTATTTATTATTACAAATTTATTATATCCTGCCTAACACTAAGCGGCTAATAATAACAACTATTTATAACCTGCTCTATGTAAGCAATTCTAGGCAGCTTACAAAACAACATACAGTGGGGGAAATAAGTATTTGATCCCTTGCTGATTTTGTAAGTTTGCCCACTGACAAAGACATGAGCAGCCCATAATTGAAGGGTAGGTTATTGGTAACAGTGAGAGATAGCACATCACAAATTAAATCCGGAAAATCACATTGTGGAAAGTATATGAATTTATTTGCATTCTGCAGAGGGAAATAAGTATTTGATCCCCCACCAACCAGTAAGAGATCTGGCCCCTACAGACCAGGTAGATGCTCCAAATCAACTCGTTACCTGCATGACAGACAGCTGTCGGCAATGGTCACCTGTATGAAAGACACCTGTCCACAGACTCAGTGAATCAGTCAGACTCTAACCTCTACAAAATGGCCAAGAGCAAGGAGCTGTCTAAGGATGTCAGGGACAAGATCATACACCTGCACAAGGCTGGAATGGGCTACAAAACCATCAGTAAGACGCTGGGCGAGAAGGAGACAACTGTTGGTGCCATAGTAAGAAAATGGAAGAAGTACAAAATGACTGTCAATCGACAAAGATCTGGGGCTCCACGCAAAATCTCACCTCGTGGGGTATCCTTGATCATGAGGAAGGTTAGAAATCAGCCTACAACTACAAGGGGGTAACTTATCAATGATCTCAAGGCAGCTGGGACCACTGTCACCACGAAAACCATTGGTAACACATTACGACATAACGGATTGCAATCCTGCAGTGCCCGCAAGGTCCCCCTGCTCCGGAAGGCACATGTGACGGCCCGTCTGAAGTTTGCCAGTGAACACCTGGATGATGCCGAGAGTGATTGGGAGAAGGTGCTGTGGTCAGATGAGACAAAAATTGAGCTCTTTGGCATGAACTCAACTCGCCGTGTTTGGAGGAAGAGAAATGCTGCCTATGACCCAAAGAACACCGTCCCCACTGTCAAGCATGGAGGTGGAAATGTTATGTTTTGGGGGTGTTTCTCTGCTAAGGGCACAGGACTACTTCACCGCATCAATGGGAGAATGGATGGGGCCATGTACCGTACAATTCTGAGTGACAACCTCCTTCCCTCCGCCAGGGCCTTAAAAATGGGTCGTGGCTGGGTCTTCCAGCATGACAATGACCCAAAACATACAGCCAAGGCAACAAAGGAGTGGCTCAGGAAGAAGCACATTAGGGTCATGGAGTGGCCTAGCCAGTCACCAGACCTTAATCCCATTGAAAACTTATGGAGGGAGCTGAAGCTGCGAGTTGCCAAGCGACAGCCCAGAACTCTTAATGATTTAGAGATGATCTGCAAAGAGGAGTGGACCAAAATTCCTCCTGACATGTGTGCAAACCTCATCATCAACTACAGAAGACGTCTGACCGCTGTGCTTGCCAACAAGGGTTTTGCCACCAAGTATTAGGTCTTGTTTGCCAGAGGGATTAAATACTTATTTCCCTCTGCAGAATGCAAATAAATTCATATACTTTCCACAATGTGATTTTCCGGATTTAATTTGTGATGTGCTATCTCTCACTGTTACCAATAACCTACCCTTCAATTATGGGCTGCTCATGTCTTTGTCAGTGGGCAAACTTACAAAATCAGCAAGGGATCAAATACTTATTTCCCCCACTGTACATGCTTGTTCTTGAGCTGTTAAGATCATTGCTTCAGTTTCTTCTTTAAAGTGCTCCAATTTTCAGCTATTCACGTGATGGGTTTTTGTCATTTTTATGTTCAATATCTTTCCTATATTGGCTATGTTCTGGCTTCGCTTTCTGATTGTTGAACCTGCATTCTATTTCTTCTGTTATTGATTCTGATGATTTCAGCAATTTTTTTTTGAAACTCCACTTAATATAGGTTTTGCGTTTTGTAACATAGTCATTCAGTCCATGCTTTTCTTCTTCCAAAGACTGCTTCGCTTCCTTTGATTCTTGCTATATATAATTTATCAATGCCATGTCATAGGTGTAGGGCATGAGTTATTGTCATCAGTTGTGCAGTTCTTCGATCAAGTTTATCTAAATCAGCTTGTGTCCAAGCTACAGTTCTTGCAATTTATCTGATGATTGCAATTGCCCAAGTATTAACAAGCTTTAATTACATTGCCTTCCCTTAATTATGACATTAGAATTTTCTGAATACATCGGATATAGTTTGAGCTAGTATTTATTTTGATCTGGTCATGTAGCAAATCTGAGAGTGGGCATGTTCTGTGCTGATCCAGTTAGTACATCAACATTGCCACTCATTAAGGGCTCCTTTTACAAAGTGGCTATACTGATTAACGTGCGCTAAATGCAAAGAAGCCCATTCAATTCCCACGAGCTTCTTCTCATTCAGTGCACGCTAATCTGTAGCGCTGCTTTGTAAAAGGATCCCTAACTGATTAATGCATGCGTAGTGAGTGAGCCCTTACCACCTCCGTAAAGGATGGTGGTAGGGGCTCACATGCTAATAGGATAATTAGGTCATAGCCATTAAAGCACTTAAAGAACGCATCACGTTCAAAATATGTACCCTAGTTCACAAAATCATTCACGGAGATTCCCCAGCCTACATGTCAGACCTGACAGACTTACCACCCAGGAATGCTAAAAAATCGTCCCACACATGCCTTAATCTTCACTTCCCCAACTGTAAAGGTCTAAAATACAAACTAACGCATGCGTCTACCTTTTCCTACTTGAACACACAATTCTGGAACGCGCTGCCGTGCAACATAAAAACGATCTGTGAACTAACCGACTTCCGCAAACTACTGAAGACCCATCTCTTTAACAAGGTATACCACAAAGATCAACAAATGTGAACTCCTCCATATATATCCAGAATTGTCTTACAACATTTGCTTGTTATACTACTATTATGCTTTATCATTACCTTGTTACCCAAGATCCTTCTGTAACACTAAATGTCTATTTTATTATACATTTCCACCATTCATGATGTATTGTAAGTGACATTGATCCTGCAAAGAGGTGGGAAAATGTGGGATACAAATGCAATAAATAAATAAAATAATAAAATAAATAAATAAAATACAAAAAATGGCCATTTTACCCTGCGGAAAAATGTCCTTAGTTCATGGGAGTGACCCGCATAGTTTGGTAAAAGGGCCCCTAAATAAATATTGCATGGAGGGTGATCATACCATATTATTTACCTTGCACATTCCAAATCCTCATTTGCATGAGGTGTTCCTTTATTAGCATGTGTTAGAACTTATATGGTTGAATATGTTATTTTTAGCACATTCATACTAACAGCTTTCCACATGCACATTAGGGCCATACTGCATAGCTCACCATTTTTAGCACATTCAAAAAGCCTTAATATGTGTCACATTTTCCAAAAAACAGGAACTAGGTTTGTGAGCCCTTGGGCCACTGCTGAGGCACGGCAGTGGCAGGCAAAACCATCCCACCCAGAGATAAGGCAGAACTCTGACAGGGCCAGCTAGACTTCACCTGCACTTGACCACCGTTCCTCAGGAGTTGAGCCCCTGGGTGCAGGTGGCTGGCAGGACTTACTGGACAGGGCGGGAACTGGAAACCAGCTAGGCAGGAAGGGGACAGGCCAACAGGGTCAGGAACTGAAAGCTGCAGAGCAGCCACTAAAACAGGGTACAACTACTGACAGACAAGAGACAAGCCGGAAAGCTGCAGAGCAGCCACTAAAACAGGGAACAAATACTGACAGACAAGAGACAGAACTGAAAGCTGCAAGCAGCCACTGAAACAGGGAAAAAACACTGATAGATAAGAGACAGAACTGAAAGCTGCCAGGCAGCCACTGAACAAGAAACACAGACAACCTAGAACTAGACAAAGACATACAAACAAGAAACAAGACTGGGAAACAAGCAATAAAGTACAAGAAGCTACACAAAGACTAAACTAGAATCAGGCAAGAATACAGACTATAAACTGGACTAGGCAGAAGTGCAGCAAGCACCAACAAACCAGGGCCTTAGGCGATGCAAAGGCAAAGCAGAGAGTTTCCAAATGGCTAATAAGCCCAGCAGCAGCTGAGATTCACTGCATCAATCACCAGGCAGCTAAGGATGCTGTGCAGGCTCAAACAAGACAAGCAAGTCTGGCAGGCCGGAAGATTCGGACTGGACTGAGCTGAAGTCTGGAACGGGAAACAGCACACAGACAATCCAATGCAGCCACCAGGTCTGGCCACCAGAGGGCAAGAGGAACACAAACCAAAACACAGGCAGAGAGCATACTGAAACACAGAGAGGCTTAACACACACAGGTGTAGTATAGTAGAGTAATCAGAGCCATGCTGGAAGCAGCCAGCACACAGAGACAGAACTAACTCAGGAAGAACAGACAGAAGCCAGCTCAGAAGCTGACCGCCAGAAATAAGGTGAGCCTGAGAGGGGTCACGAACACAGACGTGACACTTTTTTGAGGTGCGGCGACCAGAATTGAACACAATACTCAAGGTGCGGTCGCACCATGGAGCGATACAACGGGAAAATAATATCCTCATTTTTGTTTTCAATCCCTTTCCTAATGATACCCAACATTCTATTTGCTTTTCTAGTCGCAGCAGCACATTGAGCAGAATAATCGCTTGTCAAAAAGCCAGTTATTGGCACTAATTGACTTTGTGCAAATTGGGAACATGCTTAAATTTGCACACGCAATTTTTGGCAACCTCTATAGAATCTGGGGGATGATCTCATAGGCAGCCATCATTCATTATTTTAATCATTACACCAATTCAGTAAGTGCTTGCACAAAATCAAACAAATGAATAAAGAAGTTACCTGGGTTTACCATAATAATAGTTCAAAAAAGAGCAATAGTTATCTTGTAAAATAATGGGGAAATGATTAAAATAATGAGTGGTGGTTGCTTGCGTCACCAAATGTTGCCATTGCCATCTTAAATTATGAGCGCAACAAAAATGTATTTTTTTTTAGGTTATTTGAGGTACCTTTATAAATTATGACTATAATTAACTTTTTGGGAGGTTTTGTTAGTTGCATGTTGTAATCCTGTCAATAATTGAGTAAGGCTCCTGAAATAGTAAATGTTATGTTAAAAGCCGAAAATAATTTTGTATACCAAGTGATATCATCTATGGAGGGGCATTTTCGATAGAACATCTAAATCTGAATTTGGACGTTTTACCCATAACGTCTGAATTCTGAACAGGAAAGAAGGTCATTTTCGAAAAAGAAAAACATCTATCTTTTGTTTTCGAAAATACTATGGACGTTTTGTGATTTGGACGTTTTGTGGGGGGGCCATTTTCGGAAAAAAAAAAGTCCAAGTGCAAAACGCACAAAATCAAGCCATTGCAATGTAGGAGGAGCCAGCATTTTTAGTAGACTGGTCCCCCTGACATCCCAGGACAGCAACAGGGCACCCTAAGGGGCATTGCAGTGGACTTCATAAACTGTTCGCAGGTACACATCTGACCATTGCTCCCTTACCTTGTGTGCTGAGCCCCCCCCAAAACCCACTATCCCCAACTGTACACCACTACCATAGCCCTTACGGGTGAAGGGGGCACCTATATGTGGGTACAGTGGGTTTCTGGTGAGTTTTGGAGGGCTCACAGTTTCCTCCACAAGACAACAGGTAGTGGGGGTATGGACCTGGGTCCACCTGTCTGAAGTAAACTGCACCTACTACTAAATTACTCCAGGGACCTGCATGTCTGCTGTAATGGACCTGAGTATGACATCTGAGGCTGGCATATAGGCTGGCAAGTAATGTTCTTAATCATAATTTTTGGGGGTGGGAGGGGGCTACTAACCACTGGGGGGAGTAAGGGGAAGTCATCTGTTCATTTGGGGCACCTTTTTGTGCCTTATTCCTAATAAAAACAGGTCTAGCTCAAAACTTCTAAGTTTTAGTCCTGGACGTTTTTGTTTTGTTCCATTATGGCTGTACGTTTGGGAAGCTTGCCAGGTGCCCTTGGCCTGGACTGGCCGCTATCGTGGACAGGATGCTGGGCTCGATGGACCCTTGGTCTTTTCCCAGTGTGGCATTACTTATGTACTTTTGTAAGTTTTAGGAACAACCCAAGTCCCGCCTTGAACACACCCCTTGAGATTTAGACGGACTTCAGAGAAAAACGTCTAAAAAGAGGTTTCAAAAATACTGATTTGGACGTTTTTGTGAGATAAATGTCCAAATGCAGACTTATGTCAATTTTTGGATGTTTTTCTCCTTTGAAAATGAGCCCCATACTGTGTACGGTGGTTTCCAGTGACTTCCTTATGAGGTAACGTGAGGCAATGACCTCTTTGACTGCCGTTTGACGCACACAGGCTGACTTTTCCGGCTCTCCTTCCATTTGCTTGTAAGGAGTATACTGTTTGCAGCCTTTCTTAGTCTGTTGACATTTGCCTACCCCTCCTTCTTCTACAACAAACTGGTAGCTTAATTGTTGTAGCTGACTGAAGTTTATTGGCCTTTTGTGCGAATTTCCACAATTTCTTGTATGTTTCGCAGGATATGTAGATGTTGAATTGTTTGCTATCAATTATGAGTAATTTGACATGGAAACAGTATGCTGTTTTATCTTTATACATAAAGAGGAAACAGATAGGGAAGTGCATTTATCTGTGTAATAAGCATTTAATCTGCACCTTTTATTGAAAGGTTTTGTGCATTTCTTTATTTACAGTCACCAAGAACAGCAGACTATTATGTTCACTTTCCACTGCTTTAATATCTTAATATTAATCTGCGTCATGTTAGGGTTAAGTAAAATATTTACTTTTCCCTTCTCATGTTTCCAGGAATATATCCTCCTTTCTCATTAACCAGGACAAATGTACATGTGTCATAGTTTTGTTTCGGTGAAGGTTTTGCAAATTATAATGCACCAGGTAAGAATTAAAACCAAACAAAGGCAACCTGTCAAAGACATTCAGTGTTCACAGGCTTTATGAGCGCACTCATTAGGATAAGTAACATCACTGAATGGTTTTACTAAGGAAATGTGTGAATCTAGAGGTAGCTTGAAGTCCCTACAAATGTCCAAGTCAGGATGTGGGGAATTTGCATAGTATTTCACAAGAGACTCTGCCAAACTTAGAGCCTTTTGTAATAAAGGTGCAGGACTGCATGTCAAAGTCCCACGTGTCCAGAGAGAGCAGTGATTTGTTGAAAGCTGCACATGAGGTGGTGGTGGGGGGGCATATACAGCTCCCCCTCTCCCTCACATAGACATCGGAGCAGCTTTCTAACATCACTGCTCTGTCTGCAAAGGACCCAGATTATAGCATTGGTGCCCTAAGGTGTGTGTGTGGGGGGGGGGGGGGGGTGATGTCACCGTGACCTCACACCCCTTAGAGTCCCCTCCCCTCCCAAGTGCTACACAACACCCTTCAAATAACTACCCAGCGTGACATAGAGTGTTTGACATGTATCAGCTACCACCTCCCCTGGGACCTGAGCCCCTCAAAAATAGACCCTTCCACAGAAGAGTCTCCCATTGCCCAACCATGTCTCCAGGCTTACCAGGGGTGCCTACTATGTAGTGAGTTGAAAGCAATGCCCACTCGCTCTCTCCTTTTCTCTCTGGCTCATCAAAATGGCACCGAAACTGTAGCAGTAATATCACAGTATTACTGCTAGGGGTCAGGCTTCATATATGGGCATGGAGACTTCAGATTAAATACTGCAAAAAATGAACTAATATTAAAGACAGTGAGAGCAGAGCTAGAGATCAACTTGTATCTATAATAATAAAATTTTGTTGCCCCCCCCCCCCCAAAAAAAAAAAAGAATTCAGCCAGCGGCAAGCAGAAGGCTATTTACGGTGCCCAGCATTGAATATCTGGGTTTTTTGGGGGGCTGGCTGTAACGTCACTATGGGCTTCTTTTACAAAGCTGCACTAGTGATTCCTGAGCAGCAAATGAGAGGATGCACATAGGAACTGAATGAGCTTCCTCTCATTTGCTGCACCGGGAATCAGTAGCGCAGCTTTTGTAAAAGAAGCCCTATGTGAATATTCAGCGCTGGCTGGTTAATAGTGGGCAAAGATAGGACCGCTATTTACACAGTCTGATTTGCCCGCTAAAAACAGGGGTGACATGATACAGACGTTCAAATATCTGAAAGGTATTTATCCACAAACAAACCTTTTCCAGAGACAGGAAGGCAGTAGAACTAGAGGA
Source organism: Microcaecilia unicolor (assembly GCF_901765095.1). Classification (NCBI taxonomy): domain Eukaryota; kingdom Metazoa; phylum Chordata; class Amphibia; order Gymnophiona; family Siphonopidae; genus Microcaecilia; species Microcaecilia unicolor. The sequence continues at coordinate 46,844,858 of NC_044040.1, read as the reverse complement.
CATGAATTGAGGTTGAAGGGGGGCAGACTCAGGAGTAATGTCAGAAAGTATTTTTTCACAGTGAGGGTGGTGGATATGTGGAATGCCCTTCCACGGGAGGTGGTGGAGATGAAAATGGTAATGGAATTCAAACATGCGTGGGATAAACACAAAGGAATCCTGTTTAGAAGGAATGGATCCACAGAATCTTAGCGGAGATTGGTTGGCAACGCTGGTACTTGGGAAGCAAAACCAGTGCTGGGCAGACTTCTACGGTCTGTGCCCTGAGAACGGCAAGGACAAATCAAACTCGGGTGTACATATAAAGTATCACATACCATGTGAAATGAGTTTATCTCGTTGGGCAGACTGGATGGACTGTACAGGTCTTTATCTGCGATCAGTTACTATGTTACTTCTGTTAAACTTAGCCGGCCAGCATTTGAATATTTGTAGGTAGCTAGCTAAGCGTTAATATTCAACAGAGATAACCGGCTATCTCGTGATGAATATTACCAGTTAGCTGGCTCTGCGCCATTTAACCAGCCAGGTGCCGTTCCCGGCCAGTTAAATAGCGCTGAAAATTGGGCCCTGTGATGTAGCTTTTTTATGGGTGATATGTGTTGGTATTTAGTAGTGGTACCTCTTCTGCCATCTGTTCTTATTGACCCATAAGGATGTATCAAAATTGACAGAGGCATGTGGCACTTTATAGACCAACCAATTTATTGAGAAGTGAGCTTTCTAGGAGCAGAGTCCACTTGCTCAGTAGCTCAATAAATTGGTTAGTCTATAAGATGCCACCTGCCTCTGTCAATCTTGTTACACCAAACTAAGGAGAGAAGTTGTTAAACTAAATTAGGGCACTAACCCCTGTTATTTGTTCTTTAACGGGTGTTAAAGAGCTCTAACACTGGTTGCAGAGCGCTAACGCCGTGATATAATGGCCACCTCACATTACATAGTAATGAGATGCAAAACATACAAATGCGCATAAATCAGCTTATCACTACTGTGGCTTGTGGTTTGCACAGGGCATACACTACAAACCACAGTATACACAGTAAAATATATTTTACTACCCGGGAGCATCAGGCCACCAAGGCGTAGACTGTTACCAGACTGTTCCTTAAAGGGGCTGGAACGTACTGTTAAAGAGGTGGCCAGAGTGCCACCCTTCCCAGGACCCTTTCATGGGCTCCTCCCATCAATCCTCTTCCCCTGTGTTGACCCATCCCCCCATCAAACTCTGAGGGTTCCCCTAATGACCAGTCCCCTCCCCCATCACTAAGCCCTCCCACAGGCCCTGCTAAACCTAAATCTATCTATATCTATCGATATGTGAGGACCTTTTACTAAGGCGCGCTGAAAAGTGGCCTGCGCTGGTGTAGACGCAGAGTGGCCTGCACTGGTGTAGATGCATATATTGGACACGCGCAGGTTCATTTTTCAGCGCACCTGCAAAAAAGGCCTCTTTTTTTTTTGGACAAAAATGGACGTGCAGCAAAATGAAAATTGGCATGCGTCCATTTTGGGCTTCAGACCTTACCACCACCCATTGACTTAGCGGTAAAGTCTCAAGCGTTAACCGGTTGGCAATCATCAGCCTGCATACAATGCTGATTACCGCCCGGTTAGCACTGCGTGCCGGAAATTTTTCCGGCATGCGTAAAAATTGAAATTACTGCCCGGGCCAGGTGGTAGCCAGGTGGTAGTTCAGAACTGACACATGTAGGCACCTATGCGGCTTAGTAAAAGGACCCTATATCTATATACATCTATATCTATCTATATATTTATATCTATATCTATCAAAAAATATATATATATCCAGAGAGAACACTTAAATGATAGCATATTGAGTAGCAATTCTAGGAAAACATATTTCAGAGTTCATCTTCAATTACACTGTTCTTGAAAATGTCATTCTTTCTAGGCAGAGCCAGGTTATCCTTAACGATTAATTTGTCATGCTTATCTATCTTAAAGATCTCATTATCACTCCTGCTTAATCCAAACTTCATGCCATTTAATCTCAGTCCCATTAGTCTACCCTTTTACCTTGATTCTTTGTTATAGCTGATAAATCTTCTCTGAGAGTGAATTCCCCAGGCTCACTATGGTGTTCCATGTCCTTTGTAAGGTAAAAATGTGGGGCTTCATTAGTAGGTTTAAAAAAATCAAATATGAATTCATATTATTAATTTCCCAGATTACCTTTATATTCATGGTGGCCCATGTTTGCTTTTGCTGAATTTGACCAACTAACAATACCAAAAGGCTAGATTTCACCACACAGAAAGGTATAATTATCACCCCAGGAGAGCTACCTCTTTAGTTACCTGGCTAGATCTCTTGAAAATGTCAGTTGAATGTCTAGAATAAATTTATTTTTCTTATATGCACGACTTCTAAGGAACTCTAGTAAAGACTGAAGTTGCCTGTGGTGTGGTATGAGGTATATAGGAGATCATTTTAGAAGATTTGTGTGACATTTGCAGTGTAAATAGTGGAGATATACTTGTGTGATACTGTGAGCGAGGGTTGGGGATAGGCCTGCACAATAACCCAGATGGACAAAGGTGTAAAACTGGAAATAAGTATTTTATTAACAGAAAACCTGAGGCCTGTTACGTCACAGGGCCAGGAACACAAGGTGAAAAGTCTCTGTAGTTTAACGAATACAGTCTTATCCAGGGCCTGTGGATGACAGGGCCCAAATACAGTCTGCGGCTGTTGGCTCCAGGGCCGTGCCGATGCGGTAAGCGGGGTAAGCGCCGCAGGGGGGCGCCATCTTCTGGGGGGCGCCGCCACTGCATGCTTACCTTGCCCCTCCCGCTCCCATGTAGGAACTGCCCGCCTTCTTCTCCCCCCAAGATCCCTTTCCTTTTTTTTTTTTTTTTTAAATTTACCTTCCTCCGGCAGCGCAGCGTCAGTGAAGGAAGCGGCGCTCCCAGTCCCAACGTCTCTAGCCTTCCATTGGTTCGCTCAGTGTCCCGCCTTCTTCTGACGTCATCCTTGAAGAAAAAAAAAAGGAAAGGGATCTTGGGGGGGAGAAGAGGGCGGGCAGTTCCTACATGGGAGCAGGAGGGCAGGGTTCATGAAGGGAGAGAGGGGAATTGCTTGATCGGGATGAATGGCGGGGGCAGGGGACAGATGGGCATGGATGGGTGGGAGGGTAGGGCTCAGGGAGAGAGGGGAATTGCTGCCTTGAAGCCAGGCAGGTGGGGGGGGGGGGGGCGGCGCCGCCAACTGGTAGTCTGCAGGGGGGCGCCAGAGACCCTTGGCACGGCCCTGGTTGGCTCCAACCTCAAATGCAGCCTGTAAGTTCTTCTCTTTCTCACTCTGAGTTCCAGTTCTGGCTCTAGCCAGACCTCAGGGCATGGCTTACTAGTCTCAAATATTCTCATCAAAAGTGGCTTACCTCAGCCAAGTCATGGTCACTAGACATAAGTTGTGAAGACCTAAGGTGGGCTTCAACTCTTCCTTCTCTGGACCTCCTTAACCCCAGTCTGGCCCTGCCTTTTATACTTCCTCTTTCCTGTACTTTTGGCACCACTTCTCCCATCTCACTTCCTCCCTGGGTGTTAGAAGCATTTTGAAGTATTTTGCCTGTTAAGTATGTGTTAACTATTTAAATAGTTTTTTTTAGAAGAAGGTTGTTGTGAGCAGAAAATGGACATGGAAGTGTTAACAACTAGTACATTTGTATTAACACACTCTAACTGTCTAATCCAAAGGTAACGCAGGAGCACTTAGCGTCTCCTTGTTTGGAGGCAGTAAATGCTTTCCAGTTAATTTTTTGCAACTTCTGTGTGCTAAAAGAAAAATTAGCATGGGACCTGCAAGATAAATAAAATAAAGCCCTATATACTGCTGTGTTGAATCTGACCTTAGCGTGCCAGAAAGTCCCGAATTCAGGTACTCTAAGCACAGATTCTAATACCCTTTGGTAAAAGGGTCCCCTAAGAAAAGCCACTCTTACAAGTACATTACTTTGGCGTGCACAGTTTTCAAAAGGATATTTTCTGGGCACGATTTGTGTAGGCCTGAAAGTATGCGTATATTTCTGATTAAGCAAGGAAATATACGTCTACTTCATAAAATCTAGATGTTGGCATTTATACCTGCTTTTGAAGCCAGTGTCAGCTAAATATGCACTTAGATTTGGGGGGTTTGGAGACGTATTTACTTCTGGCATTTAAAAAAAAAAACACTTAATATATGTGAAACAGAGATTTGTAGCTCCATTCCATAATTGGCTCCCCCTTAAGGGAGTAATTCTTTGTAGATTACTTAAATGTAGGCACTGGGATACTGCACAATGTGAATTCTATAATGGCAATAGTGCATGTAATTATCATTATATCGTTTCTTTACCTACAACATTAGCAAAATCCGCCCCTTCCTTTCTGATTACGCTACCAAAACCCTTATTCACACCCTTGTCTCCTCTCGTTTGGACTATTGCAATTTACTTCTCACTGGTCTTCTGCTCAGCCATCTCTCTCCTCTCCAATCTGTCCAAAATTCTGGGGCACGACTTATTTTCCGCCAGAATCGTTATACCCACACTAGCCCGCTCCTCAAGTCACTTCACTGGCTCCCTGTCCGCTTCCGCATACAGTTTAAACTTCTCTTACTGACCTTTAAGTGCATCCACTCTGCAGCCCCCCATTACCTCTCTGCTCTCATCTCTCCCTACATTCCTTCCCGTGAACTCCGCTCACTGGACAAATCTCTCTTGTCGTCCCCCTTCTCCCCTACTGCTAACTCCATACTTCGTTCCTTTTCTCTCGTGGCACCTTATGCCTGGAATCAACTTCCTGAACCTATACATCTAGCTCCATCTCTACCTGTTTTCAAATCCATGCTGAAAACCCACCTTTTCATTGCTGCTTTTGGCTCCTAGCCCTCATTTGCCCTCCCTTGTTCCTTTCTTCCTTCTCACCCAGTACTTCCGTCATCCGTAACTGTCTTGTCTGTCTGTGTTATTTAGATTGTAAGCGCTTCTGAGCAGGGACTGTCTCTTTGTGTCAGGTGTTCAGTGCTGCGTGCGTCTGGTAGCGCTATACAAATGCTAATAATAATAATAATACAGTTGCATGTCTAACTTAAGGCATGAACACTTATGACATGTCAAAGGCTAGTATAAATGCTTGCACTTAAATGTAAGCAGTTAGGCACATAACTAATAGTATTCTAGTAGCCACGTGCATAAGTGCTAGACATGCCTCTGGCCCGCCCACACCCCTCCCATATCCACACCCCACATACAGTTGCATGCAATGGATTTTGCTCATGCATTTTACAGAATACCGACTAAGGGCAGTTGAGTGTGAAATGTACCGACAATAACACCAATGTACACCAATTATAACTGATAATTGGTTAATGTCTATTAGCAACTAATTAATAAGTTAAATTATGCATGCAACTGATACTATTATATAATTTTTGCACGCAACTTTGTACACTAAGAGTGGAATTTTCAATATGACGTTCAAGTCCAATTTTGGACATTTTGCAAAAAAAAAAAAAAAAAAAGTTCAAAAAGCCAGTGCCAAGCTTTATCATTTTTGAACCAGAAAAATATCTATCCTTTGCATAAAAAATCACCCTATTTTAGACATTTTCTTGCTCAGTGCATCTTTCTTTTAGGGCTATTTTCAAACAAAAAACATCTAAGGGAAAAACATTGGGATGTTTGCAGGCCAGCAGTCTTACCAGATTGGCATATAGACATTCCACCAGAAATTTGGGGCAGCCTAGGGGGCACTGCAGCGAACTTCACATAAAAGGTCCCAGGTACACATCACATCATAACCCCCTTATATTTTCTGGTGTGCCCTCCAGGAATACCAAAAAATGTAGTGCATCAAACTGTATACCACTACAGTACCCTTATTCCTGCATGTGTGACCTATATGTGGGTTCAGTAGGTATTTTGTGGTTTTTGGGGTGCTCACGATTTCCACCACAAGTGTACTAGAGTGGGATAAGGGCCTGGGTCCCCTTCTGTACAGTACACTGCACCAACCACTAGGCTACTTCAGGGACCTACTTGCTGCTCTAAGAGGAATGGCCATTATAGGATGAATGTTATAGATTTAGGGGGGATATCTGCAGCTGTCAAAGAGCCTGGTATATACTGTCACTTTAACTACTTAGGGGGGGGTGGGGTGGGAGGGCATCAGTTACCACTGGGGGATTAAAGGGAGGGTCATGCCTTTATCCCTCCAGGGTCATCTGGTCAGTTTGGACACCTTTTTGGCACTTAGTCATTATTGAAACAGGTCTAGCCAAAAACATCCTATTTTTTCCCCCTGGACATTTTCCATGATCACATAACGCCCAAAATCGTAAGCCCGCCCTAGTCCCACCCAAACTACACCTCGAACATGCCCCTTGAGATTTAGACAAACTGCATGGAAAAATGTCTTTAAAAATAGTGATTTGAATGTTTTTATTTTATTACATTTGTACCCCGTGCTTTCCCACTCATGGCAGGCTCAATGCGGCTTACATGGGGCAATGGAGAGTTAAGTGACTTGCCCAGAGTCACAAGGAGCTGCCTGTGCCTGAAGTGGGAATTGAACTCAGTTCCTCAGGACCAAAGTCCACCACCCTAACCACTAGGCCCCTCCTCCACTACCAAATGAAAAAATAAAGGCCATCTGCCACTTTGTACCATTTTTTAGACATTTTTCTATTTTGAGAATGAGCCCCTAAGCATTAATTTGGGTGTGCATGTCTATAGAATTAAGGAACATATGTCCAGTTTTATAAAATCTGGCATTTTCTTATATAAGTGGCGGAACTTACAGGTTCAAAGCCCCTAGCCATGCTACTCTATTGTTGACCATCAATTTTTGTAAAATGGCCCCTCTTCTAAAAAGAAACACTACAAACTGTGAACATGCAGACCTGGATGTCCCTTTTCCAATATAGATAAGCTATGTAAATTGGGCTAATAATCTAGTGGAACTTGTTTGGTAAATATCTGGTGCCTTTAATTAAAAAAAAAATCAAAATGGTTAGCTAGGCAGTTAGATTTATTCTACTTATTAAGGGGCCCTTTCACTAAGCCACGTAAGCATCTACGCGCGCCTAACGCACACCAAAATGGAGTTACCACCTGGCTACTGCATGGCTCTTGTGGTAATTTCATTTTTGGCACGTGTCCGCTAGGTCAATGACTGGCGGTAAGGTCTCAGACCCAAAATGGACGTGTGGCTATTTTCATTTTTCCATACGTCCATTTAAAAAAGGCATTTTTTTACAAGTGTGCTGTACGAGGAGTGGCCTAGTGGTTAGGGTGGTGGACTTTGGTCCTGGGGAACTGAGGAGCTGAGTTCGATTCCCAGCACAGGCAGCATCTTGTGATTCTGGGCAAGTCACTTAACCCTCCGTTGCCCGCCGCATTGAGCCTGCCATGAGTGGGAAAGCGCAGGGTACAAATGTAACAAAAAAAAATTGTCACGTCTCTGGTCGTGACCACCCTCAGACTTACCTTATTTCTGGGGGTCAGCATCTATGCTGGCTTTTGTCTGTTTCTGTGTTAGTCTTGTCTCTGTGTGCTGATTGCTTCACTAGACCTCACCTGTGTGGGCTATGCCTCTCTGAGGAGTCAGCATCTAAGATGGCTCCCACTTGTTTAGTGCCAGCTTCCAAGATGGCTCCTGCCTGTTCTTCCTATGTGTTCCAAGCCTCTCCTTGGTGTGAGTGTGTTCCCTGCTCCTGTCCTGCAGTAGGTGACATCATCAGTGAGAGCCTTCATAAGGAAGTGTTGTGCTTGCATTCAGGGCCTTTGCATAGTAAGTAAGAGTGTTATGCCATAAGGTCGTGAGGTTAGTGAGTGCACTGTTGTGCCCTACTTAGCCTTTCTCTGGGGCTCTTGCCCATCTGCTATTTGTGTCTGTGGACTGCCAGTCCTTCTGTGTGGGCGCTGCCCTTCTGCTTTGTGTCTGTGGACTGCTAGTCCTTCATTTGCCTTGCTCTGCGTTTGGAGTCTGAAGCTTCAGCCATTTTCTCTCTGTCTGTGTTTGGAGCTGCTGAAGCTTCAGCCCTGACTCTGTTATCCCTGGGTTATTCCTCTGCCTGCTGCCTGCCCAAAGACTCTGTTTGCTCCTGGTTTATTCTATTATCTTCTGCCTGCCCAAAGTCTCTGTTTGCTCCTGGTCTATTCTATTATCCGCTGCCTGTCCTAAGACTCTGTTAGCTCCTGGTTTATTCCTCTACCTGCTGCCTGCCCAAAGACTCTGTTTGCTCCTGGTTTATTCTATTGTCCGCTGCCTGCTCAAAGACTCTGCTAGTTTCTGGTTACTTCTTCTGTCTGCTCTGCCTAGCTTGCTTGTATATCCCGAGTCCTGTTTCTGCCAAGCATGCTTGTATACCCTGAGTCCTGTTTCTGCCAATCTTGCTTGTATATCCTGAGTCCTGTTTCTGCCTAGCTTGCTTGTATTTCCTGAGTCCTGCTTCTGCCTAGCTAGTGTGTATATCCTGAGTGAAAATCCTGAATTCTGTCTCTGCCTAGCTAGTGTTTTTATCCTGAGTGTATATCCTGAATCCTGTCTCTGCCTAGCTAGTGTGTATATCCTGAGGTATATCCTGTATCCTGTCTCTGCCTAGCCTTTGTGTATGTCTTGTCCCCTTGGTCTGTCTTGTGTTTCTGGCTTAGTGGCTGCATGCAGCTTTCAGTCCGAGTCTAGTATTTAGCCTAGTCTCCCTTGTGTATCCCGGACCCAGGGTGGGTCCTCTGGATCTTCAGTTCCTGCCTTATCCTGCAAGTCCTGCCGGCCACCCGCACTCCGAAGCTCAACTCTGGAGGAATGGTGGTCAAGCGCAGGTGAAGTTGTCCCTGTTCTGCCTGTTCTAGTTGCCTGCCTCAGTACTACTCCAGTCCAGAGTTCCAGTCCTGCTCTTCTGTATATCCAGTTCCAGGGTGGTCTTGCCTGCCGCTGCTGCTCCTTGGCAGTGGCCCAAGGGCTCACGTATTCTGGTTCTGCCTCGAGAACCCGACAAAAATAATTCTGCACGCACCCAAAACACGCGTCTTATACTACAGCAGGCCATTTTTCAGCATGCCTTTGTAAAAGGACTCCTTAGTGTTAGCTGCAGTGAGTTAGAGAAATTACAACTTTTTATTAGACCATATTAGCAAATTTAGGGTGTTGTTTACTAAAGCTTAGCTCGAGTTATCTGCAGCACGGCCCATAGGAATAAAATGGGCCCTGCTGCAGATAACTTGAGCTAAGCTTTAGTAAACAGGAGAGTTAGCATATTAACCCCTTTAGAAAAAAATAGCACTGTTATATTTTAGCAACTGAGTGGTGTGGTGAAGTTTTATGCTGTTCTACAGATCAACATCAACTTTTGGAAACTAAATTTTCAGAGCGTTTAATGATTTTGATGACAGAACTAGAATTCATAAAATAATTGCCAAATATGATAAAAAGGCAATAAGAAAGATCCTAGTTTTGCTTTAGCAATGAGAAAACCGGATGTGTAACAATGTAATTGCACTTTCATAATAGGTCTTAAGCATAAGTTCCATTTTCTATTCATTCAAATTTGTTTCTATGGAAATTTGAATGGGCTCTGGGTTCTAATGATAGGGCTCATTCTCAAAAGGTTTTGAAGGCACTCCAAACACAATTGCCTATATAATCACTAACCTTTTACCAGATCTAGCTGCTGATTGATTGCATATACTTCCATAGAATTTTTGTACTGTTCTGAAGGAAAGTGAAGGTGTCCTAATTTTAGAAATAATACAGTTTCTGCAAGTAATAAAAACTATTGGCCCAGGCATTTTGAATCCAGGCAGGATCAGGGGCATTGGGGAATGGAGTTGGGGAGGAACTAGAAGTTATTCATGTGCTAGCAATATTCAGGATTTTGTGTCTGCATAGCTAAGTGGGCTAATATGATCACACAAAAGGCAGACCTAACTATGGGCTCTGTTTACTAAGTTGTGTTTTAGGCGCATTAGCGTCTTTAATGCACGTTAACCATGTACGCACCTACAATATCCCTATAGGCGCCTGCATGGTTAGTGCACACGCTATTTGTAGGCGTGTTAGAAATGCTAACGCACCTTAGTAAGCAAGGCCCAATGAGTGCTTAGCTATGCGGGTGCCAGCATTGAATATCGGACGCACCCAAATATCTTCTTTATACCAGCCTATAGGATTTGATGATAAAACCGCCTCTCCTCTTTCCCTCCCAACCTGTCCAGACTCCAGCCTCTCCCTCCACAGTAGCAATCCCTCCTCCCAACACATCTCAACCCCACTCTTGGACCCTCCTGGTCGGATCACTCTATCTTAAGTTCTGTGGTGGTCTAGTGGTTAAATAGGCCGAGAGAACATCACTCACTGATGTCCCTGATGGCTTCTGCTTAAGAATGGCAGCCACAAACTCTAGCAGTAATCTCTCAGAGCTTAACTTCTACACTTGCTTTTCAGTTGTTTGAAGCTCGAGTTCTGTAATCCTATATTTATTTATTTATTTTTATTACATTTGTACCCCGTGCTTTCCCACTCATAGCAGGCTCAATGCGGCTTACATATTATATACAGGAACTTATTTGTACCTGGGGCAATGGAGGGTTAAGTGACTTGCCCAGAGTCACAAGGAGCTGGCTGTGCCTGCAGTGGGAATTGAACCCAGTTCCCCAGGACCAAAGTCCACCACTCTAACCACTAGGCCACTCCTATATTTAAAAATTAATTGTGTTTTGGGATACTATTCTCCTTATCACCATTGAATACTGTGTACTCCTGATGCAGGCATACACCGAAACTTGGCTGCATTGTGCATATGCGGTAAATTTTTTGTGCTGCTTTCTGTTCTCTCTTTGGCACCTTTGTGCTCTTGCCAGTTTCTCCAGAGCAGGTTATTGTGTGAATCAGCATATTTTATAATGTACACGTGTAAATTGTAACTCTGTCCGTGATCCTCCCTAACTCTGCCTCATTGCATGCCTATCCTAAAGTCACATATAAGTATATCCATTCTTGTCATTGCATGTGTTTCTATGTTAGGGGTAATTTTATAAGAGATGTCTTATATATGTATACTGGCCGTAAGCATGAAAATGGCCTTATAAAATTTCCATGCCAAGGGCCTCCAAACATGGGATAAGTCGAGTCTTTATTGAAAACTAGTAAAAAAGGCCCGTTTCAGTATGAAATGAAACGGGCGCTAGCAAGGTTCCCCCCCCCCCTCCGCCAGTCTGTCCCTGTGTCCGCTGCGAGTTGGATGTGGTCCTCCCTCCCCTCTGTTTGTAGAGTGTAGTGGACGTAAGGCAATGTAGAGCATTGTAAGCAAGGAAGGCAACCTGTGGAATCTGTGTTTCCCCTGGCCCTTGCAGCCTGCGGTCCCCCTACAGTGGCCTCTTGTTCCCCCTGCTGTCAGCGGCCCCTTCACCCTGCAAGTTGCAGGCCACCCTCCCCCCCTCAGAGTGATTGTATGTGTTTGAAAGTGTGTGTGTCTGTTTGTGTGTATGTGTGAGTGTTTCAAGGAGGGGTTGCATTTCCCTTTCACTTCTGTGTGCCTCCTCGTCCCCCTCCCCTCACCACCCCACTCAGCAGCCCACCCTCCCCCTTGCCCCTCCTTCCTCTGTGTTCTGTGCTGGCAGTGCATGCAACAGCATTCAGGCATTGATTGTCTGCTGTGCTGCTGCAGCTGCTGTCTCCTGTTTCTGTCCCCGTAGCAACAAGAGGAAGTTGTGAACTGACAGGCAAGGGCTGAAGGCAGCGTGTGGGGTTTTTTTTCTTTGTTTTGCTGATAAGCGGCGATCCTCGAGGGGGGAGGGTAGAGATGGGAAGCGGCGACCTTGGGGGTAGGTTTGAGAGGGGAAGCGGGGAACGCGGGGGGGGGTGGAATTTGAAAGAGGCGACCTTGGGGGGGTGCAGAGGGGAAGCTGCGACCTCGCAGGCGGAGGGAGGGGAGAAGCATGGAAGTGGGGAGGGGCATGGAGAATGGAAAAGGCGACCTGGGGGGGGGTGGAGAGGGGAAGCGTTGATCTCGTGGGTGGCTGTAGAGGGGAAGCGGCGACGGCGGCGGGTGGAGAGGGGACGGTGCGTCCTTGGGTGGGGGGTGGAGAGAGGAGGTGGTGTGTCACCTTACTGCTCCATTGCCGTCCCGTTGCATTCTTTCATCATTGTAGTGTAGCTCCGCCGTCGACGTAATCGTTGCTTCATGGACGTAATGACGTTGGACGCGAGGGTGTGACTGACAGAGATGGACAGATGCTCAGGCGAGAGGCTTCACCACCACGAATGCCACGAACCCTTCACGGAAGTCGATGGAGCTAGAGTGGCTTCATTAGAACGTTGGGGTCGCGAATTATGTCCGGAAGGGGTGTGGCTGAGGGCGGGTGTATGAGTGAGAGTGAGAGTGAGTGGTGCTGACAGGCTACAACACTACAGGGCTTCACTGTTTCCCTGCCACACTGTGAGCTTCAGTGAGCTTCAGAATTGGAGGTGAGTTTTATTATAATAGATACCCGACATGGGTATTCAAAGGAGCTGTTATGTTGAATGATGGATCAGAAGTTTTTTTTTTTTTTTTTTGCTGTGTATGAGACTTGGGTTTTTCCGGTGAGGGAAGTATTTTCATTGTTTATATTTTTTCAAGAGTCAAAAATTTGACCTCTGATGCAGGTGTACGGTACGCCGAAACATGGCCTGTGTTGGGTATTTTCAGTAAAGACTCTTGACTTTTCTCATGTTTGTCTTCTGTGTTGTTTGTACTTTGGCCCTCTTTGTTGCCGCTACTTATAAAATTGCCCTCAGAGGGCCCCTTTTACTAAGTCGCGTACGTGCCTACACGTGTCCAATGCGTGTCAGTTTGGAACTACTGCCCAGCTACCATGTGCCCCGGGCGGTAATTCCATTTTTTACGTGCATCCAATTCACATGGCAGAAAATATTTTTTTATTTTTTACAGCGTGGCACTAACCGGGCAATAATCGGCAGTGTACGCACGCTGATGATTACCGCCCGGTTAAAGCGTGAGACCTTACCTCTAAGTCAATGGGTGGTGGTAAGGTCTCAAGCCCAAAATGGACATGCACCATTTTTATTTTGTTACACGTCCATTTTCAGCCAAAAAAAGGCCTTTTTTGCAGGCGTGCTGAAAAATGAACCTGCGTGCGTTCAATACACACGCCTACAACAGCGCAGGCCATTTTTCGGCCTACCTTAGTAAAAGGACCCCAGAATGTTCCCTCTTCTATACATATAGGGTCAAGTAAATAAAGTGGCATCTAGAGGAAGGCACCACTTAGATGCTTCGAATCACCATTAATTAACAGGTAAGACTCTATGTGCAGTAGGCACTCTTCTATAATGTAGCACCTAGGTGCCATAGTGCCTAACTGCAAGGGCAGCCTACATATGAGCAGAGCATGTCTCCCAGGTATGCACATAGTTGATAGAATACTATACAATATGCATGACATTTGACATTCTTAGGTATGCCAACTTATGCCTGCCTATACATGTGCATGCCAATGCCAACCTTACACTAGTAGAATCATGGTGCCAAGATGGCATTACAGAATTGGCATTAACTGCCAGATTCTATATATCACATATTGCGTTCCGAGCCAAAATCCAAGCAGATTCTATAACAATGTGCATAACTTCATTGGCTTAACAAGCCAATCAGCATTTTTAACAGCACTTAACAAGCAATAAACACTAATTGGCAATGGTTAGATTTACATGCACAGCTTGCTAAGCATATTCTGTAATACAGAACGCCTAAACTATAATGTGCTATAGTGGAAGATTTTTAAAGATTGTTTTTCAACTCTGCCTTGACCAACAAGTGCACTCAGGGTCTGTATTTTTGATTAGAAGCAATTCTGTTTGTGTGAAAGATAAGACACAGCTCTAATTAATTTGGTATGTGAAGGGAGAGGTGGAACCTGGACTGAGAAACATGTGACCACATTACCACAGAATGGCTTGTTTACCTAAACAGAGAAATTATCAAGCATTCTGTAATTTTCCTTAGCTCTGAACATGAGTTCTAAGCCTAATAAAAAAGGGAGTTTCTATCAGTGAAATTGAGAGCTTGTTTGTGAGTAACGTACTTACTGCATAGAGAACCATATTTCCTGGCCAAAGAAACTCCTGGCTTTCGCTGTGAACAGGGCCCCCCAGCTGATGATAAGAGCCTGGATGATGTAAGGACCAGTGATCTATGTATAGTGTATTATTGCTTCTTTTCCTGGTCTAGAAACTCCTAGCACTGCTTGGATGTAGGGACCAGTGATGTAATGATTATTTCTTTTTTAATGATGGATAGGTAATATTTCTTTTCAGTTATATAGCTTAATCATTGTGTATTTTAGAACTTCTAATAAAAGTCTCTTTTACCTAATACAAATCCAAAAGAATCCACAGTAATTATTGAGTAGTGTCAGTGAGGCAGCCTGTAAAACCAGCGCAGAACATGTGCTCAGCCAAAAAGGGGCATGGTTATGGGCAGGGAAATGGGCATTTCATGGGTGTTCCAGAATTTATGCGCACTGTTATAGAAAATGTCCCTCTTCACCTAAATGTATGTGCTGGTATTTGCACCACATTTTCCTTGGAGTAAATGGATGTGTGCAGTTCTAGGCACTGGGATATCAACTAAGCATATTCTATATACTGTGCCTAAATTTAGGTGCCGCTTATAGAATACACTTAGGTGAAAATTTGCTCCATGCGGAGTTTTCAAGTACCATATATAGAATCTAGCCCTAAGTATATGTCATTAGGGCGCCCAGACAGAGATGTAATTTATAAAATTGGTCCCATATAACTTCTCTTAAACATCTATATATTTTCTTTTTAACATAGACACACATACATGTTCTACCTCATATCACACTCTCTTGCATAGAGGCACATATATGCTCTCATCTTATTGCCTAGTTGCAACCAACGTGTTTTCTTGTGCACTTCATTACGACTACCATAATTAATCATAATAGTTATGTTTAAAACTGTAATTAGTAGCAGTAGCTGTATTTTTTTGCAGAATGGCAAACCTTAATTAACAACTGCATATCGTATCAATACAACATTTGTTCATTTGAATCATTATTGTTATAGTAAAAATGAAATTAATTCCTAGTAAGGGACTACTCAATGTAATATATAGTGCCACCCAATTACTTTTCCATTTACAAAGAGCATAAAAACACTGAAGAGTTATTGATTTGATCAGCAAATCTTATACCTGTCTATGAGACGTTTAAAACAGCTGTTTAGTAACAGGAGATGAATTTGTTTGATATAAGGTTTACAGGCAATGAAGTTTGATGGGGAATTAGAGGCAGTGAATATGGGAGCAAATGAATAAGCAAAAGAAACTAAATTACTCCCTAATGATGAGTCCAGTTCAATTCTCAGGGCAGCTAGTACAGAGGTGAGCTGGCAGCGAGAGGGGTAGCATCTAATCAAAAGTAGATATTTCACCTAAATTTCCTGCTTGTGCATTGCAAGCATGCTGTTAGAAGTACAAGGCTTGTTAGTTGCCTGGAAGCCAGTTGATATAATCTTGGCGTTTGATTTATAAAAGTAAAATAACAAACAAACAGACTGATAATAGCTTTTGATATGTGTGTAAACCCCACAATCAGCACAATAGGATTTATGACCCAGTTAGTTCATCTTTCCAGAAAGTTGTTTAATAAAACAGCTGCTTCTCCCTCATTTTGTCATAATCAGATTAATGGCTTTTCCAGGAGATAAAACATGAAAGGGAGGTGTCTATTTGTATTATATCATTTTATTTTATAGCCTTAAGTATAAGTCAAATTTATAGTGAGTAGTAATCACAATGAAAAACAAATTTGCTTATTTGAACATGTGACTGGCTATACTGACAAAATCATTTCTTTTAACAAAATGAATTTATATTGGAGCATTAGAAAGAGAATATGTTCAAATAGATTAAGGTGGTCATTTTGGAAGAGCTGTTCATGTTTGAGACATGCATAAACCAGTACTTAAACATTTATCTCACTTAAATGTCTAAGTTCCCATTTTACAAAGCTGGGATATGCACGTCAAAAACCCAAATGCATGTAAATGAAAAGGGGGTGTGGCGGGCTTTGAGCAGGACTAAGGGAATAAATGTCATTGTTCCAACAGATCACCATCAGGATTAACACCTGCTACCAGGCATGTTTAGGTCTTGGTAAACTGCTTCGATCAAGCACTACTACACTGGAGGTATTAGGGGAGGTTGCCCCCTTAATCCTCCAGTGTTTATTTGTTCCTGTCAAAAGCCAAACTGGCAAGAGATACAGATCTCTGTGACAGTGTCAGGAAATACTCAACAATATAAAAAGCCCTTATGAAAGCAAAGCAAAATATGAAACACAAAAATACTCTCTCAGTATATTTCTTTTATAAAAATAAAAATCTGACGACAGAGATGTTTGATAGTCATATAATATAATATTGACTAGTTAGGTCCTCGGTATAGAATTTCAAACTGAGATACAGAGACACAGAGGGGCATAATTGAACGCGGACGCCCATCTCCATGGGTAACTATCTCCGAAGACGGGTCCGCGAAGGGGCGGGACAGACTGTATATCTTTTGTTTTAATAATACAGTTGGTGCCGGGCAAATGCATCAGATTTGGGCAGATTTGAGATGGGCAGTATCGGTTTTCAGCGATAATGGAAACCGAAGCCACCCAGCTCAAAAAGGCATTTGGTTGTGGGAGGGGCCAGGATTTGTAGTGCACTGGTCCCCCTCACATGCCAGGACACCAACCGGGCACCCTAGGGGGCACTTGTAAAAAGTAAAAAAATAAAATAAAATACCTCCCAAGTCCATAGCTCCCTTACCTTGGGTGCCGAGCCCCCCAAAACCAACTCCCCCCACTCTACACCATTACCATAGCACTTATGGGTGAAGGGGGGCACCTAGATGTAGGTACAGTGGTTTTGGGGGCGGTTTGGAGGGCTCCCATTTACCAGCACAAGTGTAACAGGTGGGGGGGAGGATGGGCCTGGGTCCACCTGCCTGAAGTCCACTGCACCCAGTAACAACTGCTCCAGGGACCTGCATACTGCTGTCATGGAGTATTTTTGTGTTTCCCATTTCTAAACTGGCAACGATAAACACACATTTTGTTGCTGTCCTACTTTCGTTTTGCAAAGCTGGGTGCTGCTTATATCACACATACTCGATGCATAAATGTCCATTTCTCCAGTACTTTAGCATAGCCTCCACATCAGCAGATTCTGCTCTAAAATACTACTGAACCTGGAGATGCCCTTGCCTGGATGTCTCAATTCCAGCTTCAACAACCTTTCTAAAATGAGACTGCCCATCTGTTAATTTTCTTCAGCTGGAGTCAACTAATTCATTCTTTTTCTTTTCCTGTTTTGTATCAGCACTTAACTGAGCCGGTGCTGATTCCACCCCGTAGTGCCCCCCAAATAGCCAGTTTTGAAATAGGCACTAAACAGCTATGTTCAGCAGCACTAACAGGTTAAGAACTGCTGAAAATGACCATTTAGATCAAAATAAGGGCTATAGCAGGCCAGGAGCTGTTTCTGGACAGTTAATTCATTTTGAATATCAATCCAATAGGATGTACAAGTGCATATTTATTTATTAAAATTTTTATTTTAGAATTTCAACATAACATTCAAGCATACACTTGAAGACAGAGATACAGAAAACTCACTTAATAGAGGAAATAAACATCATTCATTAGTCCACAATATTGCTGGAGTCAAGCAGGAAATATAAATATAGAAAAAGAAATAAAACCCTAACAACAAGGCAGAGGAATCCTATACAGTGACAGCCAGATTACATGCTAACCAAAGGGAACTACCATCATAGTCTGACCACCCTCCCAAGCCACCAAAAATTCCAACAATTGCTTAAGTTCAAGAAATAAATCACCACCATTAAATTTTTACATGGCATATAACAGGAAATTTTAACAAGTATGATGCCTCCATCGCCAAGACCCTTGGGCTAAATCCCCCCCAAAAGTCCTTACAACATCTTGGGGTCACCAAAGAAAAATCAGGAAAATATACGAACATTAGAACCCAGAAATTGTTCATACATATATCTGAAGTAATTGTGTTCAAGTAACTGAGTATTGTGTTCAATTCTGGCCGCCGCATCTCAAGAAAGATATAGTAGAATTGGAAAAGGTGCAGCGAAGGGCAACTAAAATGATAGCGGGGATGGGACGATTTCCCTATGAAGAAAGACTAAGGAGGCTAGGGCTTTTCAGCTTGGAGAAGAGACGACTGAGGGGAGACATGATAGGGGTATATAAAATAATGAGTGGAGTGGAACAGGTGGATGTGAAGTGTCTGTTCACGCTTTCCACAAATACTAGGACTAGGGGGCATGCGATGAAACTACAGTGTAGTAAATTTAAAACAAATCGGAGAAAATGTTTCTTCACCCAACGCATAATTAAACTCTGGAATTCGTTGCCAGAGAATGTGGTGAAGGCTGTTAGCTTAGCAGAGTTTAAAAAGGGGTTAGACGATTTCCTAAAGGACAAGTCCATAAACCACTACTAAATGGACTTGGGAAAAATCCACAGTTCCAGGAATAACATGTATAGAATGTTTGTATGTTTGGGAAGCTTCATAAAATTTCTGTCCAGTTCCAGGGCAACAGTTTACTAACAGAGTAAATCTAAACATCCTGTATTTCCACCTTAGCCTGGATAGCCCCAGACTTCTTTAAAGATATCTTCACAAGTGTATATTTATAATCTCTAAATTGCTGTTCCATATTTTATATGTCAGAATGTTCAATTTCTACTCCTTCATCTATGAAGTAGAACTTAATCTTATGGGCAAAACATCTGTGAAATATTAACATTTCCTGAATGAATTCAGTTTTGTGTAGTATTGTTAGCGCTTCCATGAAAATTAAATACACTTCAGTTAAAATGATTAAAACTTACTCTGAGGCCAAAAGGATGGGACAGAAATCTGTCTGCTTTGGCAATAGTGAAATGTCAAGCAAAACAAATGTTAACATATTGGTGACTGTAAAATCAAGAAACTTAATAGAAAAATGCTGTTCTTCATGTAATTATCTTTCATTCCTTAGAAATTGTTTAATTTCCTCAAGCAATTTCCATTTAAGGGTGCAAAAGGATTAAAATGAAATATTTTTTTTAAATGTTGAAATACTATACATTGTTTTGGGGAAGACAACTGGGGAAAACAACTACTTAATTAATGTTTTTACCTACAGGTGAGAGCTTCATCGTTTCTGACGTTGAACAGTATAGTCAGAAGTCAACTCCTGTAGGGGTCCTTTTAATAAGCTGTGGGAAAAAGGGCCCTGCAGTAGCGCTGAGTGCCATTTTTCCCACACACCACGGCCCTTTGTACTGCAGCCGGTAAAATGCTCCCCCTCCCCCCCAATAATGGCAACGCGGTAAGATAACTCTGTAATGCTCATATATACAGTGGTGGAAATAAGTATTTGATCCCTTGCTGATTTTGTAAGTTTGCCCACTGACAAAGACATGAGCAGCCCATAATTGAAGGGTAGGTTATTGGTAACAGTGAGAGATAGCACATCACAAATTAAATCCGGAAAATCACATTGTGGAAAGTATATGAATTTATTTGCATTCTGCAGAGGGAAATAAGTATTTAATCCCTCTGGCAAACAAGACCTAATACTTGGTGGCAAAACCCTTGTTGGCAAGCACAGCGGTCAGACGTCTTCTGTAGTTGATGATGAGGTTTGCACACATGTCAGGAGGAATTTTGGTCCACTCCTCTTTGCAGATCATCTCTAAATCATTAAGAGTTCTGGGCTGTCGCTTGGCAACTCGCAGCTTCAGCTCCCTCCATAAGTTTTCAATGGGATTAAGGTCTGGTGACTGGCTAGGCCACTCCATAACCCTAATGTGCTTCTTCCTGAGCCACTCCTTTGTTGCCTTGGCTGTATGTTTTGGGTCATTGTCGTGCTGGAAGACCCAGCCACGACCCATTTTTAAGGCCCTGGCGGAGGGAAGGAGGTTGTCACTCAGAATTGTACGGTACATGGCCCCATCCATTCTCCCATTGATGCGGTGAAGTAGTCCTGTGCCCTTAGCAGAGAAACACCCCCAAAACATAACATTTCCACCTCCATGCTTGACAGTGGGGACGGTGTTCTTTGGGTCATAGGCAGCATTTCTCTTCCTCCAAACACGGCGAGTTGAGTTCATGCCAAAGAGCTCAATTTTTGTCTCATCTGACCACAGCACCTTCTCCCAATCACTCTCGGCATCATCCAGGTGTTCACTGGCAAACTTCAGACGGGCCGTCACATGTGCCTTCCGGAGCAGGGGGACCTTGCGGGCACTGCAGGATTGCAATCCGTTATGTCGTAATGTGTTACCAATGGTTTTCGTGGTGACAGTGGTCCCAGCTGCCTTGAGATCATTGACAAGTTCCCCCCTTGTAGTTGTAGGCTGATTTCTAACCTTCCTCATGATCAAGGATACCCCACGAGGTGAGATTTTGCGTGGAGCCCCAGATCTTTGTCGATTGACAGTCATTTTGTACTTCTTCCATTTTCTTACTATGGCACCAACAGTTGTCTCCTTCTCGCCCAGCGTCTTACTGATGGTTTTGTAGCCCATTCCAGCCTTGTGCAGGTGTATGATCTTGTCCCTGACATCCTTAGACAGCTCCTTGCTCTTGGCCATTTTGTAGAGGTTAGAGTCTGACTGATTCACTGAGTCTGTGGACAGGTGTCTTTCATACAGGTGACCATTGCCGACAGCTGTCTGTCATGCAGGTAACGAGTTGATTTGGAGCATCTACCTGGTCTGTAGGGGCCAGATCTCTTACTGGTTGGTGGGGGATCAAATACTTATTTCCCTCTGCAGAATGCAAATAAATTCATATACTTTCCACAATGTGATTTTCCGGATTTAATTTGTGATGTGCTATCTCTCACTGTTACCAATAACCTACCCTTCAATTATGGGCTGCTCATGTCTTTGTCAGTGGGCAAACTTACAAAATCAGCAAGGGATCAAATACTTATTTCCACCACTGTATATATATATATATATATATATATGAATAGGCAAATTGTACAGCTTATATTTGAATATTTCTTTGCAAAACACATTCCTGCTATTGATAATGCTATAGTGGATATTTTTTCTCATTTACAGTTTTGAACATTGACCCCCCCCCCCCCCAGCATAAAAATACCCTACTCCATTATCTGTTAATTTATGGGCATTTATTCCAGACCACTTGTGAGACAGCTGAGGTACTCTCTGTCTGACAGTACTTGGAAGACTTACAAAATGGTCTGGCTGCACTTTGTTGACTCTGTATCAAAGGGATTGCTGGATCTGAGAGAGCCCATTCACCAGGAATCAGTGCTTTGATTCATTGTTTATACTCAGGCATGAGATACGTCTTCTCATGCCCTTTCAGCATGGTTGGCAAGTATTGGCTTTGTAGCAAAGATACATGGCTATCCTGATCCAACTTCATTTTGACAGGTTGGTTCAAGGTTTTGCCAGCGTTAAGAGGCACAGATCACTGTGACCATTGCAGCAACCCATATTGCATAATGATGCTATTGGAAGTTTGCCTTTCATCCTTACCACAGTGTCTGTTTATTCATTGGGGATGGAATGGCAATCATTCTGTAAGTGGTTTGTTCTTATTTGCCAGATGAAGCATGATTTGTTGTTACTTCATTGTTATTTTCCTAATTCCCAGGAAGTATGGCAAGATGCTATTAATCCTAAGGCTGGAGAGAAAATTCAGGGGCATGCAAATGTGGAAGCCTCAAAATTTGTGGTTTTCTTGGGAGGGCCATGTTTTCTCACCTGTTGTTGGCTGCCTTAAATTATATTGCTTGGATGGTGTTCATTTGTCAGATACTGGCTATGATGTATTTTTGAGTACAATTTAAGATGTACAGGAAGACAGTGGCAAAGATTTTAAGGCTGCAGAGGTTGGGAGAGAGACATACAGTTGGCAGTTCGTATTTATGGCAGTGTTCAAGGTAAGAATGGATGTGGAGGAGTGGCCTAGTAGTTAGAGCACAGGTCTTGCAATCTTGGGCAAGTCACTTAACCCTCCATTGTCTCAGGTACAAACTTAGATTGTGAGCCCTCCTGGGACAGAGAAATATCCAGTGTACCTGAATGTTACTCACCTTGAGCTACTACTGAAAAAGGTGTGAGCAAAATCTAAATAAATAAATAATAAATATTTCCCTCTACAAAAGGCTTCAAGATAATCTTGTGGAGAAGAATGCAAGTGGAAAAGAAGTTGAGCTTTTATAACAGGGACATCAACTGCCAGGTACAGCTGGGAGCTATTGTGAGCTGCTATGTTTTATGTTGGTCATATTAAATACCCATTTCTACTTTGCTAAAAATAGTTGGTGGAGGCCGGTTATTATGACCCTTTAGCCACACCTGAAACATCTTATGGCATGTATAGAGACAATTTAGGAGAGAAGATGCAATGACATTGAAATATAATAATCAAGTTTGATATTATTTTTGGGGTTTGATAAATAAAGCTATGACCATGTTTTGCCACTATGTTCTTTTTTGCTGGCCCTGATTTAGAGGTTTTCAAATTTCAATAGAGGTAAAGGGAAATACAGGATTAATTTGGACAAATCAGAAGTCATGACACTTAACATTTTCTGTTGCAGGGCTCTTATTAAAGTTTTTCAGTTTACTTGGCCCCCTAATGCGATTAAATACCTCGTATCTTTTTCTCCAAGATACATAGACAATGGTGGTTATGAATGCTGACAATTTCTTCCATCTGTGTGAAAACATAAATACTTGGTCATCAATGTACATGTCATTGTGGGACAGTTTGGAAACCATTAAGACAATGTGGTAGTCCTAGTGGGGGTGAAGGGGGCAAGAGTGAATCCCCCTTGTTCTTGCCTCTTGCTGTTGGGACCAGCAGGGATCCAGGGAGGTGTGGCAAGGGGCCTACCTAGACCACAGGGGGGCTGGGATGCAGCTCATTCTGAGGGGGAGGGCTTTGATTTTGGCAGTCTGGGGGAGGAGTAGTAAGAGGTGCTTTTATTGAGGCCCAGAGAGGGAATAGGGCTTCTTTAAAGGTAAAATCATGGGCGTAGTTTGGGGGGCGGGGGGGGGGGGCAACGCAGGGCTGGCATGGCGCGAGGCAGCTCTCTGACGGTCCCTCCTTCCTGCCCTCAGCTCCCTGACCGACAGCCCTCCTCTCCATTCCTTCCCCCCTCCCGCGTGTTTAACCCTTTTACTTTCAGGCACAGTGACAGCAGTGAAGACAACACAGCGGGCTCGCCTCCAGCTTCTCCCTTCCCTCACAGTGTCCCGCCCTAGCGGAAACAGGAAATGTATCATCGCAGAAGGCGGGACACTGTGAGAGGCATAATCGAACGGGGCGCCCAAGTTTTCATGATGAGACAACAAAGGTAGAAAAAAGTATTTTATTCAGAATTTATTAATTGGAATATGTCAGCTTTTGGAAATGTGCATCTGTGATATTTTTCATGTAAGTTTCAGTATTTCTAGTATTGCGGCATGCTGAGTCTGACTTCTTGAGGTAACTTTCCAGTTCAGTATTTTGCCTTCATATTTTTTTAATTTCTAGTTCCTTGTGTCATATCTGTTGTGTCATGTGTTTTTCATGTGGATCAAGGTGCAATATTCTGCTAGTGTGTAGTATTTGCAGCCCTTTTTGTTTTGTTTTTTGTCACTAGGTAGTGTACTGGTGTTTTAGAGCCCGGTTTAATTACAGTGCTGCCTTTCCACACATAAGGTTGTAGCTCATCCTGTCCTTGGAATTAGTGCTGTTATGGTTTGGTAAGGTTATGAGTGGGTTTTTGCACAAGTTTGTGTATAGTGTTTTGCAGTGGAGAGATTATGTGTTGGCCTTACTGAGGTGGCACCAAAAATCAGAAAGGGTGTAGAGCTTAAATCATGACACACTACCTCTTGAAGGAGCTACATATAGAGCTAATGCATTTCTAAGGTCTACACTGGCATGGTATGGGAAAGGGGGTGGGGAAATACTACTGGAGAGGAAGAGGGCGTTCTGGATAAGGAGGAAAGAAGGAAGAAAGGGAGAAAGAGCTGGCTTTTTTGGGAATAATCATAATGAATATGTATGAGATATCTCATACATATTCATTATGGTTATTCGCAAAAAAGCCCGCTCTTTCTTCCTTCCTTCTTCCATATTAGCATATTCATTTGCATATATATGCAAATAAATATGCTAATATGGGCCCCCCATTCTCCCCCCCCCCCCAAATGAAACAGTCAAACTACGCCCATGGGTAAAATATAGTTATGTGGGTCACAGCTGATATTCATCTGGGGCCCACATAACTGTCTAATGCGGGTCCTAACTGAATATCATCCAGAACCCACATAGGCTCCAGCATCCAAAACACCAAATATAGGGGCCCTTTTACTAAGATGCACTGAAAAATGGCCTGCGCTGGTGTAGATGTGTGTATTGGGTGCACACAGGTTAATTTTTCAGTGCACCTTCAAAAAAGGCCGAAAATGGACGTGCGGCAAAATGAAAATTAGTGCGCGTCCATTTTGGGCCTGAGACCTTACCACCACCTATTGACTTAGCGGTAAGGTGTCACATGTTAACCAGGCAGTAATCGTCAGTGCACATACAATGCCGATTACCACCCGGTTAGCGCCATGCACCTGAAGATAAAAAATATTTTCCGGTGTACGTAGCGGACACGCGTCAAAAATGAAATTGCCACATGGTAACTGGGTGTTAGTTCAAAATTAACGCATGTAGGGTGCGCGTACTCACCTACGCAGCTTAGTAAAAGGGCCCCATAGGCCACAATATTCAGTGCAAGTGCCTGGACATGGCTCGGCACTGAATATTGGGGGCTAATCTAGCCGGCAACAGTAAGCGTTTAAATAAACTTTGCTGCCACCCAGCTTTCTGATTATCGTCCGGTACACGTGTCTGTTTGATTAATCACATTCTCAATATGTTGTCATTTTTGTTTTCTGGATATTTTTACATTACAGTTGAAAAATTGCTTTCTTCGTGTTTATAGAAAAGTAAAATGCTAAGGATAGAAGGGGGGGGGGGGGGGGGGGGGGGGGATGAATTTCCAGAATTTTGTTGTATCATAAAATGTCCCTTGAGGTAGGGCAGTTCTTGGACCTTTGAATGGGAGGATCTTTTATGTTCATTTTAGTTGTTTAAGAAAGTAGTTATGTCTCCTTTTCTGTTGTCATTACTTGGGCTGTCTTTGCTTTAACATATATGGAATTATTACACTATTTGGAACACTGATGAAATGTTATCTGGTTTTAACATAAAGCTTAATACCTCCATGGCTGAGTACCACCAAATTACTTTTGTGGTCCAGTTCTGCTTTCATGATTAATAAGAGAATGATTCATTGGCCACTATGGCAAGCACAAGGGATTTGGACACTGGAACAAATTGGGCAAGTAAGAGATTGTTCTCTCTTTGCAAAACTTGTGGGATTAACTACCTTCACAGCATTTAAATTGTTTCACTTAAAGCACTGCATTCAGAATATTTTTAGAGATGTTGCAGGACAACTCAAGTGTCCTGAAATGATCCAGATTTGTAATTCCTTAATGACAGTAGTGTATTAGACTTTCCGTATTCTCTGCTGAAGAGGCATCAATATAATTGCATTTTAGGTAAGGGAGGATGAATTAATGTGTTCTGAGTGCTTTGGTCTGTAGGAACATTTTTCGTTTACATTTATAAGGGTGGGTTACAGTCATTTTTTATAACATTTATGGACTACTTTTAAGCTGTTTAGAAATCTACTGATGGTTGAGCAATGATGGCAGTTCTGTCATGTTAATGCTAATACTGGTAAAAAATATTAGGGGTCCTTTTACTAAGGTGCGCTGAAAATGGCCTGTGCTAGTGTAGGCGCATGTTTTGGACGCGCACAGATCCATTTTTTAGCGCGCCTGTAAAAAATGCCTTTTTTCCCTGAAAATGAATGTGTGACAAAATAAAAATTGGCACACATACATTTTGGGTCTGAGACCTTACCACCACCCTTTCACTTAGCGGTAAGGTCTCACACATTAACCTGGCAGTAATCGTCTACACGCGTACAATGCCAATTACCACCCAGTTAGCGCCGCGCGCCGGAAAATAATATATATTTTCCAGCGCACATATTGGACACATGTAAAAGTTTTAATTACCGCCCGGGCCACGCGGTAGTTCTGAATTGGCGCATATTGGGCATGCATAGGCGCCTATGTGGCTTAGTAAGGGGGCCCATTAATCTACTCCGGGTTAAAGTTTGAGGATAGAATTTCAGGGAGAACATTCATCCAGTGGCAGTCAGTGTTTCTTTAAGTGCTGAACGTTGCCAGCTAAATTAGACCCAGATATTCACTCTTGGGTCTTATCTGCGCACTGGCACTGAACTTCCGGTTCTTTGATGGTGCCTGGAAACTATCTGCATCCGTTCAGTGCCTTACCTGCATAGCTAACCGGGCAGTGATAAAGCGAAGATACTAACCTGTAGCAATCAATAGAAATAAAACAAAATAAAACATGGAAAAGAAAATAAGATGATACCTTTTTTATTGGACATAACTTAATACATTTCTTGATTAGCTTTCGAAGGTTGCCCTTCTTCGTTGGATCGGAAATAAGCAAATGTTGGTAGATGACAGTATATATAAGTGAAAACAAAAAAAACAGCACCATGGGCCTTTAAAAATGGAACACAGTTCTTTAATGAATGAGCCTTGACAAAAAGACCCGACATGGGCCGTGTTTCGGTGACTAGCACCTGCGTCAGGGGTCACAGTGATGACGTGGAAAACTTGGGGAATAACTCGAATATATTCCTCTACAATATATTATTCCTTACCCCACGTCTCATGTAGTAAAAGCTACAAAGCACCAAGGCACTTTCACTTTCTGTATCCAAATGGATCCATTTGGATACAGAAAGTGAAAGTTTTCCACGTCATCACTGTGACCCCTGATGCAGGTGCTAGTCACCGAAACACGGCCCGTGTCGGGTCTTTTTGTCAAGGCTCATTCATTAAAGAACTGTGTTCCATTTTTAAAGGCCCATGGTGCTGTTTTTTTTTTTTTTGTTTGGACTTTAGTTTGTACTTCGTTCCCTCTCTTTTGTTATATCCAGTATATATAAGTGAAACATCAAAGTATTTCAGTGACAGTCTAACAGGATTGGGGTGGATAGGTGAGAGACAGGAAGAGTTGGGTGGATGAGGGACAGGGAGATATGCATGGAGACAGGAGGGTGACAAAGCAGTACAATTTTATGGTTTATAATGGGCTAGAAAACCCAAATCTTTGTTAAGTCCGTGAGAGCCAGAGACTGGAGGTTGGGATGTAGAAGCGACCCCTCGTTCTGAGTGATGATGGTTGGAAAACACTCCAATCTCCACAGTTCTTCGGAGGACAACTCCAGAAGAGAAGAGGGAACCAAATCTGATGCGGCCAGAAGGGTGCAACCAGGATCATGGTTCTGCGTTCTTGCTTGAGTTTCAGCAAAGTCTTCCCTACTAGATGTATGGGAGGATACACATACAGAAGGCCTGTCCCCCAATGTAGGAGAAAGGCATCTGATGCTAATCTGTCGTGGACCTGAAGCCTGGAACAGAACTGAGGGACCTTGTGATTGATCTGAGTGGCAAAAAAATCCATTGAGGGGGTGCCCCACGCTCGGAAGATCTTGCGGACTACGCTTATGTTCAGTGACCACTCGTGAGGTTGCATTATTCTGCTCAACCTGTCGGCCAGACTGTTGTTTACGCCTGCCAGATAAGTGGCTTGAATAAACATTCCGTGATGGTGAGCCCAAAGCCACATCTGGATGGCTTCCTGACACAGAGGATGAGATCCGGTACCCCCCTGCTTATTGGTGTAAAACATGGCAACCTGATTGTCTGTCTGAATTAAGAGTATGTGTTTGGACAGCCGATCTCTGAAAGTCTTTAGAGTGTTCCAGATCACTCTTAATTCCAGGAGGTTGATCTGCAGACCTTTTACCTGAAAGGACCAGGCTCCCTGAGTGTGGAGTCCATCTACATGAGCTCCCCACCCCAGGAGAGATGCATCGGTCATCAGCACTTTTTGTGGCTGAGGAACTTGGAAAGGTTGCCCCATGGTCAAACTGGATCGAATTGTCCACCACTGAAGAGAATTCCGAAAGTCGGTGGACAGTTGGATTACATCCTCTAGATCCTCTGCAGCTTGAAGCCTGGTGGGAGAGAGACTCCATAGCATCATTGTGCTTCTTGATCTGGTCAAGTAGATCCTCTACTTTCTCACCAAAAAGGTTATCCCCCCGGGCAAGGAACATCCGCCATCCGCTGCTGGACCGAATGATCCAGGCCAGAGACACGCAGCCATGAGAGTCTGCGCATCACTATACCTAGGGCAGCGATCCTGGATGCTACATCAAAAGTGTTGAATGTAGCATCCTGGCCAGGAATTTTCGACATGCCTTCTGCTGCCTGACCACCTGGCGAAAAGGCTCGGCCTGCTCCGGAGGGAGTGCATCAACCAAGCTGGACAGTTGCTTCACCGAGTTCCGCCAATGAATGTTCGTGAAGAGCTGGTAAGATTGAATTTTGGCGGCGAGCGTAGCGGCCTGATACATTTTCCTCCTAAAAGAATCAAGAGTCCTAGCTTCTCTGCCTAGGGGCGCTGAGGCATAGTTCCTAGTACTCTTGGCTCTCTTGATGGCGGAGTCCACCACCATGGAATTGTGGGGTAACTGAGACCTCATCAATCCAGGTTCACGGTGGATCCGATACTGGGATTCAGTTTTCTTCGGGATCACAGTTCCGCATAAGGACTTCCTTCAGTACCTTATGTAGAGGAGCCGTCACAGCCTCTCTAGGTGGGGAAGGATAATCCAGGACCTCGAGCATCTCAGCCCTGGGCTCATCTTCAACATCCATATGGAAAAGAATAGCCGTAGCCATTTCCCGGACAAAAGATGTAAAGGACAGACTCTCCGGTGGAGATAGTCTCCTTTCTGGTGGAGGGGAAGGTTCAGAGGGAATCCCAAAGGGCTCGTCAGAAGAAAAGTACCTGGGGTCTTCCTCTGACTCCCATGAACGCTCCTCCAGTATCGGATAAGACCTCCCTCAGGGCACTCCGAGACTGAGCCTGCCTGCACGCCGAGGAACGATGTTGAGAAGTCGACGCCCACCTAGACTGCGATGAAGCTTCCTCCACTGACGTCGAAGGGGAGTCAACCCGGGTGGTAGCCGACATCGATGCCGCAGGCGGCACCGAGGCTGGGGACCTCTCCGCAGGAGAAGGGCCAGACGCCGCTGCAGTCAGTGGCACAGAAGGCACAAGCACCCCCAACAGCGAAGCAGACTGGCGCAGCAATCCCTCCAGAAGCTCTGGAAGCAGGGCCCAGATGCATTAATCAAGAGCTGCCATCGGAAAAGGCTGCGAGGTCGGTGGAGCAGCCGGTGGCAGAATCTGCCGAGGCTCAGGAGGAGGCATCGGGCTGCCACGAGATCGACGCATCGGCACCGCCTATATAGAGGGGGAGCGGTCCTCTCAATGCCGACACTTCTTGGGTGCCGACTCTCGACGCTCTGGAGCTCCCAGCACTGTGTGCCGAAGGAGAACGATGACGGTGCTTCTTAGCCTTCGCTCAACGCCCATCATCGAGACTCCTCGGTACCGATGAGGAGGACGTGGAATCCTCACGTCTCCTCGGGGCCGGGTCCGACGAAGGTCGATCCTGGGGGGGTCTGCATAACAGGAGGTCTTGAGGCAGGTGGAGACCCACTCGACGTCTCACTGCTCCCAGCATGTGGTGGTCTTGGGGCAGCCATTACCTCTCCTTCCGACGTCGATGCTCCTCTCGATGTCGACTCTGATGCCGCCAACCTCGGTACCGATGTCGTTGTTGACGTCGAGGGACCAAACCAAGCCCCAAAAAGCTTTCCTCGCTGGGCTTCTCGAGACGCTTGAGTCCGTTTCTTCATACGAAGACACAGACTACAAGCGGCTGGGGTATGGTCGGGCCCAAGGCACTGGATACACCAGGCGTGGGTATCGGTACCTGGGATGGTCTGTTTGCACCGAGTACAACGTTTGAAGCCACTGGGTGTCCTTGATGACATGGAAGGAAAAACGGCTTCGGCGAAATCAAACGACGCGATTGTGCCAAAAAAAGTGAAGGACACAAAAAGGGAAAAGGCCGGCCACGTTGAAAAAAAAGTAAACTTAATAATAGGCCAAAAAACACTAAAGGAAACTAAGGGAATACATTTTTTTTTTTTTAAAGAAATAGAAAAAATAAAGAAAAAAGTCATCAGACTCTTGTTCCTGGGCCAAAAACCGAGAAGAGCCGAAAAAAACGCTGTCACCTTGTCCGGACAAAACAAAACTGAGGAGGCACGCTCGCAATGGGCGGGAAGTCATTCTTGAACATAGTCTGCTTTGGCCTCCATCCCACACCCTGAGCAAAGCCCCATCCCCTCCTGGCCCTCTCCCTAATATAGCCTGATTTCCCCCCCCCCCCCCCCCATCTAGGAAAGTCCAACCTCCCCCCCCCCCGGCCCTCCCTCCCGAGCAAATCCCAATCCCTCTTCTAGCAAAGCCTGACCCCCCTCTTGGCCCTCTTCCCAAGTTGTAGCAAGTCCCAACAGGCCTATCTGAAGAGGCCTGGTGGCCTAGTAGTGGTCAGGGCTGGAGCGAACCCCACTCACTCCTGCCCCTCATGGCTTATGTTGAAAATGGCTGCCTCAACCTCTAACAGTAGTCTCGCAGTACTGCTGGTAGAGGCTAACACATACCCAGGTATTTAATGCTGGTACCCGAATGGGGCAGAGCATTGAATATCTGGGCTTAATTTTGGCAGTGGTGGTTTGACCGCCACTGGCTGAATATCAGTATCTATATTAATTTTGTTTTATTTTACTACCTTCTGTCCTCTCGTCCTTGCATTTAACTATTACAATATCAGAATTTGTCTCTTCATACCCCAATAATATCTTGTGTTGAATTGCATAAATCAATCAGGTCCTAAAATGATGAACAGTATAAAAGGGAGATAGAACAGAATCCCCCCCCCCCCCCAAAAAAAAAAAAAAAAAGATAAATGTCTTATGCTTGCAGACTGTTTGAAAAAAGGTGTGAATGAAATGATTCACTTCCCTGATCACAGTGACTGCTGCAAGACAAAGGAGACCTCTAATTGTATATTTGTGTATGTATCTCTTAAGTATGGAATTACAGAGTAGGTAAAGACACTTGTCAGATCAGTTAAGAATACAAATAGTTTCCTAGATTATTTTATGTACTGTAATAAACATGAAACAAGGAAAGAACATGTATCATAGGGGCCTTTTCACCAGTGTGGTAAAGTTTTGAGGGCAGTTCTATAAAGAGATGCCTATATAATGGAAAGTAGGCATCTACTTTGCTTTGTAGAGTACAAACCCTTCATTCAGAAACTTCCACACTTGTCATGCCGCTGCTGATGATCTGGAGTAGTGCAGGGGAACCACCCAAACTGGAAGCGAGGCCAAACACCAACAGGCTGGTACCAGGTACAGGAGTCTCGAACAGGTTTGGCTGGACAGAACTCTGAAGCGGACTTTTTTTTTTGTTACATTTGTACCCCGCGCTTTTTCCCACTCATGGCAGGCTCAATGTGGCAGGCAATGGAGGGTTAAGTGACTTGCCCAGAGTCACAAGGAGCTGCCTGTGCAGGGAATCGAACTCAGTTCCCCAGGACCAAAGTCCACCACCCTAACCACTAGGCCTAACCACTAGGCCACTCCGCCACTCTTGGCCTGGCTGGACTGGAACCAAATGCTGGAATGGACGGGGCTTGATTAGACTGGAACCAAATGCTGGCACAGACTTGGCTTGACTGGACTGGAACCAAATGCTGGAACAGACTTGGCTTGGCTGGACTGGAATAGAACCTGGAAGATGTCTGGGAAACAGGAAAAAACAGTCCACAGCAACCACAGGGCCTGGTCACCCAGGGGCAAGGTGAGTGTAGGCATGGAATACAGTCACAATCGTGCCAACACCTACTTTTAAAACACGCCTCAAGGCCCGTCTGTTTACCAGGGCCTTTGACCCTCGTCACTCTTCGCCCCCTGCTGATACAACCGTGTCTACGTGATAGTGTCCTCTCCTCTCTCTCTCTCTGGTGTCCTTTTACAACGCTGTGGCAAAAGGGGACCTGCGCTGGCATCGGCACGTGTTTCTGATGCGTGCCGAGGCCCTTGTTTACTAACAGGTAAAAGGCAGGGTTTCGTTTTTTTAAAGAAATGGATGTGCTGAAGCACTTGCCGCTCGCCCATTTTGGACGGGAGCACTTACCACCACCCGTTGAGGTGGTGTTAAGAGTGCCCGTGCTACCCGACAGTAGCCAGCCATCGTGTGGCACTGCCCGATTACCGCTGGGTACACACCAGCACTATAAAAATAAAAATATTTTTGTAGCGCCGGAAATGATGTGTGCTGGGTATGGGAATTACCGCCGGGCTTCTGCGGTAGACCAGAGGTACTTCCTTTTTAGCAAGCGGTAAGCCCACGTTGGGCTTCTGTTTCTGCTTGTTTGCCATGAGTTTTTCTGCTTTTCTTTCTCTTTTCTCTATTTAAATTGTTGTTCTTTTCAGTTTTACTAATAATTATAGATTTAATAATTTGTATTGTAAACTGCTTTGATGGTTCTTCCTAAAGTGGTATATGACGCCTACTAAAAAACTTGAAATTAGTGTAACTGGATATATATATGTGTGAATGTATTTAGGTGCAAGCACTCACCCTGGATTCTATAAATGGTTCCCAAATTGTTATAGGTCAATGAATAGTTCCCTTGCTTCTCCTTAAAAATAATAACATATTTCCCTTTTTCACTGATGTTACTTTGTCATGGTCTTTCATGTTATCACATTTAGTCCAGGGAAAAGGTCAAAGGAAACGGAAGGATTTTGCATTTTTAATGGAACAGTTTGCTTGCTCCTGGTTTATCAATTATATCCCACTTCTTCAAGTAATTTATACATGATTAATTGACTTGAAGTCTAAGTAAAAGATGACAGCTTGCATTATTGCGGCAAGCCCCAAAAGAAAGTGAAAACAAACCGCTTGTCAGAGCTAGTGCCTTTCATGTATATTACATAATTCCTTCTTGTTGATTTAGTTATTACTTCTACCATAGTCATGCATACATGCTTAGCTGATTTCTTTCCCCCCT
The DNA here is from genome assembly GCF_901765095.1 of Microcaecilia unicolor. Lineage (NCBI taxonomy): Eukaryota > Metazoa > Chordata > Amphibia > Gymnophiona > Siphonopidae > Microcaecilia > Microcaecilia unicolor. Next base: position 46,811,597 of record NC_044040.1, on the reverse strand, counting down.
TTCTAAACCACTTAGACATATTTGCATGTATGTTTGCAGTATATAACAAACAGAGAGGGTATACAGCATACATAGAAAGTATACACACAAAAAAAGCAACACTGGGCCTTCAAGGCTGGGACAACAAAATACGCCTGTTGTCCCAGCCTTGAAGGCCCAGTGTTGCTTTTTTTTGTATGTATATTTTTGCAGTATATCAAATAAAATTGAAATATGAAAATGCGAGTGTGAAATTTTCTGCTCTATGAGTGTTACTTTTCTGGAGTCACAGTAAAACTGTGGGGTTTTAACTGAATGTCCTCTGTAGCAATGTCTTTTTCCCTGATTTTTATTGAAAAATCAGGGCTTGATATTTTCTAAAAGTGAGCACTCCAGTACCCCATACCACACAGTCAAACTCTGTTCTATAATGTTATCTGGGCACCCAGGTGCTTTTATAAAATATTAATCACCAAGGGGTCCTTTTACTAAATGTCCAGTGTACCTGAATGTAACTCACCTTGAGCTACTACTGAAAAAGGTGTGAGCAAAATCTAAATAAATAATAATAATAATAAATAATAAACTGTATAGAGGCCTATGCGTGTCCAACACACACCAATTTGGAACTACTGCCCAGTTACCGCATGGCCCGGGCGGTAATTCCATGTATTACGCGTGTCCGCTACGTGCATCAGAAAATATTTTGTATTTTCTGGCGCGCATTGCTAACCAGGCGGTAATTGGCAGTGCATGCAAGCTGACAATTACCGCCTGGTTAACATGTGAGATCTTACCACAAAGTCAATGGGTGGCAGTAAAGTCTCAGACCCAAAATGGACACGTGCCAATTTTTACTTTGCTGCACGTCCATTTTCAGCAAAAAATGGTCTTTTTTACAGACGTGCTGAAAAATGGATTTGTGTGCGTCCAAAACACACACCTACACTAGAGCAGGCCATTTTTCAGTGTGCCTTAGTAAACGGACCCCCAAATTAAGGGACCCTTTTACTAAGGTGCGTGGAAAAATGGCCTGCGCTGGTGTAGGCACGTGTTTTTTTGTGGCCGAAAATGGACATGCGGCAAAATTAAAACTAGCACGCGTCCATATTTGGCTTGAGACCTTACCACCACCCATTGACTTAGCCATAAGGTCTCACGAGCTAACTGGGCGGTTAATCGTCAGCGCGTGTAAACTGCCGTTTACTGCCGGGTAAGCGCTGCGTGGTAGAAAATAGAAAATATTTTCTACTTTGTGTTTTGGGCGCTCATCAAAAATGGAATTACCGCCCAGGGCACGCAGTAGCCGGGCGGTAGTTTCCAATTTGATGCGGAGTTGAAACACTGTCTAAATAATTTTATTGGACCATCAGTAGCAGCACAATCTACCAGACAGATCACGCTGTCAATGCAGTTAATAATACTGCTTATCTGTGCACTCATTGTCATTATCAGTCCATTTTGAAAGTTTTTTTTTTTTTACAAATTATACATTCTTCATACATTCATTTGATGTCATAACAATTTCTTAGTTTTTCAATAGCTATTAAATGAAGGCGGTTACAAACCACTACCATAGTGCTTGCTCAGGCATCCCGCAGTAGTTTTGAAATCGGTGTGTGCTTTCCATGCACTAAAAAGTAGATTTTATTTTTTAGTGCTGGGGGCAGAGAGTAGGTGTGTACTGCACTAATCAGTTAGCGCAGCTTCATCTCTGCATGCTAACAAATTAATGCTTGGTTAGCACATGAGCCCTTACTGCCTAGACAATAGGTGTCAGTAAGTACTCAAGTGCTAATTTGGAAATTAGCACATGGCCATTAATATGGAAAATAGGGGTATTTTACTGTTGCACTAAAAGGTAGCCTTAGTATGGGGGGGGGGGGGGAGCCCCACGCTGGGGATAACCTGGCCACTTACTAATGCAGCTTAGTAAAAGGGCCCCTTGGTGGTCATAGGTGACATTAAGAGGAGTGGGGAAGATTAAAGCTAAACTGTGCTTTCAAATGTTTTTACATAAGTACATAAGTAGTGCCATACTGGGAAAGACCAAAGGTCCATCTAGCCCAGCATCCTGTCACCGACAGTGGCCAATCCAGGTCAAGGGCACCTGGCACGCTCCCCAAACGTAAAAACATTCCAGACAAGTTATACCTAAAAATGCAGAATTTTTCCAAGTCCATTTAATAGCGGTCTATGGACTTGTCCTTTAGGAATCTATCTAACCCCTTTTTAAACTCCGTCAAGCTAACCGCCCGTACCACGTTCTCCGGCAACGAATTCCAGAGTCTAATTACACGTTGGGTGAAGAAAAATTTTCTCCGATTCGTTTTAAATTTACCACACTGTAGCTTCAACTCATGCCCTCTAGTCCTAGTATTTTTGGATAGCGTGAACAGTCGCTTCACATCCACCCGATCCATTCCACTCATTATTTTATACACTTCTATCATATCTCCCCTCAGCCGTCTCTTCTCCAAGCTGAAAAGCCCTAGCCTTCTCAGCCTCTCTTCATAGGAAAGTCGTCCCATCCCCACTATCATTTTCGTCGCCCTTCGCTGTACCTTTTCCAATTCTACTATATCTTTTTTGAGATACGGAGACCAGTACTGAACACAATACTCCAGGTGCGGTCGCACCATGGAGCGATACAATGGCATTATAACATCCGCACACCTGGACTCCATACCCTTCCTAATAACACCCAACATTCTATTCGCTTTCCTAGCCGCAGCAGCACACTGAGCAGAAGGTTTCAGCGTATCATCGACGACGACACCCAGATCCCTTTCTTGATCCGTAACTCCTAACGCGGAACCTTGCAAGACGTAGCTATAATTCGGGTTCCTCTTACCCACATGCATCACTTTGCACTTGTCAACATTGAACTTCATCTGCCACTTGCACGCCCATTCTCCCAGTCTCGCAAGGTCCTCCTGTAATCGTTCACATTCCTCCTGCGACTTGACGACCCTGAATAATTTTGTGTCATCGGCGAATTTAATTACCTCACTAGTTATTCCCATCTCTAGGTCATTTATAAATACATTAAAAAGCAACGGACCCAGCACAGACCCCTGCGGGACCCCACTAACTACCCTCCTCCACTGAGAATACTGGCCACGCAATCCTACTCTCTGCTTCCTATCTTTCAACCAGTTCTTAATCCATAATAATACCCTACCTCCGATTCCATGGCTCTGCAATTTCTTCAGGAGTCTTTCGTGCGGCACTTTGTCAAATGCCTTCTGAAAATCCAGATATACAATATCAACCGGCTCCCCATTGTCCACATGTTTGCTTACCCCCTCAAAAAAATGCATTAGATTGGTGAGGCAAGACTTCCCTTCACTAAATCCGTGCTGACTTTGTCTCATCAGTCCATGTTTTTGTATATGCTCTGCAATTTTATTCTTAATAATAGCCTCCACCATCTTGCCCGGCACCGACGTCAGACTCACCGGTCTATAATTTCCCGGATCTCCTCTGGAACCCTTCTTAAAAATCGGAGTAACATTGGCTACCCTCCAGTCTTCCGGTACTACACTCGATTTTAGGGACAGATTGCATATTTCTAACAGTAGCTCCGCAAGTTCATTTTTTAGTTCTATTAATACTCTGGGATGAATACCATCAGGTCCCGGTGATTTACTACTCTTCAGCTTGCTGAACTGACCCATTACATCCTCCAAGGTTACAGAGAATTTGTTTAGTTTCTCCGACTCCCCCGCTTCAAATATTCTTTCCGGCACCGGTGTCCCCCCCAAATCCTCCTCGGTGAAGACCGAAGCAAAGAATTCATTTAATTTCTCCGCTACGGCTTTGTCCTCCTTGATCGCCCCTTTAACACCATTTTCGTCCAGTGGCCCAACCGACTCTTTGGCCGGTTTCCTGCTTTTAATGTATCTAAAAAAATTTTTACTATGTATTTTTGCTTCCAACGCTAATTTCTTCTCAAAGTCCTTTTTTGCCCTCCTTATCTCCGCTTTGCATTTGGCTTGGCATTCCTTATGATCTATCCTGTTACTTTCAGTTGGTTCTCTTCTCCACTTTTATTTTTATTAAAAATGCATTTATTTATTTGTTGGGATTTATTAACTGCCTTTATGAAGAGATTCACCCAAGGTGGTATACAGCAGGTACAGTTTAACAGAAAACTTACAATTTTGTGAACAGCATAACGATAGTAAAATAACCAAGAATAAACCTAAATACAATAAATGAGGTAAACTTGAAAACAGTAAATTGAAACATAATAATAAAACTACCGTGAAATAGTGTAAAAAATATACACCTTTAATAGTATTGGAATTCAAATACCAGAGGTATAATACAATGTTAGCATAATGCTAATGATTCACCTAATAAGCATGCATTAGAACATTCAACTAACATAAATATGATGCTACAGATTTTCTACAATATGGCTTTCCATAGCTGAGGGACTAAGAGCTGATATATGATGGGAACAAGATGTGTGGTACAGAGTCAGTTGGGATAATTTGATGGTTGGCTAAACTCAACACAAGCTCTTTGTATAGTTAAGCAAGAGATAAGAACTGATCTAAGTTACTGTGTGTGTAGAATGAGTGTATAGTCAGTCACCCTATGCATTAAAGGCTTGGCAGAAGAGCCAGGCTTTCACCTTCTTCCTGAAGTAGAGGTAGTCTTGAGTTATACCTAGCCCCTCTGGGAGTAAATTCCAGAGTGTGGGAGTTACTCCTGAAGAGGCTCACATCCTACAATTTCTTTTTACCCACACTTACCACAGTTCAAGGCAGAGAACAAAGAGCGTACATAATAATCACATTAAAAACAACATTACACAACAAACAAAATAAAACATAATACAATTAAAATAATATGCTTTCCATCAGAGCGCAAACTAATTTATCATTTTCCTTGCCATTGTAATGCAGCATAGTAACATTCCAATCATTTATGCACCAAAAGCCTGCGAGAACAAAAATGTTTTCAATTGTTCACAAAAAGCAACAATATTATCCCCCATTCTTACATCAAGTGGTAAAGCATTCCATTCAAACAGCCCACATAAAATAAAGGATTTTTTTTAAATATGATTCAATCAACCAATATTGTTGACTGTCAGGCAATTGCAAATTCTAGTGTTTTCACACTTCAGCAATCTAGAAGTGTACAATACCATTCAGGAAAAAAAATCTGAAAATATTTGTTTCTAAGAAATAATATACAACATGCAATCAGGGAAATGACTGTATTGAATGCCAGTGTAATCTCTTACCTAGGAAGGTATCTTAATGCAAGCAATGCAATATTTACTTTTTTTTATGCCCATTAGAATCACTGCTGGCAGTTTAAAGGTATTTTACTGCTATCTTCTGCAAGTAAAATCCTAGGGATCTTTTTACTAAGCCGCGTAGGCGCCTACACGCGTCAATTCAGAGTTACCGCGTGGCCCGGGTGGTAATTTCATTTTTTTACATGCAGCCGCTATGTGCGTCAGAAAATAATTCTTTTTTTCCGTAGACTATTACCACCCGGTTAACATATGAGACATTACCGCTATGTCATTGGGTGGCAGTAAGGTCTCAGACCCAAAGTGGACGTGTGCCAATTTTGATTTTGCCTCATGTCCATTTTCAGCAAAAACACGCGCCTACATTAGCACAGCCCATTTTTCAGTGCACCTTAGTAAAAGGACCCCTTATAAAATAGTGTTTTGCTGGTGTGGCATGGCACAGCATCAGAATGGATATGTTTTTTTTTCTTTTTTACTGTTTTTAGAGCCTGATTACAAATATATTATTTCTATTATTGTCAAGGATGCCATTTTCTGTTAGTTTTAGAAAAAGGCTTACAAGCAAAGTAGCAGAACCCTTGGGCCTGTGTATAGTTGACATTCTGCGTGAAAGAGAGGTTTTCAGCACAAAATATGCAATGCATGAGGACAGCTTTCCAAAGTAACTTGACCTGTCTGAAAATTAACCTCATTTCAGAGTGGCTAAAAAGTGTGTGAACACTTCAGAACATGGATTATTTGAGCCACATTGGAAAGGAACATTCCTTTAGGAATGGTTAGGCTGAGGGAGAAAAAAAAGTATCCTTTTACTGAAGCGTGCTAAAATTTTGCAGGGACTACATGCTAATTGCCCAAATTACCTCTTGCATACTGCAAAGTCTTTGCGTTAACTGGGGCACTTCCAGCATCTACTCATGCAGTTAACTCTAAGAAAATAAAGGGCTCCTTTTACCAAGCTGCAGGAAAAAGGGACCTGTACTAGTGGCGGGGGTCATTTTTCACGTGTGCCAGGACCCTTTTTACCACAGTAGGTATAAAGCCCCCAAACACACATGGCCATGCGGTAAGAGAACTTTTACCGTATGGTCATGCGACGGGGAGCCCTTACCACCACCCACTGAGGTGGCGATAAGGGCTCCCACAATAACCTGGTGGTAACCGGGCAGCGCGTGGTGATGTCAAGTTTTTTCACCATACTATAACAGATTGGTTTGACCCCTGAGGTAGGCCTTTTGTGCCGAAACACGGCCATTTTGGATCATTTTTATGCCTTTTGCAATAAAGACTCTCACAGTTTGATATCCTCTCTGAGTCCGCCTCACCCTTTTGTTTTGCAGCTCACATTTGCATGAGGCACCTTTCCTCCTTTTTTTTCTCCTTTAATAAAAGAACTCATCTATTCCCCGCTCCTTTCCACACAGTGCAACCCAGAAATACCGCCTGCCCAACGCGGATACTGGTGGTAGTTCCGCCTTGAGTGCGTGCTATTTCCGGTGCTATGGAAAATTATTATGTATTTTCTATCGCGGCGCTAACCCAGCAGTAATCGGGCAGCGCCATGCACTGTCCTGTTACCACCGGGTTACCACGGGAGTCCTTACTGCCAACTCAGTGGTTGGCAGTAAGTGCTCCCTCCCCCCCACATGGCCATGTGATAAGAATAATCTTACGGCATAGCCATGTCTTTTTTAGGTTTTTTTTTTAACCCGCTGCGTTAAAAAGGGCCCTGGCGCGCAGCAAAAATGCCCCCGCCACTTCTGCAGGGCCCTTTGTACTGCAGCTTGGTAAAAGGACCCCTTAATACAGTAATTAGTGTTCACTAAAATGGTAATTCTAAAACAGGGTGGCAGAAAGTGCTCCCCCCCCCCCCCTGAAATGGCCATGCGGCAAGTGGTTCACTTGACACATGGCCATTTCTGTAAAAAAAAAAAAGACAGTCTTTTATCCACTGTAGTAAAAGGAGGCCTCAGTGCACATGATAAACACATGCTAACACCAGCGCAGGTCCCCCTTTTACAACAGCATGGTAAAAAGGACCCCTTAACCGGTTAGCGGTGAATTCTATACATGGCACTGGAAAAAAAGCTATTCTATAAGCTGCACTTAAAGATAGGCGCAGTTTCTAGAATAGCACTTGTGCCTGGAAATTGTGCACGTCACTTAACCCGCCATTGCCTAAGGTACAAAATTAGATTGTGAGCTCTCCGGGAACAGGGAAATACCCAGTGTTACCTGGATGTTACTCACTGAAAAAGGTGTGAGTAAAGTCCCAGTGTTACCTGGATGTTACTCACTGAAAAAGGTGTGAGTAAAGTCCAAATAAATAAACCCCTTTAAATACTGAGACCTTTATTTTTAAGGATGTAAACAAGCATAAGTTTCATTTTATTTGCAAATGTTCCCAATTTTGTAAACATTTTTCTGGTTAGTTTCACACATTCATTTAATAGGAAAAATTTTAATGCATGCTGAATACTGTAGATTCAACACCACATTAACTGTTGAATTAAGGCATGCTAAGTGGATGCTAAGGATGTAAAAAGAATCGAAGCGGTGCAAAGAAAAGCTACAAGAATGGTATGGGATTTGCGTAACAAGACGTATGAGGAGAGACTTGCTGACCTGAACATGTATACCCTGGAGGAAAGGAGAAACAGGGGTGATATGATACAGACGTTCAAATATTTGAAAGGTATTAATCCGCAAACGAACCTTTTCCGGAGATACGAAGGCGGTAGAATGAGAGGACATGAAATGAGATTGAAGGGGGGCAGACTCAAGAAAAATGTCAGGAAGAATTTCTTCACGGAGAGAGTGGTGGATGCTTGGAATGCCCTCCCATGGGAGGTGGTGGAGAGGAAAACGGTAACGGAATTCAAGCATGTGTGGGATAAACATAAAGGAATCCTGTTTAGAAGGAAAGGATCCTCAGGAGCTTAACCGAGATTGGATAGCAGAGCCGGTGGTGGGAGGCGGGGCTGGAGGTTGGGAGGCGGGGATAGTGCGGGGCAGACTTATACGGTCTGTGCCAGAGCCAGTGGTGGGAGGCGGGACTGGAGGTTGGGAGGCAGGGATAGCGCTGGGCAGACTTATACAGTCTGTGCCAGAGCCGGTGGTGGGAGGCGGGGATAGTGCTGGGCAGACTTATACGGTCTGTGCCCTGAAGAGTACAGGTACAAATCAAAGTAGAGTATACACAAAAGTAGCACACATGAGTTGTCTTGTTGGGCAGACTGGATGGACCGTGCAGGTCTTTTTCTGCCGTCATCTACTATGTTACTATGTAGTGTGCATTACATCATTTCAATACACACTACATTTTTAAAGGTGCACTAATAAGCTAAATATGCATTGATGCATGCACACACCCCTAATATTTTTCAATCATTCTTGTATGACTATGAGTGTGAAGTGAAAGCACATCAAAAGAAGTGGATGAGAGTTTACTAACCTGCTCAGAAAGGAGAGAACAGTTTTTTAGTGATATAGAGAGAGCTCAGGAGGTGACAGCATTATCCACAGAAATGGAGAAATTGGGGAAGTGAACTGGGGTGGGTGGGAGATAAGAGGTTCTGTATTAACCATGTTAAGCTTAAGGTGGTGATGGGACATTCAGGTAGCAATTGCAGACAGGCCGACAGTAGTGGTGGAGTATCCACCAGAAAATTCAAAAAGCATATGAGATAAGAGGAGAAACAAGATGAGCCAGTCTTGAAACCCCAAGGAGAACAGAATATCAAGGAGTAGGTGATGATTAACAATGTCAAGAGTGGAGGAGTGGCCTAGTGGTTAGGGTGGTGGACTTTGGTCCTGAGGAACTGAATTCGATTCCCACTTCAGGCACAGGCCTTATGACTCTGGGCAATTCACTTAACCCTCCATTGCCCCATGTAAACCGCAATGAGCCTGCCATGAGTGGGAAAGTGCGGGGTACAAATGTAACAAAAAAAAAAAAAAAAAGCAACAGACAGAATAAGAAGGAAGACATGTGGTGTCAACCATGAACATGTCATTGGGGAATTTGTTCAACAGTTGTTTCTGTGGAATGTAGAAGTTGAGAAGCAGATTGGATGAGATTGAGAATGACTTTAGCTGATAGAAAGTCAAGACAGTGGAGGTGAAAAAGAAAGAGGGAGATCAGATGACAGCAAAACATGTACTTTCTGGAATTGTTGAGGAACAGTGTGATCTGCACTTCCCAAGCTGCAAGGGTGTCAAGTATAAAAAGATTTTCTCCTCCTCTTTCCGCTACTGGTGCCCGAAATACTGGAACGCTCTCCCGCAGCACCTCAAAACGCAGGTGGACCACATCTTCTTCAAGAAGTTGCTGAAGACTTACTTATTTGCTAAAACTTACTCCCCAAACTACTTTGCTGAATGATGTGTCCTTCACGATCCCCACCCTTCTTAGTTTCCCATTGTTCGCGGCTGCTCCCTCTGTCTACTCTTTGTCCTCCCTGCACTATTTTCTTACATTGTAAACTTTCCTAATTTTTTTCTGTAAGCCACATTGTGCCTGCATGAGTGGGAAAATATGGCATATAAATGAACCATAAATAAATAAATTACAACACATTTGAAGGCAGGAGTGGCAAATGATAGACTGAGGATGTTTCATATAGAGAGCTTGTCTGATGTGCTCATGGCTTCGGCTATCTATCACGCTCTGGTAGATGCGTAAGGTGATGAGCTCAAATGTACTTCAAAGGCTCTAGTAGCCTTAATTCATCTAACACATCCTTTTCACTTTAGAGAGGGTGGAATGGACAAATCCTTTGAGGTGCTCCTGAGCTCAAAAGTCCTGTGCTGGTTGCAGCTTTTATATCCATTGGTGCCACATGATAGGCAAGATATATGGCGGTGGCTGCAGCAGGAGGGGAAGAGATTTTGGGAAGAAAACTTCCAGAAGCAGCATGAAGAGTTTGTAGCTTGACAGAGACTCAAGAGTGAAGTGAGATGGCTGCTGCTGGGGTATGTTGGGGGCACTTTTTGTCCCCCAAAATGTGTTGTCTAAGGCAACAATTCACTTCACCTAAAAGAGTTGCCCCTGCTTACCATTGTGCGTTACTGCAGTAAGATACATACAATGAAGAAATGAGTTAAAAGCGTACCTGCCGTACTCTCTGGTCATTAACTAGCATGCAAAGGTTTTCTTTTTATACTAACCTCACGGTATTTTACTATACTTTAATAGACAGACCTGTGAATGCCATTATGTGATTAAGAAAATTGTGTTTGTGCTATCAATTCAGTTCACAGACACCCACATTACTAAAAATTATCATAACAGTTTGGCAGTATCTTCAGTATGCTTCTTAACAGCTTCAGCTGAGACACTAAAGTTTGCATAGAAAACTGAACTACCATTTCACCATTGGGAATGGTTCCTTCAGAATATGGTTCAGGTTCAGGCTAATTGGTGGGGAACTGTATGGAAGCTTGTATTGCCACAAACACTGCATCTACTGTACCTATGAATAAAACAGGGACTTCAAGGTCTAATAACCAGTGTCTTTCATGAGCTCTGTAGTCACTAAAAAAAAAAAAAAAAAGAAAGAAAAGAAAAAAAGATGTGTACCAAGAAGTGTTATAACTCCAAGTTTGGTTGCTCTGTGATTGTCTGGATGAGTTACAAGCCATAATTGGAAGGGAATGTGCATGAGAGAACAAGGTCTGTCTGCAGCCAAATTATTCTGGAAGGAGAAGTCGCTCTGTTTAGACTCTTCATAAATGAATCACAAAGCAAAGAGAGACACACACGGCGATTATACTGGGTTAGGATCCTTAGCTGCTCATGTTCAGTGAAGATAGTTTTTGACCTGATTTTAATTAACCTTGTCTTCCACATACAGAACAGCAAACTGATGGCCTGCTTTAATATGGCTTTTCTCCTCTCTGCATTTTTGGGAAAAAGCCTTGAGGACTCAGGCCCTAAATCCATGTCTTCATTCTTGTAGCAAAAGCCAAGACAAACAAGTACAAAATTGAGGAGGCTGTGCAAAGATACACTATATCAATTCTGTAGTCCTTCCTTCGTAGATTTTTTTTTTTAAATATACTTTTTCTTTGTGACAGAACTGCTTTCAAGAACAATAGGACAGATATTTAAAGTAGAGACTTGCATGGGAACGGGGTTTGCAGGAATCCCGAGGAACCTGTGGGGTTCCCGTGGGGACGGAAGCCTTTCCTGCGGGGTTCCCATGGGGACAGAAACAATTCCTGTGGGGTTCCCGTGGAAGTGTATGCTGCACTTGCACCAGTCTCTCACTTACCGAGTACCAAGTTCTTTGAGTGCTGTCTCCTCCTCCCAGGGGCGTAGCTACGGGTGGGCCTGGCTGGGCCCAGGCCCACCCAATTTCAGCCCAGGCCCGCCCAGCGCCAGCCCCAGCACCCATTGCTGGCCACTGCTGCTTTTCCTGTTGAGCAGTAGGGCCGGCGCTACAAAAAGAAGAAGCGCTAACGGCGCTAAGGACGAAAAATGTTTAAAAAAAAAAAACAACCTGGCACCGGCAGGCACTGTCTAGGCAGCCTTGAGGCATTGGCTGCTGGCTCGCAAGCTCCTCCTGTATCCTACGTCACTGGGCAGTGACGTAGGAGACGGGAGGAGCTTGCGAGCCAGCAGCCAATGCCTCAAGGCTGCCTAGACAGTGCCTGCCGGTGCCGCGCTTTTTTTTTTTTTGTAAACATTTTTCGTCCTTAGCGGCTTAGCGCTTCTTCTTTTTGTAGCGCCGGCCCTGCTGCTCAACAGGAAAAGCAGCAGTGGCTGGCAATGGGAGCTGGGGCTGGCATGCAGGGCGGGCCTCGTCGAAGAAAAGAGGGAAAACATGGAAGGATGGGGAGAAAAAGAGGGAAAACAGATGGAAGAATGGGAGAAAAAGAGGGAAAACACATGGAAGAATGGGGAGAAAAAGAGGGAAAACACATGGAAGGATGGCAGAGAATGAGGGAAAACATGGAAGGATGGGAAGAAAGAGGGAAAACATGGAAGGATGGGGAGAAAGAGGGAAAACAGATGGAAGGATGGCAGAGAATGAGGGAAAACATTGGAAGGATGGGGAGAAAAGAGGGAAAACAGATGGAAGGATGGCAGAGAATGAGGGAAAACATGGAAGGATGGCAGAGAAAGAGGGAAAACATGGAAGGATGGGGAGAAAGAGGGAAAATAGATGGAAGGATGGGGAGAAAAGATAGAAAACAGATGGAAGGATGGCAGAGAATGAGGGAAAACATGGAAGGATGGGGCGAAAGAGGGAGGAAGGATGGGGAGAAAGAGGGAAAACAGATGGAAGGATGGCAGAGAATGAGGGAAAACATGGAAGGATGGGGGGAAAGAGGGAAAACATGGAAGGATGGGGAGAAAAGAGGGAAAACAGATGGAAGGATGGCAGAGAATGAGGGAAAACATGGAAGGATGGCAGAGAAAGAGGGAAACATGGACGGATGGGGAGCAAGAGGGAAAATAGATGGAAGGATGGGGGAGAAAAGATAGAAAACAGATGGAAGGATTGCAGAGAATGAGGGAAAACATGGAAGGATGGGGGCCGAAAGAGGGAGGAAGGATGGGGAGAAAGAGGGAAAACAGATGGAAGGATGGCAGAGAATGAGGAAAACATGGAAGGATGGGGGGAAAGAGGGAAAAACATGGAAGGATGGGGAGAAAGAGGGAAAACAGATGGAAGGATGGCAGAGAATGAGGGAAAACATGGAAGGAGGCAGAGAAAGAGGGAAACCATGAAGGATGGGGAGAAAGAGGGAAAATAGATGGAAGGATGGGGAGAAAAGATAGAAAACAGATGGAAGGATGGCAGAGAAAGAGGGAAACAGATGGAAGGATGGGGAGAGAAAGAGGGAAAATGGATGGATGGGGAGAGAGACTCTGGATGGAAGGATGGGAGAGAAAGGGGAGAGACTGGAAGGATGTGGAGAGAGAAGGGACACTGAACAGAAAAGGGTAGAGTGATACAGAGACACTGGTTAGAAAGAGGGAGAGAGAGACTTTAGATGGAAGGATCAGGAAAGAGGGTAGATGGATGGAAGGATGCAGAAAGAAAGAGGGGAGACTACTGGAAGGATGGGGCGAGAGAGGGGAGACTGGAAGGATGGGGAGAGAAAGAAGAGAGCTGCTGGATGGAAAAGGAGAGTAGTGAAAGACTGGAGAATAAGAGGAAGGGGCATGGGGAGAACAAGGGTGAGAAAAAGATGAAAAGCCATAAGTAGATGAAGGAAATTAAAGAATGGATAGTAAGAATGAATTAAATCAGGACAGAGAGAGAGAGAGAGGGAGGCAGAAAAATATTGAAGAAAGCAAAGAAAAAGGAGAGAAAAATGAGAAATGGCCGGGAAACCGTGGCAGAAGAGTTAAGCGAAAACGAAGGAAAGCAGAATCTAGAGACTGGGAGCGACACAATGAGAAAAAGTAAATGGCCATACAAGAAAGGTAAAGAAAATAATTTTATTTTAAATTTAGGATAAAGTAATATGGTACCTGTGTTAATGAAGTTTCAGAGACCAATACTTCCTTCCTTAGGTCAGGCGAGGATACCGTAACAGCATTATACTGACCTGAGGCAGGAGGTCTTGGCCTCTGAAAGCTCACTGAAAAGGGTGTTAGGCTATTAAATAAATTTTCTGAAATCTGATGCACTGAAAAGCAGCACTTTACCCTGTGTGACAAATGCATCTGATTAGCGTGACTAAATTTTGCTGGGGGAGGGGGGTAGAGAGAAAATTTTGTGCCCACCCACTTTGGGTTCAGGCCCATCCAAAATTGGCAGTCTGGCTACGCCACTGCCTCCTCCTCCTTGCTTTAACAGCACAGATACGGATGAACACAGAGGATTTCTAATTAGAAAATGAAAGTTATAAAAAACCTAAACTTAAATGGCTGCATGTGTGTGGATGTGTCGAGTGGCGCTTAGATGGTGACTCCGGCTGTGATGAACTAGGGCTGATACCAGGCAGACTTGTATGGTCTGTGTCTCATATATGGCAATCTGCTTTAGAATGGGCTGGAAAGGGCTTAGACAGCAGCTAGTGGCCGGAACATGAGGACAGTCCTGGACAGACTTTTACGATCTGTTTCCCGCAAATGAGAAGACAAATAGACTGGAGTGGGCTTCGACAACAACTCCAGCAGTTGGAACATAAGAATAGGGACGGGCAGACTTTTATGATCTATGTCCCTGAAACACCAAACAAAGACCATAATCAAGTATATAATATCACGTTCATTGTTGATTTAATTATGAATTGATAATGAGCGTGACTATTGGGCAGAATGAACCGTTCAGGTTTTTATCTGCTGTCACTTACTATGTTACTATTAATCCTCTCTGCTCCCGGGCTGATGTGCAGACCTCAGCTCAGACACAGGCACAAGCATCAGATGTCACCTGACCTACTGGCACGTGCATGTGGCGACCTCTCAGCACACAGCGGAGGGAATCAGAGACAAGTCTTACATGTGTCCACCAGAATGTTCCAAGTTCCAACTTCTGTTCCTTCCTTGCCTGCAGTGCTGCGGCACAAACCCAGAGAGAGGATGAGGGGCCTTTTTATAAAGGCACACTGAAAAATGACCTGCGGTAGTGTAGACGTGTGTTTTGGGCATGTCCAGAATCATTTTCACACCTGTAAAAAATGCCTTTTTAAAATTTTTGCCGAAAATGGATGTGGGGCAAAATGAAAATTGCCGCTTGGCCATTTTGGGTCTGAGACCTTACCACCAGCCATTAACCTAGTGATGTGGAGGGGCATAATCGAACAGGGCACCCAAGTTTTCCTGAGCGGCGAAGGGGAGGGGAAACCTGTATTATCGAAACAAGATGGGCGTCCATCTTTCTATAATACGGTTGGGGACGCCCAAATCTCAACATTTAGGTCAACCTTAGAGATGGTCGTCCTTAGAGATGGTCGTCTCCAGTTTTCGGTGATAATGAAAACCGAGGACGCCCATCTCAGAAAAAACAAATCCAAGCCCTTTGGTCATGGGAGGAGCCAGCATTCATAGTGCACTGGTCTCTCTGACATGCCAGGACACCAACCGGGCACCCTAGGGGGCACTGCAGTGGACTTCAGAAATTGCTCCCAGGTGTATAGCTCCCTTACCTTGGGTGCTGAGCCCCCCAAAACCCACTCCCCACAACTGTACAACACTACCATAGCCCTAAGGGGTGAAGGGGGCACCTACATGTGGGTACAGTGGGTTTTTGGTGGTTTTGAAGGGCTCACATTTACCACCACAAGTGTAACAGGTGGGGGAGGTGGGCCTGGGTCCGCCTGCCTGAAGTGCACTGCACCCACTAAAACAGCTCCAGGGACCTGCATACTGCTGTCATGGAGCTAGGTATGACATTTGAGGCTGGCAAAACATTTTTTAAAGTTTTTTTTTTTAGGGTGGGAGGGGGTTAGTGACCACTGGAGGAGGTCATCCCCGATTCCCTCCAGTGGTCACCTGGTCAGTTTGGGCACCTTTTTGAGGCTTGGTCGCAAGAAAAAATGGACCAAGTAACGTCGGCCAAGTGCTCGTCAGGGACGCCCTTCTTTTTTCCATTATCGGCTGAGGATGCCCATCTCTTAAGCACGCCCTAGTCCCGCCTTCACTATGCTTCCGACATGCCCCCGTGAACTTTGGTCATCCCCGCGACGGAAAGCAGCTGAGGGTGCCCAAAATCGGCTTTCGATTATGCCAATTTGGGCGACCCTGAGAGAAGGACGCCCATCTCCTGATTTTTGTCAAAAGTTGGGCACCCTTCCGAAACATACAAATAAATTATTTTTTCCGTATAGATGCTTATACTGTAATATATTACTATATTTTGTTAGACCCCTGAGGAAGGCGCAGAGTGCAGTGAAACACGGCCCGTGTCGGGTCAATTTAGTGAAATATCAACACACCATCACACTACAAACCACAAGATCGTTATAAATGTTTACAGTTTGCCTTAGCGGTCAAACTCACTAAACTTAACTGCAATCAATGAGATTTCCAGCACCCACCTCCTCATTGGCAAATACTTGTAATGGTTCTTAAAAAAATCTGATAGCCAATTTATATTTCTCAGTTACTTATCTTTTTAGGAAAACTATCATCTGAAGATGAAAAAAACAGCCGGTCAGGGACTCATTGTCCGACATGCATGTTTCGCTATAGAAAGCTGTCTCAAGGACTTTCCCCCTAAAAAATAAAGCAGAGGAAGAATAATAAATCAAACTCTGCCCTGTAATTAGATATAATACCCTAAATCCAAACATTAACATCTTACCTTATACATTATAATGCCAGTTTTATGGAACTTAAAAGTCAAACTTCAGGTAAAAGTGGAAGCTGCATCTAAGTTACTTAAATACTACGTGTTGACCTAATACATATATTGGCTCCTCCCACAATAACTCCATTTCAAAGTAAAGCCATCCACTCAATTTCTAAATTTAACCCCTGCGGTGTCACTGAATTAAGTTGGAAAATCCAATACTGTTCTCTAAAATATAATTGCCTCTCTAAAAAAACTCCCTCCCACCCTTCATTTAAATGATCAATTATCCGCCATCGAATGTCTGAAAGAGATTTTAGAGAACAGCATTGGATTACTGTCATCATTTTATTAAATTGCTTGGAATCTTCAGTTGCTTCAATACACTACTGCTAAATTAAATTTTAGTTCTCATAAATATATTAGGGTTGATCAAGTTGCATTGGTTGCCAATTCAAACACACGTGCAAGCACATTTTAGATAGTTCATCTATGCCAAAAAATACACAGGGAAGTGACCACGTGCAATTTTTGGCTATCATTTTAGAAATGCAGGTGCAGGTCTCATCTAAAATCAACACTTCTCTGCCCCTGGGGAAAGATGGTGTAGGTTAAGTGCTCTGTGTCTGGGTTAAGGTGCTATTTACGTGGTAGGATAAGATCTATTTCAGAAACTCAAATGCTGAAAAATAGACATGGAAAGCCCTTTGTCTTAAACATACAGTGGGGGAAATAAGTATTTGATCCCTTGCTGATTTTGTAAGTTTGCCCACTGACAAAGACATGAGCAGCCCATAATTGAAGGGTAGGTTATTGGTAACAGTGAGAGATAGCACATCACAAATTAAATCCGGAAAATCACATTGTGGAAAGTATATGAATTTATTTGCATTCTGCAGAGGGAAATAAGTATTTGATCCCCCACCAACCAGTAAGAGATCTGGCCCCTACAGACCAGGTAGATGCTCCAAATCAACTCGTTACCTGCATGACAGACAGCTGTCGGCAATGGTCACCTGTATGAAAGACACCTGTCCACAGACTCAGTGAATCAGTCAGACTCTAACCTCTACAAAATGGCCAAGAGCAAGGAGCTGTCTAAGGATGTCAGGGACAAGATCATACACCTGCACAAGGCTGGAATGGGCTACAAAACCATCAGTAAGACGCTGGGCGAGAAGGAGACAACTGTTGGTGCCATAGTAAGAAAATGGAAGAAGTACAAAATGACTGTCAATCGACAAAGATCTGGGGCTCCACGCAAAATCTCACCTCGTGGGGTATCCTTGATCATGAGGAAGGTTAGAAATCAGCCTACAACTACAAGGGGGGAACTTGTCAATGATCTCAAGGCAGCTGGGACCACTGTCACCACGAAAACCATTGGTAACACATTACGACATAACGGATTGCAATCCTGCAGTGCCCGCAAGGTCCCCCTGCTCCGGAAGGCACATGTGACGGCCCGTCTGAAGTTTGCCAGTGAACACCTGGATGATGCCGAGAGTGATTGGGAGAAGGTGCTGTGGTCAGATGAGACAAAAATTGAGCTCTTTGGCATGAACTCAACTCGCCGTGTTTGGAGGAAGAGAAATGCTGCCTATGACCCAAAGAACACCGTCCCCACTGTCAAGCATGGAGGTGGAAATGTTATGTTTTGGGGGTGTTTCTCTGCTAAGGGCACAGGACTACTTCACCGCATCAATGGGAGAATGGATGGGGCCATGTACCGTACAATTCTAGTGACAACCTCCTTCCCTCCGCCAGGGCCTTAAAAATGGGTCGTGGCTGGGTCTTCCAGCACGACAATGACCCAAAACATACAGCCAAGGCAACAAAGGAGTGGCTCAGGAAGAAGCACATTAGGGTCATGGAGTGGCCTAGCCAGTCACCAGACCTTAATCCCATTGGGAGCTGAAGATGCGAGTTGCCAAGCGACAGCCCAGAACTCTTAATGATTTAGAGATGATCTGCAAAGAGGAGTGGACCAAAATTCCTCCTGACATGTGTGCAAACCTCATCATCAACTACAGAAGACGTCTGACCGCTGTGCTTGCCAACAAGGGTTTTGCCACCAAGTATTAGGTCTTGTTTGCCAGAGGGATTAAATACTTATTTCCCTCTGCAGAATGCAAATAAATTCATATACTTTCCACAATGTGATTTTCCGGATTTAATTTGTGATGTGCTATCTCTCACTGTTACCAATAACCTACCCTTCAATTATGGGCTGCTCATGTCTTTGTCAGTGGGCAAACTTACAAAATCAGCAAGGGATCAAATACTTATTTCCCCCACTGTATATGTGCTGCCACAGACATGTGTAGGTTGCAAAATAGCAGCACATACATGTCTAAATCAGGCAATGTTGCTAACTTTCACATGGAGCCCTGAACACAGAGGTCCCTAAATAACAACCCCCCTCTTCCAATCATATCTCCCTCCCATGGGAAAGCTATACCCCTTTGTAAGAAGCACATTTCTCCCATCATATCCCCCAAAGCGATGTTCATCCAGATCAGCTCCACCCCAGGATACCCCCAGTCACAAACTCCCCTCCCACCAGTCTTCCATAGAGGTAACCCTTCAGCTTCAGAGCCTCCAGGCTCCCCAATCCCCTTGGCATATGGTTCTCCCAATCTCTCCCCTTGATAGCGAGCTTCTTCAAATCCACTTCCATTGTCCCTCCCTCTCAATGTCAAGGCCCCCCTGTCTAGACAACACACTAACGTATTGCCTTTCTGTAGTACAACCAAGGAAGAGATCAACCACCAAAGTGGAGGAACAAGAACACTATGAACATGAAGGATGAAAAAAAGTAGTGTAGCCAACCAGACACTTTCCAAAAACAACAATGGAGTTGGACAACATCTTAAACAGTATTTATTCTAAAGCCAAAGATGACTTGACACAGCACTATATTTCAACAAAATACCTGCCCCAGGAGTCTATAAGAACCTAAGGGCTCATTTTACCAAGCTGCGGCAAAAGGGGAGACCTACGCTGGTGTCAGCCTATGTTTTAGATGCGTGCCAAGGCCCCCTTTTACCACAGTGGGTAAAAGGTAGGTCTTGCTTTTCTGTAGGAAATGGCCATGCGGCCATTTTGGGGGGGAGCCCTTACTGCCACCGAGGTGGCGGTAAGGGATCCCAAGCTAACCTCACGGTAACTGGGCAGTGTGCGGCGCTGCCAATTACCACCAGGTACACACTGGCACTACAAAAATATATTTTTGTAGCGCTGGATATGACGGCATGCTGGGGGTGGGAAGTACCACTGGGCTGCTGCAGTAGCCCGGCAGTACTTCCTTTTTAGCAAGCAGTAAGCCTGCATTAAATAAAAGGGATACACATATCATCAGCATAAAACAGTAGCACTGAAAAAAAAATGCATAAATACAATGTATCACGTGATGCCTAACATGTGGTTCAATTTTCTACAAACCTAATCTTAAAAACAAGAAAAGAGATGATGACCAGAATGAATAGAAGTACTGGTGTGTGAATAAGTAATATACAATACTGTATAAGACACTGTCTGACCCCATCGTCATCTTTGAAAGTGTCTGATTGGCTACACTACTTATTTTTTATCCTTCTGCAGTACAACCAAAGCAGTTTATATATTGCATATTTTATACAGGTACTATTGTACTGGCTTATATTTTGTCCTTCCTCAATAGCAAATACAAAGGCTTCAATGAGTGCAGAACTGTGCTGCATGAGTATTAAGGAATACAAAAGTGTTTGATCCTATTCATTCAGTACTACAAGGTCTGCACTGGCTGTCTGCTCAACAGGGATGGTCCTGTCATTTTGAAATGACAAGAGAAATGTTTTTGCATATTGTTACCAAAGGAAAACAAGCAGGAAAAACATGGCATTTCCTGTTTTGTCATTCACCGATAACAGTGTGCATTCTTTGGAACTAGGGTGCACTATGTGAAAAGAGAGTGCACTATCTCTCTCCCAACTGTGGAACCGGCAAGCATGTGTTTGTACATGCACAAACTAGTGTGCAGGTGCAAACTTGTGAGCCTATCAGGCTCATTTTCGAAAGAGATGGACGTCCATCTTCCGACGTAAATTGGTACTTGGACATCCATCTCTCAGAGATGTCCAAATCGGTATAATCGAAACCCAATTTTGGACGTCTCTAACTGAAGTCTGTCGCAAGGACATCCAAATTTCATGGGGGCATATCAGAAGCGTGGTGAAGGTGGGACTTGGATGTTCCTAAAACTTGGACGTCTTTGACCCATAATCGAAAAAAGCAGAGATGTCCATGACTACAACTTGGAAGTTTTAATCCGGACATGTTTTTATTATGAATAAGGAACAAAAAGGTGCCTGAAATGACCAGGTGACCACCGGAGGGAATCGGGGATGACCTCCCATTACTCCTCCAGTGGTCACTAACCCCCTCCCACCCTCAAAAAACATCATTAAAAATATAACGTGCCAGCCTCTATGCCAGCCTCAGATGTCATACTCAGGTCCATAACAGTGCATGCAGGTCTCTGGAGCAGTTTTAGTGGGTGCAGTGCACTTCAGACAGACGGACCCAGGCCCATACCCCCCCTACCTGTTACATTTGTGGAGGAAACAGCGAGCCCTCCAAAACCCACCACTACCCACATATAGGTGCCCCCTTCACCCGTAAGGGCTATGGTAGTGGTGTACGGTTGGGGGTAGTGGGTTTTGGGAGGCTCAGCACACAAGGTAAGGGTGGTATGTACCTTGGAGCATTTTATGAAGTCTCTGCAGTGCCCCCTAGGGTGCCCAATTGCTGTCCTGGCATGTCAGGGTGACCAGTGCACTAGAAATGCTGGCTCCTCCCACGTCCAAATGACTTGCATTTGGACGTTTTTGACTTGGACGACTTTGGTTTCGAAAATCGCCGAAACTCAAGGACGTCCAAATCTAGGGACTTCCAAATCTAAGAACGTCCTTGGTATTTTCGAAACGAAAGATGGACGTCCATTTTTTTCGAAAATACGCTTTTCCCTGCCTCCAGATTTGGATGTTTTACAAAGACATCCAAATCCCAACGTAGACATTTCTTTCGAAAATGCCCCTCTATGTGTATGTTCTATAGGGAAAGGAGTGTGCCTTCTTTCTGAAATAGTCCACCCTCTTTCCACGTAGTGCACACTATTTCCAAAGAGAGCTCACCGTTATCAGAAACTGACAAAATGGCCACATGAAGGTGAACAAAACAAAAATTGCTGTTGATAGTATGGGAAACGACATGAAACAAAACTTATCTGGTTTTCTATCCCTACTGAACAACAGAGAATCAAATGTAAAATTCTTTTAATGATTCATCTGGGTTAACATTTGAAAGAACTTATCCTGGATAACAGCTTCTGAGCAGGTTATTCAGAGGCATTATCTGGGTAATCTTCTGAACATCCTTATAGACCACCTCTGCACTATGCACTAAGGGGCCCTTGTACGAAGCGCCGGTAAGCCCAATGCAGACTTACCACTCGCTAAAAGGGAAGTACCACTGGGAGGTAGTTCCCTCCCCCAAGCGCGCACCATTACTGGTGCTGCAAAAATATTTTAATTTTTGTAATGTCGGTGGGTAGCCAGCGGTAATTGGGCAGTGCTGTGTGCTGCCCAGTTACCGCCAGGTTAGCGTGGGAGCCCTTACTGCCACCTCAATGGGTGGCAGTAAGTGCTCCCCCCCCCCCCCAAAATGGCCATGTGGCAAGTGGTTCATTTGCCGCATGGCCATTTCTTTAAGAAGAGAGAAACCTGCCTTTTACCAGCTGCAGTAAAAGGGGGTCTTGGCGCATCAAAAACAAATGCTGCCGCCAGCGCAGGTCCCCTTTTGCCGCAGCTTCGTGAAAGGACCCCTAAGCACTCGGAGAGCCAGGTTGGTTCCGGAACTTTTCCATATAGTGGCAGTATTCAGTCTTCTATCCAGATAACTTAACCAGATAATGTAGGACAGATAACAGAATGAAGCTAAAATTTAAACAACGTCTAATTATCTTAAGCTATGTCGATGTTATAGACATTTTAGCATTACTACCTAACGATTTTTGCACATTAACATTGTTTGAGCTAAAATTCCATAAAATAACATCATTCAAATGATACAATAAATTTTGCAGTCCCGCTGACAAATTTTCTTCACAGTGTTGAGCTTCTAGTTCTTGAGATGATACGCAGCCAATATCTCATTTCCTCCAAAAACCTTGTTCACTCAGGAGATCTTTTACTAAGCAATGGTAGCATTTCTAAATCACGGTAGAAATCAGCTGGCAGTAAACACCGAGACGCCCATAGGAATATAATGGGCTTCTCGGCGTTTATTGCCATCTGATTTCTACCATGAGCTAAAAATGTTACCGTAGCTTAGTAAAAAAAAAACTCAGTGTCTGGATTCTTATTTTGTCCGCTACCAACACCTTGCCCATGATTGCCGTTCTGATCTGAAATGCTGTTAAATTATCTTTATATTTTCATATTATCAATTACAAAATATTACTTAAAAGGTCTATGTTGCTGTGACACCATTAACAGTAAGCTGGATCCCCATTTGTTTTTCAAATAATGGTAGGTTTACAGTGCAAACATTTTTGAATGTCTGAAAATCGCTGTGTGGTTATGATAAAAAGTTTGCAACTTCAGCATGTTTAAAGTCTTTCCCGATCCTATTTAATTTTACATTATCCAGATTGCAATGGCCTCAAATACAAATTTACCTACACATCAAGCTTCTCCTTCATAGGAACTCAGCTATAGAATGCACTGCCTAAACTCTTAAAATCAACTCAGAATCATCTAAACTTCAGGAAATTATTGAAGACTACCCTGTTCAAGAAGGCGTACTATTCAGACATTACTTAGTTTCTCTCTTATCTGTTCAGCAAAATTTATGGACCCTAATGTTTTCCCATCATCTTTTATTATCTTTGATGTCTTAGACGATACGTTTACGATTAATTTTTTACTAGGACATTGTTTAATGATATTATACTGAACTGTAGCCTACCATGTTATTGTGTAAGCCACATTGAGCCTGCAACTAGTGGGAAAATGTGGGGTATAAATGTGTTAAATAAATAAATATAATCTCATTCTACTCAGCACATAAATGTAGATAGTAACAACAAATAAAGCTTTAAAACTTTACATTCAAATCCCAAGCCGTTGCTGAGAAAACAGCAAAAAAACTCTAGAGGGTTACTTTTTTGTTTTTGTTGTTGTTGTTGTCTCACCCTGTAGAAGGGCTTCCTAAGTATCTAGATAAAGTATTCTGATAGGAGGCAATATTGTTACTATCAGGATAGGACAGTGACCTAGACGCTTAGGTGGTCACAAGCATAAGTGGGTAGCAGCCCGGCATGGTCGGAGGAGGAGGCATTGGTAGGGAGAGGGAGGGTGAAGGGGAGTTAGGCAAGGGCTCACAGGTCCAAGCAAGGCAGGTCAGGGCTAGGAATGAGGGGATTAACAAGGGTAGAGGAGGGATGAGGAGGTAGGTAATCAGAGAGGAAGCCCTAGAGGTGGGGAAAGGAGGTGGCTACTGAAAGCAGTAAAGGGCGGCATTGCAAAGGTTCAATCGCCATTTTTTGCCTGCTGCTCCAATGGCTCACACTTACCTTTTCAGCTCTGGGCTCTTCTCTTAAGCTTCCTTGATGATCAGGCAGCTCTTCATAGCGGTCGCGCTCCCCCTGAGTCCAGCTCAGAGTGCATATGTGGGTCCATATGAATTTTCATCCGTGAATACGGGTCTGTTGCGGTGGGGGGGGCATGAGTTGGAATAGCATGGTGGCAAACGGGCCGCTGGGGTGCTTTTGGTATGGGATTAAGACTGATAAATTCCAGTGCTGACCATCTTATCCAAATATCCATTTTTATTAACCACTGCAGCTGATGTTTAAAAAAAATGTTAACCTACTCTGGTGAATATTGATTTAATAATATTTTATATAACAACACCCCTTCATGTCTCAGTGCTGGTGTATGGAATTTATGTTCATCTTAGCTATTTTGCAAGTTCCTACACTGACTTCTGCTTCTTAGCGGTCTTGTCATTTGGAACAGGTTGACTTTGAACCTTAAAGCATCAGAAGACACAACCTCTTTTCAAAAACTGTATAAAACCAGGCTGTTTGAAGCAGCCTGCAATATCTTTTAACTCTTCTAATTTGCAATATTCATGTGAGGTTTTTTGTTTTGTTTTGTTTGCTATAAAATGCTTTGCAGCCTTTTCAAAATAGGCAATCTGTGAGACTGAAAAAGTAAAAATAAATGAATGAATGAATGTCCAGCAGTCTTTGGTCTCTGTAGTTAGATAAAAATACAGATCCTCATTTCATTCCTTCTATCACCACCTTTCTTGTCCCTAAGGACAAAAGTCTGTAATACTCTAAATAGACAGCATTACTAGCATGGCTGTTGCCCAAGTATCTGGTCTCCTAGGTCTTCTACATTGCCTGCCAGACAGACCTGGCTATGTGAGTTGGAAGCAGGTAACCGCCAGGGGCCGAATATCAGGCCCTGGCCCCTGCATGTTTACGTGTAGAAGTATAACTTTATACCTGCATATGCCTTACCTCTTCGCATATGTCACATGCTACCCTTCCTTCATCATAAAGGGCCCCTTTTACCAAACCACGGTAAAAAGTGGCTTTAGCACATCCTTACGTGGGTCATTCCCGCACACTAAGGTCATTTTTACCGCAGGGGTAAAATGGCAGCATTTTCTACTTAACTGGTCATGAGCTAATTTTCCCATTAGCACATGACCATTGGCGCATAAGCCCCTGCACCACCTATTTTGGAGGTGGTAAGGGCTCATGCTGTAACCACGCGCTAATTGGTTAGCGCATGGCAATGTAGCTGTACTAACCAATTAGCACAGAACATGTCTTCTCTCCACCCCCAGACCTGTCCCCAGTGGCGTAGCTACCTGGGGCCACGGGGGCCTGGATCCGACAAATTTCCTCCGGGTCCCTGGTTTTGCTGGCGGGGTCCCCAATGCCTGCCAGCTGAAGCCTTGTCCAGCGCCGGTCTCCGGCGCCGCCACATTGCTTGCTCTGCTCTCTCTCTTCCCCCTCATGTCCTGCACGCTCTTTTTAGTGAAATTTCAGTTTCACTTAAAGGAGCATGCATGACGTGAGGAGGAAGAGAGAGCAGACAGGCGACGCAGCGGTGCAGGAGACTGGCGCTGGACAAGGCTTCAGCTGGCGGGCGTTGGGAACCCCTGTCAGCCAAGGTACTTTGCTGCAGCAGTGGGTGGGGAGCGGCAGGGCAGTGTGGGGGGGGGGGGGGGGAAGCGGCATGGCGGCAGACTAATATGTGTCCCCTCATCTCGGGCTCTGGCCGCCTCCCACCGTGAGGTCTGGCTACGTCCTTGCCCAGTGCTAAAAAATAAATTCTATTTTTTAGCGTATGGGCAGCGTGCGATCTCAAAACTACTGTGGGACACCTGAGCGTGCCCCTTGGTAAGCCCTTCTTGGCTGTAGTAAGCATGAGTTAGTGCTTACCCTTAACTTAGTAAAATAACCCCAAATACTTTTTTTTCTAATATTTGCCTATATTGTCAATCAGATCATTTTCAAATTTGCACTGTACCTTCACAATTAACTGTCCCACAGATAGTTATGTTTGTATATTGATTTAACTTTTTTAAATTAAGAGTTTAAAACATAATTAGCATACAGCACATTGTGGAGCCTTTGAGCCAAACAAAACCATTGATTTTTATAGATGAATTATGGTTTTGCTGTGAAATTAAGGATGTCAATGTTGATTTCTGTTGATCCACCACTAGCATCTCATAACTTGATGGATAACTTATCTATTTATCTTTGTGTGAATGTTCAGCCACACTTCCCATTTAAGTCAAACCACTCAATGCAAAGTATTACATTCAAATGAATAAATCATCCTTTTAAGTTCTGACTTATGTTTGTGTGGTCCTACTTAGAATGATAACATTATTCAGCTAACACTGAATTTTTGCACCATCCATGTACCCCAGGATTCTATATATAGCACTCAAAATTGCATGCTCAAATTTGGACATGTGCCCATTTTGTGTGTGCAATTTAATTGAGTAATAAGACAGTTAATACCAATAATTGGGTGCTAACAATTATTGGTGTTGGTAACAATTTGGATTTGCACGCGCATCTTGCTAAACGCTATTCTAGAAAGATACATGTGCAAATTTTGTAGCATATAACTGCAAAGGGGATGTGGGCATGGGCAGGGCATGGGCAGGGTGGGATGTTCACTAAAGATGCACGCATTGTTATAGAATTTGGAGGATCTGCGCCTAATTTACGTGCAAGAATTTACAACAGGTTTCAATTGCTATAAATCCTCATGCCCAAAGTTGGCTGTGGATCCCAGTGCTATGTGCTATTCCGTAAATGGTGCTGAACTCAGAGCACCACTTACAGAATAGCTCTTGGTGTGCATGATTTTGGGCATCCAAATTTGGGCATCAGTTACTGAATTTAGTCCATAACGTTTGGTTCTAGCTCCATATTGCTTCTGGATCTCCTCTTCAAGAGTCAAGTTAGGTGTTATAAGGGTAATTTTATAAACCATTTTCACATATAGGACTAGATTCTATATATTGCGCTGAGATTTACACGTGGAAATTGAAGTGTATACTATAACGTGTGCTTTAATTTGGGTGCACTTTATAGAATATGCTGAGTGCTGGTCCATAGGACTAAATTTAGTCACGGTCAATTACGCCAACTATAACCTGGTGTAAATCCCAAACCTAAATGAGGCATGGAGCAGATGTATTCTGTAACAATGCATATAGATTTTAGAAACACCCTTGACCCACCCATTCCATGCCCATGACCAAGCCTACTTTTCAACTATGCGACTTAGAATTTACACACACCATGTTATAAAATATGCTTAGCAAGTAGTGTGTGTAAATTATAATTAATGCCAATTAGTGCTGATAATTCCTTGTTGACATCCAATTATCAGCACTGATTAGCTTGTTAACTAATTAAGTTATACACATTGTTATGGAATACACTTTGATTTCCACACGAAAATCTCAGTGCGATATATAGAATAGAGGGATTAATATGTTGATTTACACACACAAATGGCATCTTATAGAAAATTGACCGGTGTAAAAGTATGCACTATGGGGTCCTTTTACAAAGAGGCGGTAAGCCCAACATGGGCTTAGCGCTCACTAAAATGGAAGTATTGCCAGGCTACCGCAGCAGCCCCGTGGTAGTTCCCACCCCCAGCGTGTGCCATTTCTGGCACTGCAAATATATTAATATTTTTTTAATGCTGGTGTGTACCCGGTGGAAATCTGCCCGGTTACCACCAGGTTAGTGTGGGAGCCCTTATCGCCCCCTGAAATGGCCACGTGGCAAGTGCTTCATTTGCCGCACCTTCAGTTCTTTAAAAAAAAATACCTTTTATCCGCTTAGGTAAAAGGGGGCCTCGGCGCACGATGGCAGCGCAGACCCCCTTTTGCCACAACTTTGTAAAAGGACCCCTATGATATGATTGTGTATTGTCAGGTTTTCCAAATTCAGTCCTCAAGGGCTGCAAGCAGGCCAGGTTTTCAGGATGTCCCTAATGAATATGCATGAGAGAGATGTAGATACAATGGATGTAGTGAGCATGTAGATTTGTTTCATACATTTTATTAGGTATATCCTAAAAACCTGGCCTGTTTGTAGCCCTCGATGACTGAACTTGCACTAGTCTGGTGTATACTTTGCTGGTAGTACTACTACTACTTATCATTTCTATAGGGCTACTAGACGTACACAGCGCTGTACACTTGAACATGAAGATACAATCCTTCTCGACAGAGCTTATAATCTAATTCGGACAGACAAACAGGACAAATAAGAGATAAGGGAATTACTAAGGTGGGAATGATAAAATATGGGTACTGAACAAGTGAGTAAGGGTTAGAAGTTAAAAGCAGCATCAAAAAGGTGTTTTTTTAGCCTAGATTTGAAGACGGCATAGTAGCCATCTATTGGGTGAAGTTTGGGTGAAGCATGGGTGGAGTTTGCAAGTACACTCAAAGATGATAAAACACACTAAGGACATGTATTTGTATAGTCCAGGTATGGGTGCTGGTAAAAGCATACACACCTGGAAGACGGGTGTGATTTCTACTGCCTATGCTGGCATTTAATAGTGACACATAGGGGTCCTTTTACTAAGCTGCGGTAAAAAGTGGTCTAAGCATGTCCTTACATGGATTTTTCCTGTATGTTAAGACTATTTTTTCAATTGGGCCTTCAAGACTGGGATAACAGGAGTCCTTTATTAGTAAATGACCCGACACAGGCCGTGTTTCGGCGTATACAATGCCAGCCTCAGGGGTCCAAGTATAGAGTCAGGGTGGGGAGCTCCGTGGGAGCAGATGTCAGGTTTAGTTTATAATACCCCGCCGAGAAAAGAACAGTGGCTCCTGTGGAACATTGTCAGTATATCCTGTGGAGCGTTGTCAGTACATACTGACAACATTCCACAGGAGCCACTGTTCTTTTCTCAGCGGGGTATTATAAACTAAACCTGACATCTGCTCCCACGGAGCTCCCCACCCTGACTCTACACTTGGACCCCTGAGTCTGGCATTGTATACGCCGAAACACGGCCTGTGTCGGGTCATTTACTAATAAAGGACTCCTGTTATCCCAGTCTTGAAGGCCTCATTGTGCTTTTTTCTGTTTGCTATTTGGTGTATACTATTTGACCCTCTCTGGTTGCCTTAAGACTATTTTTACCGCAGCCAGAAAATGACTGATTTTCCACTATTTTTACATTAATGACCATGCACTGTCACCACTAGCACGCAGTCCAAAACAAAAAAAGCACCAAGGGCCTTCAAAAGGGGGGCAAGTCCAAGCATAAAAAGCACCAAAAATCTTTAGAAGAATCATGTTTGTAAGGTGTTTAATTGTTGGACATTTCAGTTTTTAACGATAAATTATCAATATTAATAGCCTGATGGTAGGCTAATTTAGATTGGAATAACATCGTTCATGTGACTCCTGATGCAGGCACTGTGTGTCGAAACACGGCCTGTGTCAGGTCATTGATGTACAGGACAGATCAGCGTTGTCAACAAAAGGATCTGTTTCTTCTTCTAAAGACTCTTGGTGCTTTTATGCTTGTACTTGCCCCACTTTTGAAGGCCCTTTGTGCTTTTTTTGTTTTGGACTGTATGTTTTATGCTTTGTGTTGGAATAATGTATTGTGTTTTACATGCATTGTCTGTCAGCAATTTTTTCTCTGTGATTACTCTGTGACCTCTGATGTGAATTGCCTAGAGAGGTCACACCTATGCAACTTCCTGTGGGGGTGATTAGGCACAGCACATGGAGCTCATGATCTCTCCTAGACTGAGGATCTATGGTGTGAGCATCCATTACCATCTAAGCACATGGAAAGAGCTGATAATCCAAATGTATAGTATTATGTATATATAAGCCTGTCTGAATATAATCTAACTACAAACTGTGAGTAAACAGATGTTTTGTTACTTCAACTTTAAAGTGACTCAGCAGTGAATTATTCTGGGGTGTATGTGAGAGAGATGAAGAAAAGAAATTAACATTTCTAAAGCTGAAGCTGTGTGTATAAAATCTGCTAATTATTTACTACAAATAATCCAACACTTTGATCCCTCTCTGAATTGCTGTGGCATTAGCGTGAAGCCATTAAAAAATGTTCAATGTTGGCACTTACACCTATTTTGTAGGCAACAAGGGTTCACGCAGTATTCAAGAACTAATCAGTTAACGTGATAATGTAGCTGATTAGCACAGAAATGCCAAGTCTCTGCCCCCCAAAAATACAAAACAAACCAGAGTACTATCTTAAAGAGAATTATGGGAAGACTGACCTCAAAGAATATAAACAAAATATACATTACATAGCATTACATTACATAACCAAGTAATGGAAAAAGGCGCACTTAATACCGCTGGGTGTGTGCACTGCACCCTGCGGATTCAAACTTCTCTCAGCGTCTTGGCGTCTCAGCATTTCTCAGTTAAAGTCCAAACTTTTTTATCGCCAGTGTCAAAACGAGTCTCTGCCCCCTCCATGCCCCCTCCATGCACAAACAAAGAAGTTTTTTGTGTGCAGTTAGCACACACCGATTTTAAACCCACTGTAGGTCACCTGAGGATGTCCCATGGTAAGCCATTTTAAGCTGCGATTGGCATGCCCTAGCACTTACCACAGCTTAGTAAAAGGACCCCTTAGGCATCTAGGGGGTTAATTTTCAAAGCACTTAGATTTACAAAGTTCCATAGGTTTCTATGGAACTTTGAAAATATGCATGTAACTTTGTAAGTCTAAGTGCTTTGAAAATATGCTTTATATGTCTTCATAAAATGGCAGCTCTACAGGTGCCTATCTGCCCTCTTAAACCAGGCACCTTGTAATAAAATTCCTCTTGATGTGCTGGTCAGTCATGAATTTTCAGAAGAAATGATTTATGCAGTTTACTCCACAGTTAAGCAGATAAATCGATTTTAATATTGACTTCATTATTTCCTGCAGCAGATTTTATATTGGCATTTTTCCGTTGCATATCATCTTGCTACAGTGGTTAGTCTTTAATCAGACTGCAGGTACTACTGGATAATACATAAACAAGGTGAATTAAAACTGGTTTAATCTTATTTCATCCCTGATACTTTATCACCCTTTGGCCTAGTTTCCTTTATCCTGACCAATACAGCAAAAGCTCTGTTTAGCAGTGAATGAAAAGACTCAAACAGATCTGCACTGGTATGTAGGTCAGAGAGAAGAAAGGAAAACACTTGTAATAGGAAACACATAGATTCAGTTTAGGTGGGTACCTGAAGCCATAGGAAGTAAAGAAGCCCTTTTACTAAGGTGTGTTAGGTGCTAACATGCTTCTAACATAACTTAAAATGGCTTACCACGAGACATGCTTAGAGGTATTCTGTGGTAGCTGACAAATTAGGGCATGCTAACCGTGTGCTGAAGCATATTTTTAATTGTTTTGAAGGGATGTATCAGGGAGCCGAGAGTGGGTGTTCTTGTGCTAATCAGTTAGCATAGCTACATTACCGCATGTTGACTGGTCCACATTTTGCCTGACAAGAGTTGCCTCGGGGGTATACAATACAATTGAGAATGTACCAAATGTACACTTCATAACAGCTATGACAATGCCCAACAGTACAAGTTCAACAGCAGCAAGGATATAGATAGCTCTCGTTGCCAGTAGTATCCCCTGAGGCAGTCCTTGTCAGGCGAAACGTGAACAATGTCGGGTAGAGCTTTTAATAAAGTAATTGTTGAACATTTTGTCTGGGATCTGTTTCCTTTTGCAAAATTAGCACATGATCATTAATACAAAAAAAAAATACAAAAAGGCAATTTTTATGGCTATGGTAAAAGTGGCAGTGGAAGAAGCAGGAACTGAACTATGCAGTTCTAAGCCCATTGCTCTAACCACTGGGCTACTTCCTCTCCATATGAGGTTGCCTACATAAGCCATACAATTCCATAAAGGGAGAAGGTAGTGTGTGCCAGATGAGGCTGGATGAATTCTTTCCTTGGCTCCAATGAGATGGATGTGCCCATGCTTGTCAAGGCAACTTCTAATGCAGCAATATACTTTTAGGTTATATTTTATTTTATGATTATGGTTTGTTTGTTTTTCTTTTCTTCTTCTCTTCCTTGAAATGTATGAGATAGGTCTATTCTATATTTTTATGGAGTCCTTTTGTTAATTGATTTTATATTTGTTTGTTAACCACTCAAATCCACAAAGCCTGAGCGGTATATCATATTCTAATAAACTGTAACTGATGCCTTTCCTTCTTCTGCTTGCTGACTGCACTGGTGGAATGTCACATGAGAGGGGATAAAGGATGACCCCTTCACTTCCCTGCTCTGATTCCTGTACCCTTTTCTCATCATTTTCATGTCAACATTTTCCTATTAAGCAGTTTGGCTTTGGAATATCTTATCTTTGGAACGCAGATGGATTTCTAATTACATGTTGTTTCGAAAGCATTTGAAATCTTTCTTATTTCATCAATATGTTTTAACTAAAATGTAGGGTGTATTAATTTCTGGATATTATTGTACTTCCTAGGTATGCCTAGCTGTTTCACTGTAACCTGCACTGAACTATTTCAGATATATTTGGGATGTAAGAATTGTATTGATATTGGTGTTATCCTCTGTCTCATATATTCTGTATTTCCTTGGCAAAGTTAAATGTCTATTTCAAGATTTGTTTTTTGTTTTTCTTTATAAAGACACATTTGTGCCTATGGGGCTCATTTTCAAAGCATTTGGACTTACAAAGTTCCATAGGTTACTATCCTGCTTATAATCGAACGAGAAAAACGCCCAAGTTCCGACCTAAATCGGGAGATGGACGTTAATCTCACAAAAACGAGTAAATCCATATAATCGAAAGCAATGTTTCAGTGTGTCCGTGTCGCTCGTACGTGGACGTAAAAACGCCCAAATAAGAGGCGTGTCGGGGGCGTGTTAGGGGCGGTGATACGACGTGGACGGGTACAACGTATAACAAATAGCGAAATGGCTCTGGTTGAGCGGGAAGATGGGCGTAATATGATGGACCCGAAATAAAAGCGACCAGAGCAAGGGGGAAAGCGTCTTTAGACCCATTAGCGATTGTGTGTAGTTGGAGAGTGGCGATATTGTTGGTGGAAGAGCTGAAGTGGTGGTTGCAGAGAGAAAGCCGAGCGTGTTGAGTACCTGTGACGGTCGTCTGTGTGCCCTGCCTCTTTTTGTGTCATACCCTTTCACCGTTCCTTACTCCTACTCCTTTGCTCCATCGCCCCCTTCCCCTCCCCCCTATCCCTCCCCATTCACTCTTCCCACGTGTATACTCTATTCCCTGACCTCCGTTTGTCTCTGTGTGCCTGTACTGTTTGGCGAGTGAGTGGCCAGAGGGCGTGGTGGCTGGAAGTGAAAGATCTGTGTGTGTTGCTGTTTGTTTGACTACTAGTCCTAATACTTGCACTGGTGGTGGGGATATGGATGCACTTAATGCACTTGTGGCATGCATGCTACACGAAGAGGCCACCCACCGCAGGAGGTATTCACGGCCCCGAGTGTTTAGGCCCCGCACCACCTTCCTACAACTCACTGACCAGCAGTGTCTAACAAGGTTCAGGTTTGATAGGGCCACTATTCGTCAGCTGTGTGAGCAGCTGACACCCCTCCTTCAGCCCCAGACACGTAGGAATAACCCCATCCCTGCCCACCTCAAAATCACTTCCGCTCTCTCTGTCCTGGCCACTGGCAGTTTTCAATCCGTATTAGCTGCTAACACAGGCCTCACCCAGGCTTCTATTTCACACTGTCTCACCCAGTTCCTGGATGCCTTCATAACTCACACCTCACACTACATCACTTTCCCCACCACCCCCCAGGCCCTGCACAACAACATGGCCGCCTTCTATGCTGTTGCTAGATTCCCCTCGGTCATCGGTGTGATAGACTGCACACACGTAGCCCTCAGACCCCCCCGGGCACACGAAGCCACCTACAGAAATAGGAAGGCATTTCATTCTATGAACATGCAAGTTGTATGTGATGCCCAGGGGGAGATATTAGACGTGTGTGCCAGGTACCCCGGCTCCAGCCACGATGCCTACATCCTACAGCACTCGGGCATCTTCCGCAGGTTCCAGCGAGGGGAGTTCATTGATGGATGGCTACTAGGTAAGTGCAACATGCATGTACCACCCATACTAGACCTCCTCCACTGGGCAACCCTCCGCCCTGGCTTCCTCCACCACAACCCACTATCCAAATCCCCCCGCCCGCCCTGTACCTGCTCCAAGCGATACACACTCATCTATCTCATTCTGCTTTTCTGCAAAGGTGACCGAGGCTACCCGCAGAGGACATGGCTTATGACCCCCCTGATCCACCCACAACCAGGGCCAGAAGAAACCTACAACAGGAAACATCGCAGCACCCGGGGGATCATTGAGCGCACCTTTGGTTTATTGAAAAACCGCTTCCGCTGTCTGGACCGGTCTGGAGGAGAGCTGCTCTACAGTCCAGAAAAGGTGGCCAAGATCTTTGTGGCGTGCTGTATGTTACACAATTTGGCCCAGCGCAGAGGACAGCCTCTCCCAGAGGAGCCACAGCCACCACCAGAAGAGGCCCCAGATGAGCTGGAAGAGGAGCCCCCTCCACCCCCAGCCCACAGAGCAGAGCTCAATGCCTACCAGCTTGGCGTAAGAGCAAGACAAAGACTCATTGAAACAAGTTTTAGGTGAATGTAAGTGAACATTTATTTTTTACATACAGTGCATATGTGTTTGTTCAAGCCCACCACCACCACCCCCACCACCCCCCTCCCACCAACCCTCACCCTACAGCATGTCCCATCATTTTCCCCTTCCCTTCCCCCGTCCCCTCCTACCCCTCCCACGCCCTTCCTTTGCAGCTGGTGCTGCATGGGAAGTCTCTTCTGAGCTGCTGCTCCCAGGGTCCTCTTCCCTATCCCCACGGCAGCCTGCGGCTTCGGCTGCACCGTGGAAATCGGGCCACCTTCTTGGTTCTAGTGGTCTGGCCACAGGACCCAGAATGGGAGCAGCAGATTTGGCGGGTGCTGCAGGAGTGGGTGCAGAGGCTGAGGA
Source organism: Microcaecilia unicolor (assembly GCF_901765095.1). Taxonomy (NCBI): domain Eukaryota; kingdom Metazoa; phylum Chordata; class Amphibia; order Gymnophiona; family Siphonopidae; genus Microcaecilia; species Microcaecilia unicolor. Next base: position 46,776,427 of record NC_044040.1, on the reverse strand, counting down.
TCGCAATGCCCACCTCTTAGCTGGTGGTTGCTGGTGGTCAGTGGAGGAGGAGGATGTTGATGGCAGGGGCTGCTCCAGCAGCACGGGGGCTGGAGTAGGCATGGTGCCCTGAGGGCGCAGGTGTTGGATGCTCTGCTCCAGCCGTCTCAGTTGCTGGAGCACCTCCTGGTGGCCTTCACGTTGCGCCTGGAGGAGTTCCTGGTGTGCTCGCTGCTGTGCCTCCAGTGCTTGGCGCTGCAGCTCCAGTTTCTGCTGGCGGTACTCCTCCAAGCACACGTTGTGGCGGAGTAGTTCCGTGGCCAGCCACAGGAGTTGCCTCCTTTGGCCGGATGGCCTCTGGCGGGGAGCTGGGCCCTCCTCCTCCTCACTAAAGTCCTCCGGTGCTGGAGGTGCAGCCTCTGCTGGTGCAGGTGGTGGTGGTGGTGGTGGTGGTGGCAGAGGCTGTGCAGCTGGTGGTGGTGGTGGCAGAGGCTGGACAGCTGGTGCAGGTGGTGGTGGTGGTGGCAGAGGCTGGACAGCTGGTGCAGGTGGTGGTGGTGGTGGTGGCAGAGGCTGGACAGCTGGTGGTGGTAGAGGCTGGACAGCTGGTGCAGGTGGTGGTGGACGCGGAGGATGCACAGCTGGTGCAGGTGGTGGAGGCTGGACTGCTGGTGCTGCAGGCTGTGGAGGTTGAGGCTGGACGGATGGTGTAGGGCGTTGGCCTTGCAGGTCACTAGGGCCAGCCTCCTCTGAGTCTTCACCTGTATAGCACAAGAGTGAGGAATAGTGTTGGTGCAAATAACCCACTTTTGTCTTTCAGCATTCATATACATTGGTATGTCCCCCAACCTGATGACCCAGCAAAGAGATGGTGAGGAGGAATGGAATTGACACGGGTACGAAAGAGAGAGGCCCGCAGGCAGCTGGGTAGAGGTGGTGGATGAGCAGCCAAGAGAAGGACACCACTCACAACGTTGTGCTCAAGCTGTTAGTTGTATAATTGTTAAAATGAACAACATTGCAGCATGTGTTGTGTTACTACTGACTTGCTAAACTGCATAGAACTGCTTTATGACCCCCATTACAGGTTCCTTCAGTTGAATGCATGTGGCCCACACTCAGTAGAGCACAGAGGTCACAGGAGGAACTAGGCACAGTTTGGTAATGGGAAAATAGGAGGGAGTAGTAGGGAAGGACGGCCCCCAGAGTTCTGCCACAGTAGTAACCTACACACACCCATAGGAGCCAACTGGAAAGTAGTATTGGGGGTGCTAAGCCCAGTGACCAACACTCCTCCCTGCACAGCTACATGATCTTTCCTCAATATTGGGGGTGCTCACACACACACACAGCACCCACCCTGTCTGCTTGCTCCTATAACACACATGACCACTACCACTACTCAAATAGAGCTTACAATTAATTCTATAAATATGGGCACACAGGACAAGTAAGAGGAAACCCAATGACAACGGTAGGGATAGGGAGTAAGGGTAGAGAGCTAGTGAGTAGGGGTTACCAGGTCAGAACAGCATCATAAAGGTGGCCTGTTAATATACATAAAGACAGCCAGAGATACTCCCCCCCCCCACCTACCTCCCTCCTCCTGCCCCCCACTCCTCACCTCCCTCCCCCTGACCCCAACTTCTATAACACAAGTGTACTGCAGCACAACAGATACCCCAACTGCATAATGAAACACCTACCTGAGTCCTCAGCCTGGCCCGAGGTGTCCAGGGAGCCAATCCCGTGGATGCCCTCCTGGGGTAGGAGGGAGTACACCATTAGCTCCATGGGTGTAAGGTTGGCAGTGTCATTGCCTGGGGGATTGGCCCCCGCCTTCCTCCGAACATCCCTCCTCAGCTTCCGCCACTTCCTCTTGCAGTCCTCCACGTCTCTCCCAGCATGGAAGACAGCATTCAGGCTGTCCCGTACTGCCTCCCATTCGCGCTGCTTTACTGTTGCTGCCAGCCTCTGCCCTGTGGGAGCAAACAGACTCCGGTGCCGCTGTACAATTTCATGCACCAGGAGCTCCACCTCTGCATCGACAAAATTACCCTTCCGGGTCGGCGGCATGCGTGGTGGCATTGTACCAATGGGGTTTTCGAAAATACGGAGTGGGCGTTTATATAGGCGCCAAGAACGCCCATTGAGACGGGGGAATAGGCGATTCTGATATGGGCGTTTGTTTTTCAATTATACACATAATTCCTAAGCGTGCCCAGCTCAGATAGCGATTAGGAACACATGGTTTCGATTATGAGTAGATAAGTATGGGCGTCTCCACCTGCCTTCCCTTTCTTCATTGCCATTTTACCTGCCATTCCCTGCACTTAGACCTTGCCGGTTGTTCGTAATAATCATTTACAGGGTTTTACCCTCACTTATATGAAGGTATGTGTTTAGCAATGTATGCTTGGGTACACCTGTGTATTTAGGGGGGGGGGGGGGATTATTGTTGGCCCTCAGCCACCACGCCTTCCGTTTCCTCTCTTCCACATCCCCTGATGCTCCCTTCCTTTCTCCCATTCTCTCTGCCTGGTTGTAGCAGGCAGTGTGTGGGGGCCACGAATTTGCTACACTCACCCCAAATCAAGCACCCCTCGGTAAGGGTCATTTCAATCAGGGAGATGTGCAGCTAATGTTCCCGAAGATAAAAGGCGCACTACACAGTCTTGAAACAGACGTTCATGGTAAGCTCTCGTTTGTCTGCCACCTCTTCTCTTTGTGCTCATAGTCAAGGAGTGTGCATTCACTGTATGTATGTAGTCTGGAGTCAGATGTTAGGTAGCTCTCTTTTCACCAGGTTCCTGTGCACTGTACTGTGGGGTTGGCAGGTCCTCAGTGGTGTGGGCCAGCTGTTGGAGGTGCTGTATTGGTTCCGGTAGCTTCCATCTTCCTTGTTTATGTGGTGTACCCCAGTCCCCATTTATGAAGTGGCCACCCATTCTCAAGGTCCATAGGCGGGGGGGGGGAGAATGATTAATGCAATGGATGTGTATAGCACATTATGGAACACCTTCCTAAATTGCTCCATAGGTAGTAGGGTAGGGAACATGCACATTACATTGTTTTTAATCGGTAGCCTGGACAAAATGATCGAGGTGGCTACAGGTAGTGCCACTGAGGCCTATGACGTGGTGGTGAGGGAGAGGGGTGTGTGTACAGGTACCAACCCAAAGTAACTGGTGGTGGCTAAAACCTGGTGGCTGCTGTGGGCTAGTGGTTAGAGCACCAGCCTTATAATCATAAGGTTGCTGGTTCAAATCCCAGAGACAAAGTTTGACACAAACCCAGAATACTTGAATGTAACACACCTTGATCTACTACTGGAGAAAGTGTCATCACAGCTGCAAATAATGAGCACCATTTTTATTTGTGCCCTTCCCTAACACAAGTATTACATTGCAACTGTGATGAAGTAACCATCCATCTATTGGGTTTCCCATTGTTTCCCTTTTGCTCCTCAGCATTATATACCATAGCTGAGTATTCAATGTGAAAATATGAGCCAGCTGTTTTGTAGGTCCTTCTTGGCCCCCCCCCCCCCCCCCCCCACCAATGTGGCTTGTGGGTAAGGATATGTGTCCATCAGACAGCAAACACTTTGTATGTGGTACCTGGAGTTATGTGGAAGTGTGTACCTGGCAGATCACACGTGGTACACTATTAATCTCTTATTGATGGCACTCTGTCTTGTGGGTCAGTATGGTGGAGGGGAGGGAGGAAGGGAGAGAGAGATGCTGGCTGGCCATTTTTATTCATGAACACAAATATCCATCCAGCCTCCCCGGCCCAACCCCCCTGCACATATGGCCATGCAGGTTGGAATGAACAGGTGGCGTTCTGTATGGCCAACATTCTCAGACATACATCACCTTCTCATTCACACAGCACATTTAATGCTATGCATATTGCTGCCTCCTTCCTCTCAACTCAACAGCACCATTTGGTGATATGTAATGCACAAGGGAGACAAACACACACACACACACTGATAGTTATATTGTAACAAAACATTTATTTCCCCCCCCCACCCCTACAAAATAAACCCCCAACAATGCCCTCCTCCCCCCCCCCAAACTCCCCAACACAACCCCAACAATTCCCTCCCCCACCCCCACAGAACCCCCCAACATTTCCCTCCCCCCACACACACAACCCAACAATTCCCTCCCCCACCCCCCACAGAACCCCCAACATTTCCCTCCCCCCACCACACAACCCCAACATTTCCCTCCCCCCCACACACACAACCCCAACAATTCCCTCCCCCACCCACTCCCCACACCCCCAACAGGCCCCCCCCTATTTAAATTAAGGGCGGCCACGCCCTCTTAGTAAGGCCCTCTGTAGCAGGGCAATGAGCAGCCCCAGCAGTACCCTTAGTGGGCCCTGGAGCTGCTCATTGCCCTGCCGTAGGGCTGTCACCTCCTGTAGCAGCTGTTAGATGGCCAACTATAAGCTGGTGCTGGCCATCTACCAGCTGCTGCAGGAGGCGCACTACAGTAGCCGGGCCAAAGGCTGGAGGTGGGCCAGGGGACACGGAAGATGGCCCAGGGGATGGAGGTGGGCCAGGGGACACAGAAGCTGGCCCAGGGGATGGAGGTGGGCCAGGGGGACAAGAAGCTGGCCCAGGGGATGGAGGTGGGCCAGGCGATGGCGCTGCATGTGGGGAGGGAGAGGCCTGATACGGAGCTGCAGGTGGGGAGGGGTCCTCATGAATGTCCAGATCCTCATCTATGATGAGGACTCCCTCCTCCGAGTCCTCCTCCTCCTCTTCTTCCTGGTGGCCCGCCTCCTGGCCTGGCTGCTGCTCCTCCTCCTCCTCCATGTGCCCCTTCTCCTGCTCCTCCTGCTCCTCCTCCTCCTCCTGCTCCTCCTCCTCCTGCTCCTCCTCCTCCTCCTCCTCCTCCTCCTCCTGGAGGTGGTGGCCCTCCTCATCCTGCCGCTCAGCTTCCTGCTGGTGGAGCCCTGTGTATGTAAAGGAGTGTGATTGAGATCAGTGCATACACCATGGCTTGCATAGTGCAGTAGCTGGGTGGCGTGAGGCAGGGGATGGGGCAGGGTGTGGTAAGGCGTAGCCTATGCCCATGGGGAATGAGCTGCATCAGATGACATGAAACAGAACCCTGGACCCTCCTCTGACACACACCACACAGGACATGTGGCCATACCAAATTCATTGCTGACCAGCATGTTTGCATTGTGAGATGCAACGAGAGGTTGATGGGCAGTTGTTGTAGGAGTTATTGGGGGGGGGGGGCAGTGGGAAGGGTGTTGAGCACAATTCTTTTATGTGATTTAGGCCATAACATGCAGTAAAAGTAGGGCCTCAGGCAGCTGTACCAGGACACAGTAATCAGCCACCACAATAAGGGGAATAGTAAAGTGTGGCATATCATCTCATTCATCTCGGGGGGATGGTCGGACGTTGCAAGCACGCTCATGGGAGAACCCCTGCAACCTGCATCCTTGATCTGGGACAGATATGGTATTACTAGGTGGCTATTAGGCACATGGGAAGTGATATTGTACAACACATTTGCTTTATTCATGAAATGTATGTAGTAATGTGTACAGGTGTCCTGTTTTTGAATACTTACGGCGAGCCCTGAGGTGCCTTCGCACCGCCCGGATGAGGTCGGGCCTCTCCCGCCTCACCCGGCGGAACCGCCTCCTTAGGGACTCGAGGTCCCGGTGGACTCCAAAGCGTCTGTAAGATATAAGTTTGTAGAGCAGGGGTCAGGGGTGTTGGTCCTTTTTGTCCTCTGCACACATTCATTTGCTATTCACATACCAGAGAGAGAGGGTCTACAGTGTTGGGGGGGGGGGGGCACCTCCATTGGTAGTGAATCATAGGAGCCACCTTTTTACCATTTTGGGGGGTGGAACCCCCAGTGGAGATGACCCCTCCCTCCATACATATTTGATATTGGGGGTGGGGTGGTCAAGCACCCACAGCAGCCACTGAGTTGGTTCCTATGCAGATGATGCCAGAGAGGTGGGCATGAGGCCAGACAGTACCGTTTGTATACATTATAATGTATGCTTGTTAAACTACTTTATATGTGTTATCATGACCATGTTATAAAGTATGGTATAGGTTTCATTGGTCTCATGCTTCCACTATTCGGAGGCGTTGTAACCCACTGGCTGCAAAGAGGGGTTGGAAAATGTGGCCTTCACATAACTAACGAAATTTTCACATAACACTAATAGCATAGTCACGATACTAACCTAACGAAATACATTCTTGTAGGGATGTGGGAATGGTGGTCGTTTAAATAACATACAAATTATTAGTGATTGTGCATGTTCCTATATTACTCATGATCCTTGCATGGACACTCCAGTTACTGCTGGTAACATTGATGACGGAGCTGTTATATGTGTAGGTACAGGAGGGGAGGGGGGTTGGGCCATAACCTTACCTTTGTAACCTTTCCCGGATGCGGGACCAGGCTCGCATGGCCTGCAGCCTGGGGGGCAGGTGGTGGTGCTGTATGAAGAGGGTGTGGCGGTGCCTTAGGCACAGCCTGACGAGCAGCAAACTCTCCTCCTCTCCAAAATTCGGCTCTCGCCGTTGTGCCATTTTTCCACGTGTTGGAAAGAAGTGCCTTATATAGACGACCTTGCGTGAGGGACGTCGTTTCATGCACAGCTCCATATATGGATGACCATTCCATATATGGCCCCTATCAGCACGTGGACGCCCTCGTAAGCATAGACGTCTTTGACGTGCACATGCCTGCAGGAGTGTGAAACGTGCCTTATATAGATGAGTATGACGCACCCCACCCGACCCTTTTCACATATACACAATATGCATTTACTGCATGTTCAGTAGGTGTACAGTGCATGCAGATCCGGACATTCAGATGGGCACATATGATGAAAGTATGGGTGGAGCAGCATGATATGTCTGTAGTTGACACATATATGCGTTCCTCATATATTTCCGTACCCGGATGGCATGAACAACATGTACTGTACTTGCGATACACCTTTGTACATTATTTTACACACCACGTGATTTGGTCGTTTGCACCTGCAATAATCGACCATCTTAGGGCGCCCAATTTAGTCACGCTTATGCGCTCGTCATTTGATTGTTTTCTTACAGGGATAATCGATTATCGAAAAACGCCCACACTATTTTTCCATTATACAGGTCTATTTTTGGGCGTTTTCGTAAGAACGTCCTAATTCGTACTTGGACGATCTTTCCATTATGCCCCTCTATGGAACTTTGTATATTTAAGTGCTTTAAAAATACGCCTCTAAGTATCTTTATAAAATAGCCTTACAAAACCTACTGAAATCGAGGCTAAAATGCAGCTATATGCATTTAAGCAAATGAATCACGAGAAAAACCTCTGCAATAACACACAAGCAGCACAGACAGCAATGTAGTTGGACTGATGTAATGAAGGGAGTCGTTACCTTGCCACACTGATGAGCCTTTCTACTGAACCTTTTTTTTATTTTGTTTGGACCAATTTGATGACCCCTGATGAAGGCAAAGCCAAAACTTGGCCAAGTTTGGTCCATCTTCAGTAAATTTGTTTTGATGAACTCTTGTCTGTTTTTCTTTCCCTGTATCACCTTTGCTGTCTATGCTGCAACTAGGTGCTTTTAAACCAGCTCAGGAATTGGTGTAGATGTATGCAGCTGAAGTAGCGCCTAGTTGTGTATTTTATAACCTATGGTCATACTTAGTGACTCTAATTACTCTCTGCCCAAACTATGGAGCCTTTTGACTAAGCCGCATAGGCATCTACGTGTGCCCATCGCGCGCCAATTCAGAACTACTGCCCGGCTACCATGTGGCCCAGGTGGTAATTTCATTTTTTAGATGTGTCCAGTACGTGCGCCAGAAAACATATTTTATTTTCTGGTGTGCAGCGCTAACCGGGCAGTAATCAGCATTGTATGGGTGCTGACGATTGCATGAGTCCTTACTGCTAAGTGAATGGGTGGTGGTAAGGTCTCAGACCCAAAATGGACATGCACCAACTTTCATTTTGCCGCACATCCATTTTCGGCCAAAAAAAGGGCCTTTTTTTGTAGGTGCACTGAAAAATGGACCTGCGTGCGTCCAATATACGCATCTACAACAGCACAGGCCATTTTGCAGCGCACTTAAGTAAAAGGACTCCATGTCCTCTCTCTGGATCATGTAAAACCACAAACTTTGTCACCGTGTGTACTTTCCTCCGAATTCTATAAAAGTCACCAAACATTGCGCTCGTAATTTAATTGAATGACAAGCAAATTAGCACCAATAATTTGCTTTTTAACAAGCAATAAATGTCACTAATTAGATTTAATTGGCATTTACATGCAGAAATGGGTCATTGGCGTAATGGGGCATTCATAAAATTAACACCCATTGTTATAGAATAATGGGGATACATACCTAATGTACATACGTACATTTGCACCACATTTCAATTGGTGCAAATGGCCAAGCCTAAAGCTAGCACAATTCCCGGGCATAAACGCTATTCTATAAACTTCACCTAACTTTTAAGCACAGCTTATGGAATAATGCTTTTTTTTTCTACGCCAGGTTTTCTGCGCAGGAGGTCTGCTTTCTCTCTCTTCTTCCCCTCTTCTGCTTCCTTCCCTATCCACAAGTCCTACATCACTGCATCTCCCTATGCCTTCTCCCCCCCCCCCCCCGCCCCCACTGTGGTCTTCCCTACCTCTCTTGTAGTACTGGCAGCAGCAATGATTAGAGCAGGCTGCTTCCAGCTGGTGTCAGAACTTTCTCTATGCAAGGTCCCACCTACATGGGAACAGGAAGTTGCATCAGAATAGGCGGAACCCTATACTAGCTGGAAGCAGCTTGCTCTAATCGCTGCTACTACCATTACTAGAAGAGAGGTATGGAAGACCATGGGGAGGGAGAAGGAAGAGAGAGGGTGAGGGAGATGCAGGATCTGTAGGGGGAGCGGTGTGGGGGGGGAGTGAGAGATCGTAGGCAAAATGCAAGACCATGGAGGAAGGAAGGGAAAGAGAGGGAGTGATATTGGCCTGGGAGGGGGAGTCAATGCTGGAAAAGTGGGAGTTAGGGTCCAAGGGGGAGGGTAATACTGGAAAAGAGGGAGATGGGTGCCAAGGGGAGGAGAACAATGCTGGAAAGATGGGGACCAAGGGGGGGAGGGCAATACTGGAAAAGAGGGGGGTTCCTGAGAGGGCAGCATCCGTCCATGTCCCTCTCTATCCCCATTCTTTCCATGTCCAGTATATCCCCTCTCTGTCTCCATCCCCATCAAATATCTAGCACGCCCCATTGTTTTCTTACTCCCCCCTATTTCTACTACTACTACTACTACTACTACTTAGCATTTCTATAGCGCTGCCAGGGTTACGCAGCGCTGTACAAGTTTAAACATGGGGAAGAATAGTCCCTGCTCAAGAGAGCTTACAATCTAAAGGTTAAAACTATGTAGTCAGTGTAGGTATCAGGAATGGGAAGGTGGTTAGGCGCCAAAAGCAAGGGAGAAGAGATGGGCCTTGAGTAAGGACTTGAAAATGGGCAGGGAGGACGCATGGCATATGGGCTCAAGAAGTCTGTTCCAGGCATAAGGTGATGCGAGGCAGAAGGGGCGGAGTCTGGAGTTAGCGGTGATGGAGAAGGGTACAGAAAGGAGTGATTTGTCCTGAGAGCGGAGGTTACGGGTGGGAACATACAGGGAGAGGAGGGTAGAGAGGTAATGGGGGGCTGCAGATTGAGTGCACTTGAAGGTCAATAGGAGAAGCTTGAACTGTATACGGTAGCGGATCGGGAGCCAGTGAAGCGACTTGAGGAGAGGGGTGATATGAGAGTATCGGTTCACGCGGTAGATAAGACGTGCGGCGGAATTTTGGACAGATTGAAGGGGGGATAGGTGGCTAAGCAGAAGGCCAGCGAGGAGAAGATTGCAATAGTCAAGACGAGAGGTAACGAGCGAGTGGACGAGGGTTCGGGTGGTCTGTTCAGAGAGGAATGGGCGAATTTTGCTAATATTAAAGAGGAAGAAGCGACAGGTCTTAGCTGTCTGCTGGATATGGGCAGAGAAGGAGAGGGAGGAGTCAAAAATGACTCCGAGATTGCGGGCTGAAGAGACGGGGAGGATGAGGGCGTTGTCAACAGAGACAGAAAGTGGGGGAAGAGGAGAAGAGGGTTTGGGTGGAAAGACAAGGAGCTCAATCTTTGCCATGTTCAGTTTCAGATGCCGGTTGGACATCCAGGCAGCGTTGTCTGAAAGGCAGGCCGAAACTTTGGCCTGGGTTTCAACTGTGATGTCGGGAGTGGAGAGGTAAAGCTGGGTGTCATCAGCATAGAGATGGTACTGGAAACCATGTGATGAGATCAACAAGCCCAGGGAAGAGGTGTATATCGAGAAAAGGAGCGGTCCAAGGACAGATCCTTGAGGGACCCCGACAGAGAGCGGGACGGGGGTGGAAGAAGAGCCATTAGAAAATACTCTGAAGGTGCGTTGGGAAAGATACGAGGAGAACCAGGAGAGGACGGAGCCCTGGAACCCAAATGAGGACAGTGTGTCAAGAAGTAAATTATGATTGACGGTGTCAAAGGCGGCAGATAGGTCGAGGAGGATGAGGATGGAATAGTGACCTTTGGATTTGGCAAGGAACAGGTCATTCCAACATGTCCCATATTTCTACTCACCCCATCTCCAGCATCTCCCCTGTCTTCCTACTCACTCCATGCCCAGCATCCTCCAATATTCCTTTTTCCTCCCTACCTGCTCTAGCATCATCTTTTTCTATGTCCTCTAAGCCAGCATCTTCCTCCGTCCAATTCCAGTACGTTCCTTCTGCTCCCCCACCCCCATCACAATTCAGCATCTCCAATCTGTCACCTTACTCTCCTCATGTCCACTATATCTCCTTCTCTCCCTCTGTTGTCTGGGCAATTTTTTTTCTAATTGGGCTGTCTCTTTTCCGCTTTCCTTATGTCCATCTTCTCCTAAATTCTTTTCCAGGTTTGCCTTTCCATTTCTCCTTTTGTCTTCTCTATCTGGCTCTAATTTTTTTTCACTTTTCTTCTCTGTGTTTTTTTTAATCTGCCCATTTATTTTTACCCTCATTCTCCCTTTCTCTCACTCTCAACTCATTAGTATTCTCCTTTTACGTTTCACCTGGTTTTTCTCATTTCCCTCTCATCCCCTTCTAGCACTCCCACACCACATACTACCTAGTGAGAAAAAAGAACAAACAGGACTGCTACAGAAACCACAGGCTAGCAAAATACCACACCTTGGTCAAATGGACAAAATACAAGCAGACCCTCAATAAATAAGAAACAAAGGACCACAGATTAGTAATATAGAGCTGAAAAGATTGACACGAACCCTCAAGAAGTCAGACCTTGCATACAGCAAACAGAGAATCAAAAACTAAACTGTAAAACATCAGAGATGCACATTTCCCTAAGCTGACATATGCCAATTAATACATTCAAAATAAAATACCTTTTATATCTTTCTTGTCAGAGCATTTTATTTTTTTTGCATTCACTTTGGTTCAAGTGTTTGTTTTCTGCTTTTCTCAGGTTTTTTTTCTCTCCATGTTCACCATCTATCTCCCCTCTGCATCCCTAGCCATATGCTCCAAGATTTCCCCTCTGTGTCCCTATCCTTATCCTCCCCCATGTTTAGCATCTGTCCTCTCAGGATCCCCATCGCCCTCTTTTTCAGAATTGCCTTCTTCCTCCTTGGCCCCCATCTCCCTCTTTTTCAGTATTGCCTTCCTCCTCCTTGGCCCCCATCTCCCTCTTTTCCAGCATTGCTGTCCCCCTTGGCCCCTATCTTTCCAGCATTTCCCCCCCCCCTTTCCCTCTTTTCCAGCATTGTACTCCCCCCTTGGCCCTATCTCCCACTTTTCCATCATTGACCCCCCCCCCCCTCCAAAAGTCAAGATCACTCCCTTTCTCTCCCCTTCCTTCCCCCCATGGTCTGACATTTCTCCTATGATCGCTCCCCACCCCTCTGCTCCCCCCCCCCCCGCGGGTCCTGTATCCCTTCATCGCCCTCTTCCTTCCTTTCCCTTCCTCAGGTCTTCCCTACCTCTCTTCTAGTACTGGCAGGGGTAGTGATTAGAGCAGGCTGCTTCCAGCTGGTGTGGGAACTTTCTTTCTACAGGGTCTCACCTATTCTGATGCAACTTCTTGTCCCCATGTAGTGGACTTTGCAGACAGAAAGCTGGAAGCAGCCTGCTCTAATCACTGCCTCTGCCCCCCTCCCGCTGCTGTACTAGAAGAGAGTTAAGGTAGCGGATCGGGAGCCAGTGAAGCGACTTGAGGAGAGGGGTGATATGAGAGTATCGGTTCACGCGGTAGATAAGACGTGCGGCGGAATTTTGGACAGATTGAAGGGGGGATAGGTGGCTAAGCAGAAGGCCAGCGAGGAGAAGATTGCAATAGTCAAGACGAGAGGTAACGAGCGAGTGGACGAGGGTTCGGGTGGTCTGTTCAGAGAGGAATGGGCGAATTTTGCTAATATTAAAGAGGAAGAAGCGACAGGTCTTAGCTGTCTGCTGGATATGGGCAGAGAAGGAGAGGGAGGAGTCAAAAATGACTCCGAGATTGCGGGCTGAAGAGACGGGGAGGATGAGGGCGTTGTCAACAGAGACAGAAAGTGGGGGAAGAGGAGAAGAGGGTTTGGGTGGAAAGACAAGGAGCTCAATCTTTGCCATGTTCAGTTTCAGATGCCGGTTGGACATCCAGGCAGCGTTGTCTGAAAGGCAGGCCGAAACTTTGGCCTGGGTTTCAACTGTGATGTCGGGAGTGGAGAGGTAAAGCTGGGTGTCATCAGCATAGAGATGGTACTGGAAACCATGTGATGAGATCAACAAGCCAGGGAAGAGGTGTATATCGAGAAAAGGAGCGGTCCAAGGACAGATCCTTGAGGGACCCCGACAGAGAGCGGGACGGGGGTGGAAGAAGAGCCATTAGAAAATACTCTGAAGGTGCGTTGGGAAAGATACGAGGAGAACCAGGAGAGGACGGAGCCCTGGAACCCAAATGAGGACAGTGTGTCAAGAAGTAAATTATGATTGACGGTGTCAAAGGCGGCAGATAGGTCGAGGAGGATGAGGATGGAATAGTGACCTTTGGATTTGGCAAGGAACAGGTCATTCCAACATGTCCCATATTTCTACTCACCCCATCTCCAGCATCTCCCCTGTCTTCCTACTCACTCCATGCCCAGCATCCTCCAATATTCCTTTTTCCTCCCTACCTGCTCTAGCATCATCTTTTTCTATGTCCTCTAAGCCAGCATCTTCCTCCGTCCAATTCCAGTACGTTCCTTCTGCTCCCCCACCCCCATCACAATTCAGCATCTCCAATCTGTCACCTTACTCTCCTCATGTCCACTATATCTCCTTCTCTCCCTCTGTTGTCTGGGCAATTTTTTTCTAATTGGGCTGTCTCTTTTCCGCTTTCCTTATGTCCATCTTCTCCTAAATTCTTTTCCAGGTTTGCCTTTCCATTTCTCCTTTTGTCTTCTCTATCTGGCTCTAATTTTTTTTCACTTTTCTTCTCTGTGTTTTTTTTTAATCTGCCCATTTATTTTTACCCTCATTCTCCCTTTCTCTCACTCTCAACTCATTAGTATTCTCCTTTTACGTTTCACCTGGTTTTTCTCATTTCCCTCTCATCCCCTTCTAGCACTCCCACACCACATACTACCTAGTGAGAAAAAAGAACAAACAGGACTGCTACAGAAACCACAGGCTAGCAAAATACCACACCTTGGTCAAATGGACAAAATACAAGCAGACCCTCAATAAATAAGAAACAAAGGACCACAGATTAGTAATATAGAGCTGAAAAGATTGACACGAACCCTCAAGAAGTCAGACCTTGCATACAGCAAACAGAGAATCAAAAACTAAACTGTAAAACATCAGAGATGCACATTTCCCTAAGCTGACATATGCCAATTAATACATTCAAAATAAAATACCTTTTATATCTTTCTTGTCAGAGCATTTTATTTTTTTGCATTCACTTTGGTTCAAGTGTTTGTTTTCTGCTTTTCTCAGGTTTTTTTTCTCTCCATGTTCACCATCTATCTCCCCTCTGCATCCCTAGCCATATGCTCCAAGATTTCCCCTCTGTGTCCCTATCCTTATCCTCCCCCATGTTTAGCATCTGTCCTCTCAGGATCCCCATCGCCCTCTTTTTCAGAATTGCCTTCTTCCTCCTTGGCCCCCATCTCCCTCTTTTTCAGTATTGCCTTCCTCCTCCTTGGCCCCCATCTCCCTCTTTTCCAGCATTGCTGTCCCCCTTGGCCCCTATCTTTCCAGCATTTCCCTCCCCCCTTTCCCTCTTTTCCAGCATTGTACTCCCCCCTTGGCCCTATCTCCCACTTTTCCATCATTGACCCCCCCCCCCTCCAAAAGTCAAGATCACTCCCTTTCTCTCCCCTTCCTTCCCCCCATGGTCTGACATTTCTCCTATGATCGCTCCCCCCCCCTCTGCTCCCCCCCCCCCCCCGCGGGTCCTGTATCCCTTCATCGCCCTCTTCCTTCCTTTCCCTTCCTCAGGTCTTCCCTACCTCTCTTCTAGTACTGGCAGGGGTAGTGATTAGAGCAGGCTGCTTCCAGCTGGTGTGGGAACTTTCTTTCTACAGGGTCTCACCTATTCTGATGCAACTTCTTGTCCCCATGTAGTGGACTTTGCAGACAGAAAGCTGGAAGCAGCCTGCTCTAATCACTGCCTCTGCCCCCCTCCCGCTGCTGTACTAGAAGAGAGTTAAGGAAGATCATGGGGGGAGGGGTAGGAGGAAGGGAGAGGGTGAGACAGCAATGCAGGACTGGGGGGGGGGGGGCAGGGAAGGAAATGAAAGAGGGGGAGGAGAGAGAGAGAAAGAGCATGCTGAGGGCAAAACTTGCCAGTTCTAAAAGCAGCCCTACACAGAAAACCTGTGCATCTGACTGGGGGGGGGGGGGGGGGGGGCTGGCACCTGAGGCCCCCCCCCCCCCCCCCCCCCCGTAGCTATGCCCCTGATATAGACTGAATGAATCCTTGAGTATACATGCACTCACTCTGTCATATTCTTGCTCTGCACACAACAGCGTTATAGGGAAACAGACAATGAAAATGAGAGAGAGGGTGACATGAGGGGAGTCTGATTAATTGAAGTACAAGCCTGGTAGGTTTTGAAGAACAAACAAATCCAAAATTATTGGCAGTCATACAAAGTAAATTTGCTGGTCCCCACCCTTTAGGAGTGTGCATTTCAGCTATGATGGTTTGTGCCTTAACTGGAAAGCTGCCACTTTAATGACTTTTATATTTGCTCAATAAATGTTATACTTTAGCTTCAACTGACTACTATGGTCAATAGTCAATATGTACAATAAACCTGAGTCAAACTGCTAGGATGAAAATAAGCCAAGCTAAAATATTCCTTACACACACACACATATATATACACAAACACGCCAGTAGTCATGGTTTAAACTTTGAAAGTTAGGTTTTTAAAGTAGATACCTTTGAAAATTCACTAGGACTTAAAGAATAATGCTCAAGAATAATGTGCCCAAATTTAGGAGCCTAAAAAAGGGTGACAACAGGAGTAATTTAGCATTGGGCAAAAAGGAGCTTAGCACAGATTTTCAGCACTAGGGCATCGAAGGGGTCATTTTACAAAGCTACAGTAACAAATGGCCTTAGCACAGCCTTTCGTGGGTCACTCCAGTGCGCTAAGGCCATTTATTGCAGCTGTAAAACCCTGATTTTCTATTTATTTCACTAATGGCTGTGCTCTGTTGTTGCCATTTTTAAAAAATTACCGTGGGAGCCCTTACCACAACCTATTTTGTAGGTAATAAGGGCTCCTGCATTATCCACATGTTAACCAGTCAGCACGCGGTAATGTAGATTCACTAACTGGTTAGTGCAGGAACGCCCACTCTCTCCACCCCCAGACATGCCCCCTCAAAAATACAAAAAATTAATTACCATGCAGTTAGTGCACTCACATGCAAAAAATAACACATGATGATTTAGTGTTTTGCACATTAGGCCATACTGTTAGGCATACATTACCACAGGGTTGGGCAACTTCAAGGATCCTTTTACTAAGGTGCGCTGAAAACTGGCCTTCGGTAGTGTAGACTCATGTTTTGGATGTGCAGAATCATTTTTCTGTGCACCTGCAAAAATGACTTTTTAAAAATTTTTGCCAAAAATGGATGTGCGGCAAAATGAAAATTGCCGTGCGTCCATTTTGGGTTTGAGACCTTAATGCCAGCCATTGACATAGCGGTAAAGTCTCACGCGGTAACTGGATGGTAATGACCTACATGCATCAAATGCCACTTGGCACGCGCCCAATACGTGTGTCCGAAAATAAAAACTTTTTTCAGACACACGTATCGGATGTATGCCAAAAATGAAATTACCGCAAGAGCCACGTGGTAGCCGGGTGCTAACTCCATTTTGGTGCACGTTGGGCACGTGTAGACGCTTATGCGGCTTAGTAGAAGGGCCCCTCAGTCCTCAACACGGTTCCCTCTGAGTGGGAATTCTCCATCTACAGACCTGCCAGTAGGGGGTGCTGTTTCATTATTACATTATCAATAGTAAGGAACAGGCAAGCTCTACAGGACTCCAGGGAATCTGCTTGTCTCTAGCCATTGAAAACACGATATTGAAACTCCACTCCCCACTGGCAGTGATGCAGTTGGAGGACTCCCGTTTAGCTGAGAGGGAGCAGTGGTCCTCAAGGGCTGCAACCTAGTCGGTTTTTCAGGATTTTCCCAATGAATATGCATGACATCTCTTGCATGCACTGCCTGCTGTGTATGCAAATAGATTTCATGAATATTCATTGGTGGAAATCCTGAAAACCAAACTGGGTTGCAGCCCTTGAGGACCGAGGTTGCCCACCTCTGCAAAAGCACTTAATGCAGCTTAGTAAAAAGGACCCCTAGGCAAATGAAAAGCAAGCTTAAATTTAGGAGCAAAATTTTGAAGCTCTTAAATTTAGGTGACTTTTCATTAGAAATCATATGCATCTATGGTTGGTTGAAAATGGTAGGAAAACATAGGCACCAAATATAGGTGCCTTAATTTAAAAGCTTTTATTGAATATTGGGCCCTAACATGATTGCTAGTTTCCTGCATTGGACATGGTTATGACAATTTTTATTATGTGAATTTTGGTGACAAATCTATGCCATTAAAAGTTAGAGGTGTGCACATTGAAGATTTTCATTGTGGTGTTATTTCTTGTGTTGTTTATGGGGGTCTTTTACTAAAGGTGAGCTCGAGTTATCTGCAACAGGTCTCATTTTATCCCTATGGGCCTTGCTGCAGATAACTCGAGCTAATCTTTAGTTAAAGACCCCCAATGTTTTTTCACAGGGTTTTTTTTTTTTGTAATGGGAGCAATGTTCACATCCCCCATGTCATTTCAAATGAATGAACATTCCTAGTGAACATCACAAAATGTTTTGCCCCATAAGGACTCTGAATTTTAGGAAGGAGATAATGAGGGTCATACATATTGAGATGAAGCTGAATATGTATTAATTCTATTCTGAGCATGGACTGGTCCAAAGAATGCACAGAAAGTAGGTTAAAACACAACATTTTCAAAGTAAGCAGAGCTTCTGAGATTTACTAAGGTGTGCTAATGGATTTAGTGTGCGCTAATGATTAGAAGCCCATTATATTCTTATGGGCATCTTATCATATAGCGTGTGTTAATCATTAGTACACCTTAGTAAAAAAAAACCCCTTTATTTGTAGATGTTGATACATAATTTTTTTACTTTAATGTTTTCTAAATCCTAAATTTGGATGAATTAATTAATTTATCAGGTTGCATAGTTGGCTTTGATTGTTTAACTTGTTCAGCAGCATTGACTGAGTCTGTTCCAGTGTAAGGAGCAGATAGTGTTCCAACCTGATTTTAGCATACAATTGAAACACTGTGAATGTGGGTTGCGTAAAGAGTTCCATGGCCTGCTTTCATATTCTTCTTTCTATAGTTCTATTCAATAATAGAATTCTGTTTTTAGAACTGTCACAATCAAATTGGGGAAGCATGTGGGAGTATAGTTGATGATATCAAATTATCTACAAAGACATTGCAGTATTTTGCAAAATCTTGACTAGGAAGAAATATAAGGATCATCTTCTCTCAATTAAATATCATCTATTAACTCACTTTTGAAACTTTGCATCTTATCCTTTGTTATCTGCTTTATAGTAGATTATTTGGAATTGCAGATAACTCTCTTAAGCTATAGGGATGGGCTGTTGTTTGCATGCTGTTGCATGTTATTAACAAATGAAAATGAGCTGAAAAGAAACACGTTCTATAAAAGTCATCAAAAATTGCACGCACAAATTTAGGCATGTCCCCAATTTGCACACGCAATGCAATAGAATAATGAGCTGATTAGTGCCAATAACTGGCTTTTTAACAAGCAATTATTGCCACTAATTAGATTTAATTGGGACTTACCTGCATAAATTTAAGCACAAAATCTGGACCTAAAATTTATGTGCAGCCTGGAAAAGGGAGTTTGAAAATGGGAGGGTCATGGGCATTTCAGGAGTGTGGTTTTGAGTTATGTGCATAATTGTAAGATAGTGGTGCTCTGCATGTAAATTTAGGCATGGGCATTTGCACCACATTTTCATTGGTGCAAATGGTGTCTTCTAAATTTACATGTGACCTCTCCACTTAAGTGTTAATTCTATGAAACCGCACTGAACTTTAGGCACTGCTTATAGAATACTGCGTGTGAGTTTTTTTCAGTGCTGATTTTTTAGGCGACATTTGTAGAATCTAGACCCTTTATGAGTTTTTTTTAATATTTACCAATAATAGTGTGCATTATTTGCAAACAGTGTATGTACCCTCTTTCAGAAACTCTTTACCAAACAAGAAATGTTTCTTTGATTCATTGACATTTTTATATGTGTCCTTGCTTTCCTTACGCCTCTTGCTGTTCTCTCTCTCTCTCTCTCTCTCTCTCTCTCACTCCTCTGTTTCTACTGAGTATTAACACTGGATTCTCCTTTTCCTGCACCCTCTATTTCCTCTACAGCTTTAGGAAATATGCAGGCTGAAAGTTTTCAGTTTGTTTTTTGGTTGACTCGGGCTGCACATACTGCAGTGGGGCATGTTTATCCACTCCTAGCCTAACTGAGCTAATATTTAACCATCTCTCTGACCTCATGTGCAACTTTCTTTCAAATCAGTCACCTTACTTTCAAATTCTTCCTACTTTCGTACTCATTTATATGTTACAGCTTTGCCTTACCCTTCACTACCAATTATAATGTTCTATTACGTATTGTGTTGTCATTGCAAGCAGTATACCATGACATACTTTGTATTGTTGTTCGAATATTTTTACTGCTCTAATTGCCTACTGCTCATGTTTGATCTAGTCTTACTGTACACCGCCTTGAGTGAATTCCTTCAAAAAGACGGCAAATAAATCCTAATAAATAAATAAATAAGAACTAACATTAATACAAGATAATATACAAAACAAATCAATATCAATATAAATTCAATAAAATATCAAATTGAAGAATTAAGCCCACATAAAGGAATGGAACTTTCTAACAAAGAAAATCACAACTTATCCAATTTATAATAAACATAGGAAAGCACTTACAAAACAATATCCAGAATACCTCAAGCTTTCTATCCCTAAGAAATTCTAATCGGAGTGGAACTAAAAAGATGTAACTACTCCCTCGCAGGGCAAACAAGCACTTGCATGAAAATATAAGAACAAAAGTTGTATCAAGGCCAAAACTATAGGTTTCAATTGAAGAAAAGCCCTCCATTTTTTCTAGAGTTGGCCTACAAACATCCAGGAACAGATGGATTCTCTGTCTAAAACCAAATCAACATTACCATTCCAAAAGTAAACTTTCATAATTCTTATTTTATCTAGTTCACTTTAGAAGAAACACATCAGCAGAAAATTCAAATAAATCCCAAATCAAATTGGTTCTTGTATACTGGTAATATTCCTTTTCTAGGGTTCAGTGCAGTTTACATTCTTGGTGAAGCAGTAGAAACTATTGAAGTCTATACAAGAAATAAACAAGCAATTTTTGACAGTCTGAAAGCAGAAACTATAGAGATAAATGCATGAAACAGGAGAACAATCTTAGAATAAAACTAGTGATCTGGCGTCGTAATGGGTTTGGCGTTGTAATGGTTTGTTATGGAACAGACTTTGGGAAGAGAAATGTTTTTATTATCAGTTCTGATAGAAATGGGTAAAGAGTTCCATGATGTGACTCCTAGTACAGGGAATAACGAGCCGAAGATCTTCTTATATTGGATTGCCTTTTGGACTGGTGTTGCAAGTAGCAATTGTTCTTTCAGTCTGTTAGACTGGGCTAAGCATAGTGAAGCAGCTCTGGTTAGTAGTTTAGATCTGAAACCCTATAGGATTTGAAAAATTAAGCATGCAACTTTAAACTTGATTCTTTCTGGTATAGGAAGCCAGTG
Source organism: Microcaecilia unicolor (assembly GCF_901765095.1). Lineage (NCBI taxonomy): Eukaryota > Metazoa > Chordata > Amphibia > Gymnophiona > Siphonopidae > Microcaecilia > Microcaecilia unicolor. The sequence continues at coordinate 46,755,929 of NC_044040.1, read as the reverse complement.
GAGCTTGGTAAGATAGTGTGAAACACTAGTATATCTATTCAGCTTGAATATTAGTCTAGCTGCTGTGTTCTGTATGATGTGCAGTTTTTTTTCCTGATATTTACACAATACCAAGAAATAGGACATTACAATAGTCCAGGTATGGTAGGATTAACATGTGAACTAACAAAGCAAATGCTTTTTGGTCAAAGAGTGATCTGCCTAATTGTAGCTGTCTCATTTTGAACATAGATTTGTTCCATACCTGGCTATTATGTGAGGAGAAAGTTAATTGATGAGTCAGACAAATTCAAACTGTCACAGAAACTACCACATCATTTCCTTCTACTTCAGCTTCTATGATTAGTTTAAGAAGAAACATAAAACAACTTGGAGTTTCCAATGTCATCTGGAAATTCTAACACATCTTTGAAGTATTTATTCAACAACTGCTATAAAAACCTGGATTTTTTTGACTTGCTTTTGACACCACCTAGATGGATTGGGGCCATACTGCCTACTGATATTGACTATCCTCTGTCTCTTTTTCTCCCCCCTCCTGAATCCGTTCTTGATGATTCCCTTCCCTGCTCTGCATTTATTGCTTTCCTTTATTTCTCTCTGTTGAGTGGCTAGGATTTTCTCCTGAGTGCCTGTTTTTGCTTTCCTGTTCAAATTTGTATTTCTTTTCTAATTTCATTTTATGCATTTTTATTGATTGTAAACTGCTCGGATCTGTGATTTAGCACAGGTAGTATGGCAAACCCAGATAAACTAAACTGCTATGGAGACAGTAGACACGTCCTTAGAAAGTTCAGAAATCAAGGGCTCATGGAGTTGAGGAGTGGCCTAGTGGTTAGGGTGGTGGACTTCAGTCCTAAGGAACTGAGTTTGATTCCCACTTCAGGCACAGGCAGCTCCTTGTGACTCTGGGCAAGTCACTTAACCCTCCATTGCCCCATGTAAGCCACATTGAGCCTGCCATGAGTGGGAAAGCGCAGGGTACAAATGTAACAAAAAAAAAAAATAATCACATATTCTGTGACCTCATTCTGACAGTAAATCACCAAGCTGTCCTTGATGGAAGCTGCCCAATCTGTATCTGAGTCTACAATCTGGAGAACCAATAATCCACCATCATGTTCATTTAACTTTACTCTACAGTCTCCTTGGAAAACATTGCAATCTTCTTAGTGTAACCCATATAGGGTTAAATTATTTTACCTGGGATGCCTCTGAGGGTGAGCTCCGGGGTAGGGAACCCAGCGTGGAACAGAGTAAGAAGGGGGAAGTGCTCCGGTGCACTTCTCCGGTGTTTTTTATTTTCTAAATGTGTTGGCGGGCGTGCTGTTGGGTGGCACGCGCTGAGGGGAAGCCATGAGGAGGGAGAAAAGCAGCTGATGGCACGAGCCAGATGCCGGCTTGTGCCAGGGAGTGCAGCAGACGCGTGCAGAAGAAAACTTAAAAATAAACACAGTTAAATGCTAAATGAGGTAAGGAAAATGTATTCAAATATGTGTAAAGTGCTGTATATTGCTGAAAATGTCATAATTTAATGTAAAGTGTATGTTTATAGGGGATTGCAAAGTGTTAGGTTAGTGCAGGGGCTCATGCTGGGCTTGTGCCATATATGACATACTTAAGTTCTAAACGGCTTATGTGGCAGTTGGGAGGTAAGCTAAAGGCTGTGCAGACCTGTAAAAGTGGTCTCTGCGCAGTTCAGCCAAGAAATACATTTAAATTGAGTTTTGAGAGGTTTGGGTAATCAATTAAAAATATTGGTGTGTGTCTGCAGTGGGAAAACTTAATTTTAAAAGCCACTCGCGTGTTGTCAGGAGGCTTTAGGCAAGTGATTTTGGTTTGGATGGGAAAGCTGTTGCCTGAATCTTAATTTAACTTCATATGTTAGAAGTGTCTTTGATAAATAAAATATTTGGGCGCAGTACCAGTCTGGCTCACTAATAGAAGTGAACTTGTAAGGAACTGGTGTGAGTTTCAAAATACTTCTGTGAGGGGTTATCTGCCTTGTGACAAGGTTTAACTAAATAATCACCCCAGTAATTGTGAGCTTCATCAATTTAAGGAAGAGGGGAAAAAAAAGTCTCATGATTATAATACCCCTGTCTCTGAAAGAGCGGTGACCTGCTGCAGAGAAAGAAAAAAAAAAAATCAACACATAGGATTTAATAATCCTAGTGCTTATATTAAATTGTGATACATTTTTGGGGATTTATTGGTTTGGGAGGGTTTAGATAGGGATGTTCAATCATATTTTATTTTACCTGGGAACAGCTAGATAGGGAAAGGAATAATTATAATGAGCCACTGCATATTAATATGAGTGGACTGGATAGAAAAGGTTTAAGGTTTTTCTTATTAAGTTGGTTACAGCTTAGAGTAGTAGGTCCTTCGGAGGAGTTCCAGTTCCTGCCTGCAGTATACCCGCTATCATCTTGAAAAGAAAAACAGCACGGTACCGGTACCCAACAATAAAGAGAGAGAGATTCATACAAAAGTGCTGGAGAGGAGTATCCTTTAATATATCAGCCAGAATCAACCAGGCCCTGTTTAAAAACATTGACTTATAATACTTACCTTATTTTTCCTTGAAGAAGTTCCTGCAAAAGAAAACACAAAACAAAGAATCAGCTCTTACAGTTGTTGAGAATTTAAGAAATACTGTACTGTTGTGTTATATATATTAGAGAAGAAAATTTTGTTAGATTAGTAAAATATACTTATCTAATTTGTCTTTGCGATTTGGTGATGTGAGCCATGATATACCTATAAGAAGAAAAGGGAGAAAAAACACAAACTATACTTACCTGCTTGATGGATGAGGGACCTGAAAAAGAAATAATAATAAAGAATCAATTCTTATAGAAGAGGGGAATGTTTAGACAAAACTTTAAGATTAAATGCATATTTAGTTAATGAATTTTGCTAAGATCAAATTATACTTATCTGATAAAACGTAGGAGAAGTTGATCTGTTGGATTGTTGATGTACTAAAAAAAAAATATTGAATTTGTTAAACGGATCTGAACTTTACACATACCCATCATATAAATAAAAATAATAAGTTATTGAATTATCAATGTAAATGTCATTTGTTTTCCTGAGTTATAACAAAATATAATAACAAATTTAGTTTTATTTCCTCTTCCCATTTTAGAAATGGGGAGACGGGGCTAGTTTTAATGTCTGTACTTTAACCCTGTCCGATACACGATATTTTGCCCGAGGTATTCTAAGGGTATTGTAGGGTGAAGTATCGTGCCCAGGGTGAGGTCACAGGTACATTTATGGCGTCACGGTGACAGGATTTATTGTTTATTAAAGAACTTTGGTGCGGGGAATAGAATTGTTTAAGTGAGAGATAAGAATTTGAATACAATTTTTGAGGTGACTACTGTTTTGAAATTTTATCTGCAAAAATTTGAAGCCTTGTTTTTTAGCCACGACCCAGTCTCCGGTGAATATGGAGGATATGAGAAGTGAGTTGGAGGAACTGAAACAGACGGTAAAAGCTCTGAGAGATGCACGCCAGGCGCCTGTAGTGACGAACACCATTGTTCTGAGGAAGGACAAAGAGATCCCGGATTTCTTTGGATTTCCTAGGAATGCTGGGGACCTGTCTGTGGAGGAATGGGTAGAAAGTACCAAGTCGGCGGTGAAGATTTTGAGAATTCCTCCAGAGGATCAATTGGAGACCATTAAGGATCACATCAAGGGTCAAGCAAGGGAGACGGTTAAATATTCCGCTCCAAGAAGACACTGCACAGTAGATATGATTTTTGAACTACTTCTGCATGTCTACGGAGATAAAGTTCCATTAGGTATCCGTGTAAAAGAATTCTACGACCAAAGACAGAAGGTGGGAGAGACCATAAGGGAGTTTTCTTATAAACTGCAGGAGAAGTTGGAGGCAATCCGAATAAGAGATGCCTATCGAGTGGGTAACCCGGAAGTCGTCCTTAAGGAACAGCTGATTCTGGGATTGAGTGATGATGTGCTCAGGAGAGAGATGAGCCGAAGACTGGAATTGAATCCGGAGCTGACTTTCGAGGATTTGATGCAGGCAGCCATAAATTGGGCAGAAGAAGAACGTAGACCCATTCGGTATTCTGACATGCCGGTTAAATACTGCAGCGAGAACCAGTGGAACTGCCTAGTGGTGGATCAGGAGCAGCAGTGTTAGGGTCTGGCCTGGAAAGGGATCCTGTGTCGGATGTCATCAGGAGGCTTGAGAGAATGGAGAAGAGGCAAGAAGAGTTCATGTACCAACAAAGAAGGAAAGAATTATCTCTAGCCGCGCGAGGGGAGTCAGCACCCCGCCCAAGAGATTTCTCCAACATTACTTGCTACAATTGTGGAGAACCAGGACATCTGGCTAGGTATTGTCACAGTGAGAAAATAGTCAAGAGACCGCAGAGATGTGAGGAAGAACAACCGAGTACTAGCATGCAAGGAAAAGTAGCAGAAAAAGGTCAAGGTGATGTTACTGTACCCAGAGCAAAATTACAAAGTCTAGAGTCTGAAATACTTCAGCAAGATTGGGGTGTTCTTCAAGAAAAGGCTATGGGAACGAGCCCGGTCCTTGTTTTGCGGATTGGAGATGTGGAGACCAAGTGCACAGTGGACACAGGATCCAATGTATCCACCATCCTCGCTAGTTATTTCTACAAACATTTTAATCATTGTGAGGATCTCCAGGATGCAAGCTGGATAAATGTGTCCGTGGCTAATGGGATGGCTCTCCCGGTTATTGGCTGTATTGCGGCGGAGGTGCAATGCTTGGGTCAAAAGATCCCGGAACGGTGCATTTTCGTGGTACGGGACACCAAAGCGATTGCAGAGGATGAAGAGCAAATTCCAGGTATAGTGGGAATGAACGTCCTAAAATATCTGGATGGCTTATTTAAGGATCTGACTATTTTGACTAAAGATCTGAATAACAAAGAATTGAGAATGATTTCAGCAGCCATAGAAAGGAAGAAAACGTTTGACAGGACGGATGTGGAACACCTGGGTTTTGTGAAAACGGTAGGGAGAGACCCGTTAGTGATTCCACCCAGATCGGAGAAGATTCTGCAGGGAAAGTGTCAAAAAGTTCAAGGGATGAGGGCATGTTCAATGATGGTGACTGCCACCAAGAATGGACACTCTCCGGGTAATCTTCTAGTAGCAAATACCTTAGTAACACCTGAGCAAGGTAATATTTTTGTGAGAGTTATGAACGTGGGCGGTAAAGAACTGATGATTCCTCCAAGAGCCCGAGTTGCGGAAGTGGTGAAACCAGATGCCATCTTGTGTCCAGAAGAGGTTGCAAATTTTAACCAACGTGCCGAGGGAGGTCAAGATAATAGTATGGAGGAGATTCCAAGGATAAAAGTTGATTGTGAGTCTCTTACGGCCAGTCAGGCAGATCTTAAAGCAGAGAATTTAACCAAGGCAGAAGTGGTGAAGTCGATGAATGATCTTAAAGCAAATTTCCATGCCGTGCAGAAAAAGTTGTCCCAGTCTCTTGAACTGTTAAAACAGAAGGAAGAGGAAATAGATAGGTTGCTTAAAGAAGGTGCTTCAAAACAAGAAGAGATAAAAGGTCAGCAGCAGACTATTGTTCAACTGCAAGAAAATATGGCAACCATAGAAGGGCTTAAGGAACAAATAACTAAACAGAATAATGAAATACAATGTTATACTGGAACAATAACTGTAGGAAAAACCAAGATAAGTGAGTTGAAGTCTGAGCTGCTGGTCAAGGAGAAAGAAATTAAGCATCTGGAGCAGAAGATTCAACTTGGAGGACAGGAGACAGTATCTATGCGAGACCTTTATCAGGAAAAAGTCCAAGAAAACAATGCTCTTCATTCCAAAATGGAAGAATTGGAGCAGAAGTGCAAAGAGCAGCACAAGCTTATTACTAGTTTGCAAAAGGAAGCAGAGGTAGTTAAACTGGTTGCCTCAGGGAAGATCTTGGTTTCAGATCATCTCCAAGACAGTCTTCACACTCTTGAAACAGAAGTCCTTCAGCACAAGGAGAAGACCTCAGAATTACAAAAGATACTTGAGAGTTGCAGGTTAACCCAATCTGCGCAAAAGTATATCATAGAAACTCTGAGGAGAGAGCTGCTGGAGAAAGGGAAAGAATTAGAGTTCAGTAAAAGGACTGTTGCTACCATAGGCTATACGCCAGCGCCAGCCTATCTTTTTCTGGGTAGACACTCTCTCCTGCCAGGACCTTGTGAGACACACGAATTATATGAGGAAAATGATGTTACATTGAATGAATGGTTTGACAAAAGAAGACAACGTTTTAGAGAAGCACAGGAAATAGCAAATCTGGTCTCAGAGGTCGGAGATAAAGAACAAAAAGCAATTTGACCATAGGAACAGAGGAGAGACGCTAATACCTGGAGAATGGGTGGTGGTAAGAAATCAGGGATTCAAAAGAAGGCATAAATTGGAGAACATTTGGAACTCCACACCATTTCAAGTAGACACTGTTTTGGGGCCTAATGTGTATAAAGTACAGAATAGGGGGGGTATCGAGAGAGTCCTACATAGAGATCAACTTCGGAAAATTTCAGGGTTGCAAGTTAAAAATATTGATGAGTTTCAAGAACCAGGGGCAACTCAGAAAACAAATGATCATCCGGAGGTTTCACTAAGTAATGTACCAGTCAAAAAGAACGAATGGTACGTTATCCAAACCGTTACGAATGTACAATCAGATATTGATTTATCAAATGATATGGTAATTGATTCAGGTGATGATGTAACTGTTCCCCTTAGTTGCTCAGAAGGAGTCAGAACTTCCACTAGAGTAACTAAGGGAAAGAGACCTCCGTTCCTTACGGAACATTACTGTATTTGATGACATGGTTTCAGTACAGATGAAAGTAAGATGTTAGTGTGTAAAAAAAAAAAAAAAAAAAAAGGTGGGAATGAAGTGATGTTAAGATAGTAAATGGAAAATTTAAGTAGTAAATTTTACAGAAAAATTGTTACAGGTAACAATTTTATTTTTTTTAGCCCGCACGAATGTAACCCATATAGGGTTAAATTATTTTACCTGGGATGCCTCTGAGGGTGAGCTCCGGGGTAGGGAACCCAGCGTGGAACAGAGTAAGAAGGGGGAAGTGCTCCGGTGCACTTCTCCGGTGTTTTTTATTTTCTAAATGTGTTGGCGGGCGTGCTGTTGGGTGGCACGCGCTGAGGGGAAGCCACGAGGAGGGAGAAAAGCAGCTGATGGCACGAGCCAGATGCCGGCTTGTGCCAGGGAGTGCAGCAGACGCGTGCAGAAGAAAACTTAAAAATAAACACAGTTAAATGCTAAATGAGGTAAGGAAAATGTATTCAAATATGTGTAAAGTGCTGTATATTGCTGAAAATGTCATAATTTAATGTAAAGTGTATGTTTATAGGGGATTGCAAAGTGTTAGGTTAGTGCAGGGGCTCATGCTGGGCTTGTGCCATATATGACATACTTAAGTTCTAAACGGCTTATGTGGCAGTTGGGAGGTAAGCTAAAGGCTGTGCAGACCTGTAAAAGTGGTCTCTGCGCAGTTCAGCCAAGAAATACATTTAAATTGAGTTTTGAGAGGTTTGGGTAATCAATTAAAAATATTGGTGTGTGTCTGCAGTGGGAAAACTTAATTTTAAAAGCCACTCGCGTGTTGTCAGGAGGCTTTAGGCAAGTGATTTTGGTTTGGATGGGAAAGCTGTTGCCTGAATCTTAATTTAACTTCATATGTTAGAAGTGTCTTTGATAAATAAAATATTTGGGCGCAGTACCAGTCTGGCTCACTAATAGAAGTGAACTTGTAAGGAACTGGTGTGAGTTTCAAAATACTTCTGTGAGGGGTTATCTGCCTTGTGACAAGGTTTAACTAAATAATCACCCCAGTAATTGTGAGCTTCATCAATTTAAGGAAGAGGGGAAAAAAAAGTCTCATGATTATAATACCCCTGTCTCTGAAAGAGCGGTGACCTGCTGCAGAGAAAGAAAAAAAAAAAAAATCAACACATAGGATTTAATAATCCTAGTGCTTATATTAAATTGTGATACATTTTTGGGGATTTATTGGTTTGGGAGGGTTTAGATAGGGATGTTCAATCATATTTTATTTTACCTGGGAACAGCTAGATAGGGAAAGGAATAATTATAATGAGCCACTGCATATTAATATGAGTGGACTGGATAGAAAAGGTTTAAGGTTTTTCTTATTAAGTTGGTTACAGCTTAGAGTAGTAGGTCCTTCGGAGGAGTTCCAGTTCCTGCCTGCAGTATACCCGCTATCATCTTGAAAAGAAAAACAGCACGGTACCGGTACCCAACAATAAAAGAGAGAGAGATTCATACAAAAGTGCTGGAGAGGAGTATCCTTTAATATATCAGCCAGAATCAACCAGGCCCTGTTTAAAAACATTGACTTATAATACTTACCTTATTTTTCCTTGAAGAAGTTCCTACAAAAGAAAACACAAAACAAAGAATCAGCTCTTACAGTTGTTGAGAATTTAAGAAATACTGTACTGTTGTGTTATATATATTAGAGAAGAAAATTTTGTTAGATTAGTAAAATATACTTATCTAATTTGTCTTTGCGATTTGGTGATGTGAGCCATGATATACCTATAAGAAGAAAAGGGAGAAAAAACACAAACTATACTTACCTGCTTGATGGATGAGGGACCTGAAAAAGAAATAATAACAAAGAATCAATTCTTATAGAAGAGGGGAATGTTTAGATAAAATTTTAAGATTAAATGCTTATTTAGTTAATGAATTTTGCTAAGATCAAATTATACTTATCTGATAAAACGTAGGAGAAGTTGATCTGTTGGATTGTTGATGTACTAAAAAAAAAATATTGAATTTGTTAAACGGATCTGAACTTTACACATACCCATCATATAAATAAAAATAATAAGTTATTGAATTATCAATGTAAATGTCATTTGTTTTCCTGAGTTATAACAAAATATAATAACAAATTTAGTTTTATTTCCTCTTCCCATTTTAGAAATGGGGAGACGGGGCTAGTTTTAATGTCTGTACTTTAACCCTGTCCGATACACGATATTTTGCCCGAGGTATTCTAAGGGTATTGTAGGGTGAAGTATCGTGCCCAGGGTGAGGTCACAGGTACATTAGCAAAACTTTGCAATAAATCATCTGTAAGGGGAAAATTTTTCCAGATATCTTGTAAAGACACCTCCCCAGAAGGAGTTTCAGGTCCCTTATCCAATGGAATGGGCAGAAATGATTGATCAATAACTTTAAGTTTAAGATAAGAAAAATACATTCCCCTGCCTTTTAGGCCTTGATACTATAGGTTCCAGGGAACCCTCTTGCAAACTTTGAAAAATTATCCAGTTTGGGTATTTACTGTCTTCCCATCAATGGCGGGGGTGATAGGGTCCTCTCAGTGGGCCTAGATAAGCCTCAGACATCTTGGAAGATTCAGTAAAAAGAAGAGGAGGCAGATTATCTGATGTAATAGGAAACTTTGTACATGTCAGTCCATAGTTCCTCTCTGAAAACCAGGAAGCTGGGATTTCATGTTCCTTTTTCCCATATTAATATAGACCGTAGTCCTGGGACATTAAATGGCACAAAGTGGCACTAAAGGGGAGCCCCTTCAGTCATGCCCCAATGGCCTTATGCTACAGGGAGTTGTGATTTTAAACAGTATCTTCACCTCTACTGATGACATTAATGGGGGGGGGGGGGGGGGAGTCACTCTCTCACACCCAGCTTTTAATGTCCTCCAGGGCTCTGACTAGGCTTCCCACCTCAGCTCACACTTGTACCTGTCCTGCTGCAAATCCAAAACACTTCTCTCACCAGTGCTGCTGGAACTTGGTGATTTAAAACTGTCTCCCCAGCCCTGATAATAATGTCAGTTTTGCGCATTTCTCATAGATGGTTCCCAATGTCCTCTGGGGTCTCCACCAGGCTCTCCCACTGGCCACCGTAGCACCGCTCATGTGCCCTTCCTGCTACAGGAACAAACTTCCTCACTTCCTTATTCATTTTAATAGACATTTTTAATGCACATTATAGCTTTTCAGTGTGCAGTAATTGACTTAAAAAAAAGATGAATCTGTCATTGTGTGTTAAATCAATTTAGCACACACTAGGAGACTAATATTCAGCCCATGGGAGGCAGCCCACCTAAGTGGCGCTGACCCTGGATATTCAATGCCAGGCCATTTCTGGTGACCAGCATTGAATATCCTTTTTTATTTTTGTCCTGCTCAAACGTAACCATTTATGTCAATATTCAGAACTGGTCGGTTAAGTTTATAGCGGCCAAAGATAGGATTGATATTTAGATAGAACTTAGCCGGTCAGTGCTGAATATTTCTGGCTATCGCACAATATAGGCAGTTATCTTTTTGATGCTAACTGGCAATATTCAGCAGAGATTGGGGATATTGAGGAGGGGGTAGCATTTTAAAAACATACTAACAAATCAAATGCTCACTAAAGAATGTACTTCCCTATACAGCATGACCTCCACGCTTATGTTTTTCATCAAAATCATGATTTCTGTCTTTGCATTTCAAATGCCCCTCTCACTCTGCTTAGCACACATCTTCCTAAATATTTTCATTGCTACTTGGGCTCAGGACTTAGGAACATAAGTGTTGCCATACTGGGACAGACCGAAGGTCCATCAGGCCCAGTATCTTGTTTCCAACAGTGGCCAATCTAGGTCACAAGTACCTGGCAAGATCCCAGAACAGTAAAATAGACTTTATGCTGCTTATCCAAGTAATAAGCAGTGGGTTTTCCCAAGCCCATCCTAATAATGGTTTATGGACTTTTCTTTTAAGAATTTAAACAAACCTTTATTAAACCCATTCTCTGGCAACAAATTCCAGAGTTGAATTACTCATTGAGTGAAGTAATATTTTCTGTGATTTGTTTTAAATTTACTACTTAGTAGCTTCATTGCTAGACCTAGTATTTTTGGAAAGAGTAAATAGGTGATTCATGTCTACCTCTTCTACTCCACTCAGTATCATGTCTCCCCTCAGCGTCTCTTCTCCAAGCTGAAGAGCCATAGCCGCATTAGCCTTTCCTCATAGCCTATCCAGACAGACTATCACATGAGGATTGTTAAATTATTTATCCTGCTACTTTCGTCATCTCCACTATGTTGTTCATTTGGTGTTTGCTTGTGGAGTGTTGTTCTTCGGTGCTCATTTCAGACTGTCACATACTCCATTCTTTCACTCTTTCTCACTGTCATTCTTCTCTGGCAAATCATATCAGACAGTTTAAAAACACTTGGTAGAGACTAACAGACAAACTCCCTCACCAAAAGAGCAGAAGACAAAGACAAATCAATAGGAGTGGAACGAGTAGAGGAAGCAAGAGGCATGATACTTTACAAAGAACCCCTCAAAACTCTTTGCTACCTCATTTTCTGCCTGCATGCCTAGGTTAAATTGCTATGCCCTGTCTGCATGTAGCAATTACAGACATGGAATATGCTAGTCTTGCTTTGATGTTTATGGCAAATGGCAGTATTTCAAATAACATAAACTAAACTTATGTTCAGAGAGAAAGGGGACGAGCTGGAAGAAAAGCAGCACTGTGTTTGCATAAAATACTACATGTATGGTAAATAGTGTGGAACTCAACTGGTGCTACTACTCAAGTTTTAATTTTCTGCTTGCAATCATTGTAAACTTTAGCATGCATGTTAAAACGTTCACTCAACTTGATGAATTGCCAAAAGTTACAAATGTAATATGCAGTCACAGAATTATTATAGGTTCCTGACCACCCCATCTGTTTTATTATGGGGATGCTATATTCTTGGGGGGGGGGGAGGGGAGCAGAGGGGCAGCAGTAATATGACATGGTGGCACCAAAAACCATGGGAGTAACCTGGGATAAACTGCACAGAGAAGTTACAATTTGTAGCTGTTATAGAACTGCTTTGAGCTTCCTCAAAGCATTGTTGTACTCTGTGTCATGTGGTGGTTGCAAATCTTACAGCCTATGGTGCTCATTTTCAACACTGCAGATTTTTCAAATAGCAAGAGTGCGTGTTGGGGCAGGTAGGTGGATTATTTTGGGTGGTACTAGGGAGGGCCCACAAACAGGATGTCCAACAGTGATAATCAAAGAGGAAGAAATGTCCAAGTCTTAGATTTAGGATTTCCCAAGTTAGACCTGTTTTGATTATGTCCAGGTTCTCTGATTCAGGGTTACCATATTTGCCCTAAGAAAAAAAGAGGACACATACCCTGCCCCTTGTCATACCCTGCCCTCTGTCAAACCCCACACCACCCCGTCACTTTGACCCCCCCCCCCCAAATAAAGCCAGATTCCCTCTCTCTCCCCCTTATGTAGATCCCCTCCCCAATTTTCCAGCCTCCCTCCACCCATGTGACTCCATTCACTACCCCTCCCCTCCTTTACCTTAGTGTGGTTCCCTGTTGGTCTAGTGACCTCTTTGGGGCAGGAACGAGCCCCCTCTTTCTTGCTCAGTGTGTCTGCAGACTGTCTTGCTCCTGGCGCCGATTCAAAATGGCTGCTGAGAGTTCAAGCAGTGACTTTGCAAGACTTCTGCAGAAGTAATGCGAGGCTGCCACTTGAACTGGATGTGTGAGTGACACTTGGATGGCTACTCCGGCTGTGAAGAACTAAGACTGGTGCTAGGCAGACTTTATAGGTCTGTGTCTGTATATGGCAATCCAGTTTAGGATGGGCTGTAAAGGGCTTCAGTGGCAACTTCAGTAGCTGGAACCGAGGACAGTGCTGGGCAGACTTTTACAGTCTGTGTCCCTTAAATGACAAGACAAACTTGACTAGGCTAGAGTGAGCTTTGACAACAACTCCAGCAAGTGGAAGATAAGGACAGAGCCGGGTGGACTTCTACAGTCTATGTCCCAAAAATGTCAAAGAAAGACTCATGTTAAAGTATACAGTATCATATTTAGTGATGATTTAATCATGTATTGATAATGAGTGTGACTGTTGGGCAGGCTGATTGGACCGTTCAGGTCTTTATCTGCCGTCATTTAGTATGTTACTATATATAGAATCTAGCCCATAATGTGCTCTATTTGCCAGTAGAGTGCACTCTTAATGATATTGTGCCCCAAAAGAACATGCAGACTAACACTCTAAACCTAGTGGGAGTCCTCCATCTACAATCCCACCAGTGGGGGGGGGGGGGGGGGCTGTTTCACTATCACATTTTCAATATTGAGGGATAGGCAAGCTCTGTAGGATTCCAGGGAACCTGCCTGTCTCTAACCATTGAAAACACAATATTGGAACACCATCCCCCACTGGCAGCAATGCACTTGGAGGTCTCCCCCTCAACTTAGAGGGAGCAATGGAGACTAACCAAAAGAAAACAAAATGAAGAATGCTGCAAAGATTATGAGAAATGAAACAAAATGAATATTTCTGGGCTGCCCGTCCGTAAAATCTGCATAGAGTGGCAGTTCTAACCCTAATAGCAGTGAAATAGCTATATGGAGCCTCCAAAAAGACATTGGGGTATACACGGTGGTAATGTTCTGTAATTGTTGTCTGGTTCTCCCTTTACTGTTGCCACTGATGTAAAACTGTAAAATAAATCCAACAGATGACTTAAAGGCGTAGCCACAGGTGGGCCTGGGTGGGCCAGGGCCCATCCACTTAGGGCTCAGGCCCACCCAACAGTAGCACATGTTTAGCGGTAGCTGGTGGAGATCCCAAGCTCTACCAGCTGAAGACTTCCCCCTGGTGGTAATGAAAATGCTACTCTCCACGATACTGGCACCTGCGCATGTTCAGTTTTCAGCGCATGCCTGCTGCAGACTGCCAAGGTGGAAAGAAGCATTTTCCTGCCAGCTAAGATATCTTTTGGTGTTGGGGGAAGAGGGGGAGAACATTTGGTGCCCACCCACTTCTTGCCTAGGCCCACCCAAAATCTGTTGTCTGGCTACGCCCCTGACTTACATACATATTGCACAGAGTGACTGTGGCCGCCAATACTCAATAAGCCAGATGTTTTGGCCAACATCTTCACTAATGTTTGTGGGTGCATGGATTGTTCAGAAACTGGTCAATAAGACATGGAAGGAGATATGGATGTTGGATTGACAGAGTGGTATTGGTTCTTCTTCTTATTAAAGTATCTTTTTAATATTGACAATACAAACAACAAATGTCGAATAACAGCAAAAGGTATATGGTAACCCCCTCAAATTACTCCCTCCCCTCCCCACACCCCAAGGGTTACCAAAAGAAATTGAAAAAGAACAAACTCTAGATTGAGTTCTGGCTTCTGATGACCTGAAGTCCAAACAACCTTATATCCCTCCTCCCCACCAGACCTCACTCCCATATAGCTATGAAGGCGCCCAGGTACTATCACAAAACTGATTTAAAACTCAGCTACGTGCTATTGGCGAAATCGATGCAAATAATGGCCCCAGATAATTAAAAAAAAAAAAAAAAACTTCTGTCGATTTAGGGTGACTACAAACTCAATAAAACCCCCAAAGCATCAAGACGCATAATTTATCACCATGACTGAATAAACATATACAATTAGTATTTGTATAAGAAACATGGGAAATATAATAGATTCAGTTCCATACTTAATGGCTACCAAGTTGCATAATGTCCATATCATACAACAGTAGCATGAATTCGGATTTTTACAGGAAAGAAAAACAGCTCAAATCTAATTTCCAGACTAATCAAAACACCAGATGTAGCAGAAAAAAGCACACATAATTGGCACTATAATTTTGATACTAGGGTGCTGCTCATTCTTTTCTGTTAAGCTTTATATTGTAGGTTCCCACATAATTTAATAATACCTGATAAGGTGTATTGATTCTAACAACCATTCTGGCCAAATGTGCCCGTCTTGGAAATATAAAGTGTCATTTGAAGAATTTCTGCATGGGTAATCAGAAAGTGACCTTTGGAGTTATCTTTAAAAGTATTCTAATTTCCTTAAAGAGGAAATCTGCTTCAGGATCTGTAAGTTAGCCCTGTATCAGAGACAATCAGTCTAGTGTAAATACTTGCCTTTTACTAGGGAAATGTATAAGCCTATTAACAGCTTTAACTCAGTGGTGTTTAGATCAATCCAACAAAAACATAGCATAGCAAATCCTTCCTTAGAAATCGAATTATACAATATTTGCATTTTAAATGTCATAGTTAAGGAAGCTACTCGGGCAGATTGCACTGGACTACAGTGGTTGCCTCTGATTCCTGGAGAACTCTTGGGAACCCGGATGGACAAGTAGGTGTGGTGAGAGATTCTAGCTTTTAAAGCACACGTTGTCATTAGTCTATATTTATTTTTTCTTAACCACAAGCTTTTGACAGGAAATAAAATTCTCTGAGCAATTATTTATCTTGATTGTCATCCCTACTGATTATTATAAGTAAGGTCTGCAAAAAGGCAGAGAAATAGACCGAGGATCGTATTATTCCCGCGGACCACTATTTCTGCAAAAAAACTTCTTAGCAGCAATGAATTCTAATAAGACGTTCTGTAGCCACACATTTTTCTGACATAGGATCATCCTCTCTTATTAGCTCACCCATTAAAACATTCCACATGTGCATGTGCTCATTCAGAGGAATATTTCTTAGAATATTTCCATGCTTTTCAGAACTGTAAGTGCTTCCACGAATACTCTCAACAAAAATTCTCTGCTACTGAGCTTAGCAAATAATTGTTTGTCTTATATTTCAGCTTCTTAGAAAACAATGATTTAAAGCAGCAATGCCAGTGTGGGGGGGGGGGGGGGGGGAATCATTATTTAGTTTGATATATAAGCAATCTCTTTTTTTTTTATTTTGTCATTCTCAAATAGATAATGTTCTAAGGAGGCAATGCTATAAATTGGCACCTCAGCCTATAAGCCAATGACATGCACTTAGCACCAATTCTATGGTGGCATCTTGGTACCAAAATTCCGTTATAGAACACTGGCATAAGATCAGTATACGTGCCCTCTCCATATCAATGGTAGGTGTAAGTTGGTGTGCCAAATGACGTATGTAGTTTACAGTGTTCTATAAACCTTGAACATACCTGGGAGACATGCCCATGGCGCACCCGTACTTTGTTGATATGTATGCCCTCTTTGCAGTTTGGTGCACTGTGACTCTTAGGCAACACCTAATAGAATAGCACCTAGTGCACATTGGTGTCAATTAATTGCACCTTTGAAATGCCTAGGTGGCGTTAACCTCTATGTGCCACTTTAGAGAATTGCCCCGAGTGTTTAAGCACTTCCAAGTTGATCATACTATCCCGCAGATTCTATAAATAGTGCACAAATTTACACGTGCAAAATCATGCACTATTCTGAGATGCATGCACAACTAAATTGGGCAATGAGCTCATTAGCATTAATAATAGCTAACAATCAATCATTTGGCATTCTTTTCCTGTGCATTTTGCTAAGTGCTATTCTATAAAGATCCATATGCAAGTCTTTTAGCACGTAACTCAAAAGGAGGCATTGCAATGGGAGAGGCATGGACAAGTCAGGTGCATTCACAAAAGATGCAAGCAGTATTATAAAACACCGGGGATCCATGCCTAACTTATTAGTCAGGATTTAAACCAGGTAAGAGGCCAACCAAATTTCTGTTTTGGATTCGGCATCAAAACTGACCCGAAATCCGAGTTTGGGTTTTGGCTGAAACGGAACCTCTCTCCCCCCACCCAACCCCCATGGCACTATCACTCTCTCACGACCCCCTTTCCTGCCTGACCACCCATAGGCCCTCCTCAGGCCTACCTTAGTGAAGCCCTTGTGGTCTCCTTCGGGGCAGGAATGAACCCCACTTCTTCCTGCCCTATGTCACTGCTCCCTTGAAGTGGCCCTGGTGGTCTAGTGGCCTCTTCGGGGGCAGGAATGGACCCCATTCATTCCTGCCCTGTGCGCTTCTTCAATCCAAATGGCCTCCAAGACTTCCCGCAGCAGTTGAGACCAACATGGGCAAGAGTGAGTTCTCTGTCCCTGCCCAGGGCAGTCTTGGCAGGCATTTGGATTGGAGTAGCACATGGGGCAGGAACAAATGGGGTCCCGCAAGAAGGGGGCTTTTATAGTTGAGGGGATGGAGTGAGGGGTACAGTTTCATTTAAGGTTTCGGTTTCTGCCAAAACCAAGCAGCCAATTACGATTGCAGATTCGGTTTTGGCAGAAACTGAAGATCCCGGGTTAAGTCGGGCTCTACACCAGGTATCAGCTGGTGTAAATCCTTGCGCCAAAAGTTTGGCGTGGAAATTGGCTCTAAGTATTATTCTATAAGCATGCATGCAGCTCGGAGCACCATTTATAAACTACCGCTACATGCAGAATTTATTTGGCGTCCAAATTTGGGCGCTATTTACTGAATCTAGTGCTATGAGCTTGAGCAAAAAAGTCCTACTGAACTAATTCTTATCACAACATCATAAAAATATCAGACTTATTTTGTGGAAGCATAAATGCATCTGCGATAGCTGAAGAATAGGCTCTGAAAAAGGAGATATGGCCATTTAAACAGTGTAATAATAATAATAGTAAATACTTTTTATACATCTGCTGGATGCATGCAGTGCTGTGCAATGGTGCTAACTATTCAGCTACAATCTCCCTAATTCTATAAAGTTGCTAAAAATTGGGTGCACAAATTTGGGTGCGCACCCAATTTGCACGCACAATTTAATTGAATAGCAAGTTAATTAGGACTATAATTGGCTTGTTTAAAACCAATTAGCACTAATTAGATTTAATTGAAATATGTGCATGTAAATTTAAGCGCAAGTTCAAAAAGGGGGTGTAGAAGTGGGAGGGACAGGGCAGAACAGGGGTGTTCTTAATGTTTACACGCATTGTTATAGAATGAGGGGCGGTATGCACCTAATGTAGATGCGCACATTTGTACCATGTTTCAGTTCTTAGCAATAGCTGTGCCTAAAGTTAGGCGTGATTCCTGGACATGAGTGCTATTCTATAAATTGCACCTAATTTTAAGTGCAGTGTATATAATTGTGATTTTATTTTTCAGCACCAATTTTTTCGGGACCATGTTAAAAATTCACCCCAATATGTGTGTACCCCAAAGAGCATAGATGGCATTTCTATTAACTTGGCACTTCAATGCTATGCAAGATTCCAAGATTTGGTTATAGAATCAAACATATAAACGGCAAGTGACCGACTCACCTGCAAATGCACAGTAGAGTCGGAACGCTGAGAGTGTAGAAGTCCAAGCCCCGCCTCCACCAGCAGTACAGCCCAATAGGGAGGAGGGCTTGGACATGGGCGTGGAAATCGGAGGAGGAGGGAGCAGGGAGGGAAGGAGGGGCGGAACTGAGGGAAACAGACGCTGGGGGGAGGGCAGGGGAGAGAGCAGGGTTGGTGGACGGGAGGGGGGGGGGGGCAAAAAACTAGCCCGTTGTTACGGGCTTAACGGCTAGTACTAGTATAAGTCAGCATCAATGTGCCGCATTTAGGTTTGCCCACTTATGACAGGTCTATGCTAGTGATAAGTCGGCGTGTTTTCCTTGGTTTTCAGCATATTGCTGCAGTTCAAGGATATGCCTACTTCATCTCCTTCAATCCATGATAGCAGGAACATATTAACAAAGACAGAACAAGAGAGCCAAACTCCAGGAAGAATCTAGCTCCTGCTGATTGATTAGCAAAGCTAATCCTTTCTCTTACAATATTTAATTCTCATCTTTCTACTTAATAGAGATCTCAGTAACATAGGCAGCTGGTATCCAAAGCACACACTCACACTTCTGTTCTTTCACAAAGCACAAGACATTCTGAATGAGTTTAAGCAAGACTGCAGTTTATTAATAACCTTTGAACCTGAGTTCTACTACTGCAACTACAACAGGAACAAACCCTCCCCTGCCTCTGTCTTCTCCATATTGCATCCAGACAGCCCTTACTGCTATTGCCCAGCAGATTTTGGATAAAATGGATCTTGGCTAAGATTCACACCCACACCTGCCAAAATCTAACAAGGAGTTTTACTTTGCAGGTGGCGACCTCACCTCCCTGCCAGCAGTCAGGCCAGTCTAGTTGCACAAGATTCTAATTCAGAAAATCAAATATAAACCTCATACCCTGGGCTCAGTGAACGTACACTGCTGCAACTCTATTGCTCTAATATATACAAAACTGTCATTGAGGTCAGACAAGTAGGAACAAGTTCACTACAATAACTTGGATTTATATCCCCCCATCCATGCTACATTGTTCCATCTGGCACTATTGTATCTTAACAACCACAGCCAATGCAGGGAGAAGGAGGGGGAAAAAAGGAAAAAGGGTTGCAACCAATGACTCTCAGACTTCTCTCACCTGCATCCCATTAGTCAACATTACAGCTCTCAGACCTGCTCACCATAAAAAGGAGATGTGGATGCAACATTTCAGAACAAGCCATGCAAAAAAGTAACAGGAGGTACAATAAACATACAAACTAAAATGATGTATTGATTTTATTACGGGATAGCTGTGGGATTTGCAAAGTAGTAATATGAGGGAGAATGTTCAAGGAATATTATAGAGAGATGGAACCAGGAACCAGCTTAAAAGCATGTTGATGGAAACCTTTTCCTCTTGTCTCCTATGGTTTGCTTCCAATGGCTATACAATTAAGCCTGGCAAATGGAGATTGTTTGTTGGTAGTGAGGAAATAATTGAGAGTGCTGCTATATTCCAGAACGGAAGGTAAAAGAGTTCTGGGATAGCAGAAAATGAATATATATATATATATATATATATATATATATATATATATATATATATATATATATATATAAGCAAGAAAGAGTAGGGATGTACAAATAGTCTTTCAATCCAACAACAGCGTAAGAGATATTTTATTGGTGAATATCAAAAGTATACATGATATTCACCAATATACCAATACCACAGGAGGCTTTTAAATAAACTGGATGGGCTGAAGATAGGACCTGAAGTGGTGAACTGGATTAGGAACTGGTTGACGGACAGATGCCAGAAGGTGGTGGTTAATGGAATTCGCTTGGAGGGAAAGGTGAGTAGTGGAGTGCCTCAAGGGGACATTGCCGAAGGGTTAGAAGGTAAAGTTTGCCTATTTGCAGATGATACTAAGATCTGTAACAGAGTGGACACCCCGGAGGGAGTGGAAAACATGATAAAGGATCTGAGGAAGCTAGAAGAATGGTCTAAGGTTTGGCAATTAACATTCAATGCGAGGAAATGCAAAGTGATGCACTTAGGGAATAGAAATCCATGGGAGACGTATGTGTTAGGCAGTAAGAGTCTGATCTGATAGGTACGGACGGGGAGAGGAATCTTGGGGTGATAGTATCTGAGGATTTGAAGGCGACGAAACAGTGTGACAAGGCGGTGGCCGTAGCTAGAAGGTTGTTAGGCTGTATAGAGAGAGGTGTGACCAGCAGAAGAAAGGGGGTGTTGATGCCCCTTGTAAAGTGGATCCTCTTTTCTTCCGGGGTTGCAGCTCTTCCAACAAAAAAAAAACCAAACAACACAAAAAACACACTCCTGTATGGCTCCCCTTTTCTCAAAAAACAAAAATAAGGATCTCTCCCGATCCCCTGGAGAGTAGCAGTAAAAAGAAAAACAAACCCAGGGCTCAATTCCACCCTGGTTTCCAAACCCAGTTCAATTTTTAGCCAAGCTTCAAAATACAGCTTAGTTTAGCCAGGCCTTCAAAAACACAGTTCAGTTCTAGCCAAGCTTTCAAAACACAGCTCAGTCCAGCTAGGCTTTCAAAACACAGTTCAATTTTAGCCAAGCTTCAAAATCCAGCTCAGTTTAGCCAGGCTTTCAAAAACACAGTTCAGTTCTAGCCAAGCTTTCAAAAACACAGCTCAGTCCAGCTAGGCTTTCAAAACACAGTTCAATTTTAGCCAAGATCCAAAATACAGCTCAGTTTAGCCAGGCTTTCAAAACACAGTTCAATTTTAGCCAAGCTCCAAAATACAGCTCAGTTTAGCCAGGCTTTCAAAACACAGTTCAGTTCTAGCCAAGCTTTCAAAAACACAGCTCAGTCCAGCTAGGCTTTCAAAACACAGTTCAATTTTAGCCAAGCTCCAAAATACAGCTCAGTTTAGCCAGGCTTTCAAAACACAATGGCTCTGCGCGGGCTCAAAGCCTAGGGTCCCACCCTCTTGGTCAGTCATACTCCTACCTGACCTCCCGCTTGACCCAGCTTGGCCCCGCTACTTTCTTGGCTTTCACTGAGCCAGAGCTGAAAAGTCCATCGGCTCTTCCAGGGTGTTCTCCGGTTCAGTCAACTCCATAGGGCAAGGCTCACTCTCCTCCTCTCTCCCCTCAGGAGCCCAATCCATATTCTCTTCACCCCGCCCTTCTCCCAGCTGCTCACCCTTTTCTTCATTAAAGTTCTTTGGAGTCCCTTCTTTCTCCACCCACTTGTTCCACCACCTCTTCCACCAGGTTGGAGAATCAGCCTTACTCCTTCCCCTGCGGCCCTCCTCTGGTGACTCCTGGGAATGCACATAATTTCTCTTATCCCCAGGCTCCCTTGGGGCATGCTGGGAGTTGTAGTTCTTTATTTCTAGTTTTTTCCTGGGGAATGCCTGCCTATAACGGGGGTATTCTGGCCTATCCCCGGGTTCCTTTGGGGCTTTTCCTGCATACTCTTTACACCCTGTATAAGTCGTTGGTGAGGCCCCACCTAGAGTATTGTGTTCAGTTTTGGAGGCGGTATCTTGCTAAGGATGTAAAAAGAATTGAAGCGGTGCAAAGAAAAGCTACGAGAATGGTATGGGATTTGCGTTACAAGACGTATGAGGAGAGAACTTGCTGACCTGAACATGTATACTCTGGAGGAAAGGAGAAACAGGGGTGATATGATACAGACGTTCAAATATTTGAAAGGTATTAATCCGCAAACGAACCTTTTCCGGAGATGCGAAGGCGGTAGAACGAGAGGACATGAAATGAGATTGAAGGGGGGGCAAACTCAAGAAAAATGTTAGGAAGTATTTTTTCACGGAGAGAGTAGTGGATGCTTGGAATGCCCTCCCGCGGGAGGTGGTGGAGATGAAAACAGTAACGGAATTCAAACATTCCTTGGGATAAACATAAAGGAATCCTGTTCAGAAGGAATGGATCCTCAGGAGTTTAGCCGAGATTGGGTGGCAGAGCCGGTAGTGGGAGGCAGGGATAGTGCTGGGCAGACTTATACGGTCTGTGCCCTGAAAAAGACAGGTACAAATCAAGGTAAGGTATACAGAAAAAGTGGCACATATGAGTTTATCTTGTTGGGCAGACTGGATGGACCGTGCAGGTCTTTTTCTGCCGTCATCTACTATGTTAGTATGTTACATGCAGACTAAACACAGACCCACGCAATATAACGGTGATCGCAATACTGATCCAGCTATGAGGTCTGTGGCAGAATACTCTTGCTGCTGTTACACCCTAGGGGTGCTTGTTTTGCTCAAGATACAGGATACCTGGGACACGCATTGCGCGCTGAAACACAGGTCCGTGTCAAGTCCACTTGCATACTTTTGATATTCACCACTAAAATATTTTCTACACTACCATACATCTCTGTTGTTGGATTGGAAGGCTATTCGCACATCCCTACTGCTGCTGCGGCTAGGAAAGCAAATAGAATGTTGGGTATCATTAGGAAAGGGATTGAAAACAAAAATAAGGATATTATTCTGCCATTGTATCGCTCCATGGTGCGACCGCACCTTGAGTATTGTGTTCAATTCTGGTCGCCGCACCTCAAAAAAGGTGCAGAGAAGGGCGACAAAGATGATACAGGGGATGGGACAACTTCTCTATCAGGATAGGCTGAAGAGACTGGGGCTCTTCAGCTTGTAGAAAAGGCGGCTAAGGGGAGATATGATAGAGGTCTATAAGATAATGAGTGGAATGGAACGGGTCGATGTGGAGCGTCTGTTTATGCTTTCCAAAAATACTAGGACAAGGGGGCATGCCATGAAGCTGCAGTGTGGTAAATTTAAAACTAAACGGAGAAAATTTTTCTTCACTCAACACGTAGTTAAACTCTGGAATTCACTGCTGGAAAAGGTGGTTAAGGCGGTTTACTTAGTGGACTTCAAAAAAAGGTTGAACGGCTTCCTGGAGGGAAAAGCCATAGAATATTGAATGGACGAGGGAATAATACAGTATTTCTAGGATGGATGGGACAAATTGCTTGTTGTTTTGGCCGCTGCCGGTGACAGGGTGCTGGGTTCGATGGACCCTTGGTCTGTCCCAGCATGGCGATGCTTTTGTACTCTTTCCTGCTTTGGAAAGAGAAAAAAACATGGAGGATGGGACCAAGTGATGAATCTGAATATTTAAGCTCAAAGAAGCACAGACAACTAACCATTTCTCCACTTCTGGCCACCCTATAGTGTAGGCACAGCAATGACTGCACCACAGAGTCTGTTAGTTTCTCAAAACCCACAAAAAAGAGCTGTATTCAAAGCACATTTTTTTAAAATGGTCCTAAAAGATAAACGCATTGAGCACAGAAAGTCTATTATTATTAGCATTTTGTATAGCGCTACCAGACGCACGCAGCGCTGAACACCTGATACAAAGAGACAGTCTAGCAAACGGCCATTTTTGAAATAAAATGTTGGACACCTTTCTGGTTTCAAAATGGCCATATTTGCTACTGGGTTTTTGTAGGAGAAGATCCACCAACAGGTGGAAAACTCGAGCACCCCACGGAAAAGTACAAAAATGTATGAAAAAGTGGGAGTACGACAAAGGAAACCAAAAACTGGAAGATGTTCTTAAAAAAGACTTTATTAAAGGTTGGAAGACTCGACACGTCGTGTTTCGGCCGTCAGGCCTGCATCAGGAGTCTATAAAAAGTACATTTATATGTGATATGTGTAATACAGGAATAGAAAAAATATTTTAAATAAAAAGTTAAATCAATAACTACAGTAAATTATATGAACTCATAAAATGGTACAAATGATAATTTTGTAAAATGATATAAGGAAATATAAAAAAAATATTTTTTAGAGAAATATATATAGTAATAATGAGAATGAACAACATACATATAATAAATTGATAAGAATACTATATATGAATTTATAAAGTACAAGAACATATCTTATATAGGCAATAACTGTTAAAAATCGACAATGTATATGTGAATGTAAATCTGAACAATAAAAACAAAACAATATGGAATATACATACATAATAAATAGTAAAAACAAGTGACGAATTATAATGGTAAATATTTAAAATTAAATTTAATAATGAAATATGTATGTCAATACATCTATATATGTGCTAAAATAGAATGATATACATATGTAAACTATGATGATATTGAACAGAGGCGTAATGACAACCACATAAATAAAAATAAACATAAAAAGTATAGGGAAACCATGAGAAAAATTTCTGACATAATACATAACCACATAGCATAAGGAAGAGAAATATGTAAAAAATGGCAAATTTGAATGGAAAGGTAAGGTCACACAATTGAGATATTTTAATAGGAGACAAAATTGTGTTTATTAATAAAACTGACCTGCTATGTAGGATACTGAAGAGCAATGACAATGAAAATCCTCCGAAAGTATTGCATCAAATCTATCAAATAATATATAGAAAAGATAGAAAGAAAGAGAGATAAAGAGAGAGAGAGAGAGAGAGAGAGGGAAAAAAAAAAAAAAAAAAAAAAAAAAGGACTATGAACTAAATAAAATTCAAACAAAAAATATAAACCAAAAATATTGTGTGATATAATAAAGAAAACTAACCTCTTGTGCTGTAAATTGATGAAAAATAGTAAAGTTGATTCTTCAGAGATATCGTATTAATCTGATGCAAATATACAAGTCTGTTGCGAATATACAAGTGGAAAAATGTTTCACAAGAAAGAAAACTCAAAAAGAACTCAAAAAAAGGATTCAGATTTAGATTGAAAGGGAAAAAAGGTAAAGAGAGGGGGCAAAATTTAATACTTCTATATAAACAGTTGTATATGGAATACTAGTACTGGAGAAGCTATTTAAACCGTCAAATACATAAATGAGCGTGTATAAAAATGGACAGGAAAGACAAAGGGAGTAAGAAATGTGATTGGCGATACTGACCTTTAAAAAGACTGTTTTAGGAAAAGTACGTCGGAGGCGCTGCTCGCTCTATCGGTAGTATAATTGAAAAAATCTCTCTCAATGGAGCTGCACTTTAAACAAGAAAAGGCGCCAAAGGGAAACGCTAAAACGGAAATGACATATCACGAAAAAAGTAGTCATTAAATGTTTAAAAGTCCGTCGAACGCGCTGCTCACTCTGTTGATTAATATAAATGTAAAAAATGAAAAAAATGAAAAAAATGTCCCAATGGAGCTGCACTTTAAAACAAAACAGAACACCAAAGTAAAAAAACCGCCAAACCGGAAGTGACGTAACGCGAAAAAAGTGGACACATAATATTTAGAAGATTAATACGAGAATACGCTAAAAAGTCAAAAGTTTATAATGATACAGCTGAAAAACGTCCATTTTTTTCGAAAATACGGTCTGTCCCGCCTCTTCACGTACCCGTTTTCGGACATAGACGCCCATGGAGATAATCGTTCGAGTTCAATTATGCCCCTCTCTGTCTCCTTCACCTTAAATATGTATTTCTCTTCCGGAATTGGTGATCACCATTGTGGAAAATGTAAGCCACATTGAGCCTGCAAATAGGTGGGAAAATGTGGGATACAAATGCTACAAATAAATAAATAAATTGTGCTGCCTCCCACAGTCGACGCTGAGCCTGGGTAAATTTAACCCGCCAAGCCGATATTCAGCACTAGCCTGTTAAGTTTAAACCGGCCAAAGATATTTCAGTTATTTTGGCGGTCTAGCTGAATATCAACAAGAAAGCTGGTTATATCATGTGATATAACCAGCTATCCACTAAG
Source organism: Microcaecilia unicolor (assembly GCF_901765095.1). Lineage (NCBI taxonomy): Eukaryota > Metazoa > Chordata > Amphibia > Gymnophiona > Siphonopidae > Microcaecilia > Microcaecilia unicolor. Next base: position 46,729,993 of record NC_044040.1, on the reverse strand, counting down.
TGCTGACCGGCAATATTCAGTGGGAGGTAAGTAGACTATCTCCTGCTCAATATTGCCGGTTAGTCGGTAAAGTGCCATTTAACTGGCCAGGAGCCATTGCTAGCCGGTTAAATGGTTTTAAATATTGGACAGTTGGTGCTTCTGAATAAAGTTAATCACTGAGGCAGGCATTTAATTTATATGGAGGTCATCCTAGCTGAATATCAAGCCTACTGATTTTCATGTACTCTTACTAATGTTTTTATCAAGAACACTTTAACATATGCTTTAAGGCAGTGGTTCCCAGACTTTTTCGGTTCAAGGCACCCTTAGTGACCGAAAAATTTTCTGTGGCACCCTCTCCCCCCCCGCCACACAGGTCTCTTCCGCCCCCCCCCCCCCCCCCGCTACACATCATGCTCAGTATTTCTCCTTCTCTCCCCCATGCACCATCTCTCCCTTCCCTCCACCCCTATGTCCAACATTTCTCCCCTCTCCATGTAGCATCTCACCTCCCCTCGACCCCCATATACAAGATTTCACCCCTCCCCCTCCAACATGTCCAACACTTATGCCCCTCATTCCTCCTGCAGCATCTCTCCTTCCCTCCCAGGTTGCAATCTAATTCATGTTTAATGTGGGATAAAATGCCATAATAAGTAAATGAATAGATAGAAACTATGAATGTTGAGCACCTCATTCTCATTACATGATGTCTGTTTTAGTGGTCCTTTACCAGGAGAAAAAAAAAATCTCTGCACGTATATAACACTGCTAGGGTCTCCCTATAACCAACCCCTCCAAATGACACACTGATTACGATTTATAACAAATTACTACTCTACCTATAAAAAGTTATACTTTCTCTAGTACATCCGCATGCTGCACAAGCTGGCTGGCATGTTTGTAAATATAAATGAGATTAAATAAAATGCTACCAACAATTAAGCACAAAAATGTGGTTGCAGCAGCTCCTATCTGATCCTCTAATCCGGCTCCCTCCAACCTCCATCCTAGACTCACGCTTTCTGCGGGTCCTCCGGCTCTGTCATCTCTAGCGGCACCGCGGGTCCCTCTCTCCTGATGATCTCTCTCTGACTCTGAGAGCTGATCAGGAGGGGACCTGCCACCAGAGACACCATCTGGCATCTGTCGCCAGGGCACGGCACAGGCCAGGACACATGAAGAAGCTGCGGTCAGAGGGGCCAGGGAGGGGCACAGAGACCACCTCTGGCACTGCTGAGACTGGACAGAGACTCAACCACACAGTTACTCTAACACAGAAAAGGCACGCAAGCAAGCACACAGCAACAGTGCTGGTACATGTCAGCAGGAACAGGCTGCTTCAGCCAATCCCAGGGGCCTTTCTTCAGCATGTCCCGCCCCCGAGGGCTGAAGAAAGGCCACGAGATTGGCTGAAACAACCTATTCCTGCCGACAGTGTACCAGTACTGCTTAAAAAAAATTAATCGTGCCACGCCGGCAGTACAAGAGGAGGGCAAAAACTGAACAAAGGTGCTTGCCTGTTAACCTCCCATCTGCCCCGCGGCACCCCTGTGAGTTCGCCACAGCTCACTAGGGTGCCACGGCACATAATTTGGGAAATGCTGCTTTAAGGATAAGTGGAGTTCACTCTGAGGATAGAGTCATTATCAGTCATATATTGCAGGGGTTGGTCCTTGTCCTGTTTATTTAGCATTTATATTCGAGTTAACAATTTTCCCCTATTTTTGGGTTGGAGGAGAACTGTTATCTTGGTTTGTACTCGGATAGATTTATATTCGAATATATACGGTAAGTGCTACTGACTTATCAACAGCCAGCAGGCCGACAGCAATTTTCAACAAAACACCTGTTCTAACTTTATGTTGCAAGTTAACTGGACCTAGTCTAAATATCGGACGATGTCCAGTTAAACTCTGGGTCGGTGGCAGTGTTGCCAGATGGAAAAAATTGTTCACGCCCAAAACCGCACAAAGTCAATTTGCATATGAATGACACCATTAATAAATATTAATTGGTCAATATGCATATGAATGACATCCTTTGTATGCAAATTAAGCCCGCCTCCACTGACCGTGGCCGCAGGAAAACTGAGCCAACCTGCGGCCGACAGCTGTGGGAAAAAAACACAGTCGGTGAAAAAACTGCTGGCAGGGCAAGAAAAAGCCGTCCAAAATCCCGCGGCGTGAAAAAGCAGCAGCGGGTCACGGAAAGGAGCCCAATTGGGCGGGAAACCTGCGGCCCTGGCAACACTGGTCAGTGGACATACCTGGATATTCAGTTCCGGGAGCCAATCATGCCCCAGCATTGAATATACAGTTAATTCAGCCCACGGCTGGAAGTGGCTTACTAGCTGCTTACCGCCACAGGATAAATATCTGGCCTTGTGTTTCTATATTTAACAGAAAGTTAAATCTGCAAAGATGAGAATGAATAAAAGAGAAACATTGATCATTAGTTCTCTGGAGAAACACAATACATATATTTTTTATTCTAAGCTTTCAGGGTTAAAACCTTGTTGCAAGTTAAATAAATTCATAGAGGGAAAAGTAGAGAAGTACATAATATTTTTATGGCTATAAATCTGATTCGATAAACTTTAATATGTATTGTAAAGACGTCTTCTACATACTAAAAAGAGTGGGTCCAATATTCAACCCCACAAATTCTATATATGGCACCTAAAGTTGTGCACACTAATTTGGCCACGACTTAATTGAACAAGCCAATCAGCGCTGATAATTGGCAATTAACAACCAATTATCAGCACTAACTGGCAATAATTAGGATTTACACACATATCCGATTCTATAACAAAATGCACATAAATCCTATCGTGTGTAATAATTTGGGGGCATTCCCTGGGATGTTCCAAGATTATATGCGTGTTGATACAGAATCATACCTAAGTGCGCCTAACTTAGGTGCCAATATTTAAGCCTGCTTATAGCAGGCCTAATTGCAGCCATGTACAGTTAGGTGCAACTTAGTGCTAAGCGTGACTCTATAAAGGACACACACTCTTTATAGAATTGCGCTAAATGTGTTTCATTTTTGGTGCTGATTTTTAGGCACAGCTTATAGAATTTACTCCCAAGTGATCTAAGCAGGCAGGAGAGGATCCTGTCCACTTAAAATCTAGCTCAGTGGGTAGATATTCAGCAGCACATAACCAGGCAGTGCTACTTAATATCAGCACTAACTGGCCATTTTGAAAGTGGATAAAAGAAGAGCATTAAAGGGACATAGTTGGAGAGGAGCTGAAAGTTATGCAGGTGCCAGCAATATTCAGTGCTGGTGCCCACATGGAGAAGCATTTTTTATATGATGTCCAAATCTGACTTTTATTTTACAGAAAATGTCCAAAAATCCAGTAGTGAACATGGCCATTTTTGAACCCAAAAGATGTCTCTCTTTTTTCTTCAAACATGGCCATTTTCTAGACATCGTTGTGCCCAGTACATCTATCTTTTTGAAAGATTAAAAAAAAAAAAAAGACCTCGTGAAAAATGCACAAAATCAAGCCATTAGGATTTAAGAGGAGCCAAAATTCTTAGTACACTGGCCACACAGACATCCCAGCAAAGCAGTAGGACATCCTAAGGGGTGTTGTAGTGGATGTTACATAAAAGATCCCTGATATGCTTCTCACCATTACCCTCTTATATTGTATGGCGAGCCCTCCAAAACTTACCAAAAACCTACTATGCTGAACTGTACAACCACCCTTATGCTTGCAAGTGTCACCTATGAGTGTATAGAGGTTTGGTTTTTAGTGAGTTTTGGAGGGTTCACACTTTCCATCACATGTATAACAGAGCAGGTTATGGGTCTGGGTCCCCTTCTCTACAGTGCACTGCATCAACCACTAGGCTACTCCAGGGACCTGCTTGTTGCTCTATTGGGCCTGGCCATAACATCCGAAGCTGTCACAGAGGCTGGTATGTACTGTTTCTTTCACATCTTTGGGGGGGTGGGAGGGGTCACTGACCACTGGGGGAGTAAGGGGGAGGGTCATGCCTTAATCCCTCCTTTATCATGTAGGGCACATTTTTGTGACTTAGTTGTTATTAAAATAGATCTTGCCCAAAATGTCTAGCTTTTAGCCAGGTGTTAGGAAAGCCCCAATCCCGCCTTCAAGTGGAGGAGTTGCCTAGTGGTTAGAGCACTAAGTCTCACTGCTGCTCCTTGTGATCTTGGGCAAGTCACTTAACCCTCCATTGCCTCAGGTGCAAACTTATATTGTGAGCCCTCCTGGGACAGAGAAATAGCCAGAGTACCTGAATGCAACTCACCTTGACCTACTACTGAAAAAGGTGTGAGCAAAATCTAAATAAATAAACAAATAAACCCACCCCTGGCACACTCTCTTGTGATTTGGATGCACTGGAGATGAACTGCACCTCCCATGTAACCATATAATAACCAAAGCAAAAATTTTAAACTACATAAATCTACCAGATTACTGGTTAATCATTTTCTTTGTAAAAGGATTCTTGGAAATCGGTAGAGAATGCGACATTTTTATAGTTCAGTTGTTTGAAAGAGTTAATAATTATACACCTTATTTTGCATTCTATATCAAAGTACAGTAGAAACATATGTTATCTTGTCTAAAGGACTGATTCAGCAACTGCTGCAATATTATATGATGTTTTTATAGATAAATGATTATAAATTGTTGGAAATAAGAATTATGATTGATGATTTTTTTCCCATAAATATCATTTCATTTGTGGTAGCAGTGGGTTCCCTATAACTCAGCAATACGGTCTTAATTTTATTTCACATGAATAGTCACTGAATCAGGGTAAAGTATTCTGAAATAAATGTTTACATCATATGTTTTAAGTTTTACAAGTCAATTAAGTGGTCCTTGAAGGCATCACATTGCAAGGTTTGAAATCCAAAGAACGTCTCTTATCCTCAGAACAAGCACAGTGCAGACTTTGAGAGTGCAAGGTCCTCTCATAAAACCATGGAACTGTTTGAAAGAGTAAAGGAACAATTTCCATATCCGTTCAATCTTTGGACTCCTTAGCAATGACTGAGAACAAGATTCAAAAATCCTGACAATGATGTAGGTAAATTTGGCAACGTGGACACTTGTCCACTAGAAACTGAACTGAGATCAACTATTCATTCCAAACAGGCCACCGGTTGCATACTGGTGTTTTCATGTAGTTTTGGAATATCATTATGTGTATTTATGTACATATATGTTGGAATTATATGTGCACACTATGGTCAGCAAATTAAAAACAAAACAAAACATGAATGCCCTTGTTTTATTTTTTTGTGTTTTAATTATATGCGATGACCTGGGAGTAATTATTTGGGAGTAAACAACTTCAAAATATAAGGGGTCCTTTTACAAAGGTGCTCTGAAAAACGGCTTACGGTAGTGTAGGTGCGGGTTTTAGGCGCGCGCCGATCCGCTTTTCAGTGCGCCTGTAAAAAAGGCCTTTTTAAAATTTTTGCAGAAAATGGACGTGTGGCAAAATCAAAATTGAGACCTTACCACCAGCCATTGACCTAGCGGTAAAGAATCACGCAATAATGGGCGGTAATGATCTACGCATGCCAAATTCCACTTGGTGTGCGTCCGTTCCATGTGTCTGAAAATAAAAAAATATTTTTCAGATGTGCCACGCCAAAAATGAAATTACTGCAAGAACCACATGGTAGCCGTGCGGTAACTCCATTTTGGCGCACATTGGGCTTGCGTAGACTCTTACGTGGCTTAGTAAAAGGGCCTCTAAATATCTGTAGCCTGGATGTAAAAATCCCAATCAATACATAAACAATCTAGGTGACTAGTATGTGTAATCTAAATTTAAAAATTGTTTACCAAACTTATGAAAAAAAAATTATATGAAATTTCTGATATATGTGCTCAGAAAACATATAGTCCCCCCAAGTTCTATAAATAATACAAAAAAATTGCATGCTCAAATTTGGGCGCATGCTCAATTTACATGTGCAGTTATTGGAGAAATGAGGCAGTTAATTGGGTGCTAACAATCAATTGATAATTTGAATTCACATGCGCATCTTGCTAGGCACTATTATATAAAGATGTGCATGCAAATTTTTAGAATGTAACAAAAAAGGGGGCATGGACATGGGAGGGGCATGGGCAGGTCAGAGACGTTCACTTAAGATGCCTGTAGTATTTTAGAATATGGGGAGATCTGTGCTTAATTTAGGTGTGAGAATTTATACCAGGTTTCAGTTGGTGTAAATCCTTGCACCCAAAATTTGACATGGATCATAGTGTTAAGCACTATTTTGTGAACAGTGCCAAATAGCGCTCAGCGCTCATTTTTTGGGGGTACCCAAATTTGGGCACCATTTACTGAATCCAGCCCAATGTGCCCTTCAGTTTAAATATTTCTGGTCACTGTTTCTATCATTGTGCATGTAAATTATATTGTCAAACCTGTGTGCAAATTGAGTGGTGACTATACAGGTGTTAAAAAAAACTTAGCTGAGATCTCAGTCTTTTGGTGATCACTGTCGATATCAATGAAATAGATATAGGTGCTCATTTTCAAAGCACATAGACTTACAAAGTTACCGTAACCTATGTAACTTTGTAAGTCTACGTGCGTTGAAAATGAATAACCTGGAGTCAGAAGGCCTCCTCAGATGTCCCTTCTTTCTTCCTGGGCCCGTCAGAGGAGGGCGGGCCCAGGAAGAAAGAAGGGACGTCTGAGGAGGCCTTCTGACTCACCGATCAGCTGTTCTTGCCCGTGCAGCAGAGGTGAGAGGCGCTGCACGGGCCGGTAAGGCAAAGGGGGGGGGGCCGTTGGAGGGGGGGAGGGGCAGCCACGACCAAAGGGGGGCGGCGGGGGCGGGGCACGGGACCGGAGCATGGCGGGAGGCAGAGCTAGTGTGGGAGAAGACACAGGAAGGGAGGAGGGCCGGCCCGGGGCTGGGGCTGCTAAAATTTGAGTTTTTTTCGTGCGGGGGAGGGGGGGAAACGGCGACCTCGGGCGGGGGGGCAAGGACGGCCATACAGGATGCTCCTCACGAGCGCCTTTGCCCCCCCACCCTTTTTTTTTATTTTTGTTTAGATTTGGGAGCCATGTGCTTGTGTTTTGGCTGTTTGTGGCATGCGCAGAGCAGCTAACATAACGATTGGCTGCTCTGCGCATGCTTTAGGGGCCGATTACCGACGTGTATTATGATTCTTTGATACATTGTACGTTTCAATACCGATCCGAGCATGTGTGACTTGTTGTTTTGGTGCATTCTTCGTTTTTTAAAAATCGTTAGGGACTTTAACGATTTAGATTTTTTAACGTTTGCTTGATGCATCTGCCTCTAAGACAGAAGATCCACTATCCCTTCAAAGAACTTGTGGCTTCCTTATAGTAGAAAGTGCAAAGAGAGCAGCTCTGTCCTAGAAAGGGACCAGAAGATGTGAAGTTAGGGCTGAAAAGGCAGGATTTGTTTTTGTTTTTAATGTCACCAGTTCTGTGGGAATTGCAAAAGGAGAGGCTGGTGCTAAAGGGAACCCCAAGAAGAAAGAACAAAAGCAAATACAAGCAGGCATGGGCAGGACAATTCTATGACAGGGCACATGCAGCTATGTGCAACTGATGCATGCAAGTGTGCCTTGCTTTGAACTTAGAGTAGCCTAGTGGTTAGTGCAGTGGACTTTGATCCTGGGGAACTGCGTTCGATTCCCACTGCAGCTCCTTGTGACTGTGGGCAAGTCACTTAACCCTCCATTGCCCCAGGTACAAAATAAGTACCTGTATATATGTAAACAGCTTTGAATGTAGTTGCAAAATACCACAGAAAGGCGGTATATTAAGTCCCATTTCCCTTTCCCCTTACAAGTGCACTAAATGCTATTCTATAAGGGAACATGTAAGTGCTATAGCTTGTAACTTCAAAGGGAGAGTACAACTTCAAGGGGAGAGTACACATGGACAATGCATGGGTGGGACATGGACATGTTTTCACCTTATGCATGTACTTTATAGAATAATATAAGTTGTGTGCACTGCATGGAGGACTTAGGTACACCAGCCTACGATTGCCATAGATCTGGCATTGGTGGTCACACCTAAATGTACGCACATCAGTGCTGACTTACACTATTTATAACAGAATCATGGCGCCAAGACGCCATTATAGAATTGGTGCTCAGCGCATTGCATTGAGGTGCCTATCTTGATTTGCCTAGTTAGATAATTATTGCTTATATCTACACAGATGAGCTAACTCTTTTACACCTCCTCAGACTTGGCATTAAAGCCTGGTATTGTGCTCAGCCTTAAAGTCTTCTGTACACTTCTCTGCATTGGTGCGGAATAGCTGACAGCCTCATTACCACTGAATTTTATATGCTTTTTGCTGATTTCTAAAATGCATGGCTTTGCAGAATGTTAGCTTCTGTGCAAACACCTTTTCAGCTTTCTGCACCCACAAACCTAGCACACTTTTATTGCATTGGCCCCTTAATTCCCTATTAATGCTAATGCTGCTGCTTTAAGAAAACCAAAGCCAGGTTTCAACTTTTTTTTTTTTGGCAACTGCAGGTTATTATTGCACAACTCCTATACCATCTAAAAGACTATACATTCATGTGCCTCAAGGAGATTTTTCATTCTCACAGATACAGTATGTTTGTAGGATGTGTTTAATATTGCCAAGTTAATTGTAGTGGCGGTTAATGCGTTGCCCCTATTTGTTCTCTCTGCAGAAGCCTCTCCCATTGCCTTATGATTAACGTATGAACAATAAATTAGGCTGAAACTGACATATAATAAACCTTCATACATGAAAGAGAACTGATGGTGACCGAGGGAGAGGATTTTGCAGGGTTCCTGCTTCAAAGCAAAACTATTTCCTTTGTAGACTCATGTTCAGGTCAATGTGACATTTCAGGTCTGATTCTCAGATACAAACTAGTTCAAATTTGCATGACCTCACTATATCTGCACACTTTTTTTTTTTTTTTTGGGTAAAAACACAATGGTCTGTTTTATATTTTTGGTTATAGGAAATAGGAATCTTGCTCTTCACTCAAACGAGTTTTGTATAATATATGTCATGGCAGTCAATCTCTCTATTCAGTGACCTAATTGGTTTTCTTCAGCACAATATTCATGAAGAGAAACTATTGTTATGATAATGAAAAGTAATAATTCTAAAGAAATGAATTTTCACTTACAGGACTTCTTTCATCCAGTTTATGCAAGGGGAAGGGATTTGATATACAGATTTTCTGCGGTACAGTCAAAGCAAGGTTACATATTATATACAGGTACTTTCTTTTAGTTCCTAGTTGGCTCACAATCTATTTTTTTTTTTAATTGTACCTGGGGTAATAGAGGATTAAGTGACTTGCCCAGAGTAAAACAAGGCTGCAGAGGGAAATGTACCCAGTTCCCCTGGTTCTCAGGGCACTGTACTAACTATTAGGCTTCTCCATTTTACTGTTGTAATGTCTTGAACTGAATGACCTGCCAGTGGCAACACATTTCTTTACCTAAACTGCAGGTCAACTTTCAAAGACAACAGGGCAAAAATAGTTACACAGACATATGACGGTGCTCATTTTCAAAGCACATCAACTTACAAAGTTATATGGAGGGGCATTTTCGATATGACGTCTAAGTCCGACTTTGGACGTTTTACAAAAAAAAACTACCAAAATCTGAATAGGAAAGAAAGTCATTTTCAAAAAAGAAAAACGTCTATCTTTTGTTTTTTGTTCAAAAATACTGTTTTGAACAAGGTTTTGTAATTTGGACGTTTGTTTTTTTTTTGGTTCATTTTCGGAAAAAAAAAAAACCTTCCTAGTGCAAAATGTACAAAATCAAGCCATTGGGATGTAGGAGGAGCCAGCATTTTTAGCAGACTGGTCCACCAGACATCCCAGGATGGCAATAGGGCACCCTAGAGGGCACTGCAGTGGACTTCATAAGATGCTGCCAGGTACACATCTCACCATTGCTCCCTTATCTTGTCTGCTGAGCCCCCCCAAAACCCACTACCCCCAAATGTACACCACTACCATAGCCCTTATTGGTGAAGGGGGCACCTATATGTGGGTACAGTGGGTTTCTGGTGAGTTTTGGAGGGATCACAATTTCCATCACAAGTGTAACAGGTAGGGGGAGGTATAAGCCTGGGTCCACCTGTCTGCAGTGCACTGCACCCACCACTAGATTATTCCAGGAACCTGCATGCTGCTGTAATGGACCTGAGTATAACATCTGAGGCTGGCAAGTAATGTTTTAAATCACATTTTTGAAGAGTGGGAGAGAATTAGTGACTACTGTGAGAGTAAGGGGAGGTCATCCCTGATTGCCCCCCCCCCCCCCCAGTGGTCCTCTGGTCATTTAGGGCACCTTTTTGTGCCTTAGTCATTATAAAAACAGGTCTAGCTCAAAACATCTTAGTTTTAGTCCTGGATGGTTTTGTTTTGTTCCATTATGGCTGAAAACGTCCAAGTGTTGGGAACATCAAGATCTTGCCCTTAACACACTTCTACCAGTCCCAATGGCAATTCTCGTGAATATATCCTTGTGGAACTACAATTGTTCTCCAATTTTCTAAACTAGGTTCCCAATTATTCAGTTTATGCACAATCAAAGTTCATAGTTGCTTATATCTTTTAACGGAATTAATGGTGACCTCAGCAGTGCTTATTACTAATGCCTAGAAATTAGCACCACTGAGCTTAACACATTTCTGACAGACTTCATAGATAAACGTTTAAAAATTGGTTTTGAAAATACCAATTTGGACGTTTTTGTGAGAAAAACATCGAAATGCAGATTTATGCCACTTTTTGGAAGTTTTTCTCTTTTGAAAATGAGCTGCATAGTAACATATGTCATCTTGTAAGTCTATGTGCTTTGAAAATGAGCCTCATTCTGACTGGCTCTGTTCCTTTAATTGTTGGTAGATATTGACTTTTCAAAGGAAAAGGCCCATTTGCTGAATTATGCTTACATTCACAATGCAAGTACATACTTAGGGCCCTACTTACTAAGCCGTGCTGTAGGCGCACTAATTTTTTAGCACACGCTAAAAATTAGCATGCGCTGATAGAGACACCCATAGGGATATAAAGGGTGTCTCTACTTTTTAGTGTGCGCTAAAAAGTTAACACACCTACAGCACAGCTTAGTAAACAGGGCGCTAAGAGAGAGTATAATATAAAATTTGCATGCATGCATGCTTTATATCAGGGGTTGGCCACCTGCGAATGCGACCTGCCATTTAATTTTACACAGCCCCTGAGACAATGGAAAGTATACACAGAAAATATCATTAACCAGAGTTTTGGCAATTTTATATACTGTATTTCATACCATCATTTTTAGTTTGTTTATTTATTTATCACAGAAGGTCTGTGGAGCTTTATGGATTTCCAGATCCAACATTTATTTATTATTAGGATTTATTTACCGCCTTTTTGAAGGAATTCACTCAAGGCGGTGTACAGTAAGAATAGATCAAACATGAGCAATAGGCATTATGTAATGCTGCAGCCCGGTAGGGGTAGTTCTAACATTAATTCGGCTCTGCATGAATAAAGGTTTCCCTCCCCTGCTTTAGATTTTGCAAGTTCACACACAAACCCCAGGATTCTAGTCAATAAACCATGCCTAACTTTAAGCGCGGCTTCTAGAATAGTGCTTTTTTAAGTGCCAGTTTTTTAGGCGCCATACATAAAATCCGGACCTAAGTGGCCAGATTTAGCACATAGATAGGACCGTATAGAAGTCTGTCCTATCTTTCTGTGCTACCACATGGCTGCTTAAGTGCTAGTATCGACTTAAGCAGCTAATTGTTAGCTGGTTCAAAAATAACCAAATATTCAAAGCCAAAGCTCAAACAGGGCTCATCAGAGGTAAGCAAAACGGTCTCTGCCACTGGCTGAATATCAGGCCCTATGGGGTCCTTTTAGCAAGCTGCAGTAAAAAGGGCCCTTCACTAGCAATGGGGGCCGTTTCTGACGTGCACTGTGGCACTTTTTACAGCAGCATGTAAAAACGCCAAAATATGGCATGGCCATGCGGTAAGATTTCATTTACAGTGTGGCCATGCGGGGGAGGAGGGAGCACTTTACTCCACCCATTGAGGTGGCATTAAGGGCTCCTGTGCTAATCCGTCAGTAACTGGATAGTGCACGGTGTGCTGCCCGAGTACTGCTGGGTTAGCGCTGCGCTAAAAAATAGGTAGCTATTTTCCCTAGCGCGGCAAATGGCACGTGCTGGGGTTGGCAGTACCGCCGGCCCCTGCCTTGGGCCGGCGGTAGTTCCAGATCAGCATGCAGTAACCCACATTGGGCTTCCCGCCACTTTGTAAAAGGGCTTCTGTATTAATAATAGGGCAGAGCAATTAAAAAACACTTGAGAAAAAACACATTCAGTACGGTATACCATTTTTTCTGTCTGAGTATCTTTCTGGACGATCTGCCAACTGCAGTTCTTTCTAGCTGCAATTAAGTGAGCTGTTTTAAAAGAGTTGCCATGAAATAATGCCAGTGGAAGGCAATGGCCACAAAAGAATGCAGTAAAAGAAGTGTTTGGTTGTCTGAGTATGTGTTAAGGTGTCCTTCAAGTGATGGGGAAATGAGACCTTCTGGTGGTTAGTCATTTTTTTCCATGACCTGCTGATGCACAGTGAGGAATGAATATACCATTCAAGATGTGCTCTCTCTGGAGATGATATCATCAGACAAATAGCTGACATTAGGGTACAATGGGTCTTATTCAATAAAGATTATTTTTTTCCACAAGCAGAATGGAGAAAGTCCTTTTTGGATAAGGCCTAATGACTCACCTTTTTTTTTTCCAATTATAATTGTGCCAGAAAACAAATCCCAAGCCTCAGATTCCATTTCCACTCCACTAAACTTAATTTACTAAACCAAGGAATTTTACTGTGGGTGGTAAAAAAAAAAATTACTATATTTAAAGACATTAATACAGGGTACAAAATCATTAGTTACCAAAACAAATGTTGAAGTAAATATTATTATGGCTATGCATTCAACTATTTACATTTCTATGGAAATGGAGGATAATGAATTATGTAGCTATTATCCTAAAATATGCTAATGTATGCTACCTGGTATAAATTTTTCTATGGGGTCATTATCATGGAAAATATTGCTCCGGGGAGCAGAAAAATAAATACTGGACCTAAATGTTGTACACCACTTCAATAACCTTCAGGCTTGCAGTAGGTATATTTCTGTGTCACTCTGCCCCTGGACCGCCCCTAACCTAGCTGGTTAGGAATAGACATTTTGCAGAGATATTCAGCGGCACTTAAACGTTGAATATTGGCAGCCAGCCAACTCAGCAGGGTTTAATTGGCAGGAGCCTCTCCTGCCAGGTTGAACCCCTTTGAAATATAGGCCCAACATTTCACTAAATTTCTAAATTTAGGACATTAAAAGCGGGTGGCAACAGGGGAGGATTTAAGGTGGAGAAAAAAGTTAGAAGCTTGGCACTGATTTTCAGAATGAACCTCCAGATTCTATATAGTGTGACGAGAGCTGCGTGTGCAATTCTAGGCATATTCTGCCAGATTCTATACAGCATGCCCAGAGATCTGCGCCAAAGTCCAGGTGCATTCTATAACAACACACGTAACTTAATTGGCTTAAGCTAATCAGCATTGATAACAGCACTTAAGAAGCAATAATGAATGAGCACTAATTGGCAATAATTATAATTTATGTGCAGAACCTGCTAAGCATATTCTGTAATGTGTGCAGTTCAAAGGGGCTGTGGCTGTGGGTAGGGAAATCGGCATTTCTTGGGCATTTCAAAATTTACATACATAGGTATAGAATATGGCACAGTGCACGCAAATCTACATATGGGGATTTATGCCACATTTTTATTGGTGCAAATGGAGGCGTGTAGTTTTAGGTGCTGAGATATCAACTAAGCCTATTCTGTATACCAGCCTAAATCTAGGCACTGCTTATAGAATATGCTTAGGTGGAAAAGTTTACCATGTGGATTTCTTAGGTGCCTTATGTAGAATCTGGTCTATTATGATTTGCACATGCAACTCAATTGGTTAACAAGCCAATGAGTGCCAATAGTTGGATGCTAACAAGCAATTATTGGCACTAATTGGCACTAAGTAGAATTTACGCACTAGGCGTATTCTATAAGGTAGTCCACATAAATTCAACCACATGGATCCCAAAAGGGAGCATGTCTAAGGGAGGAGCATGGGTGGGTGGGTGGGTCATGGGCGTGCCTAACATTTACACGCAGTGTTATAGAATAACCTGCTCCACGCCTAAAGTTAGGTATGGGCCTTTATACCTTGTTTTCATTAGCGCAATTTGCTGCACCTAAATTCTAGTCATGTGGATGGGCTTAGGCATATTCTATAAACTACACATAACTTTAGGTATAGTTTACAGAATACACCTAAATGTGTTTTCAATCTTCACCAATTCTTTTAGGCGCCATAAATTGAATTAGGTGCTAAGCTCCTAAATTAGGCTCAAAAATCTAGGCAAATGAATGGCAGGCCTAAATTTCTAAGCATAACTTTTAAGTCTTAAATTAAGATGAATTTTCAGTTGAAAACTTATGCTCATAAATTTGTCTGAAAATAGGTCATCAATTTATTTTATTTATTTATTATTTTTTTTTTTTACATTTGTACCCCGCCATAAGCGCATTGCACCCTGCTGCGCGAACCAGGGACACAGCGGAGTCAAAAGACATATACTGGACCGTTGCAGCGCCCTCCGGTATGGAGTCATTCACAGAGTGTCCGGGAGGGTATGATAAGTTGTGTATGAGGTGGAATGTACCCATTTGAAAATAGGTCATCAATTTAGGAGCTTAGGGGTCCTTTCACTGTGCTGCGGTAGAAAGTGGTCTTAGTGTGCCTTTACACAGGATTTTCCTGCATGCTAAGGCCATTTATACCACAGATGGAAAATGACTGAGTTTTCATTTTCCCTATTAATGGCCATGCACTATTGTTCAAATAGCATAAAAAGCACCAAGAGCCTTCAAAATCTGGACACGATTCCTTTAATTGTAGAGCTCCAACTTCAATCTTTTATAAATGATGCGACATGGGCAGTGTTTCAGTGCATAGTGCCTGCGTCAAGGGTAAGCTATGTTATGATGTCTAATTTGTGCAATGTGCGGTGACGATCTGTGAACAAACCAACTTCCGTAAATTACTGAAAACACATCTTTTTGATAAAATTTACGGAAAGAACCAAAACACATAAAATCCACACCCACTGTTCAGTAATATATCAACACATCCACTTATGAATTCTCAATCCTGAAATCTCACCACACTCATACCTTTACTCATAGAAAAATCTATACCATATGTTTTTTGTCATTATGTATTGCCCTTTAGTTACCCTTTGTTTCCTTCCAATGTTTCAATGTTCTTTTCCATTGATATATTCCTTAACGATATTTTGATTTTGTCTCATATAACTCTTCAAATGTAATCTATAACCGAATTGTAACAAACTGTATCTCCATTATTCATAATGTATTGTAAGCCACACTGAGCCTGCAATAAATAAATAATATATATTCAGAACACTGGCGGTCTCTTTGTGATGAATTCAGTGGACACAAGCACGTAGTGTTAATGTCTTGAAGCTGTCATGTTCACCCCTAAAGGTCTTTTTCAAAACCAGGCTACTTCATTATTACACAAAACTTATTATACATTGGATATTCTCACAAACTAGACAACGTTGAGAAGACATACGCTTGGTTACTCATTTGACATTGAACCATAACAGACTCCTGAGGCAGATACTATTGCCGAAACACGGTGCCATGTTGTGTTGAGTCTACTTCAATAAAGAACCTTTTTTTTACATCATTTTCCTGTCTCTCTTGGTTCTTGGAAGAGTCCTGTTGGTCTTGCTACTCCCTTCCTCCCATTTTGTTCTCCTCGTAGCAGACCTTGTTTCTTCACCTTGGTGTTTCAAATGATTGCATATCCCTACTTTTTAACACGTGTAGCTTCTTTGCATCTCATTGTGGGGCCTTTTTATCAAGTGATGGTAGGGCTACCATGCACCAAAACAGCACTACTGTGGGGGGCGCTCAGGCACCCTGTGGTAGTTCTACCTTCTTGGTGCGCCATTTCCCATTCTAGAAAATAGAAATTATTTTCTAGCGTAGTGGGTGGGGAGTAGATGTGCCCGGCAGTAATTGGGCAACACATGGCCATCACCATGTGCTGCCCAATTACCACAGAATTAGCACGTGATTAGCGCATGAGCCCTTAACGCCAACTAAGTAGGTGGAATTAAGGGCTCAGGCAGTTATAGATGCTTATCAATTGGGAAATTAGCACATGGCCATTACTGACATCAATAGAAACTGTGGCCTTTTTCTACCGCACTAGAAAGTGGCCTTAGTTCGTGGCAAACCCACACAGTAATCACAGTGCAGGCCACTTTTTAGCGCAGCTTTGTAAAAGGATCCCATGAAGGTATCCTTTTTTTTAGAAGAAAATCAGAATAATCAACCTAAGTATGCATTTAAGACAATTACCGAATGAAACCTCAAACAAACCTGAACCTATTTAATATCCCCAGTCACAATGATCAATCAATTTACTGATTAAGCAATGAATGAATAAATATGAAGTACTGTTTTTCACATATGCAGCATGTAAAGAGAAACCTTTAACTGAGTAATCAGTTTTGTGTAAAACTTAACATATTAGCCACTTCTTTGAATATTTCAGGATTAGTGTTGTCTCCTTAGTGTCTGACTGTGTCTTTGGGTTTTGTAATAATACTGCACAGTTTAGCAAAGTATTTCGTAGCGGTTTTAGGTGGGCAGAGACAAAGAACAACCCATTCACAGTTTTACAAATCAGTCTCCTAAACAATGTTCTTCTCCACAAAATTATATATTCACAGCATGAGTCAATCTGTACCATTTTGACCTCTGAAAATGAAATGGAGGGAAATAATAAAGTTTTACAGAATAGCTGTGGTTGGAAGATACTCACTTGCAGTGCATCTTTTCTACCAAAAAAGGTGCTGGTACTCAAATGCTAGGCCACCCTTCAGGAATGGGGTGATCAGTGAGAGACCCAACCTACAATAGCCAGGCCCCCTGCAACCAGTCAAAGAATCTATGACAAGGCAGAATTGTTGTGTAGAGCCTGAAATCTTTCATTAACACTTGGGGACCATGGGTCAATTTTAGCAGACAATAGAAAAGGTGCCAGTACTCAGTACCCCCAAGTACCCCCTCAAAAAAAGCCCTATTCACTTGATATTTATCCAAAAAGAATGATATTCTTAGTATTCTGAAAAATATCTTCCACACTTGTTGGTCTTTTGTTTCATTAACTGCTTCTGACCAATTGATATCTAGCTCAGTGAGATCCTTTTCAACTGTTTGATGCCACATCAATTATGGCCTTCTTGGACCTCCTTTTCCTTCTGATTTCCTGTTCTTGATTTGACTTGCTATGCACTGTACATTCATTCTGTGTAGGTGCCCAGACCATCTAAGTTGCCACTGATTTAGTATCTTATTAACTGGTGGCTGTTTCGTTGCTGCAACTTTAACCTTATTTTGCCACTTGGCATGTAGGATTCTTCTTAAGGTGTTTCAATCAAAACCATCTAGTCTGTTTTGGAGGGTTTTTTGTTACTGGCCGGGATTCTGCACTGTGTAACAGAGTGGGTATGACAGTACTATTGTAAACACGCGTCTTCGTTCAAGTTGTTAGCTTCTTATTGTCCCAGGTCTTATCCAATCTGTTCAGTACTGAGGTTGCTTTACCAATTCTAATTTTCATTTCAGTTTCAGTGTTGTTGTCTTCTGTTACCAGCTTTCCTAAATAGATGAATTCTGGCACTTTTTTTTTTAGTTCAACTTCTTTTAATTTGATTGCTCTATTATCGGGTATGTTTATCATAAACTTCATCTTTTTGCCAGATGTGGAGGGGCATTTTTGATATATCTTTGACAAGATATACCACAAAGATCAACACATGTAAATTCTCCACATATATCCAGAAATGTCTTATAATGTCCTCTGCTATACCACTATCATGTATTCCATTACCATGCAACCCAAAATCCTTCTGTAACACGAAATGTATATTCTCTTCTTATTTCCAGTATCCATGATGTATTGTAAGCCACATTGAGCCTGCAAAGAGGTGGGAAAATGTGGGATACAAATGAAATAAATAAATAAATGTCTAAATCCTACTTTAGACATTTTGCAGAAAACATCCGAAAATCCAGTAGCGAACACAGCCATTTTTGAACCTGAAAAAGTCTCTCTTTTTTTATTTAAATTGACCATTTGCTAGACGTTGTTATGCTCAGTGTGTCTATCTTTTTGGACCATTTTCGGGGGAAAAAAATGTACAAGTGAAAAACGCACAAACTCAAGCTACTGGGATGCAGGAGGAGTCAGCATTGTTAGTAGACTGGCCAAACAGACATCTCAGCAGAGCAGTGGGGCACCCTAGGGGGAACTTCAGTGGACTTCACATAAAAGCCCCAGATACACATCTCACCTATCCCTTATATTGTATGGTGAGCCCTCCAAACCCCACCAAAAACCTACTGTACACCACTATAATAGCCCTGATGCCTGCAGGTGTCACCTATATGTAGGTACATTAGGTATTTAGTGTTTTTGGAGGGCTCGCACATTCCACCACAAGTGAACCAGTTAGAGTGGGATATGGGCCTGGGTCCCCTTCTCTATAGTCCAATGCATTGACCACTAGGCTTCTCCTGGGACCTGTTGGCTGTTTTAATAGGAAGGGCCATCATTTCTGAAGCTGTCATAGAGCCTGGTATGTACTGTCACTGTTACATCTTAGGGGGGCTGGGAGGGGGTCAGTGACCACTGGGGGAGTAAGGGGATTATGCCTGGCCATTTGGGGTACCTTTTTGTGACTTATTCATTAACAGGTGTAGCCCAAAATGTCCAACCTTTAGCCGTGGACGTGTTTGCTTTGTTCCATTGTGGCAGAAAAATGTCCAAGTGTTAGGAATGCCCAAATCCTGCCTCTAACACCCTCCTTCCGACATGCCGTCTTGTGATTTGGATGCACTTCAGATGAACTACATAGAAAAACATCTTAAAATGTGTTTCAAAAACAGCAATTTGGATGTTTTGAGGGAAAAAAATCCAAATGCTGCTCTGTCCCATTTTTTGGCCATTTTTCTGTTTTGAAAATGAGTCCCATATTTTATTCAATCTATTCACCAAAATGCATTATTCTGTCCTCACCTGCATTGCCAGAAGAGAACTTACCAATAAGGCCATATCATTTGCAAAACCCAAGTCCTCCGACTGCATATTTTTAATCCACTGGATTCCTGTATTTTTAACTCCTACTGCATTATGTATTAACCAGCCAATAGCTAAGCTGAATAACAATGGCAGGAATACACAACCTATCGTTCTCATACAGATTTTCAATAACTCTGATGAACTTGGCAGGTATTCCATATGGTTTCCTAATACTCCATAAGCTACCTTGTTCATACTGTTGAATGGTTTTTCAAAATCCATAAAATTTATTCCTACCAGGGCTTTATGGTCAGGAACCTTTTCTAATATTCTGTGCAGTGTGAGCATTTGATCTATGCAGGATCTGTTGAGCCTGAACACCCTACATGATGTTCTTGTAGTCAGGGCCGCCGAGAGCCAGAACCGGGCCTGGGACAAGGCTGCCCCCGGGCCCCCCCACCACCCGAGGTCGTTGCCGCCGGGCCCTCTCACCCGAGGTCGCCGGCCCCCCTCCACCCGCTACCAGGCCGGGCCCGGCACTAACCTTAAACGCCTCCTTTCAGCACGTTTGCAGCAAGGAGCAGCAGGGCTGACCTCTCCTTCCTTCCGTGCCCCCCCCTCGCGGATGTTACGTCAGGTGAGGGCAGGACACGGAAGGAAGGAGTGGCCTGCCCTGCTGCTGCTTGCTGCGAACGTGGTGAAAGGAGGCATTTAAGGTTAGTGCTGGGAGCGACGGAGGGACTGCGGTGTCGCCGGGCCCCCTCCGGAGGCCCGGGCCCGGGGACTTTTGTCCCCCCTGTCCCTTCCTCTCGGCGGCCCTGCTTGTAGTAAGTTGTCCACTTGAGCCTTAATCTAGCTAAGAATCATTTGACTGTAAACAGATAGTAGAACAATTCCTCTCCAATTATTGCAGTCCAATAAATCTCCTTACTTCCAATCATCTGCTGGGTTTTTTTTTTGTCCTTTCCCATGCTACATTATGTGTGTGGCCACTCTATCATTTGAGTTCTGCACAGATGTTGTCTAATCCTGGCAATTCTCCATTTCATTGTCCCTTAATAGCTTTAATTATTTTGTCCATTGTGAATGGCCTGGTATCTATCTGCAGCTCTGCTGATGTTTCAGCAATCTACTGGTCTATTGCTGTTTCAGGCTTTGGATTTCTTAGGGCCAGATGCACTAAACCTAACGAGCCAGCAACGTGGTTTTTAAACTAGTTCTATCCGGTTTAGCGAGCAAGGAGTTAAACGCGGCATGCACAAAAGGGCTCTCTCCTATCACGGTAGTAGCTAACGAAAACAGAATGCAAAGCTATTATAATGAGCTAATTACTAATACAAATGTGCTAGCAAGGCAATGCACAGCCGTTTTCCGACCAGATGCACAGAAGCAAACCCTACCTTCAGCGCTGAAATCTTAACATCAGGTCTGGAGCTATCGGTCCTGACAGTTCCACAGCCACCTTTGCCACTCTGCAGGAGGAGAAGGACACTGGAGAGAGGAGACATGATGGAGCATGGAAGGCAGTGAAGTGTTTGGAGCCCAGAGGGATAAAAATGCCTGCTAAAGACAGCAGCAATCACAGCGAGTTCAGCTACAAATGCTACAAATCCTCCACTCCGGGGCTCTCCTGCTTGTTCCGCCTCCTTGTGTTCCAGCAGCCAATCACAGCGCGTTTAGCTTCTCTGGTGTCAGCTAAACTCACTGTGATTGGCTGGCAGCAGGATCTTCTCATAGTAACTGGAGTAGTGATTTGCTGCCTCATCTGTTTGCTGTATGCTGCTCGGCACAGTTTTGAAGAACAAAGATAGAAAAAAGAAGTTTTATACGGCTTTCATATATGCAGCTTCTGTGCCTGTATGAAAGATGCTCTGAGCCAGGGGCGTATCTGGCATCCGGCGGTAGGGGGGGCCAGAGCCAGAGAGGGGGGGCACATTTTTGCCTCCCTCCCCCCCCCCCCCGCCGCCGCCGCCGCCTCTCTCCACCCCCTCCCCGCCGTCAACCCTCCCCCGCTGCTTACTTTTGCTGGCGCCGAGGTCCCGACCCGCAATCTCCGTTTTTCGTCTTCCTCCGTGGCCATGCTTCCAGGAAGTAACGCTGCAGTGCTGATTCGTTGACTCCAGTTCGACGTCTGACGTCAGACGCCGAACTGGATTCAACGAATCAGCACTGCAGCATTACTTCCTGGAAGCATGGCCACGGAGGAAGACGAAAAACGGAGATTGCGGGTCGGACCTCGGCGCCAGCAAAAGTAAGCAGCGGGGGAGGGTTGACGGCGGGGAGGGGGGCCAGGGCGAAATCTGCGGGGGCCCAGGCCCCTGTGGCCCCACGCAGATACGCCCCTGCTCTGAGCATGCGCAGATCAGCTGCGCTTAGCGATTGGCTGATCTGCATATACTCAGCTGACCGACTGGCTCCCCCCCCCCCCCAAAGAAAGAAATTGCATTCTAATGAGCTAACAGCATGCAGCTCATTTGCATGCGATTTCCTTCATGCATGCCCGGCTTTTTCATCGGTTCGCAGCAACGAGGATCGCTAAGGTAAGAGCTTTTTGCGGGGGGGGGGGGGGGGGTTAGTGCATCTGGCTCTTAGTATCTCCTTAAAATGTTCTTTTAAGCATTGGACTTTTTTTTTATCTATAATAACTTTCCAGTTCCCCCCCAGTATTCAAAACCATTTAACCTGGCTAGTTAAATGGCATATAACCAGCTATCTGGTTATATTCAAGTGGGGATAGCCGGTTATCCCCCACTGAATATTCCCAGTTAGTGACTAGGAGATAAGCGGCTATATTGTGCGATATAGCCGGCTATCCCCAAACATTCAATTCATAGCCGGCTATTTTAAGTGGCCACATTGGGCTGCTTAAATAGCTGGTATATCTCTAACCAGTTTAAATTTAACTGGCTATCTTTAAATATGGACTTAGCCAGTTAACTTTAAACCAGCTAAAAATAAACTGGATATTCAATGTCGGTCACCAGAAACAGCCTGACATTGAATATCCGGGCTGACTGCTGACCACTGGAGTTAGCTTCACAGTCTGAATATTGGCCCCTTTGTCTTTAACAGATAGTACTTTTCTTCCTTCTGTTTCTGTTAACTGACTGATTATGAAATACACTATTTCAAGTCTCCTTTTGTGTCCTGGGCCAAGGAGGGTGTGCCCTTGGGCCACAGCCTGGTTGACATTTCCTAACTAACCTGGAGGCTAAATAGGCCCCAAGTGGCAGCATAATTGTCATGCCCAGGTTAGGACCAGAGCTGGCCAAGTCTAGATGTTTACCAGGAGTGTAGGAATACTGTAACAGAGGCTTTAATAGAACACTAACAATGGCACTGAAGAGGCTTAAGAAAGTCCAAACAATCCTGAAGGGCAGGGCAGGCAGCAGGCAGATGAAGGCAGGAACAGGCCAGAGGTCAAGGCAGGCAGACAAAGTCAGGAACAGACCAGAGGTCAGCAAGTGGCATAAGAGTCCTTGGGTAGAGGAAACCAACATGATGACACACTGGATCAAGGCAGTGACAGACAGGTAGGAATGTAGAGCAAGACAAGGCAGGAACAGACAGGCTGGACTGGAATAAGGCAAGGCAGAAACACTGAAACAGGGCTAGGGAAGGCAGGAACATGAACAAGGCAATACAAGGCAGGAATACTGGAACAGGGCAAGGCAAGGCTGGAGAGTCAAACTGGAGCAGGGGCAAGCAGGCTAGAAACACAAACCAAAAGTAGGACAGGCGTAGCAACACACACCAGGCAAAAACTAGGAGACCTGTTGAGAAGGCACTGGTTGATAGTTAGGACTTCCTTATATGCCACTAGACAGGAAGTGATGTCATCAGTCAGTGCCCTCTTGCAGGGATGTAAAATGAAGTGCATAGTTCCAGGAAGTAGAACAGATTCTTCTGTAATGCAGCTGAAGACCATGTAAAACAGGTGAGGGGTGTGACATTTTTTTGTTACATTTGTACCCTGCGATTTCCCACTCATGGCAGGCTCAATGCGGCTTACATGGGGCAATGGAGGGTTAAGTGACTTGCCCAGAGTCACAAGGAGCTGCCTGTGTCTGAAGTGGGAATCAAACTCAGTTCCTCAGTTCCCCAGGACCAAAGTCCACCACCCTAACCACTAGGCCACTCCTCCACTCCTGCTATATGGACATTTTCTTCAGCACATCTTATCATGTTCTGTTTTTTAACTTCTTTGGAGCCCTTTTACTAGAGTATGGTAGGTTTTGCACTTACCGCAAACTAACAGTAATGATTAATGTGCAGAATGTGCAAAGCCTATGCATTAAATGCAGTGAACATGCCCTGATTCTGGCCAGTATTTATCACACAAGGCACCCAGTTGGCATACCATGGACACAGCGTTACATATAGAGCCAGATAGCAAGAGAGCACCCACATTATCAGGAACTGCATGTAAGGTGAGCAGGCCCATTGAAAATAAAGGGAGGGTCCAAGAAAGCACAAAGGCAGACGGTCTGCAAGCTCCAAGATGGAAAATGCACAAAGCAGATCGTTAAGAACGTAATTTATTAACACAATTCAAATAAAAATTATATATATATACACACACATATATAAATAGCCCGACACAGGCCGTGTTTCGCCCAGCAGGGCTGCTTCAGGGGCTACACAAAAATCCTCTATTATCACATAGGAAAAATTGTATTGGATAATTTCAGAAATATAATGTGCAAACGATCACAGTTTGAAAAAACAGCTCTCCGAGAGAGGCCAAAAGGACATGACATTCCGTCTATCTGGCGTCTCTTGTCTCTGCCAGTTTTTCAAACTGTGATCGTTTGCACATTATATTTCTGAAATTATCCAATACAATTTTTCCTATGTGATAATAGAGGATTTTTGTGTAGCCCCTGAAGCAGCCCTGCTGGGCGAAACACGGCCTGTGTCGGGCTATTTATATATGTGTGTGTATATATATATTTTTTTTATTTGAATTGTGTTAATAAATTACGTTCTTAACGATCTGCTTTGTGCATTTTCCATTGAAAATAAATAAATAGGAATTGCCACGGTGGTGCAATCCCATTCATATATCTTCCCCCAATCTGATACCTTAATCAAGGTACCATACTCCTGGACACCCCTCATGATACAATCCCCTTTTCATAATCCTGAACCCCCCCCCCCAACATCCCCTGACCAGACCTTGACACTCCCGCTCATTTCTCATGACTCTCCATCAGGCAATCTTGTCTTCTGAATGAATCCCACAATCATGGCCCCCAAACTACCTGATCATAACCCCAACACAACAACCCTGATCATGACATCAAAACCTCATTCCCTGACAGAAAAGCCTCATCCCCAGAGCTCTAGCCAACTCCTACCCCCCACACTTCCGGACATGCCTGGAGCTCAGCATTGGTGGTCCAGTGGGTCCCCAGTGACAGCGATCCTCCTCTGCTACCATCCTTGTTGGTGTCATCATATAAGCAAGGACATGGATTACTGAGACCAAGTCAGCATGGCTTTTGTGTGGGGAAATCTTGCCTGACCAATTTACTTCAATTCTTTGAAGGAGTAAACAAACATGTGGACAAAGGGGAGCCGGTTGATATCGTGTATCTGGATTTTCAAAAGGCGCTTGACAAGGTACCTCATGAAAGGCAACAGAGGAAATTGGAGGGTCATGGGATAGGAGGAAATGTCCTATTGTGGATTAAAAACTGGTTGAAGGATAGGAAACAGAGAGTGGGGTTAAATGGGCAGTATTCACAATGGAGAAGGGTAGTTAGTGGGGTTCCTCAGGGGTCTGTGCTAGGACCACTGCTTTTTAATATATTTATAAATGATTTAGAGATGGGAGTAACTAGCGAGGTAATTAAATTTGCTGATGACACAAAGTTATGCAAAGTCGTTAACTCGCGACAGGATTGTGAAAAATTAGTGAAGGACCTTACGAGACTGGGAGAGTGGGCGGCTAAATGGCAGATGATGTTTAATGTGAGCAAGTGCAAGGTGATGCATGTGGGAAAAAAGAACCCAAATTATAGCTACGTCATGCAAGGTTCCACGTTAGGAGTTACGGACCAAGAAAGGGATCTGGGTGTCGTCGTCGATAATACACTGAAACCTTCTGCTCAGTGTGCTGCTGCGGCTAGGAAAGCGAATAGAATGTTGGGTATTATTAGGAAAGGTATGGAAAACAGGTGTGAGGATGTTATAATGCCGTTGTATCGCTCCATGGTGTGACCACACCTTGAGTACTGTGTTCAATTCTGGTCGCCGCATCTGAAGAAAGATATAGTAGAATTGGAAAAGGTGCAGCGAAGGGCGACTAAAATGAGTCCAGCGACCCTACTCTCTCCCCTGCCCCCCTCCAGCCACCCATGTCCAGCGACCCTCCTCTCCCACTGCCCCCCCTCCAGCCACCCATGTCCAGCGACTCTCCTCTCTCCCCTGCCCCCCTCCAGCCACCCATGTCCAGCGACTCTCCTCTCTCCCCTGCCCCACCTCCAGCCACCCAGCTTGCCAAGTAAATTCTTTGGGGCAGGCAGGAAAGATCCCCAGTCTTGCCTGCCTGCCCGCTGCCGATGCTGACTCTCCTCCGCTGCCGGATTGCTCTTCAAAATGGCTGCCGGGACTTCCAGCAGTGGCCTCACGAGACTTCTGCGAGATTTCTGCCAACCCTCCCCTGCCACCGTTGTCAGCTACCTTTGCTGGTGGGGGACCCCACCCCCCGCCAGCCGAGGTCCTATTCTTCCGGCACAAGGCTTTGTTCTGTTTCTGTGAGTCTAATGTCCTGCCAGCAAAGATAGCTGACGGTGGGGGAAGGTTGGTGGCAGGAGAAGGGATCGAGATGGTCATCAGCAGGGGGATCCAGGGCCAAATCTTCGGGGGCCCAGGCCCACGTGGACCCACCTAGCTATGCCACTGGGCTTAACAAGCTAATTAGCATTGATAACAGCATTTAAACAATAATGAGCACTAATTGGCAATAATTAGAATTTACATGCACAACTCGCTAAGCATATTCTGTAGTCCGCACTGCGCCTAACTTCTAACTTGTGCAGACAAAAAGGGGTATGGTTATGGGTGGGGAAATGGGCATTTCATGTTCGGTCTGAAATTTACATGTGTAGTTATAAAATATGGCCCTCTGCGTCTAAATCTACATGCCAGGATGTACACCATGTTTTTGTTGGTGTAAATGGACACACGTAGTTTTAGGCCCTGGGATATCAACTAAGCTCATTTTATATACCGCGCCTAAATCTAGGCCTTCCTCATAGAATACGCCTAGGCAAAAATGTTTTCTGCGTGGATTTTTTTAGGCGCCATATATAGAATTCCCCCTCCCCCAGCGCCAGCCAATTTTTTAGCACAAGCTAAAAATGCTAGTGCACCTTAGTAAAAGACCCCCTGGTCAAATGATATACCCCAAATCTTCCAGATCGTTGCATCAGAGATAAGCAGTATTTGACCCTTTGGACGAAAGAATCTTCTCAGCTAAATGCCCCAATCCCTTTTCGTTTCTGTACAGCTTAGCCACGTTTTCTGAAATGCCTATCTTTTGTTATCTGTAAGGCCGCTACCCATATTTCTGTAGTTGAGCTTGATCTTAATTACTTGGTACAAAGCTAAGTTCTCGTTTCTCTTCCAATATCTTCCTATATCCAGAACATGTAATATTCCTTTACTGAGTGTAATTAATAATTCAGCACCAAATATACCACTCTCTATCAACAAATCATGATGGTTGTTGATGGATATTACAATAAGACTATGCAATAAATAAAAATAAATGCTTTAGATTGTTGACACTACCTCAGAGTACAGCTAAAATGGAGACAGATGGTTTCCTTAAAGTGACATCCCTCGTCATTATCCTTTTGTGCTTCCTGTTGTAGCAGCTTAGCAATAAATATGTTGCAGATGTCTATAAAATTAGAAAATGCAAAGATGTTGTTTTATGAGACTCATACTGACATGTTACACTGATAGCATTCTGTAACTGGTTCACCTTTTAAAGTGTCCATTTGGGGGCACTGCTTAGAACAGAGACATTTGGGCAGCCTTATGCCAGCTGCTGCTTGATGCCTGGATCAGGTCTGCTTTACTCATTAATAGGAATTTTAAACACTGTACAGAAGGGAAAGGTAGATTCACTAATCCCTGGTCATTTTCAAAGGTTACCATGGGTAATCTTCTGAAATTGCTGCATGCATTAAAGCAGTCTTGACCCTCTGAGCCAGATAATTATGAGCAGAAAACAGCTATACTCAAAAGTATCATGTTGAAGGGAAGAAGGGTCTTTCAGAGTGCTGTACTCTGGATTCAATTATCTTTTACAGTTTTCCTGTGCTAGCCTATTGGTTAGTGTAATGGGCTTTGATCCTGGTGACCTGCAGCTCCTTGTGACCTTGGGCAAGTCACTTAACCCTCCATTGCCCCAGATACACACACTTAGATTGTGAGCCCTCTAGGGACAGAGAAAGTATCTGTATATAATGTGTACAGCGAAGCATACATCTAGTAGGTCTATAGAAATAATTAGTAGTAGTACTACATGGACAAATGGCAATATACTTTAGTGAATAGGTCCGTTAGGTGCTTGCATGCTAAGTCTGGAGGATTACTGTAAGTCACTTTGTCCATACCACCAGGACAAATTATTTTTTTATTTCCTACCACGCACGGCGTTTGTGCGTTAATCAGCATTTAGTGCGCATCGAGAGGTCTGGTCCCTTTGCCTTGTTTTCCTTGCCTCCTTGTTTTGTCCATTGTGTTTAGTTACCTCTGTCCTGCCTTGTTAAGTCTGTTAGTTTATCCTAGTCCAGTCTGTTCTGATTCCTACCTGTGCCAGCCCAGGTGATTTGTCTGCCAAAGCTCCGGCTTTGGTCCAAGGGCTCACCATCCCTCACAGTTGTGACAAAAAGGGAGCATGGCCATGGGTGTGTCATGTTATTTTAAAAATCTATGTGCATTGTTATAGAATACACCCAGTCTTCGTGTAAACTCTGGAATTTGCTGCCGGAAAAGGTGGTTAAGGCGGTTAACTTAGCGGACTTCAAAAAAGGGTTGGACGGCTTCCTGGAGGAAAAAGCCATAGAATGTTATTGAATGGACGAGGGAATAATACAGTATTTCTAGGATGGGCGGGACAAATTGCTTGTTCTTTTGGCCGCTGTTGGTGACAGGATGTTGGGCTCGATGGACCCTTGGTCTGTCCCAGCATGGCGATGCTTATGTACTTATGTACTTAATTTAGGCGTCGGCATGTACACCAAGTTTTACTTGGCGTGACTGCCCGTGACTAAATTTGGACACGTGGATGGGCACTTAGCATGTTCTATAAAGCTTATTCTATAAAGTACACCTAAATTTATAGAATACAGAATTTACCTAAATTTATAGAATTTATAGAATACACCTAAGTGTATTTCATTTCGGTGCCAATTATTTTAGGTGTGATAAATAGAATCTAGTCTTTTACTGTAAGCCTTTTGTCCCAGCATTAAGTGTTTGTTAGCACACAGTTTAGTAAAAGGGCCCTCTAAACAATTGGTAAGCCTGCTGTGGACAAGTAGCCTGCTTGTCCCTGGGATCAGTAGCGTCAATCTTGCTATTATTTGGGATTCTGTTAAGTACTTGTGACCTGAATTGGCCACAGTTGGAAGCAGGATACTGGACTAGATGGACCATTGGACTGAACCATTTGGCTGTTCTTATGTAGTGGGCTGAGAAACCAGGGAACTGGGTTTGATTCCCACTGCAGCCCCTTGTGACTTAACCCAAAAGAGTAGAGGATAAACCACTGACTTCCACACGGGGAGTGCCGTCAAAAGTGTTCTTTATTAAGACACCAGAAGAGACCTGACATGGGGCTGTGTTTTGGCAGAAACGTCTGCCTGCCTCAGGGGTCAAATACAACAATACTTGAAGCTGGAAAGTGTTACACACAGTGCTTTGAAAAAATGACTGTAAATTGAGCAGAGAGTTAAGGATAAGCAAAGATGCAGCTGTGTTCAAACAGACGCTGTGGTGCCAAAAATTCCACTACAACACTTTTGGCGACACTCCCCATGTGGAAGTCCGTGGTTTATCCTCTACTTGGTATCTTTGGACTCATGTAGAGGTTACTTTCTTGTTCCCCATTGGACTTCAAGTCATTTAGGGGTCCTTTTACTAAGGTGTGCTGAAAAATGGCTTTTGGTAGTGTAGGCGCAGGTTTTGGGCTCTCACGATCAATTTTTCAGACTGCCTGTAAAAAAGGCCTTTTTAAAAATTTTGCCAAAAATGGACATGCGGCAAAAAAAAAATTGCTGGCACATCCATTTTGGGTCTGCGACCTTACTGCCAGCCATTGACCTAGCGGTAAAGTCTCACGCAGTAACCGGGCGGTAATGACCTACGCGTGTCAAATGCTACTTGGCACACATCTGATACGCGCATACGAAAATGGCACCAAAAATTAAATTACTGCAAGAGCAATGTGGTAACCAGGCGGTAACTCCATTTTGGTGCACATTGGGCACACGTAGACGCTTATTCGGCTTCGTAAAAGGGCCCTTTAACCTTCCATTGCCCCAGGTACAAAAACTTAGATTGTGAGCCCACTAGAGACAGAGAAAGGACCTGGGTATAATACATGTAAACCATTTTGATTGTACCAAAGAAAGGCATTCTTAAAGGAGCCTTTGTGGTTTGGATGTGGATTTTAGATGTATTACTCACCTTTTCTAAATCCATGCTCAAGGCAAATTACATATTCAAGCACATGAGTTATTTCCCTGCTCATCTTTCATTACAATCTACTTGTACCTGAAGCAATTAAGAGTGATGTGATTTGCCTAAGGTCACAACAGGTGTCAGTAGGAAAAGCAGGATTTGAACCCTGACTTCCGAGATTCTCTAACCACTGAGCTTTTCCCTCATGACTTGATAGTGGGCAAATGTTTTTGGCCTCATGTCCTTAATTTAAGCTGACATCACAGCACACTCTGCTTCCAATGTCAAATGTTGCTGACGTTAATAGAGTTACTCTGTTGTTATGTATTACACAGCACATATTACTGCCTATGGTGTTGGTCTTCACTCTCAGTCCTTGAGGGCCATCAACAGGTCAGGTTTTCAAGATATCCCTAAGAATATGCATGAGAGAGATTTTCATGCTTATTACATCTATTGTATGCAAATCTTTCCATGCATATTCATTAGGGACATCCTAAAAACCTAATCTTTTGGTGGCCCCCAAGGACTGGAAGTAAGGCCATTAGCCTAGAACTTTCTCAGTTTTTGCCCTTCTTCCTTTTAGCTTTCTTCACCCCTTTGTCCTCATCTTCTTCACCTAGTTCTCTCTAAGCATCTGTGACCATCCTATATTGCCTGTCAGCAGCCCTATGAATTCTCTTCATTTTAGTGATTGATGGAATGGGCTCCAGCAGAGGTCACAGGCCATTCCTTCTCTTCAACCCTAGCAGAGTGGGCAAAACATGATAGGTTCAATACTCAAAATTGTTGCGTAACTTTCTGCTTCTGGAAAGGGGACACTTTGTCCAGTTGTACTGGATTGGGTTTAGTCTAATTCAGAGAGGCAGAGAAGAAAGTACTTGATGAGACAATAGGTAGGAAATACATATGCAATACATTCTAGTTAATAGAGATTCCTAACTCTGACTCACTGACATGTATAAATCATAGTTAAAACTGTTTCATTGGGTTACAAACTATTTTCTCAAATTTCTAGAAAAATTCATGTGATGTATTATCAAAGAAAATGTTAAATTAAATTGTTTTGATTATGTAACAGGGGGTTAAAATAAAGAAGAAAAGTTTTTTTTACCTGGGGAGTCTTGTGGGGGAGTCCGGTCCCACCTTGTGGGGGAGGGGGTCATTCTGGGGCTGTTCGGGCGGTCCGGAGGGACGGGGTGTCTTCTGGGCAGGTGTGGGCCCGATCGCAGTCCGGGGAAGCAGCGCCGTGTTTTTTTATTCCCGGGAACGGTTGGGTACGTTCCCGGGGGTGGAGGGCCAGGCAGCGCCACGAATTGCGACTCCCGGGGACGATTGAGCATGTCCCCGGGGGTGAAGAGTTGCTACGGCGCTGCGGGAGGCATGTGGATGTCGGGGGAGGTGAGCTGCGGGAGGCAGCGGCAGCATTTCCGGGCTTGTTTGGGGCCGGCGGGCCCTCTGCGCTGGAGAAACGAAAAGGAGGAGAGGAAACGTGATGAGTTGGCGTGCGCGCGCGTGCACGAGAGGCGCGCGAAGCTCCGTGTAGGCCGAAGCCGGGGCCTAAATTTTGGGCCGGCTTCGGAGCTTTTATTGTTTTGGCTCCGTTTTCGCGTCGGGATGTCATGGACCGGAACGGAGGGAAGTGGAAACGTGAGGAGAAAATCCCGGATCAGGTAAGGGGTCACTTGACCCAAAATGTTAATCGGTTGATTTTAAATTTGCATAAATAGCGTTTTTTATTTTTAAAAATTCGGGGTTTCAAGTTATTTAAATTTAGTTTTCAGATTTGGGTTTTGGGAATTTTTTAGGATTTTTGTGGTGATTTAGTTTTTCAATTTTTAATTTTTAAATAGGGATTTTGGGCGAGCGTGGGTTTAACAGGGTTAGGAAAGGGTTAAATTGATAAATTTGATGGGGCAGGTTAAGGAAGTACTTATTGAATTTTTGGAATGGTTTTTACTGAGTTTGGGATTTTTGGAAGGGGTTTA
Source organism: Microcaecilia unicolor (assembly GCF_901765095.1). Classification (NCBI taxonomy): domain Eukaryota; kingdom Metazoa; phylum Chordata; class Amphibia; order Gymnophiona; family Siphonopidae; genus Microcaecilia; species Microcaecilia unicolor. The sequence continues at coordinate 46,698,032 of NC_044040.1, read as the reverse complement.
GGTGAAATAATGACGGGCGGACGTTAAATTGTGGTATATTTAAATTCTAAAAATACAGTTTAGTAGGGAATGGGAAGTTTAGTGGGCATAGTAAATTTGGGGTGATTTAACATAAATTTATTGTGGTTTTTAAATAATTTAGGAATTTCCCATAGATTTCTATGGGGATTTCTTATTTAAAATGGAGATTTAGTTGTGCTGCTCAGCATTCCGTTTGTCAGCAGGCAGCTGCGGAATGTTGAGCAGGATTTAGGATTGGCTGCTAGGGTTTGGAACCCCAAGCTGAAGGGTCCGTTTCCTAGGAAACGGCTTGGTGGACAGTTGGTCAGAGTGATTTTGACCTTCAGAGAGTGAGGAAGCACTGTGGTGTTGTGAGTGTGGAAAAGTGATTTTGGGTGAAAAGAGGAGAATAAATAATTTTAGGGTAATAGAATTATTAAGGGTAGTTAGGAAGTATGTATGCGTGATTAAAATTTAGAGTGAAGAGTGTTCCATTAAGTTGATTTTGAGTTTGAATGTTCTGGGTGAATAAAAGGTGATTGAGAGTGAAACTTAGGTTAGATAAGGTGAGGGGGGAGGTTAAGTGGTTGAGTTAAGTATTTTTTTAAAAGTTGGGTTTTGGGGTTTTAGGTGAGGGTAAAGGAAAGAATCTTGAAAAGCTGTATGAGTGCAGGGAAGATGAAGGAGCGGAATGTTGGGAAGTAAGGCTGGCAGTGGAATGTTGAGTTGCACTGCTCTGCTGCAAGTGATCAGACACTCTGTTTAGCCTAGGGCATATATAAAAGAAAGCCTAGAATTGACATAGAAGGATGTTTAAGTTAATTTTTGTTTAATTTTAGCTAGTGTGCCCAGTTTAATATTATAAATTCCCAGAAATAGAATATTCTAAAACATTTAAAATAAGAAGGTAGGGTTTTGCTCCCATTTTATTTATTAAGAGAGAGGTGTAGCACAAAGACGTCACGGAGGGAAGAGTGGACATCCGAAGTTTGGGCCCCACCGCAAGAAAGATCCTGTGTACAAATTTGGCGACAGCTAAGTACAATTGAATAACAAAGAGAGTTAAAGAATACAGATAACAGAAATAGACAAAAATTATTACTTACCTTAAGTCTCCCGGGAGTGAAGATCCTTGACACCTGTAAAGAAAAGAATAACAAAGAATCAAATTCTAAAAAAGGGTGGGTCGCTGATTATAGGGGTTTTTCTTAAACATATACATTTTCTTGTCTAAAAAGGGGTAGGGTGAATGTTATAGTACTTATCTGATTTGTTCTTGTCTGCAATGGTAAAGTTGAGAAACCTATAAAGAAAGGAAAAGTTAAAAGGTTAATGTTGTGTAAATGTATTGATTCAACTAAGGAAACTGATAATAGAAATTATAGTTCAATTATTACAAAAACTGTTGACTATTTCCATTCACTGAAGCTGTGGGTGTTATTCAATAAATATAAAAGTATTCCATCTTTCAAGCTAGTCTGGTTTTCCTCAGATTCCGGAGTAATCCAATTTTTAGTTTTTTCCCCCTTTATTTCTAGGAAGTAAAGGGCGTGGTTAGTGACCTGTGCAGCTTTCTGATGCTCAGGGGTGTGAAAGTGGGAAGTCGGTCACGACTAATACCATCAGATTTCCAGCCAAGCACTGCTGACTGAGCGTGAGCAAAGCTGATTACAATTATACATTCCTATGCACAGGTATGGTATTAAAGCTTGTTTGTTATAATTAGATGATTTATTTATTTGTTACATTTGTATCCCACATTTTCCCACCTATTTGCAGGCTCAATGTGGCTTACATAGTACCGTAAAAGCGTTCGCCAATTCCGGTATGAACAAATACAGTAATGTTGTGGTAGAATAAGGTTTGTGTGTACAGACACATTAGGGAATCGTATAGAGGAAGAGTTATTATATGTCCATTACAAGCTTTGGTTTCGTTGTGTTGCAGGGTACAGGCATTTAAGTTGGGTCGGTAGGGTATGCCTATTTGAACAGGTTAGTTTTTAATGATTTGTGGAAGTTTAGGTGATCATAAGTTTTTTTCACGGCTTTTGGTAATGTGTTCCATAGTTGTGTGCTTGTGTAGGAAAAGCTGGATGCATAGGTAAATTGAGTCCTTTGCAGCTTGGGTAGTGGAGATTTAGGTATGTTCGTGTTGATCCTGTTGTGTTTCTGGTTGGTAGGTCTATGAGGTCTGTCATGTATCCCGGGGCTTCGCCGTAGATAATTATATGAACCAGGGTGCAGATTTTGAAAGCAATACGTTCTTTGATTTGGAGCCAGTGCAGTTTTTCTCGGAGGGGACTGGCGCTTTCGAATTGCGTTTTTCCAAATATAAGCCTGGCTGCCGTGTTTTGAGCGGTCTGAAGTTTCTTTATAATTTATTCTTTGCATCCCGCATAAATTCCGTTGCAGTAGTCTACATGGCTTAGTACCATTGATTGTATCAAGTTGCGAAATGCTTCCCTTGGGAAGAATGTTTTCACGCGTTTGAGTTTCCACATTGAGTGGAACATTTTCTTTGTTGTAGATTTCACTTGGTTCTCTAGTGTGAGGTTACGGTCGATTGTAACACTGAGAATTTTCAGGCTGTCTGAGATAGGGAGGGTATAATCTGGGGTGTTTATGTTTGTGGGTTTGTTCGTATTGTATTGGGATGAGAGGATGAGTCAATGTGTTTTTTCTGTGTTGAGTTTTAGTTGAAATGCGTTTGCCCATGAGTCCATGATATTCAAGCTGAGCTTGATTTTGTTGGTGATTTCTGTCAGATCACGTTTGTAAGGAATGTATATTGTGACATCGTCTGCATAGATGAAAGGGTTATCTCATAATAAACTTCAATAAAGCTGATAGTCATATCGTAGGAAACTATACAAAAATAACTTGGAAGAATTATGCAGTGTCATATATAACACCTAGCAGTTATTTTATAACTATAATAAAGAAGAAAAGGTTGACTGAAAAGGAATTTGGATGAAGCCATGAAACAAATTTTGTCTTTTCCAGCTTCTTATCCTACATTTCTTATTCTTCATTGTACCGATCCAGCATCTTGTCCAGATGATGCCACAGGATTAAAATCATTCTTTGCAAGAACCTTGAAACCTCTTCTTACTATCATAGAGGTTTCATGAGTGTCTCAGCTGCTGCAAAGAAAATGACTAGAGATGTTCTGGCCATTGTTGAACTACTAGAGACATGTTTTTCTATGTTTCTGTTCACTTAATATTCTGCCTTTGCATTCTTTATGGATTGCCCAAAATGGCTTAAAACAATTTAAATGAAATGTCTAAAAATGTCAAAACAAAATAATGGATAGTAAATACAATTCATTTACAAAATAAAAGGAAATTAACTACAAATTAAACTTAAATCAAAATACAACTCATAATGGAGTTCATAAAATACAAATTCCAAATCTAATTACAAAACAATAGTTTCAGTGCATAGAACTCCAAGAATCTGTACTGTAACCAGTACTTTTTAACATATTTATAAATGATCTGGAAATGGGAACACTGAGGGGTCCTTTTACTAAGGTGAGTAGGTAGCTACACCCCCCCCCCCCCCGGGCCGTATTTCCATTTTTGAAAATTTCTTCCGCATGGCGCTTACCCAGCGCTAAGTGCCAGTGTACGAGCATTGATGATTACCACCTGGTTAATGCGTGAAACCTTACCGCCAAGTCAATGGGTGGCAGCAAGGTCTCAGGCCGAAAATGGACGCGTACTAGTTTTAATTTTGCCGCATGTCCATTTTTGACCCACACAATAAAAGGCCTTTTTTGTCCAGGCGCCTTGAAAAATGGACCTGCTCTCGTCCAAAACATGCGCCTACACCAGTGCAGGCCACTTTTCAGCGCACCTTAGTAAAAGATCAAAGTTGTTAAATTGCATGTGGAATGTGAGAAACTGAAGAAGGACTTTGCAAGCCTGGGAAACTGAGCATCCAAAGTGTAGATGCCATTAGGCCCTTATTACATAAGTCCTATTAGTGATATACATGTGTAAATACCAAAATTTACAAGTGTGTGTCGCATACATGTGAAAACCCTGATTTTAGAAATCCAGTTTTTAAATGCATATAACTGCATTATGTGTAGATTGCAAGGCAGTTTGTGCGTGTGGTTGGAAATGCACGTATAACTTGAATGCCCGCCATTTTGCAAAACCCATTTTAAAACGGCTATTTGCATGTGTAATTTCCACCTATAAGAACCAAAATCTGTACACCATGGGGCTGCCTTAAGTTTTTGTAGCATCTTGAGCAACGTTTACAAGAGCAATAGAGCATGCTGTCACCACTATGTAGGGTGACCCAGTGAGGCAGGCTTTTCACACCCTTGGAAGTACCGATATATGTCCAAATATATCAGGGTTGGGATTTATAGCTGCTCAATTGCATGTACAGATTTGTAAAAAGTGTTCATTTATGCCAATCCTTTACAGGACACAATACAGGAATACTCTGCCTTAATCCCCAGTTGCTTATTTCTGTCTCCAAAATTAAAATAAAATAAAAAATTCAGCTGTATCCAGTCCACAAAAGTAAAAAAAAGAAAACAAATTATATATATATATATATATATATATATATATATATAAAATTTGTTTTCTTTTTTTACTTTTGTGGACTGGATACAGCTGAATTTTTTATTTTATTTTAATTTTGGAGACAGAAATAAGCAACTGGGGATTAAGGATTGATATGTGTCTGCTTTGGGAAATGTACATCTTTGCTATGTTTGTATTTAGAATTTGTTTCTCTTTTACCAGTGTTTTCTCTGCTTATGGAGTCTGACTTACTTGGAGGTCTCCATTTCAGTTTTTGTCTGCATGTTTTTTTTTTGTGGTCCCCTATTTTGTATCAGGTGAGGGTCTGTCCCTGTTCTGTATGTCTGACTGAGGTGAAAGATTCTGCTAAAATGCAGTGTCTGTGTAGGACTGTGCAACAGTTCAGCTTATTCCAGTTTCCCAGTAGCAGGTTTTCTGGTGTTCTAGGGCCCAGTCTAATATTTATAACACTGTCTTTTCATAGGTGGGTCAGGGCTGTTATGATTGGTAAGTTTTTCCTGTATAGGTTTTCAGGGTCTTTTTGCAGGGTTTTGTGTTACTTTGCAAATTGCCTGGCCTGTTTGAAGGCAAGCTCTGGGGCAAGGGCTGCCAAAGGGGCCCTTGTCACCCAAAATAAAAATGCATAAGAGTAGAGGTCATCGCATCCTATAGAGTCACCACATAAACTAAAACTTGTCTGCTTTAAATAAAGTGTCTGGCAATGGAAGGAGCTTGTGCTGTTCATGCGGTGATAATCACAAATTGAATATTGTTTTATATGGCATGTTCTTAAAAGGATAACTCCATTGCTGGGGAATAAGAAGTTTATGATTATAGAACTTGGACCTTCAGGGTTTATATAAGGATTCTGACCAATCCTATAGAGAATACAGAACACTCTCGAACAGAATGATTTGTTGAATGATGCTATCAATTATCATGCTAATTTAAAACTTTGTGTGGCGGTAGAAAGGTATGATGTGCAAAAGTACCACTTTGATAAGCCCCCCAATACCTAGCTTGCCACCCCAAATATTTCTGTCTACAGATGCCACTGAACAGCAAAGAAAGCAAATCAAATATTTGCTTCCCTATGAGGAAAGGTTGAGAAGGTTAGGGCTCTTCAGCTTGGAGAAAAGGCGGCTGAGGGGTGATATGATAGAAGTCTACAAGACAATGAGCGGAGTTTGCCGGGTTCTTGAAGCATGGATTGGCCGCTGTTGGAGACAGGATGCTGGGCTTGATGGACCCTTGGTCTTTTCCCAGTATGGCAGTGCTTATGTACTTAAGAATTATTAGGAAAGAAATAGAGAATAAAACAAAGAACATCATTGTGTCTCTGTATTGTTCCATTGGGCAACTCCACCTTGAGAGCTATGTACAGTTCAGATCACCACATCACAAAAAAGATTCAGCAGAATTAGAAACGGTTCGGAGAAGAGTGACCAAAATGAGAAAGGGGATGGAAAAGAGGGTAGGGCTCTTCAGTTTGGAAAAGAGGTGACTAATAGAATTATGATAGAAGCATAGGAGCCAATTCTGTGGGAGCCAGTGGGTCTGAACATCTCTAAAATTGAGCAGGCTTCTTCACTGTGAGGCCCTTTTAGAAAGGCGTGGTAGGCTCTACATATGTGCAGTCCGAACCAAATTAAGACTACCGCCGGGCTAGCACGCCCTCCTGGTGGTAATTTCAGATTTGGCATGCCCATACCGCCGGGACAAATTATTTATTTATTTTCTATCACATGTGACATTTCCAGCATTAATCAGCAGTTGGCGCATGCGCTGACCGGTCATTGCATGTGTGTAGCGTGTGAGCCCTTACCTCTAGATCGATGGGTGACATTCAGGGCTCAGGCAGTAAATAGGCGTGTGCTGGTTTCAATTTTACCACAGGCCCTTTTCCCAGCTCTTTTTCCCCAGATGCGGTAAAATCTGGCCTGGGGCGTGCCAACAACACACGCCCACACTACCACAGGCCACTTTTTGTCACGGCTTAGTAAATGGACCCCCGTGTCCAGGGAGAGGTCATTTATTTACATATTTATTTATTTATTTGTTGGGATTTATTAACCGTCTTTATGAAGAGATTCACCTAAGATGGTGTACAACATGTACAGTATAACATAAAAACTTGCAATTTTGTTAACAGCATAACAATAGTAAAATAACCAAATATAAACATAAATACAATAAATGAGCTAAACTTGAAAATAGTAAACTGAAATCTAATAAAAGGACTACCATGAAACAGTACCAAAAATATACACATTTAACAGCACTGGAATTCAAGTATCAGCGATATAATATAATGTTAGCAATAATACTAATGATTCACCTAATAAGCATGCATTAGAACATTCAACTAACATAAAGATTTTCCACAGTATGGCTTACCATATAGCTGAGGGACCAAGAAGAGATATATGATGGGAACAAGATGTGTGGTACAGAGTCAGTTGGGATAATTTGATGGTTAGCTAAAAACTAACTCAAGGCAAGTTTTTGTATAGTTAAGCAAGAGATTTGTTTGTTTGTTTGTTACATTTGTATCCCACCTTTTCCTACCTATTTGCAGGCTCAATGTGGCTTACATAATACCGTAAAGGCGATTGCCAAGTCTAAGGAACTGATCCAAGTTACAGTGTATGTAGCAAGCCAGTCCAGTGCAGAATGTACTATTTGGCACCTGAATCATTTTGAAACGTTGTTGCCTATGGATAGAGGTCTATAAAAGCATGAATAGAGTGTAACAGGTAAGCACAAATGTTTGTATTCTTTCAAAAAGTACAAAGACTTGGGGGACACACTATGACGTTTCTAAGTAGTACATGTAAAACAAAAGGAGAAATATTTTTACACATGATGCAAGGTTAAGTTGCAGAATTTGTTGTGGAGCATGTAGTAAAAGCAATTAATGTAGCTGGTTTTGAAAAAGGTTTAGTCAATTTCCTAGTGGAAAAATCCTTCAATCATTACTAAAGTAGACCTGTATTATCCCTTGGGATATGTAGCATAGACCCTTGCTATGTTCTGGAATCCTGCAAGGTTCTCGTGCCCTGTATTAGCTACTGTTAGAATACTGGACTTGATAGACCTTTGGTTTGACCCAATATGGCTAGTGTTCATGCACCACTGTTGTCAAAGCTCCTTCTGGAACCCCAGAAAAGATTGGCACTAAGCGGAATTCTATGAAGGGTGCAGGTCCTGTATAGAATGGGCTTAGTGCCAAGTCATGTGCCCTAACTTTGAGTGCCAAACTTTATACCTTCTGAATCCTGGTATAAATGCTGGTCCCCAAGGTGGGCAGACTGACTCATTATTCTGTAACAATCTGCACGACTTTTCAGAACACCCCTGACACACCCATGCCCCTCCCATGGCCATGCCTCCTTTTGAGGTGTGTGCTATAGGATTTGGGCACCAAGCATTATAGAACAGCGCATAGCAAATCCTAATTGGTGCCAATTAACATCAGTAATTGGTTGTTAATAATCAATTATTGTTCTCTAATGCAGTGGTTCCTAAAACCTGGTCCTGGAGGCACCCCAGCCAGTCAGGTTTTCAGGATACCCATAATGAATATTCATGACAGAGATTTGCATGCAGTGGAGGAAGTGCATGCAAATCTCTCTCATGAATATTCACTGTGGTTATCCTGAAAACCTGACTGGCTGGGGTGTTTCCAGGACTAGGTTTGGGAGCCACTGCTCTAATTGAGGAGTGGCCTAGTGGTTAGGGTGGTGGACTTTGGTCCTGGGGAACTGAGGAACTGAGTTTGATTCTCACCTCAGGCACAGGCAGCTCCTTGTGACTCTGGGCAAGTCACTTAACCCTCCATTGCTGCATTGAGCCTGCCATGAGTGGGAAAGCGCAGGGTACAAATGTAACAAAAAAAATTGCTCGCTTGCCAATTAAGTTGCACAAGCATCTTGGGATCGTGGCCAAATCTGTTTACACTTTCAAACAACAATAGAACCAGGGGACACAAGATGAAGCTAGAATATGGTAGATTTAAAACAAATAGGAGAAAGTTTTTCTTTACTCAGTGTGTAGTTGGACTCTGGAACTCGTTGCTGGAAAATGTAGTGACAGCAGCTGGCCTTACGGAGTTTAAAGGGGTTTGGACAGATTCCTGAGGGAAAAGTCCATTGAACATTATTAAAAATTATTATTTTTTTTTTTTTTTGGGGGGGGGGGGGTTGCTGGATTCTTGAAGCCTGGATTGGTCGCTGTCGGAGACAGGATGCTGGGCTTGATGGACCCTTGGTCTTTTCCCAGTATGGTGGTGCTTATGTTCTTATGTTCTTATATATAGAATCCTGCTGCCTGCAAACATTCACTTCCTCATAGCTGGTTCCTGCTGAAACCGCCGGCTTTCTCGTCTTCATGGCAGCCCTTTGCTGATATTGTCGGCTCTGCTTCCCTGTGATTCCCTGTCCACCAGCCTAACCGAGACTTTGCGAGTCAAGACCTGATTTTAGACTTTTTCCTTCCTTCCTCCTCTTTCTGCTTTCCTCTCCCTGCCCACTCATTAATTTGCTTTTAGATTGTATTTATATTCCCTTCCTCTTTCTGTTCCTTCTACCCTTCCATTTCCCATTGTCTTTGATTTAATTTTATTTATTAGTTCATTGTAAGCCGCTTTGGGGCTGCAACACTGTGGCAAAAGGCGGGGTATAAATGGCCTAAAATAAATAAATAAATCCGGGGGCAAGTATATATGTAAATATTGGTATTCTCAGGGCTGGCTTAACACATGAGCCAAGTGAGGCACTGGCTTAGGACAACAAAGCTCAAGGGCACTAAAAGTCTGCATCACTGGATTACTCTTCAAGGCGGCCACTGTGCTCTCTGCCTTGCACTGCCATCAGCACAATTATGTCTGTTCTCACATTTAAATCTGCAATGATGCCAGTGGCAGTACAGGGAATCTGAAATCCCTCAAATCTATGGTGATCCAGTGGGCCTGATACCCTCCCCTTTCCAAACCACCTCCTTCTCCTCCTCCCCACCCTGACATTCCTCCTTCCAGAACCCTGACTTACCCCAAGGGACTCGGGGGGGGGGGGGGGGCAGGAGCAATACCCACTCACTCATGTCTCAGGGGCTGCCTTCTTCAGAATGGTTCTGGTGGCCCCTAGCAGTAGCCTCTCAGTACTGACACTGAGGGTTCAAATTGTCATATAAGGGCATTTAAAAAACAAACACTGAACCATTTAAACTGCAGTTATCCAAGGTCAGTTCTTGAGTGCTGAAAAAAGGCCACACCTCCATTGTATACAAATCTCTCTCATGCACTCTGAGTACATTTGGGATATGACAAGAGAGCTTGCCAAACTGAGCAATCTAAATGCTGTCTATCTGCAGTTCATATTGAAAGTGCAAGGAGTATGTTTAAGTCCTTTAAACAATTTAAGAAGAAACATTGGTGTAGTAGTGACATCATATATCTTTTGTTTACCCCTGACGCAGTCTGTGAATGAAATGTGGTCACGTCCGGTTTTAATCTATAATAAATTGGGGGGTTTTTTCTACAACTTCTTTGCTTCCAAGTATTTAATCTTCAGTTTGGCAAGCTCTCTTGTTTGTCCTATGGGCTTTCTTCATTGCCTAGCCTTTGTGTGTGCCTGTTCATTTGGGTTGTCCTGAAAATCTGGCCTGTTTGCAGCCATACAGGACTGAACTTGCACAAGCCTGATTTAAACGTTTTCTTCCAAGCTGGCATAGACAATGTTTGATGAGCATGAGACAGGAAAGCATTATTAGCCCGGTAGTGAGTTAATGCCAAGTACAATCTGTTGTAGCCAATAAGACATCCTGAAGGTCTACACAACTGTGGTTCTCATCTCAGTCCAACTCAGTCTCTAACTGGTTCACTTTATAGGCTATTTAGAGTGAATATGGAGGAGGTATATTTATGTCTCTCATGTGTAAGACTGAGATTAAAATATTTAAATATCTGTTATGAATAGGGCTGTACCAAATATTCAATTCGGCCCAGAATACATTAAATTTGCATATGAATAATCTTGAGTTCTGCTATGATAAATCCTACTGAAATAAACACTTGATCTCTGATTTTCACATTGCTTCTTTTATTATTTGTTATGTTAAAGCTCAATGCACATTATCCCCTGGATTGTATGTAGCGCGACTGAAATTGCGTGCGCAAATCCAGTCATATTCTATATTTGCATATGTAACTTTAATTAGTTAACATGCCAGTCAGCACTGATAATTGCCATTTAACAATTATTGACACTAATTGGCATTAATTAGAATTTACGCGCACAACTGTATAAGCGTATTCTATAATGTGACGAATGAAAATTCTGTCACATAGTTGAAAAGGCATGGCCATGGGTGTGGAATGGGTGGGTCATGGGCATTTTTAAAATCTATGCGCATTGTTGTAGAATAAATCTGGTCTGCATCTAATTTTGGCGTCAGGATTTGCACCAAGTTTTACTTGGTATAACTGCCCACGACTAAGTTTAGTCACGTGGACGGCCGCTCGGCAGATTCTATAAACCACACAGAAATTTAGGCTTATTCTATAAAGTATGCCTAAAATAAGGTGTAATTCATAGAATACGAATAGGTGTTTTTCATTACAGTGCCAATTTTTTAGGCATGATATACAGAATCTAGCCCTATTCGATATTCGTATTCGGCTGAACGCTATTTTTCATTATTCATACTTGGCAGAATAGTAACATATGCTATTCAGTACAGCTCTACTTATGAATAATCATTTTGGATATCCTGAAAACCAGACCAGTTGATGGGAGGAGTGGCCTAATGGTTAGTGCAGCAGGCTTTGATCCTGGCAACTTGGGTTTGATTCCCACTGCAGGACCTTGGGCAACTCACTTAACCCTCCATTGCCCCAGGTCCAAAAACTTAAGATTGTGAGTCCTCTAGGGATACAGTATGTACATATAATGTATACAGCACCACCTATGTCCAGTAGCACTATAGAAGTGATTAGTAATAGTAGATTAAGGGGGGTTAGCAGGAAGGAGTTGAAAACTAATTTACTGAGAGATCCAGGACAGAAAGAAAAAAAAAAAAAAGCACAGCATTCCTTAAAGCAAGCATTTATGAATCTTCAGCTGCATTTCCAGATGAGCTGCAGCTACATTTCTTGAGAATGTTTATTTTGGGTAAACTCCTTGGGCATACAAGGAGTGACTTTTCAGTGGAACCATGTGTAGCCCGAAGTAAATATCAGTAGGTTACTAAAGTGCAAATTAATCGTAATACCTTGTTCTCTAAAGTCCAAGAATAAACAAAAAGTTTACTTTATAAGCACATAATGATTATGCCATCTAGCTAAGAATACTAGCTACTGTTTGTATGGTAAATAGACAAAATAATGATGATAAACTGAATGGGGAAAAGCAAACTAATTAAACCAGCTGTCTCCAATACTTTCCTCAAAATATCAAGTTTGGATCTGTTTCATGATGGGATTTTTTTTTTTTTTTTCATTTTTAGGGCCAGATATAGCTTTTCTTGGAAAAGCTCCTACTTGGTAACCTGGGTGTTTGAGGTGACAGCTTCAGAACATATTGTACTGGAAGGCTGTCTGGTCAGTGTTGATAAACAGAAACCAAACCAAAATTAAATTAAAATACCTTCCTTAAACTGCATCAGAACAGCACGGTTAATGTTGAGCGGTTCAGGAGGTTCCTATTGCAGCAACTGTACAACTGCCTGTTGGATAACTGAACTGAGAGAAAAAGGGGGGTGTTAATTTAAAAATATAACATTTGCTAAGTTTAATATTCTCAGTCCTATTTTATATTGAATGTCGAAATCAGAAGTGAAACAAATAAAAAAAAAAAAGCAGAGATGGCCAGGGGGATAATAATGCCACTGAAGCCACATTTAGGTTAATAATTTATTGATGACCTGACAACAGCCATGTTTTGGCAAGTGCCTGCATCACAGGGCCTTGATTGTCAATGTGAGTAAACTTAATATGTTTTTCACCTACCTTGATCCAGCAAAGATACTGCTACACTATTCAAAACAGTGTTGAAACAGTCTTCACAAGCTTGAAAATCAAGGATCCTTAATGCAGGCACTTGCAGAAACACAGATGAGTCCGGTAATCAATAAGGCAAGAGTGTAGCCAGCCCTGTTACTCTGGATGGGCCCACGGTTAAGTTGGGTGGGCCTTCCCAAACTAGCCTCCCCCCTCTTTATCCTACATCTTGCTCCCTCTCCTCCACCCCAGGTCTGGCATTTGCTACGACAGCCACCTGCTCATCCTCCATCTCCTGTGTACCTCAGTTACTTCATGTGTAGTGGCAATGACACACATCCACTACCTGCACCGGCTTCGCAGGCTTCCCTCTGCCACATTCCACCCTCACTGACGTTGCTTCCTTTTTCTTTTTGGTGGGACATGGCAGAGGGAAGACGACTGCAAGGCACGCGCAGGCAGCGGATGCGCATCGCTGCCCCTGCCTGTGAAGTTGGTGAGATATACCAGGAAGGGAGAGGTTTTGAAAGGGGGGGGGGGGAGTTTCCAGGTCGTGGGTGAGCGTGGGGTAAATGCTGGATCCAGATGAGGGAGAGAGGGGAGTAAGGTGACCACTACTGAATTATCTTGGGTGGGCTTGAGCCAAGGCCCACCCATACCTATGCCACTGCAATAAGGGGTCTTTTACTAAGCTGTGGAATTGCAGGTAGGCCTGAGAAGCCTCTCTTGTATGTTGGAGGGAAGTGGGAGTGGTTGCATGGTCGAGAGGAGGGAAATTGAAGTAGCATGATGGGGGAGGGGATCAGGCCTTGAGGGGAGGGGGAATTGGATGGACTCTGGATTTTTTTTTTCTTTTTGTTATGTGGGTCCCATCCGATATTCATCCGTGACTAGCATAGTTAAGCACAGGAATTTAGGACAGCCCAACTTTGCCTACTGTACCACCCCTGACTGCCCACTTTTTTGTTGGTCGGTCAGAACCAAATAGCACTGCCCAGTTAAGTGCCGCTGAACATTAGCGGTTGAGCAGCCTGAGTGATTTAAACATGCAGGTGCCTCTCCTGCTTGCTTAAATCGGCCCAAGAGTGCATAACTATAAGTGGGGCTGTCATGTACCTGAGACATCAAGGTTGGAGCCAAGCCTTCACCCCTCAAACAAACTGTATACTTTCCTTCTGACTTCCACACTTTGGACACATCTACACTTTGGGCACGCCTACACTTTAGGCATGCCTACTCTGACGTCAGATGCCTTCACTTTAAAACCAGGAACTTCTCATTACTTCATTGCCTGAGCTGCAACCTTCTTGGTGTCTGGTGTGTTTATCTTCTTGCTGTTCTGTCTGACCCGACTTCTGCCTGAACCTGACCTCTGCTACATCGCTTCCTGACCAGACTACTGCCTGGACCTGACCTCTGCTAGATCGCCATAGCCGCTGAGAGGGGGTGGCAGGGGAGACAACATTCCCCAGGTCTGGGCCTCCAAGGGGGGCCCGGCGCCACAGTCCCACCCGCCCTCCGTCGTCGACCATCTGCCACCGGGCCGGGCTCCCTGCATTGAAATCACAGCACCTCTCACCTCCGTGTGAAAGCGCTGCAGGCAGCAGGGCAGCAGATCGCCTCCCTTTGGGCCTCCTTTCCTCTCTGTGTCCTGCCCTCGTCTGACGTAACTTCTGCGGGGGCGGGACACAAGGAGGGAAGGAGGGCCGAAGGGAGGCGATCTGCTGCCTGCAGCATTTTCACACGGACGTGAGAGGCGCTTTGATTTCAATGTAGGGGGCCCGGCCCGGTGTCGGACGGAGGGGGGTGCGGCGGCGGTGACCTCGGGGGGTGGAGGGGGGAGCGGCAGCAGTGACCTCAGGGGCGGGGATGCGGGGGCAGCCTTGCCCCGGGCCCGGTCCAGTCTTTCGGCGGCCCTGTAGATCGCTTCCTGACCTGACTGCTGCCTGGACCTGACCACTGCAGGATTGCTGCCTGACCTGACTATTGCCTGGAACTGACTACTGCTGGATCGCCGCCTGCCTTGACCACTGCCTGGTACTGACTTCTGCTCTGCTCTGTCTTTGCCTCCTTCTGTCTGAGCCATGTCCTCCTCGCCTGATTTCCTAAGTCCTGTTGACTACCTGAACCCAGGGGCTCAACCGCTGGGGAATGGTGGTAGGAGAAAGGAGGTGATGATGCCCCTGTGTAAGACTCTGCTGAGACCTCATTTAGGACCCGATGCTCAAACATAAAAGCGGCTGCTAGAGGCCATTAGTGCCATACTGGTGCCCTCCATCTACCTGGGCAGAATGTTCAGAGGTGATCTCAACATTTGACCTAAATGTTGAGATTTAGCCAGCCCCAACTGTATTATCGAAAGAGAAGGTGGCAGGCCATCTTTTTCGATAATACAGTTGGCACCGCCCCTTTGCGTAGCCGGCCCCGAAGATGGCCAGCCATATAGATGGCCAGTGCCGTTCAATTATGCCCCTCAAAGGGACTTAATCAATACACTTTAACACATATTCTAAGACGTCCTGTGCACCCTAAAAATTGTGTGCTATAGAATGAGTATGTATAAATTCAAGTGGTCCAGAAATTTGTTTACATGAGCACATTAAAATTAGCTTGCGTAAATGAAGCTTTATTGGTTGTAAACTAAATGTCTTGGTGTATTTTTCCCAAATATTGTTTGTTGAGGGGTTCTTTTACCAAGCTGCGGTAATAGGGACCCTGTGGTAGTGGCAGGGGCCACTTTTGCTGCACGCTGAGGCCCTTTTCACCTCCGTGAGTAAAAAGGCCAAAAAAAAAAAAAAAACAGAAATGGCCATGTGGTAAGATTTCACTTACTACATCGCCTTTTGGGAGAGGGGGAGGGGAATGGACCACTTACCACTATCCATAGAGGTGGCAGTAAGTACTCCTGTGCTAACTCAGCGGTGCTGCCCAATTACCACCGGGTTAACACCCGCAGAAATATTTTTCAAATATTTCACTATCCTCGGAAATACCACACGCTAGGAGGGTGGAACTACCGCCGGCACACAAGTTGGGCCAGCGGTAGCTCCAGATTGGCCTGCGGGAAGCCTGCAGTGGGCTTACTGACGATTTGTAAAAAAGCCCCTGAATGCTACCTAAAAGAATTAAATTTAATACCTGCCTTAGATCAGTTAGGGCCCTGCTTACTAAGATGTGTTAGCATTTTTAACACGCCTACAATTAGCGTGCACGCTAACTGTGTAGGCGCCTATAGGTATATTGTAGGCGCATACACGGTTAACGCACATTAAAAACACTAATGCGCCTATAACGTGTCTTAGTAAACAGGGCCCTCAATTTGTCAACATTCACATTATCGAACAGGCTTAGCTAGCTACAACAGAAGCCTAGAAATATAAAGACCATATATAGGAGATAACTTTGTAAACATGTACCCATAACACCTTGAAGAAGAATGTATTTGTCAAATCTAGATACAACCAACATACACTTTTTTTTAGAATTTTTGTTCATTTATATGTCTATTTCTATTCTCAAACAACATTGCAGAAGCTCTTCAAGAAGTGCTGCATACCTCATAATAGCTCTTTGGGTATCACAGAGCTTCTAGGATATTGTTTTACACCTCACAGTGTTCAAGAAGCAGAGATTCCATAATTTATTTTTTTATTCAGATTTTGCTCACACCTTTTTCAGTAGTAGCTCAAGGTGAGTTACATTCAGGTACACCACGTGTTTCTCTATCCCTGGAGGGCTCACAATCTAAGTTTGTACCTGAGGCAATGGAAGGTTAAGTGACTTGCCCAAGGTCACAAGGAGCAGAAGTGGGATTTGAACCGGCCAGCTCTGGATATCAAGACTGGTGCTCTAACCACTAAGCCACTCCTCCACTCTAGAGTGTACTTGGACAGTCTTTCTTTCTTTCACTTTGTGGTTAGTTTGGCTAATCAGCAAAACAGCAATTTTTGTGAGTGGTTTATGACTAACCACAGAAGTATGTGCTTTGTTTAATTGGTTTATGAAAATGTAGAGGGGTTTGGTCCAACAGAGCAGAACTAGAGAGACTCTTATAGAATATCACTACTGCCTCTCCCACCCAACAGACCCTTTGCTGTTTGGAGGAGGAATGTCTTCAAATATTGAACTCCTCGAGGTTGGTCTTTTCTCTTTTGAAATATAGGAGCAAACTCAAATGGCACATTTGAGGTCTAATTGCATCTACTCTGTGAGGTGCCCAGGTCTTAACCAGTATGAGCCTTAAATCTGGTACAAGCTCAAAGTTTGTTAAACAAACAAATGCTTTCTATTTTATAGGATATTCCTCAATTCTGAGCGAAAACTAAATGCTGGAAGTTCTCCCGCTTAGTCAGTCTCACTTAGGGATAAAAGTACTACAAATTGAGATTCTGCCATTCTAATCATTAGCAAAAGTCTTCTAATTAGCATAGACTTAATAACATGCAAAATAATGCAGAATTTATTTTCTGAGAAACAAGTTAATCCCTGAGGTTCTATTAGTCTGTTCTTCAGTTTTACATGTTATGATTGCTTAAATTCTTTTGAATAATTAGCTTCATTTTGATTTTAATAGGCTTCAGACTGCTTTGTTCTCATCTTATTATATATCTGGGTGGATTTTCCACGTTTCCATTTGATATTGTGATTAGAGTTCCCTCTCCATATATGGCTAGATCATTGGAATTTGAATATAGTTGGTTCACTTTATTTAATTATGCTATCCTTGTTTTCCAATGCTGATTCCTAACAAGATTTATTTACTTGGCCTACTTGTTTAAAATAATAATAATAATAATAATAATAATAATAATAATAATAATAATAATAATAATAATAATAATAATAATAAAGTGAAATAGTATATGAATAAAGTACTAAAATAAATATATGAATTCAGTATTAACAACCAGCTTATAAGATAATTCCAAACAAAATGTTAACATAGTCAACATTACAATGCACGAAAGAAGGCCTGAGCATAAAATCAACAAACAAAAGTAAAAAATCAAAGAATAGAATGCTGATATAGCTAATGTAAAGAACTGATATGCATTATACATCATAATATCATAATTTCTTTAAAAAATTAAAAATGACAACCATACATAATGGGAGATAACAACCATATGTCTTATCAAGTTCCTATCTCTACTAATTGCTCAGGTCTACAGTTTCTTCCTCTCCCTCAGAGATCCTCTATGCTTGCCCAATGCTTTTCTGAATTCATATACTAACCTTGTAAGTAGCACCTCTACTGTGAGGCTGTTCTATGCATCCACAAGCGTTTCTGTAATTAAATATTATCTTAGACCAACTTAATCTAGTTTATATTTATTTATTTATTTATTACATTTGTATCCCACATTTTCCCACCTATTTGCAGGCTCAATGTGGCTTGCATAGTACCGTAAAGGCGTTCGCTAATTCCGGTATAAACAGTTACACAGTGATTTTGTGGTAGAATAAGGTTCATGTGGAACAAACATATTAGGAGGAAGAGTTACGTTATGCCCATTACGTGCTTTGGTTTCGTAGTAGTCCTTTGAAAATGTGGTCTTCACAATTACACAGAGAAGCAAATGAGATCTCACCATGCTGGCCGTTCCTCTCCTTATGCATTCAGGGCTCCTTTTACTAAGCCATGGTAAAAAGTGGCCTGCGGTAGTGCGAGCATATCTCTTGGGCATGCACTGGGCCATTTTTTTTACCGCGTCTAGGAAAAAGGACCTTCTTTTAAGGGTACGGAAAATGGGCGTGCGCTAAAATTGAAACCAGCATGCATCTATTTTCGATCTGAGACCTTATTGCCACCCATTGATCCAGCAGTAAATTCTCAGTGCTACCAATAAGCGAGGTAAGCATGCAGCACACGCCAACTGCTGTTTACTGCTGGGTAAGTGGCCCACAGTAGAAAATAATTTTCTATTTTCTACTATGGGCCACTTACCCAGCAGTAAACAGCAGTTGGCGTGTGCTGCATGCCAAATTCGGAATTACCACCCGGCTCATGTGCTAGTGCCGATTTGGCACATGCTGTATGTGCATAGGCTGTTATGCAGCTTAGTAAAAGGGCCTCTCAAGCATTCTTCTGGCTTTTGTTTTTACCTCTTCTACCTATTCAGTCACCTTAAAGTCATCAGATATGATTCTGCTCTTGTTTCATACTGTGTTGTTCCCTTGGGTGTCTACCCTGTTTATTTATTTAGATTTTGCTCACACCTTTTTCAGTAGTAGCTCAAGCTGAGTTACATTCAGGTACTCTGGTTATTTCTCTGTCCCAGGAGGTCTCACAATCTAAGGTTGTACCTGAGGCAATGGAGGGTTAAGTGAGTTGCCCAAATCACAAGGAGCAGCAGTGGGATTTGAACTGGCTACCTCTGGATTGCAAGACCGGTGCTCTAACCACTAGGCCACTCCTTCACTGTTGCTCTGCATGATCACAATGTTCTGACATTTATTACAGGTCTACCTTATTCCCACTATTTTCAGTGGTTCTACTCTAGGTTTTTCCCAGCAAACACCATGCAGAAATATTCATACAGCATTTTTTCCTCATCAGTCTCTACATACTCCACCCCTTCATTTCTGAATCTCATGAAATGTTTGTACCGTAAAGCAGGCTGTCATTAGAGTGATAAAACCAGGTCACTTGTTCTGGTCCTGTTAGAAAACTATAGCAGCTTCTTTTTCCTCTTGCTTTGTTTTACTTTCCTTACGCAAAAGGTTTGTTGCCTTTATAGCACCTATCTCAAGGGGTATTTTACTAAACATTAGCTCGAGTTATCTGCAGCAGGGCCCCATAGGAATAAAATGGGACCTGCTACTGATAATTCAAACTAACCTATATAGTAAAAGACCCCCTCAGTTTGGCCCACTGCTCTCTTATGTCCCCTAGATTTTCCCATCCAGTTAATGATTACTTGAGGTACTCCCCCATCATAACAACATTAGTTTTCCTAAAATCTAAGACCTTTACCTTTGAATAAACTGTCACCACCTGTGCCCTAATACTGAACCATACCATCTGAAGAAGATCATTGGATCCCAGATTATTACCCCCAGGACATCAGAAATATTCTCCCTGTTTGTAAGCACCAGGTCCAGTATGTCTCCCCCCCAGCGGCATACCAAGGGCGGGGCGGTGGGGGCGGTCTGTCCCGTATACACGCTGCTGGAGGGGTGCAGAGAGCAGCCATGTGCCTGTCGGCTCCGCTGGTTCCCTGCTCCCTCTGCCTCGGAACAGGTTACTTCCTGTTCCGGGGCAGAGGGAGCAGGGAGCCAGCGGAGCCGAGAGCCACGCGGTTGCTCCCAACAGCTAAGAATGCACCCGGGGGGTCATTGCGCTAGGGTGGGGTCATGCTGCACCCGGGGGGGGGGGGGGGTGTGCATCAGCAATCTGCCCCGGGTGGCAGCTGACCTAGGATCATCACTGCTCCCCCCATATAGGTTCTATTACTATTTGCAGAAACAATTCTATCTGCAGACATTCCAGGATCTGCCTACTTCTGCATTGAAATCACTGCGTAATAGCTCTTCTCCTTTTATAGCAATTGTGTGAATACTTTTCATTAAACCTCTATCTATTATCGCTTCTGCTTATGGAAGAGGTCTGTATATCACACCTATATATATATATAAATAAATAAATGCTCCCTTTCATCTTTCCAGATTAATGCACAGCTCTGCTCCTGACCTTGTAAGCCCTGGAGATCTATTGCTTTAATATTATTTTCATAAATAGATAGGTATTTATCTATATATAGATCTATAGGTTACAGATAACTGCAAATCAGTTGCTTGCTTTTTCATAAGATACAAACTGACTAGGGGATAAGCCATGACAGCATATTTAAAACAAATCATAGAAAATATTTGTCCACACAATTAAGCTCTGGAATTCATTGTCAGAGGATTTACGAAAAGCAGATAGCATACCTAGGTTAAAAAAATAAAATATGGTCAAGTTACTGAAGGAAAAGTCCATAAACCATTTAACAATTTAACCATTTAAACTTGGGAAAATCAACTTCTTATCCTGGGTGCTATTTGCATTTTGGGTTCCTACCAAGTACTTTGGCACCATTGGAAACAGAATATTAAGTTTAAAGGATCTTTAGTTTGATCCAGTATAGCAGTTCTTATGTATATCATGTCTGTTTGGCAGATACATGTCTTGATGCCTCTCGGAGAGGATTCACCAGCCACCATTTTCCAGGCACAGTAGATGCTAATCCTGAGCTTTGAGGTTTCTCTTCCTTCACTCTTCCATGGCTATGGTTTTTCAGCTCAAGTGAATGTGGTCTTAGGGTGTAATTCAACTGACATCGATAAAATACTTCTTAGGTATCTAAGATGGAAAATTCCAGAAAAGAGGAAAGGAAAATTGGGCTGCAAGATAACACATGGGCACATATTATTAGAGTAGTTCTCATTGCCATTGGTACTTCTCAGCCTCCTGCAGGTGTCTTTCACATTGAACCAGTTCTTCACTGTGGATCAGAATATCGATCTAGACAGAGGCCGAAGTATTAACAGGGACATCAGCTTTGGTAACGCAGTGTTCCCCAGCCATCTTTCTGCTACTAGGAGCTTGGGTTGATGGAATGAGACAGACCTGTCTAAATTGCTGACTTTTACCTTAGTGTCCTACAAGCAAAATCAGTTAACCTCTTTTCTGTAATATCTAATAGCTCCATATTCTGTAACCCCATTTGCTTGTTTATGGGTGATTATGAGATACAGAGCATTTTTCATATTCTTTAAAATTATCAAATAGGTTTATATAAGTAAGAGGTAAGTGTGGTTCCCTTTGTAAAATCTTACTGCCTAGGGTACAACAAAGGAGTGATCAATTAAACATATTTACCTTACGATCCAAGATATTGCTAATCAGGATCCCTCTGAAATGTACTTTATATTTTATTTTCTCAGATAACCAACAATTGATCTGTATTACTTCCTTATTTATTCTTCACTTCCAACTAGTGCCAAGTAATTCTGTCTAATTCAATCCCTAAATAGTGAGCCAGTCTGTTTAATAAGCTTGAATGATGAGGTGGGTGGAAAGGAGGAAACTAATATCTCAGAACTGCTATGACTTCAAACTAATGGGGTCATTTTACTAAGGTGTGCTAACAGATTTAGCATGCGCGAAATGGTAAGACAACCATAGGAATAATGGGTGTCTTATCGTTTAGCGCTCGCTAATGATTAAGGGCCCTGTTTTTATTATTATTTATTTGTTACATTTGTACCCCACATTTCCCCACCTATTTGCAGGCTCAATGTGGCTTACATGGTACCGTATAGGCTGTTGCCAGTTCGGTTGGTAACAGATACAAAGTTATGTTGTGAACAGATGAGGTAGATTTGGATCAAGTATCATGGGGTCAAAAGAGGTGAAGATTATAAATTGTCCAGTACGATCATTAGTTACGTTGGATTGTTGGGATAGGCTTTTTTGAATAGGTGAGTCTTGAGTGATTTTCTGAAATTTACGTGGTCATGGATTATTCTCACTGTACTTGGGAGTCCGTTCCATAGTTGTGCGCTTATGTAGGAGAAGTTAGATGCGTAGGTTGTTTTGTATTTTAGTCTTTTACAGATTGGGTAATGTAGGCTTAGGTATGATCTTGATGATTTGATTCTGTTTCTGGTTGGTAGATCTATTAGGTCTATCATGTAACCTGGTACTACGCCGTAGATGATTTTTGTGCACCAAGGTGCAGATTTTGAAGATAGTCCTTTCTTTGATTGGGAGCCAGTGCAGCTTTTCTCGTAGGGGTTTGGCGCTTTCGAATCGAGTTTTACCATATATCAGTCTGGCTACTGTATTTTGGGCGGTCTGGAGTTTTTTTGTGAGTTGTTTACTAAGACACGCTAGCGTTTTTAGCGTGTGCTAATGCTAGAGACACCCATATATTCCTATGGGCATGTTTAGCATTAGCATGCACTAAAAATGCTGGCATGCCTATAGCACGGCTTAGTAAACAGGGCCGTAGTGTGCTAAATCTGTTAGCGCACCTTAGTAAAAGGACCCCAATGTTATTAGCCTTTCTCTTTAAACTAAATTTTTTTAAAAACAGCAAAAAAAATATCTTACTTCCTAAAATATCCTTCTAAGCAAGCAACAAAAACAACCCAGCAAATTGAAAGTGTAAACAAATATCCTATTTTCAAAAATTAAATACTTGGGTTTGTCCCTGTGGTAGTGGTAGACATTTCTTGGGTCTGCTAGGATTTATTTAGCATTATGATCCTGATTTTTAAGCATATCATCTAACAGTACTATTCAGTGGCATAGCCAGACCTGACATTTTGGCTGAGCCCAGAGCTAATATGGGTGGGCACTATATATATATATATATATATATATATATATATATATATATATATATATATATATATATATATATATATATATAATAGAGAGAGAGAGAGAGAGAGAGAGAGAGAGAGGCTGGGCTGGGCTGGCAGCTGCTGCTGCTTAGCAGTAAAGTTACCGAGGCAGATTTGATTCTCCTTTCCCAATTCCCATGTTTCCAGGGCAGGGCCAGGCTGAGGCTCGCACACTAGTTCAATCAATAGTCTCAACCCAGCGTGCACATGCAGCTATTTTTTAGCCTGCCCTCAGATGCCACGAGCGAGCGGATGGAGGCGGAGCCGACTGGAGCGAGAGAGAGGCTGAGCACACCGCCGCGCACAGCCACATCACCGTTACCGCATAGGATGGAAGGAAGTTGGAACAACTACGATGCGCTGTGCAGCCGCGATGCGACCTGTCTGTAACTGCATTTTTCAGTGCCGAGCCGAAGGTAGGTGGGCTGATGAGCCTGAGAGATCAAATCAGCTGAGCCTGAGCAGGTGCCCGCGACGTGGTACATACGCTGCTGCAGTCAATGCACTGTGCGCTTGGGTGGGTGGGCGGACCTGAGCCGAAATCGGGCTGGAGCCTGTGGAGAGATCAGCTGAGCCAGTGGGTGCCGTTTCTGCCGTGGTACGGCAGGTACACTAGGCTGCTGAGTGTGTGTGCGCTTGGGTGGGCGGGCCTGAGCCGAAATTGGGTGGGCCTGGGCCCACCCAGGCCCACCCTTAGCTATGCCCCTGGTACTATTAGCTTTCCTCTTTGAGCTTCTATAAATTAAAGTTAGAAAACCGTCATCATAGCTCATGTTAAACTGAATCTCACCGACATTTATCTCGACTACAACAGTGCTGTCTTAGCATTACACATTTTACAGGGCTGTGGAAAAATAGTATTGGTAATTAAATTCTTTCTCGCTGAATGCTAAGAACAATTAATAACAATTATTATAATGGGGGTGAAAAAATCTGTGTATATTACACCTGGACATTTCTACCAATATTACTAGCAAAATGTTTTTGCAAATATTTATTGCAATGCCCATTTGCAAGATTGAGGGACTCATTTTCAAAGCACTCAGACTTACAAAATTCTATAGGTTACTATGGAGCTCATTTTCAAAAGAGAAAAATGTCCAAAAAGTGGCATACATCTGCATTTGCAAACAAAAAAAAACAGCACCACGGGCCTTTAAAAATGGAACACAGTTCTTTAATGAATGAGCCTTGACAAAAAGACCCGTCACTGTGACCCCTGACGCAGATGCTAGTCACTGAAACACAGCCCGTGTCGGGTCTTTTTGTCAAGGCTCATTCATTAAAGAACTGTGTTCCATTTTTAAAGGCCCGTGGTGCTGTTTTTTTTGTTTGGACTTTAGTTTGTACTTCGTTCCCTCTCTTTTGTTATATACATCTGCATTTGGACATTTTTCTCACAAAAACGTCCAAACTAGTATTTTTGAAACCAATTTTTTGACGATTTGTTTCTATGAAGTCTTTCAGAAGTGCATTAAGATCACAAGGGGAAGTGCCAGGGGTGTGTTAAGGATGGGATCTGGGCATTTCTAACATTTGGACGTTTTTCTGTCATAATGAAACAAAACAAAAACATCCAGAGCTATAAGTTGGACGTTTTGGTCTAAACCTCTTTTATTAATGAATAAGCCAAAAAAAAGTGCTCTAAATAACCAGATGACCACTGCAGGAATAAAGGAAAGACATCCCCTTACCAGGGGCATAGCTAGGTGGGGCCACGGGGGCATGGGCCCTCACAGATTTAGTCCTGGCCCCCCTCTACTTTCGACCCCCCCCCCCGCAGACCCTCCCCCACCCTTTCGACCCCCTCCCCCGCCGCCTCCACCGCCGCAAGGTACCTTAGCTGGCAGTGGTCCCTAACCTCCGCCAGCCTTAGTCTTCTTCAGCACATTCGTTGATCTGTGCTTTGAGTCCTGACATCTAGCAAGTCCTGCACATTCCTTTAAGTGCTCACTGTGGCGGTGGTGGGTCAAAAGTGGCGGGGGAGGGTCAGTGGCAGGGGGAGACGGGCTAAATTGTGCCCCCCACCTTGGGCTCTGGACCCCCCCTCCTGCCAAGGTCTGGCTACGCCCCGCCCCTTACTCCTTCTGTAGTCACTGACCCCCCTCCCACCCTGCAAAGATGTAAATTAATCAGTACATATCAGCCTCTATACCAGCTTCAGATGTTATGGCAAGTCCTATTAGAGCAGCAAGCAGGTTCCTGGAATAGCCAAGTGATGGGTGCAGTGCACTGCAGAAAAGGTGACCCAGGCCCATAATCCACTGTAACTGTATCCACATATAGGTGACACATGCAGCCATAAGGGCTATTGTAGTGGTGTATAGTTGGGTACAGTAGGTTTTTTGTGGGTTTTGAAGAGCTCACCATATAATACAAAGGGGTAATAGTGAGATGTGTACCTAGGACCTTTTATATGAAGTCCACCACAGTACCCCATAGGTGCCCCACTGCTCTGCTGGGATGCCTGTGTGGCCAGGAAAGCTGGCTCCTCCTAAGTCCCAATGGCTTGATTTTGTGTGTTTTTCACTTGGACTTTTTTTTTTGGGGGGGGGGGGGGGAATGGTCCAAAAAGATAGACATACTAAGCACAGCAACATCTGGAGAATGGTCATTTTCAAAGGAAAAAATCAACATAAGTACATAAGTATTGCCATACTGGGAAAGACCAAAGGTCCATCGAGCCCAGCATCCTGTTTCCAACAGTGGCCAGTCCAGGTCACAAATACTTGGCAAGATTCCAAAAATGTACAAAACATTTTATACTGCTTATTCCAGAAATAGTGGATTTTCCCCAAGGCCATTTAATAACGGTCTATGGACTTTTCCTTTAGGAAGCCGTCCAAACCTTTTTAAAACTCTGCTAAGCTAACCGCCTTTACCACATTCTCTGGCAACGAATTCCAGAGTTTAATTACACGTTGAGTGAAGAAAAATTTTCTCCAATTCGTTTTAAATTTACTACATTGTAGCTTCATCGCATGCCTCCTAGTCCTAGTATTTTTGGAAAGCATGAACAGACGCTTCACATCTACCCATTCAACATTTTTCTGATTTGAAAATGGTCATTTTCACTGCTTGATTTTTGGACGTTTTCAGCAAAACATCCAAAGTGGATTCAGATGTCATATCAAAAATGCCCCTCCATGTAAGTTTGTAAGTCTAAGTACTTTGAAAATGTGCCTCTATATCACTTATTATGCATAATTCTATGGCTTCAAACATTTCACACACTATCTATCATATTATTCATAGAACCCAATATTTAGTCGGCTGCAATCAGCATTTTGCTGACCGCTGCTAGCATTATCCCCAGCAATTCATGACAGGCCATGTCCAGTCTCCAGCATTGAATTTCTGGGTATATGGTGCCGATGAAATCATAACCGGTTAAATATGATATTCAGCACTTAACTGACTATGGTGAACTGCATAAAGGGGCGATAAAAAGTGGCTTTTAGCACGTAGGGTAAAATGGCTGATCTTTGTATTTTCCCTATTAATGGCCACATGCTAATTCTCCATGTGCGTGTCCATTAGTGCTTGAGCCCCTACTGCCTCCCAGTATGTAGGTGGTAAGGGCTTATGCATTAAGAATGTGCTAATCGGTTAGCTCATAGTAAAGTAGCTACACTAACCAATTAGAGCATAACACGTTCACTCTCTGCCCCCAGTGCATGTGTGTATCTAAAAATTACTGCGGGATCGATTGTAAGCTCTTTGAGCAAGGACTGTCTTTCTTCTATGTTTGTGCAGCGCTGCGTACGCTTTGTAGCGCTATAGAAATGCTAAATAGTAGTAGTAGTAGTAATGCCTCAGCGCATCTCACGGTAAGCCATGTTTTTGCTGTGGTAAGCATATGTTAGAGTCTACTGCAGCTCAGTAAAAAGGACTCCAAAGATAGGACTGACGTTTATGCAGTTACCTCAGCCAATTAAGGGGTCCTTTGCTAAGGTGTGTCGAAAATGGCCTGCACTGTTGTAGGCGCGTGTATTGGACACACGCAGGTCCATTTTTCAGCTCACCTGCAAAAGTCTTTTTTTTGTCCGAAAATGGATGTGCGGCAAAATAAAAATTGGCGGGCGGCCATTTTGGGCCTGAGACCTTACCGCCACCCGTTGACTTAGCGGTAAGGTCTCACGCATTAACTGGGTGGTATATTGTCAGTACGCGTACACTACCAGTTACCGCCC
Source organism: Microcaecilia unicolor (assembly GCF_901765095.1). NCBI lineage: Eukaryota > Metazoa > Chordata > Amphibia > Gymnophiona > Siphonopidae > Microcaecilia > Microcaecilia unicolor. The sequence goes on along the minus strand of NC_044040.1, from coordinate 46,670,893 downwards.
GGTTAGCGCCATGCGGTAGAAAATAAAAAAATATTTTCTGCCGCGCATATCGGACGCGTGTAAAAAAATGGAATTACCGCCTGGGGCATGCAGTAGCCGGGCGGTAGTTCCAAATTGATGCACGTTGGACACATGTAGGTACCTACGCGCCTTAGTAAATGGGCCCCTAAGTGCTGAATATCATACTTAACTGGCCAAATGCTGACTCTAACCCTGGAATACCCCCAAAACAGCTGGCTTAATGTTGAACACTAACCGGACATTTGCAGAAGCATTATCTGGTAAAGTTACAATTAGCCCTATATAAGGCAAGTTAAAGAGCCAGGAGCCTTTCCTGACTGTTTAAATCTTTTTAAATATTGGGCCTGTAATTTATGTATTTAGATTTTGCTCACACCTTTTTCAGTAGTAGCTCAAGGTGAGTTACATTCAGGTACTCTGGGTATTTCTCTGTCCCAGGAGGGCTCACAATCTAAGTTTGTACCTGAGGCAATGGAGGGTTAAGTGACTTGCCCAAGATGACAAGGAGCAGCAGTGGAATTTGACCTGGCCACCTCTGGATTGCAAGACCGGTGCATACGTGCAGGACGTCAGACTCACAGAAACAGAAGCCTGCGCGGCCGCATTGCTGATCTGCAAGGGCAGGCTTCTACATGGAATGTTGCTAGTGGAATAGCAAAATTCATTCCATGTAGAATCTCAACTAGTAGCAACATTCGAGAATCTCCAATAGTAGCAACAGCAACATTCCAAGTAGAATCTCAAATATTTATTTAGATTTTGCTCACACCTTTTTCAGTAGTAGCTCAAGGTGAGTTACATTCAGGTACTCTGGGTATTTCTCTGTCCCAGGAGGGCTCACAATCTAAGTTTCTACCTGAGGCAATGGAGGGTTAAGTGACTTGCTCAAGATCACAAGGAGCAGCAGTGGGATTTGAGGTGGCCACCTCTGCATTGCAAGACCTGTGCTCTAACCACTAGGCCACTCCTCCACTGACTTTAGAGTAAATTGCTATCAGTATTCTGAGGGAACTGAAGGCTGCTACCCAGGAGATATCTTATTCCAAATGGACACACAGGCAGGTTAACCTACTTTCTCAATGTCGCCCAGTAAGTGGTTGTCTGTGGGATTTAAACCTGATAATTTGCCTTCTACAGCTTTGTTCTCCGTTAACCAGGCCATAAGTTCCAGACCTACCTTTGCTGTTAACATTAAGCGGTGGTCAATATTTATATACTGTTTTTTGCTTATTTTTCTTACATTTACAAGAGCAAAAAGAAGGAATAAAAACAGTTTCACCTTTTTTAGAAGACTGGTGCTACGGTGAGGAGACCCAGAAGGCCCTCTCTCTTTATTTTAGTCTGAAGGTGCAATAATAAAGTAATAATATTTACATAAGTAAATCATAACAATTTGGTAAAGACGTACATGAGCCTTTACGTGTACTTGTTTTTCAACCTTTTACAAACAATGGAAAAAGCATAAAGAGGAGATAAAACTGTAGGTACAGCTGTAGTGTCCACAGAAAACAATGAAAGACATTTACAACCCATTGAAAGTGAAAACAGTTTGAAGAGGTCTTTGATATTACTGGAACATATGCCGATGGCAATTATTATCATTTGTTATCACTAACTTAACCCAGTGTAGTCTTTCCAAGAGGAAATAATCAGCTGGATTAAACAGTCCCAAATTATCTACAAAGGTGCACGGGGCTTATTGTTCTTAGCTTTCAAAGTCAAAGCATGCTTTCTGCTCCAGTTGGTCAAACAAAGAAACCATCAGCACTTGCCATAATTTCATAGCAGAACAGGTCTGCTGGACAGCCGAGCTGCACTTCCAGATGTGTTCAGTTCAGCACTTTCATCTTTATGTACCATATTGTAATTGTAACTGCATACTAATGTACTTCTGAATTAAAAAAAAAACAAAAAAACATTTCTATTGAAAAAGATGGCAGTGGAAAGCTTGTTGCTTTTAGGGAAAAGTGAAGTTTCAGAAATATATACATAAAGAAAAACAGAAGAGGTAGCTAGTAACTTGGAGGGGCATAATCGAACTGGGCGCCCATCTTTAAGGGCGCCCCGATGAAGGGGCGGGGCATCCCGTTTTATCAAAACAGGCAGGCTGAGACTTGGGCTTGGATTCCTGCTGGAATCTCTGGTGTGGAGAGGGAGATCTGGGAGTCATCAGCATAAAGGTGATACTGAAAACTATGGGAAGAGATCAGAGCACCAGGGGAAGTAGTGTAGATGGAGAAAATAAAAGGTCCCAAGACAGAGCCCTGAGGTACACCAACTGATAGTGGGATAGAAGTGGAGGAAGAACCACCTGATCATACACGATGGGAGACATAAGAAGAAAACCAAGAAAGAACAGAACCCTGAAATCCAAGTGAGGATAGTGTATCGAGTACGTGGTGATCAACAGTGTCAAAAGCAGCAGATAGATCGAGAAGGATGAGGATAGAATAGAGACCTTCAGATCTGGCCAGGAACAGGTCATTGGAGACTTTAGCAAGGGCTGTTTAAGTTGAATTGAGAGGGCAAAAGCCAGATTGAAGTTCTTCCAGGAACTTAGCCAAACCTTTTTTAAAACCAGATTTGCTAACTGCTGTTACCACATCCTCCAGCAATGAGTTCCAGAGCTTAACTACTCGTTGAGTGAAAAACTATTTCTTCCTATTTTTTAAAAAGTGTTTCCATGTAATTTCATTGAGGGTCCTCTGGTCTTTGTACTTTTTGAAAGAGTAAAAAATCGATTTACTTCTGCTCGTTCTACACCATTCAGTATTTTGTAGACCTCAATCATATCTCCCCTCACCCATCTCTTTTCCAAGTTGAAGAGCCCTAAATTCTTTAGCCTTTTCTCATGAGAGGAGTTTCATTCCCTTTATCATTTTGGTCACTCTTCTTTGAACTGTTTGGTATGTAACTGAGACCTGCACATGTCCCGACCATGCTCTGTGCACATGTATGCCCCCTTGCAGTTAGGCACTATAGCACTTACACACTACCTTAGTATAGTGCCAAACTGTCAATTTAATGGTGCCTTTGATGCATAAAAGTCGCCCCTACCTCTAGGCAGTACCAGAAGCGTAGCCAGGTTGAGGCGTCAGGGGGAGCTAAGAGTAGACTGCCAACAGCGCCTGCGCCTATTTTTCACATGACAGATCATGTGAAAAATAGGCACTGGCACCATCAGAAGTCTATTTGGGGGAGCAGTTGCTCTCTTGGTGACCCACTTAGCTATGACTCTGGGCGCCACTTTATAGAATTTCCCCCCATTATTTGTATTCTGTTGACTCCATGTGATACTCAACAGGCTAATTCTATTGCAGTTTAATCTATCTGATTTCACTCTGGGATTGTGGTATTGTGGGTTCCAAGTCTATACAATGATGTGTTTTCAACACTTCCAAGTAAACCATTGTTTTCACAGACTAAAAGACATTGCCGGCATTATGAACACAGAATTCCCTACTCCCGAAGCTTAGAAGAAAATGCTATTAAAGTAATTTGTGTGGCCTCTCTTCTCTCTCACAAAAGCCATTAAATCCAAGAACTCACAGAGCAGGTTCTCTACCTAGGAAAAGGCAACCCTGCAAACATTATATCAAATACTAGACCAAATTCTCCTCAAATTGTGTTTTTTTTTTTTTTTGGGGGGGGGGGAGGAGTTGGAGAACAAGCTGGATTGCTACAAATACCTACATGAAACCTACTTGCTGGCTGAATATCTCACATTAGTCTTCTAGCAGAACACCAATATTCCCTTCTAGGATATAGAAAAAAGGACCAAAAATTAGAAATAGAAATATATAGACAGAAATTAAACTGAAAAACCAAAGAAGCTGGACTAGGCATTCAGTACAACAGTGGAGAAATAAAGAGAAATGTATCTCCATCTATAGTGAAAAAATGTAAAGACACCAGAGATAGACATTCCTTAAACTGACTTATGGGCTCATCTTTCGACATAAATCGGAAGATGGACGTCCTTCTCTCAGGGATGTCCAAATAGGTATAATTGAAGCTTGATTTAGGACGTCTCCAACTGCAGTCAGTTGCAAGGGCATCCAAAGTTCAAGGGGGTGTGTTGGAGGTGTAGCAAAGGCGGGACTTGGGCGTGCCTAACACTTGGACGTCTTTGACCCATAATCGAAAAAACCAAGGAGGTCCCTGACGAACACTTGGACGTTTTCACCCGAATGTGTTTTTATTACGAATAAGGCACAAAAAGGTGCCAGAAATGATCAGATGACCACAGAGAGAATTGGGGATGACCTCCCGTTACTCCCCCAGTGGTCACTAATCCCCTCTCTCCCTCAAAAAACATCTTTAAAAATATGTCGTGCCAGCCTCTATGCCAGCCTCAGATGTCATACTCAGGTCCATGACAGTGCATGCAGGTCCCTGGAGCAGTTTTAGTGGGTACTGCAGTGCACTTCAGACAGGCGGACCCAGGCCTATCCCCCCCACCTGTTACATTTGTGGAGGAAACAGCGAGCCCTCCTAAACCTACCAGAAACCCACTGTACCCACATCTTGGTGCCTCTTAAGGGCTATGGTAGTGGTGTACAGTTGTGGGTAGTGGGTTTTGGGGGGGGGGGGGTTGGGGGGCTCAACACACAAAGTAAGGGAGCTATGTACCTGGAAACAATTTATGAAGTCCCCTGCAGTGCCCCCTAGGGTGACCAGTTGGTGTCCTGGCATATCAGGGGGACCAGTGCACTACAAATGCTGGCTCCTCCCATGACCAAATGGCTTGCATTTGGTCGTTTTTGACATGGACATCTTTGGTTTCGAAAATCGCCGAAAGTCAGAAACGTCTATGTCTAGGGACGTGCAAATCTAGGGACGTCCCAATTTAAGGATTAGGACGTCCCTGACGGTATTTTCGAAATGAAAGAAGGACACCCATCTTGTTTCGAAAATACGGGTTTTGCCGCCCCTGGATTTTGCTGTTTTGCAAGGACGTCCAAATTGCAACTTGGACATCCCTTTCGAAATGGCCCTCCATGTGTAATCACTAAATTGCCCTATGTTGCCTGAGCAATTTGTTCTCTGAATCCTTAGTTTCTGACCACTCTCACTTCAAATCTCAGTCCTCATTAGCACCCCATCTTGTCCATCCAGTCCCTGAGCTGCCACTCTTCCCTCAATTACTATTCAATTCCTGACAGCCCATTCTCTCCCCCCCCCCCCCGATTATACATAATTAAGGTACTGTACTACTCTTCCCACTATTCCTGAGTCTTTAATCTCCCTCAATCCCCATCCAATTCTTTGAGTCAGAACACTTCCCAATCCCTGAGTTTTCATTCTCTTATGGAGTACCCACTTAATTCCCAGTCGCTACAACCCCCTAGTCCTCTAAATTCTCCACTTCTTCCAGTTGGGTTTCTGCCAGGTACTTGTGACCTGGATTGGCCACTGTTGGAAGCAGGATACTGGGCTAGATGTACCATTGGTCTGATCCAGTATGGTTTTTTTTATGTTTTTGTGTTCCCCCACTTCCTAGAGTTTGTGCTTCTTTTTTCTCCTTCCATTTTATGGTACCTATGATCTCTGACGCTAACTCTGAAGCTCTTCCAAATGCTGGAAAACTTCTTTCTTCCCCTGATCTACTATTTGAATCCCATGGGGGTCCATAGATACAGAGCCCCAGTGATAGAAATGGAAACTTTATAAACATCAGCTGGAAGAGTTGGGTGTTAGCAAGGAACATCTTAACCATTAGACAGATAGCCTAGGGAGTCAGCTTCTTGGGGGTGGCAAAGTGGGGAAAGACCAGGTACAAAGTAAAACAATAAGTCCTGGGAGCCACACAGAATCAATGAAACAGCAGTACAGACTGGATTCTTTAAGGAGAGATTATATGATATTAGAGTGAGCTTTTTGTTAATCATTTCACTATTGTTATTCTGTCTTACAAATTGTAGGATTCTAAAATTTAATATAAGGGATTGTGAGGGGTATATAGAACACTTGCACCTCACCCTTAAGAATGATCCCTCAGGTACTGCAAGCCACCTTAAAACCCCAGACAGGAAGTGAGAAGGGAGGGGTGGAGCTGAAAGGACAGGCACCAGGAACTATAAAAGGCAGAGTCAGAGTGGAGTTAAGGAGGCTCAAGGATGAAAGAAGTGATGTCCAACATACAGCTTCACTATGTACATCTAGCTACTATGACCTAGCTGAGGTAAGCCAACCTTTTCAATTGGATTCTTGTGAACCTGGTTCTGAGGCCTGGTTGGCTCAGAGAGAGTGAGAAAGAACTTTATAGACTGTGTTTGGGGCATGACAGTCACAGGCCATGGACTGTGTTTGGGTCTTGTCAGCCACAAGCCCATATTAAGACTTTTTTCCTTCTGAGTTAAAGAGACTTTACCTTTTTGTTCCTGATGTTGTGAAGCAACAGACCATAGGCTTAGTAAATAATGCACTTACCCTATTTTCCCAACCTTGGTTGGTTGTGTTATTTGGAGGCCTATCCTCAACCCTTGATCACAGTATCACAGGGACACAAAGCTAAAGGTTTTCCTAAGGCACCTAATCTCCTTACACCAGCCCTGAGTGCTAGTTGCAAGGACTGGTAATACCAGGCTACACAAGGGGAGAATATAGAGATAAGTAACAAATCAGAGGATGGGCTCTGTGAGCACCAGACCTAACTCATACTGGGAAATTTCCTACTCTGCCAGCTGTCGCCTGCATCCCAGGGCTGCTGCTGATGACTCTCCCACCATCCATTCATCCCATTCTACACTAAGACAACTGGATTGAATGTGTCTTGAGTCAATAGTGGGTGGATTATACCTCTGTGTGTATTTGTTAAAGATACTTATATTTCAAAAAAACTAAGAGGCTGATATTCAATGCAATTTAAGTGGATAGGAGAAGCTCCTGCCTGCTTAAATTAATTGTTGCCACTGCAGGGCTCTATTTACCCCAGCTTAGTAAAAGTACTACTTTGTCAGTATAGAATTCATTCTCCTAAGGGTTAACTGGTGAGCAGTACCATAGGATCAAATTAACTTGCATCCAAATAGTACTGACAAGCTCAGCACACTAACCATTGGATCACATCTCATTAGGCTTTGTTGTTCATAAACTAGAGCTGCAATTGTGAGTTATAACTAGGATTATTTGGCTTGCATTGCTCCTCCTGGCACATGGCTGTAAGATGTTAAATTTACTTTTAAATGCAGCGATAATTATAGAAAATACAAAATGATGTTGATAAGAAAAAAAAACATTGCAGACAATATGTCTACTCTGAAAAAAATATAAACACAGAGGCAAAGTCATTGGCAGATTTTAGTGTTAAGACAATGTAGTTTTTGTATGCTTAAAGCACTTAACTTATGACTAATATAACACTACTTATATTTAAAATGCCTCCATCTCACAGAAAAACCAGAAAAGTTCATTTTTAAATGTCAGAATGTCTGGGGACTTTTTTTTTTTTTTAATATGACAATCTTCCTGTAAACCATGAAAAAGCAGAGCTTTGAAGCCTGATTCTAGAAACATATTTTGTCTGCACCCAAAGGGTCCACTGAACTAACTTAGGGGATTTCTCATTGGTCAGTAGCCTTCGCAGTGCACAACTTTGCAACCCATGCAGATAACTAGGAAAATTCACATGGGAGAGCTGAAAGATGATAAACTACACCTCATTGAGATGTAATTATCTTTTTGTGTGTGAAAACCGGCATGTGAAAATGATTTTCCTTGCCCTCTTTCATTTCATTCAAAATCAGTGAGCTGATTTGCATACTTTTGCATTGCAGCAGCTCATTAATTTAGAATTCAAGTCAAATGCTGTGCAGATTTCAAGAAATTTTTTCAGACAGCATTTTGCATTGAAAAATGCATGAAACTGTAGCAATTGTGATATTTTGGCATGTTTCTGCATTTTCACACATTTTCCTTCATGAACCCTTGTTCACAAAATACTTTGCAAGATAGTTCATTGGCCTCCAAAAGACATTCATTAGAAAATTACAAAGCCAATGGATGGACAAATTCATCAACAAAACCATAATCGATGGGCTTAACAGCATTGTTATATGGATGGACTAGGTTCAGATACTATGCCCAGTTTCTTATTTTGGGCACAATTGTATCTTTTTAGGTGAAGAGGTCTTGAGAGCATGGGGGGTGGAGGGAAGTGGGAGGAAAGTATCCTTTGCATCTTGTGGTAGATCATTTTGCAGTGTTGGGGAGAACATAGAAGGATATGCTAAGGTGTTCAGACCCTGCAATTAGGGGTTAAGGATGTTGAAGGACCAGATCAGGATTAAGGAGTCAGGAGGTGGAATCACATCTGGAGGGGAGTTATGTGTTGGGGAAGCACCATCCAGGCACCCACACTATCTTACACTGCAGGTAATGATGTGCAATGTGGTAAGTGTCCGCCCTCTGCAGTAATGCAGGGCAGATGTTTAATATGCCCCTGTATTTACTGTGCACTATTTTAGTTACTAATGCTTTAAGTTGCATGCGCAAATTTGGGTGCTTGCCTAATTTGCGCATACAATTTAATTGAATAACGAGCCAATTAGTGCTGATAATTGGAATTTTAATAAGTAATTACTGGTGCTAATTGGCTTAAATTAAAATTTACACATGTAAATTTAGGCGCTGGATCCAAGCGAAAATTTTGCACATGGGTCCAAAAAGGGGACATGGCTACGGGAGGGTCATGAGTGGATGAGGGACATTCCTTTGATTTATACACACTGCTATAGAGTTCGGGGAATCCATGCCTAATTTAGGTGCGGGGATTTACACCAGGGTTTCTTTGGTGTAAATGGCCACACCTCAAAATAGTCATGGTTCCCAGCAGCACCAAGTGCTGTTTTTTAAATGGTGCCTAAATTAGAGTGCCATTTATAGAATAGTGTTTAATGCTTTTTTAGAGGGGGGGGGGGGGCGCCATTTATTAAATTCAAACCTAAGTGCAAAACTTACCGTACTTTAAGTACGCTAAGTGTGCTGAAAATGGCCTGCACTGGTGTAGACATGTGTATTGGGTGCGCACAGGTCCATTTTTCAGCGCCCCTGCAAAAAAAAAGCCTTTTTTTGGCCGAAAATGGACATGCGGCAAAATGAACATTGGCGTGCATCCATTTTGGGCCTCAGACCTTACCGCCAACCCATTGACTTAGTGGTAAGGTCTCGCACGTTAACCGGGCAGTAATCATCAGTGCGCGTACAATGCCGATTACCTTCCGACGCACTTAGCAGATGCGCATCAAAAATGAAATTACTGCCTAGGCCACATGGTAGCCGGGTGGTAGTTCAAAATTGACACACATAGGATGCGTATATGTGCCTGCGTGGCTTAGTAAAAGGGCCACTCTATCTTTTTCAAAGAAGTTAATAGCAAGCAGAGGGAATAGCACCACGAATAGCACAAAGAACCAAAAGTGAAGTTAGGCTCTTGAAATGGAAATATATTGATGGATTCAACATGGACCATGTTTTATAGACCCCTGACATTGGCCGATAGCTGAAACACAGTCTATATCGGGTCGAAGAAATTTTGAATGCATTTCTTGAGTCAGCTTCACTTATTTGGTTCCTCAAAGGAATTCATAAAAATAAATATTTGTTTACTAAAAAATAGTATATTTATTCCTTAGGATTTATTTACTGCCTTTTTGATAAAAATTCACCCAAGGTGAAGAATAAGTTGAACATAAGCAACAGACATTTACAATAGTACAAATATTCAAATAACAGTGCATAGTATGATACTTAAATTGTCAACACAATATGCAATAAAACATCTTAATAGACAATATAGGGTATAAGCAAGGGTGAAACATGTAGATAAGATAGAGTAACTGCAGTTAGAAAATAAGCGGATTAATTTAAAGAAAGTTGTGCGTGAAGACAGAAAGGTGAATGAACATAATCTTAGTGAGGGTAGAAGTGGATAAGCAAGTCCTACAACAGTATGTGCAATCAGTGTTAGTCCCCGTGTGTGCCACCAGCAAGTTAATTACTACTTCCATTTTAGGCTTGGGAGAAGAACCAAGCTTTCACTTGCTTCCTGAAGTAGAGATAGTCTTGCACTGAGCGAAGCCTTTCAGGGAGTGTATTTCAGAGTATGGAGGCTATTCCTGAGAAGGCTTGCTGGTGGGTGTGACAATGTGTGATATCCTTTGGAGAAGGTGTGGTTAAGGGAAGGGAACTCCTTGGAAGGACCTTAGTGACCTTGGAGGTGTGTAGAGGGAGACACTGTTCTTCAAGTATTCTGGCTCATTTCCTTTTAAGGGTCTTGAAGATCAGGCATAGATGTTTAAATTTAGCCCTGTATTTTACTGGTAGCCAGTAAAGTTATGCAGAACTAGTGTGATATGGTCAGGTCACTTATTACCTTCTATCAATCTTGCTGCAGCATTCTGAACCAACTGGAGCTGCTGAACACTCTTTGTATCAGGTGTAAAGTGCATTACAGTAATCCAGTCTTGATGTTATCATGGTTTGAACCACTGTGACAAGACTTGTCTTCTCAGTGACAAAGTGGGGAAAGACCAGGTACAAAGTAAAATAATAAGTCCTGGGAGCCACACAGAATCAATGAAACAGCAGTACAGACTGGATTCTTTAAGGAGAGATTATATGATATTAGAGTGATCATCTCCCTAAGTTTACTACATTCATTATATTTATGCTTTTTTAAAATCATTTCACTATTGTTATTCTGTTTTACAAATTGTAGGATCCTAAAATTTAATATAAGGGATTGTGAGGGGTATATAGAACACCTGCCCCTCACCCTTAGGAATGATCCCTCAGGTACTGCAAGCCACCTTAAAACCCTTAGTCCCCCAGAGAGGAAGTGAGAATGGAGGGGTGGAACTGAAAGGACAGGCACCAGGAACTATAAAAAGCAGAGTCAGAGGCTCAGTGTGTAGAGAGAGAGAGAGAGTGTAGTTGACATAAATAATAGAAGCAGCTCTTGAAGATTGATTGGATTTGGGGGATCAGTCTAAGTGTTGAACCTAGCTGTATCCCATAGTTCCTGATGTGTGATTTAAGGGGGTACTCATATTTCCCAAAAGAGATCTTGATGTCAGGAATGTGCCTACTTGTGTAAGGGACCCATAGAAGCTCAGTTTTACTTGGATTCAAACAAAGTTTGTTGTTTTTGACCCATTCTTGAATTGCTGTTAAACAGGTTTAATTCAGGGATGTAGGTGAGTCTCTGATTCAGTCAGTATGAGTTGCTGCACATCATCCACATAGATGCAGAACTGAGTGTCCATTGACCGAATCATCTTGGCTTGTGGCTTGAGATTAATATTGAACTGAATAGGTGACGTTATTGTTCATTGTTGTGCCTCACAGGTCAACATCCATGGAGGCGATGAGGTGCAGTTGAACAGTATGGACTGTTGCCTATCTGATAGGACCTGAACCAAGCCAATACTGTGCCACTGATAGCTGTTTATCTGTCAGTCATGCTGGCACGATATTGTGATCTACAGTGTCAAAAGCTGCTGAAAAATCTAGCAGTACTAACAATGAAGCAAATCCCGTCTTGGTTTCAGTAGTAGGGATATGAGGACCATTTCAGTTCTATAACCAGGTCTGAATCCAGATTGGCATGGCTCTAGTCAGTTTCTGTCTTCTGGCCAATCACCGAGTTAAACACAGACTGTTTGTTTTATAAGTTTTCCTAGAAATGAGATGTTAGATACTGGCTGGCAACTTTCACATTTGTCCTGGTCAAGGTTGTTCTTCTTTAGTGAAGGACTCATTATTGCCCTTTTTAATGCTGTTGATAGTTTCCCATTAGAAAGAGAGGAATTCACAATTTTTGTAGCTTCTTCTGTGAGGCCTCTGCTTGCCTGTTGCATCATCATTGATAGGCAGGGCTCAAAGGAGCAGGTAGTTGGTTGAAGACCTCTTAGGATTTTGTCAAGGCCCTCCTCTGTTATTGGATTAAAAGTCTCATATGTCTGTGTGAGGAGGGGACTAGTTTGTGCACTCCTGGTTAATTGAAAAGAAACTGGGTGAGAGTGCCTGTAAATCCTGACTGTGTCCAGCTTTTCCTACATGAGCACGCAGCTGTGGAATGCATTCCCACGGAACTTAAAAACAAATTTCGAGCTAATCAATTTCCATAAATCTCTGAAAACCTATCTATTCAAACCAGCATACCATAATGAGCAATAATTTAATTATAACACATCACCACTTTAACTATACTCTGATCACTTTCTTGTTATATCTGTTTGCTCAATTTCCACATTGATATCCATGCGCTCCAAGAAACACCAACTGTATCTTTTACTATATTGCCATCCATGTATTCCATGCTACACCAATTGTATCTTCTTACTCTGGAATGGCGAATGTCATAACGGAATATTGTAAGCCACATTGACCCTGCAAATAGGTGGGAAAATGTGGGATACAAATGCAATAAATAAATAAATTAGACTCCTCCACTAAAGATTTTGAACCCACAAATTTCCTAGTATAAGGCAGGGCTACATGTCGCTAAGCCTCCAACCAGGAATACAAGTGTTTATTTTTGACCTGCCCAAGACAAACTCATACCACACCCCAACACTCCCTCTAGCAATTTCTATGTATTGTGGACATCCACATGTAAATTCAGCCCTTTCTAGAATCACCATTTACACATGTAACATAACATAAGTAACCTATTAAATGATGGCAGATAAAGACCTATACGGTCCATGCAGTCTGCCCAACAAGATAAACACATTATACATGGTATGTGATACTTTATATGTATACTCGAGTTTGATTTGTCCTTGCCATTTTCAGGGCACAGACCGTAGAAGTCTGCCCAGCACTGTTCTTGTACTAAAAGTTCTGAAGTTAACGTTGAAGCCCCTTAAAATTTACACTCCAGCCCATCCCTATCTATTCAGTCACGATCAGGCCACAGACTGTAGAAATCTACCTAGCACCGGTGTTGCCACCCAATCTCCGCTAAGATTCCATGGATCCATTCCTTCTGACAGGATTCCTTTGTGTCTATCTCATGCATGTTTGAATTCCAGAACCTTCGCATAGCAGGAGACATCAACCTCCACCTTGAAGATACTAGCTCAAGCAATGTACGTGAGTGCAAAGACTTCCTCCAACTATAGGAGTTCCACTGGCCAAACACACAACCCACCCATAACAAAGGACATACACTAGACATCATCACCCACAAATTCTCATCAGAATCAAGCCTCACACTAATAGACACAAAATGGACAGCCAAGCCATGGTCCTACCATTACAGTGCAAACCTTTCCCTTCACTGGAGAACAAAAAAGATACAACAAAAACAGCAAACCTACACTACAAGAGGCAAAATAGACCCATTAATATTCTGGCAACAACTATATACTGATGAATGGACAACACCTACAGACTCACCCCAATTTCTTCAACAATGGGAGAACAGATGCAGAACAATATTAGACAATATAGCACCACTTCAAACCAGAATCTCACACAGAAAGAACTCAATTCCATGGTGTAACGAAGAATTGAAAGAATTAAAAACACAGGTCAGAAGATTAGAAAGAGCATGGAACAAGAAAAAAGACGAAAACGCACTCAAAGACTGGAAACAACTACAAAGAAAATACAAATACACTATCAGACAATCTAAAAGGACGTATTACAAAACCAAAATAGGTCCAAACTACAAGGACACACACAAACTCTTCACACTCGTAAACCACCTCCTAAATACTACTACGGTCACCTCTAACAACACAGATACCCCATCAGCAACCAATCTTGCAAATTACTTCAAGGAAAAAATTATAAAGCTCCAACTCATGATACCTACCAACAAAACAAATTACACAAATATCCTTGAATGTCTAGACCCAAAACCCAGGGAATACCCAGCAGATCGATCATGGACCAACTTCGACACACTTTCATCAAATGAAATCTCACATTGGCTCGGAAAATATGCCAAATCGCAATGTAAATTAAACATCTGCCCTAACAGTCTAATAAGATCAGCACCCAAACAATTCAAAATAGACATCACGAACCACGTAAATCACAGACTTCAAAATGGGCTCTTTCCCATGGACAAAGGAAATATCCTACTTACTCCGCTACCAAAAAATGCTAAAAAAAGCACAATGGACCTAACCATCTATCGACCAGTAGCATCTATCTCACTCATAACCAAACTCATGGAAGGCATAGTAATGAAATAACTCACTGAGTACCTAAATAAACATTCAATTCTCCACAAGTCTCAATCAGGATTTCGGTCAAATCACAGCACCAAAACTGTTCTAGTGTCTGCAATGAATTCATTTAAACAAGCAATTGCAAAGGGCAACAACATACTCCTCTTACAATTCGACATATCCAGTGCCTTTGACATGGTTGACCATGAAATACTATTACATATACTAGAATACTTCGGAATATTTATTTATTGCATTTGTATCCCACATTCCCCCACCTATTTGCAGGCTCAATGTGGCTTACATAGATTTGTTAACATTATCATTTCAGGATATCAGATACAGTTAGTAACATGTAGCAATCAGGGAAGGGAAGAGAGAGGAAGGAAGAGAGTGATAGGGGTAGTTGTAGAAGTTGGGTGTTCATAATTGAGTGGGTTGATGAGTTCTCAAATGGTTCAAAGGATTCCTGACCATGAGATCATACCAAGTAACAACGAACGCAGACAGATCACCCCCATGGATACCTGAATGTGGAGTACCCCAAGGATCTCCCCTCTCACCAACCTTATTCAACCTGATGATGATACCTGTGGCTAAACTTCTAGCCAATCAAAACCTCAACCCATACATATAGGCAGATGATGTCACAATCTACATCCCATTCAGACACGATCTAAATGAAATCACCAACGAGATCAATCAAAGCCTCCAAATAATGCACACCTGGGCAGATGCATTCCAACTGAAACTTAATGCAGAAAAAACACAATGTCTTGTTCTCACCTCACAACATAACACAAAAAACTTCTCCACCATAACCACACCATACTGTTCTCTGCCTGTTTCTCAAAACTTGAAAATCCTAGGAGTCACCATTGATCGAAACCTTACTCTCGATGCTTACGTGAAAAACACAACGAAAAAAATGTTCTATTCCATGTGGAAACTCAAGAGTAAAACCTTTCTTCCCGAGATACATACTCCGTACCCTGGTACAGTCAATGGTAATAAGTCATCTTGATTACTGCAATGCACTGTACGCAGGCTGCAAAGAGCAGAACATCAAGAAACTCCAAACTGCCCAGAATACTGCTGCCAGACTCATATTTGGAAAAACTAAATATGAAAACGCAAAACCCTTAAGAGAGAAACTTCACTGGCTCCCACTTAAGGAACATATTGCATTCAAGATCTGTACGATGGTACACAAAATCATTCACGCAGACGCCCCAATCTATATGCTAAACCTCGTGGACCTACCTCCCAGAAACGCCACAAAATCATCTCGCAAATTTCTCAACCTGCACTTCCCCAGCTGCAAAGGACTAAAATACAAGCTGATGCATGCCACCACCTTCTCTTACATGAGCACGAAGTTATGGAACGCACTACCTAGAGACCTGAAAACAATCAACGAAACAACTATCTTTCGCAAATCCCTCAAGACATATTTCTTCAACAAAGCCTACATTGAAAACCCAGAACCTCACTAATCCAATTCTGAAAACCCACCTTCTACTATACCCAGTGCATCTTTTCTAGCAAAAAAGTTGCCGGTACTCAAATGCTAGGCCACCCTTCAAGGGTGAGGTGATCACTGAAGGATCCATCCCACAATAGCCAGGCCCCCCGCAACCAGTCACAGAACCTATGACAAGGCAGAATTGGTGTGTAGAGCATGAGCTCTTTCATTAAAACTTGGGGTCCTTGGGTCAATTTTAGCAGACAATGGAAAAGGTGCCGGTACTCAGTACCCCCAAGTACCCCCACAAAAAAAGCCCTGACTATACCTAATAAATTCCTTCCTTCTTCTCTCTACATTCTTCCCTTAATTAATCTCTACACAATAATAACTGTACCTGACATCCAGGATTAAATGTTTTAACAAAACTATGTAAGCCACATTGAGCCTGCAAATAGGTGGGATAATGTGGGATACAAATGCAATAAATAAAATAAATAAATTCCATTACCATTTTCATCTCCACCACCTCTCGCGGGAGGGCATTCCATGTATCCACTACCCTTTCTGTGAAAAAATACTTCCTGACATTACTCCTGAGTCTGCCCCCCTTCAACCTCAATTCATGTCCTCTAGTTCTACCGCCTTCCCATCTCCAGAAAAGGTTTGTTTGTGGATTAATACTTTTCAAATATTTGAACGTCTGTATCATGTCACCCCCATTTCTCCTTTACTCCAAGGTATACCTGGTCAGCAAGTCTCTCCTCGAACGGTTTGCAACGCAAATCCCATACCATTTTTGTAGCTTTTCTTTGCACTGTCTTTTTACATAGATGCTATTTCCATGTGTAAATGAATTTGCATGTGGAAATTGTGAATAAAGTTTTTAAACCCTTATACAGTGCTGATATTTACAAGTCTGAAGCATATGCTTGCATTGCATCTTATAGCTTTTTAATTAGTGTCTTCAAATATCACAAAATCACAACCCAAGAAACAAAACTAATATCTAGATTAATCTCTACCGCTGAGAGCAGCAATGGTCAAATTAACGTCACAAATAATTCTTCATAGAATGGTATGTATAGGTGCAAGCAACATTATACCACTGTAATAGTAGAAAAATCATTTTTTATGAATTTGTAATAATTGATTACATGACTATTAGTATTAAAGGTAATAGTTTCTAGGGGTGTGCAAGAGAAAATCTTTTTTTATCGTTTAATTGATATATTTTATTTAGTTTTTCTGTTTTTGTGCAATGCTTAATTTTTTAACATGCCAAAATGCAAAACTGAAGTAAAATGAAATGTTACGGGTTTTATTCTCTTTTGGATTAGAAACAGTAAAAACATGAAATGTTGCTGTTTTCCATGTCATTCTAAATGACTGAACAGCCCCGATGTTTTCTATCAGTCGAGTTGATGATTATTTGTATATAACAAATAATCATCAACTCGACTGATAGAAAACATGAGGGCTATATATATATATATATATATATATATATATATATATATATATATATATATATATAGCTCTTAAATGCTGCAGAACATATGCAGGCTATACTTTTTAAGCACAAATATTCCTTATTCTCTGTCCAGTACTGAAATACCTAATCATACTGTAATCTTTCGTGTGCACCCTTCAAAAGCACACAAGTCCCCTAGACTAGACGTTGGTATGCTGTGGTCTGCTTCACCACCAATTCCACCTCGTGGTACAGGGAAATTAAGCTTGCTCTCTTATTGATGGCTTTGGAGTAATCCAAGCATATGCATGACTGGAATCAAAAGATGGAAATGTTGAACTAACAGCTGTGTCTACTTTGGCATCAGTAGCAATGGCCACAGTAGAGACAGCTGAAACATTCCCCAAATATGCTAATAGCTTCTGAAATGTTTCTAAAAACACAGGAATGCAATTTGGGAAACCTGTTTAAAAACATGTGGAGGATAATTCTCTAAAGAGGTGCCTAATTTAGGTGCCTAGAGGGCAGCTATCTGGAGTCTATTGTATAAAGGAAAGTAGGTGCCTTCTTTCCTTTATACTACTACTACTACTTATCATTTCTATAGCAGTACAAGGCATACGCAGCGCTGTACACCATACATGAAAAGACAGTCCCTGCTCAAAGAGCTCACAATCTAAAAATGGAATGTTGCTAGTGGAATAGCAACATTCCATGTAGAATGTCAAATAGTAGCAACAGAATCTCCAATAGTAGCAACATTCCATGTAGAATCTCAAGTAATAGCAACATTCCAGAATCTCAAATAGTAACAACATCCTGTGTTCCACTGCACTAATCACTAGGCTACTCCTCCACTAGCAACATTCCATCTAGAAGCCTGCCCTTGCAGATCAGCAATGCGGCCGTGCAGGCTTCTGTTTCTGTGAGTCTGACGTCCTGCACATACATGCAGGACGTCAGACTCACAGAAACAGAAGCCTGCACGGCCATGGTGCTGATCTGCAAGGGCAGGCTTCTACATTACTACTACTACTACTTATCACTTCTATAGTGCTACAAGGCATACACAGCGCTGTACACCTTATAGAAAAAGACAGTCCCTGCTCAAAGAGCTTACAATCTAGATAAGACAGGCAGACAGATAGAACAATTATTGGTAAGGGAATAAAGAGGTGAGGATGAAAGGATAGGGCAAGTGAGCAGTGGTTAGGAGTCAAAAGCAGTGGTAAAGAGGTGGGCTTTAAGTTTGGACTTGAAAACGGCCAAAGAGGGGGCTAGACATACAGGCTCGGGAAGTCTATTCCAGGCATGAGGTGCAGCAAGATAAAAGGAACAGAGTCAAATCTATAACTCGGTACCTCAATTTAGGTGCCATATTTCCACAGGTAGTGAGCCTATTCTATAAGAACAATGGACATTAACCCCCAGATTCTATATATGGTGCCAAAAATTACACACCCAAATTTGGGTGCATGCCCAAGTTGCATTTGTATCTTAATTCAGCAACAACCAGTTATTGCAGTTAATTGGCTCCAATTAGGATTTGCGTGCACATTTTATAAGCACTATTTTATAAAGATCCACACGCAAATCTTTTAGTGTACAACTGAAAATGGGGGCATGATTGGGTCAGGTGCATTCACTAAAGATACGTGCCTAACTTATGCACCGTAGTTTACACCAGGTTTCAGTTCGTGTAAATCCTTGCGACAAACGTTTGACATGGAAATTGGCTCTAAATGCTATACCATAAATGGTGCACAACTCAGAGTGCCATTTATAGAATAGTGCTCCATGTAGATTTTTTTGGCACCCAAATTTGGGTGCAATTTACTGAATCTAGTGCCAAGTGTTCTGATAGAATATTAGCATAAATCGACATTCCTATGCCTAAACTTAGGCATTTAACATTGATGGAGCCAGATGAAAGGGAATATGGAAGTGATTAGTATAGAAAGGGTGGAGGTGGGGTATGGAGTGTGTGACTTGGGAAGGGGGAAAAGGTTGAGAGGGAAGGGATGAGGTGGGTAAGGAAAGGGTTAAAGTTAGAAGGTTTGGGTTAGTAACAGGAATAGGAATCTGATTGGGTGAAGAGAAAGGCTGGGGATTCTGGTCCAGGATAGCAACAGTGGAAACAGCAGAGTTGCTGGGCAGGAAAATCATTAGTGGGTGGGTAGGAGCAAGTGAGGGTGGTTGTGGTAGTTAGGGAACTTTTCCTGGCCCTGCCCACCCTTGGTTACAGTATGTTGTTTGATTTTGATGGTTTAATTGTCTGTTTGGTGAGGATTCTGTTTCCCTTCTGTGGTCTGTTGGGGTTCTGGGGGTTTCTTGTATGGGTTTTTTGGAGGAAGAGGTTTGGTCGAAGCACTTGGGTCTGCCTGATATGTCGGAGATAAAGAGGCACCAGATGTTGTTAATTTAAGATTTGTTTGCAAGATGTTTGATGGATGAATAACTTATGTGCAGAACCATTACAAGTGAAGTGTGACTTGATGGCATTGTTAGTCACATGGGTTAAAGGGGGTAATTTTGGAAATGAAAGGAGCTAGTTTCATCACTAAATGGCTCTGAATTGTTTAAACAGCTCTGAGGATGCCAGTATTGTTTTGGAATAGGAAGTTATTGATTAAAGATTAAACTAATTAAATGAGTATTTGTTAATAAAGGCTATGGTCAAGTTAATGCCAATAAAACAAGTAGTGGTGTGGTTAATAGAAGTTAAAGGGTTGTAAGATGAGGTGTTGGTCTGTGTGCGAATGTCGGTTGTTATGGGTGTCTAATCATTTAGCACATGCTAGTCATTAACAAACGCTAAATCCATTAGCACACCTTAGTAATAGCTATGTTTATTCTGTGAAAAATGCTAAATTCCTGAGCAAAGAAGGAAATACGTACAAATAATATATGAATCAGCCCAAACAAGTATAACCTATCATAAAAACTAGACCAAACAGTGCACATAACCTGCAGTGTGGAGAGACAGAAAAATAAGATGGCCTCCTGTGTATAGAGTTCCCTTAATGTAAAAATGATTCAGTAATGAAGACAATGCAATCTATAACCCAAGAACATAAAGATATGCTAAATGTATAGAAAAAAAACATACATCAAAGCAGAAAATGACACACATCTGTGCATAATATCATAGGTTACAGACCTTGCTTAATACAAAAAGATATTACAACAAAAAATAAATAAAATAAAAAACATTAAATATTCATTCAACATAAAATATAGAAAAGAATGCAGTGTCATCTGGCAAAATAAAGTAATATGAAAAAGATAATCCAAGACAACCTCATTCAATCATTTTAGACTGATCAAGTTGCCCCCATATGTACAAGAGTTTTCATTCAAAAAAGCCTCCAACAGCTTTGGAGCATCACAATTTTTTGTATGATTAAACTAAGTTACACACATGTACCAGAGCTGGTGGTGGGAGGCGGGGATAGTGCTGGGCAGATTTATATGGTCTATGCCCTGAAGAGCACAGGTACAAATCAAAGTAGGGTATACACAAAAAGTAGCACATATGAGTTGTCTTGTTGGGCAGACTGGATGGACCGTGCAGGTTTTTTTCTGCCGTCATCTACTATGTTACTATGTTACATAGGTTCAGGGTAGAATAATCTGAAGCAAGCATCAAGTTGTTTAGACTTGACCCTGCCTGTCCCTCCAACTACCGCCCCATCTCCCTCCTACCCTTCCTCTCCAGCCGCTGCCTTGATTTCCTCTCCTCTCAGGCCATCCTCGATCCACTTCAATCTGGTTTTCGTCCTCTACACTCAACAGAAACAGCACTCTCTAAAGTCTGTAATGACCTGTTTCTTGCCAAATCCAGAGGCCATTACTCCATCCTTATCCTCCTCGATCTATCCGCCGCTTTCGACACTGTCAATCATGACTTACTTCTTGCCACACTGACCTCATTTGGATTCCAGGGCTCTGTCCGTTCCTGGTTCTCATCCTATTTCTCCCACTGCACCTTCAAAGTACACTCTCATGGATGTTCCTCCACCCCCATCCTGCTCTCTGTTGGAGTTCCCCAGAGATCTGTCATTGGACCCCTTCTTTTCTCAATCTACACCTCTTCCCTGGGCTCACTGATCTCATCCCATGGGTTCCAGTATCATCTTTATGCTGATGACACCCAGCTGTATCTCTCCACACCAGACATCACCATGGAAACCCAGGCTAAGGTATCGGCCTGCTTATCCGACATTGCTGCTTGGATGTCCAACCGCCATCTGAAACTGAACATGGCCAAGACCGAGCTTATCGTCTTTCCACCAAAACCCACTTCTCCTCTTCCTCCGCTCTCGATCTCAGTTGATAACACCCTCATCCTCCCCATCTCATCTGCCCGCAACCTCGGAGTCATCTTCGACTCCTCCCTCTCCTTCTCTGCACATATCTAACAAACAGCCAAGACCTGTCGCTTCTTCCTCTTTAACATCAGCAAGATTCGCCCTTTCCTCTCTGAGCACACCACCCGAACTCTCATCCATGCTCTCATCACCTCTCGCCTTGACTACTGCAACCTACTCCTCACTGGTCTCCCTCTTAACCATCTATCCCCCCTTCAATCAGTTCAGAACTCCGCTGCACGCCTTATATTCCGCTTGAACCGATATACTCATATCACCCCTCTCCTCAGGTCACTTCACTGGCTTCCGATCAGATACCGCATACAGTTCAAGCTTCTCCTTCTTACCTACAAATGCACTCAGTCTGCAGCACCTCATTACCTCTCTACCCTCATCTTCCCTTATGTTCCCGCCCGAAACCTCCGCTCACAGGACAAATCTCTCCTCTCAACACCCTTCTCCACCACCGCCAATTCCAGGCTCCGCCCATTATGCCTCGCATCACCTTACGCATGGAATAAACTTCCTGAACCCCTACGCCAAGCCCCCTCCCTACCCATCTTCAAATCATTGCTCAAAGCCCACCTCTTCAATATTGCTTTCGGCACCTAACCTTTATACCTTTCATGTAATCGAGAATGCCCCAAATTGACTACCCCTACTTGACTGACTCTACATTTGTCCATTAGATTGTAAGCTCTTTGAGTAGGGATTGTCCTTCTGTGTTAAAATTGTACAGTGCTGCGTAACCCTGGTAGCACTTTAGAAATGTTAAGTAGTAGTAGTAGTAGACTTGGGGCGAGATCTAAAAAATGTTTCCTTTTATGGGCTGTCATCATGCTAAGATCAGGTAAAAATAAGTGTGTGACCCTTATATTTTATAGGAAATTCAGGGCTCCTTTTACTAAGTCATGGTAGTGATTCCCGTGCAGCAAATACTGACAAAACCCATAGGAACTGAATGGGCTTTGTCGCATTTGCAGCACTGGGTATCAATACTGTGGCTTAATAAAAGGAATCCTTAATGCACACTTTCTGCATTAGTTATTTTATTATACAAGATCTGGGATATCTCTCTTGCTGTCTGCATTGCATTGGAATTCAATGTGCACGTTCAGTTTCAAAATCTCTCTGAAATGTTAAGTCCAGTAGTTTCAGAATAAAGTCTTGAACAAAAACTTTATTGGCTCATAATCTTCATGGCGCTCAGGGATGCCCAGAATATGAATATTATTCCTTCATGCTCTATTATTCATGTGTTCCAATTCTTTTTCGAATCACAACTTTAGCAGCGCGCTGTATGCCTATGATTTCCTCTGCTACACTGGCCTTGATCTCAACAGTTTCAATGTGTGAGCGATAGAGTCAAATCAAATTTCAATTCAAAAAGCTCAGCTTTTATAGCAGTTGTATCCTCTGTCATGTTGGTTATTAATGATTTTAATGAATGCATTCCTTCTGAGAGAGAATTTAGAGTAAGTTCACTGCTCTTACTTGGATAGCATTTCTACAGCAAAAGCGGGTCAGATTTATTCCTCTTGTTACCGACTGAACAATGCAGAAGCATCTTGTTTTCCAGATGTGCCAGACGCCATATTGATTATATGTAAGTATAGATTGAATTTTGAAGGTTAAGAAAGATAGTTACGTGGAGCTCGCCAACTAGGCAGCCATCTGTTTCAGTGCCCCCCCCCCCCTTCAAATAATGCTTTAATTTGACAAAAAAAAACTATTCTTAAGACCATCAACCCTATCAGTAGCTATCTCATTCATTTTTCTCCAATGATGTAAACTGGTTGCTTTGATCTACAATTCTTGTTGCTAAATCAGCTTATTCCTACACCTTAATTTTTGAAGGTAAAAGTAAACAAAACAACTATCTCATTAGCCTTTGCTTAATTGCTAGCTTTTTAACCAAGATAGATCATCCTCAGAAGCATACTTGAGCAAGGTTATAAAAGCCGAGGAAGTCTAGACCATTCATAACACACTTTCTCAAAATATATGCCTGCAGAAGAAGAGAAATACATGTCTGGTTGCATTCACACAGTTCCTGTATAGCATTGTTCCTTTTGGCATGTGGTAGACGTGGTTATTATGCCATGCTTTAACAAGCACATTAACTATATATTCATTATACATTGTAATGTAGGTTGCAATTACTTGAAATAGCAGTAACTGTGCTTAGGAAGGATAACTCTTCATATCGAGCAATGTTTGTTTGTTTTTTATTTCTTCAGACTTGGATCTATCAATTGTAGAAGCAGACCTCAGGTAGTGACTCACTGTGATCTGAATGCATAACCTGGAAAAGAATTCTAAATAATTGCACTGGAAGAGTGTCTCTAAACTGCTTTGCCATGATCACTTACAGACTATTTACACAGGTTGCCTCCACAGATATAATGAGTTTCAAATTCTCAGTTTTTTACACAAAGCAAATTCTTCCATGCTGCCTGATGCTATTATTGTATCATTTGTATTCTGCTGACATTTATCATTTTTCTGTTATATGATTGTTTTACGGTGCTACTAAACGTTTATGTTTCTGATACTTTATCATGCAAGTCCTATTACTAGGATTCAATTTGCCATCTCCAAGTATACCTCATTCATTGTGCTTATGTCTACATTTGGTAATTTTAATATTGTTATGCTATTAAAAAAAATATACAGACAAAAAAGAGCAACACTGGGCCTTCAAGACTAGGACAACAGGAGTACTTTATTAACAGGTGACCCGACACGGGCCGTGTTTTGGCGCCAAATGACGCCTGCCTCAGGGGTCAGAGTATTGATACTGAAGTATATTAATAATGTAGGTCAAGTGCCTAAATGCATTAAAGTGTTGTTTAGGATATCCGCTGTAATGTGAAAAAACAGGCTCTAGCAAAAAGTCTTCTCCTGTGTCACCGGTAATCGGTGAAAGCGATCGGGCGTCTAAACCAGTTTCTTTTGTAACATAAAAAAAGCGCCAAACCAAACTTGACCTACATTATTAATATACTTCAGTATCAATACTCTGACTCCTGAGGCAGGCGTCATTTGGCGCCGAAACACGGCCCATGTCGGGTCACCTGTTAATAAAGTACTCCTGTTGTCCTAGTCTTGAAGGCCCAGTGTTGCTCTTTTTTGTCCGTATACTTTGGTTGTATGCTGTTTTACCCTCTCTATTTGTACACTACATTAAAAAAATATATAAATATTATGTCAGCTGTACCTGCTATACACAGCCTTGGGTGTTAATAAATCCAGTACATACATATATACATACATAAATTAACTAACATTCATAAATAAAATAACATTTTTCCTGTCACCAAAGGGCTTACAATCTAAGGGGACCTTTTACTAAAGGATGGTAAAATCTAGGCATAGTGGGTCCGATATTCAGACCATAGGAGTTAGCCGGGCTGACTCCTATGGTTGCCACTGAGCCTAGATATTCAATGCCAAGCCATTTCTAGTGACTGGCATTGAATATCCGGGTGTTGTTTTGGCCACTTTCCACAACTACACTGGCTCCCGATCAAAGAACGCATCGCCTTCAAAATCTGCACCATGGTTCACAAAATCATCTATGGAGAAGCCCCGAGCTACATGACAGACTTGGTCGACTTACCAATTAGAAATACATCCGTATCAACATGAACTTATCTGAATCTACACTACCCAAGCTGCAAAGGATTTAAATACAAATCAACTTACGCATCCAGTTTTTCCTACATAAGCACACAACTGTGGAACGTATTACCTAAAGCCTTGAAAACGACGTACAACCACCTAAACTTCCGGAAATCACTAAAAACTAACCTATTTAAGAAGGCAAACCCTACCGATCCAACCTAAATGCCTAACCTCAGCAACACAACCAAACTAAAGCATGTAATGATCATAACACAACTCTCCCGTTCTACGATTCCCTAATATGGCTGTGCCACATGTACTTTATCTTACCACGACATCATCTTGTATTTGTTCTCACTGGAGCCTGCAAGGTCCTCTCCGGTACTATGTAAGCCACATTGAGCCTGCAAATAGGTGGGAAAATGTGGGATATAAATGTAATAAATAAATAAACTGGCTAAGCCGATATTTAGCGCTCGCTGGTTACATTAAAACCAGCCAAAGATAGGCCTGCTATTTCGGCAGCTGACTTTAGATGCCAAACTTAGCTGGCAATGTGCTGAATATTAGTGGATAGCCAGTTATATCACATGATATAACCAGTTATCCACTAAGTGTTAACCAGCAATATTCAGTAGGAATTAACTGACGTTCTCCCACTGAATATCATCAGATAACCAGTTAACTACCATTTAACCAGCCAGGACCCATTCCTGGCCGGCTATATGGTTTTAATATCGGGCAGAGTGTGCCCTATTGCAGGACTTCCCTGTGTGCTAACCCAGAATTTATGTGGCCCTTTTTTAAAGCATTTTTATTTTTGTAGGTCTTGCACTAACGTTGCCATTAGTATGCGTTACCTAGAAAGAATTAACGAGGAAACATTTACTGCCTCTGCGGTTTTTTTGCAGACAAGATTCTTCTTGCAGTTTTGCTCGTGTTGTTTCCCCAATGTATATTGTATATTCACCAATCATCAAGTCTTTTTAAAGGCTTGATTTGGTTCATATCTATCTACTGGCATTTACCACATACAGACTCCTGAGGCAGGCGTTTATCGCCAAAACACAGTGCTGTGTCGAGTCTTAT
The DNA here is from genome assembly GCF_901765095.1 of Microcaecilia unicolor. Classification (NCBI taxonomy): domain Eukaryota; kingdom Metazoa; phylum Chordata; class Amphibia; order Gymnophiona; family Siphonopidae; genus Microcaecilia; species Microcaecilia unicolor. The sequence goes on along the minus strand of NC_044040.1, from coordinate 46,644,658 downwards.
CTTCCACTATTAAGAACATTTTTTAATTCCTTTTTTTTTCTTCTCCTTGGTCTCTTTGGAAGTGTCCTGTTGATCACGCTACTCCTCTGTTTCTGCGTTTCCCCTCATAGCGGATCCAGTTTCTCCACTTTGGTGGTTATTTTTGCATTCTTTACCTATGACACACACCTTGGGAAATTAGAGTGGGTGAGTAGCCTAAGGGACAGTGCAGCGGGCTTTGATCCTGACAACCTGCATTCAATTCCCACTGCAGTTCCTTTTGAGTTTGGGCAAGTCACTTAACCCTCCTTTATCCCAGGTACAAAAAACCCCCAACTTAGCTTGTGAGCCCTCTAGGGACAGAGAAAGTACCTGTATATAAGGTGTACAGTGCTGGGTAAGTCTAGTAGCACTATAAAAATGATTAGTAGTAGGGAGGGAGAAAGAGAGTGCCGGGAAAGGGAATAGAGAGCTCCCAGGTTAGGTTCAAGAGGAGGGAAATGCCGGGGGTACCACAAATGTTTTGGGGTATCTTCTGGTATAACAAAATTACAGTAAATACTTGATTACGGTAAACTTTTATGATTTTTATACAGGTCTCATGTTGCATGTGTGCATACGTTTTCTTTGAAAACAGGTACAAAAGATGCAGATAAAAAATATTGGAAGGTTTTGGCCCGATGAGGTCTTTTTACTAACGAGTGTAAAGCTGTTTACATGTGAATTAGGGTGGTTAACCGCTACCGCAGAAGCATGCTAACAGCTGCCGCAGTGGTATGAAGGTTTGCGTGCACTAATTCATGGATTAACAGCATATTGTGGTAGGGGACATGAACTAAGTGGGTCATGGGGAAAATAGGTGTGAACTGCATAAGGCGGCGAGCGCAGGTAATTAAAGTGCATTAAATATTTTTGCCATTAGCACAACTTAACTTACCATCTGTTCTCAATAGAGCAGCCTTGTTAATTGCAAGTAGGTTCTAGATGTGCTAATGCGCATGCCCATGTGTTAATTGCAGAGGACCTTCTGGTCACGCCCTCAACAATTAGCGCACAGCCTTTGCGCCTAACATCTACTGACTTTTGCTGTTAGGGCACATTAAGCGCAAAAACTAAAAACATTTTAGTAAAAGACCTCCAATGTGTATCTCTGAAACAAAATTAGCAACAATTTATCTGTAATGCATGCAGTAAATGTTAATGAAATTGCAAGGTGAGAAACAGATACGTACAAAGCAAAAACATTTTTCATATATTTTCTTTTATTTGAATTTTTTTCACATTTCTTTTGATTACCCTTTTTGGTTCTTCTTATACTTTCAAGATAATAAAAAACCTCATTGTAGAGGTTTTTATAAACATATCAATTAACTTTGTGCATTTTAATGTATAGGTTAACATGCATTAAATCAATGTTTCACACATTTAAGGGGCTGTTTTAATAAACCGCATTGGACTAGATTCTGTATATAGGACCTGAAAAAAATCTGTGCAGTAAAAAAGTAAGCCTAGGTAGAGAACTCTTACTGCATGGCCATGCAACGGGGAGCCCTTACTGATACCCACTGAGGTGGCACTAAGGGCTCCTGTGCTAGCCCGGTGCTAACTGGGCAGTGCACGACGTTGCCCAATTACCACTGGATTACTGCCGCGCAAGCCATTTCTAGGGGTTTTCTTTTTCCCCGTGGAAATTGCGCACGCTCAGGGCGGGACTACCGTCGGTGGCCACGTTGGGCCGGCGGTAGTCCTGGAAGAGTGAGCAGTAAGCCCGCATTGGGCTTACTGCCGCTCTGTGAAAGGGCCCCTAAGCTGGCTAAGGTGAACTGCATAAACTTTTATGTGGCTCTATTTATGCGGTTAACTTATTCGATTAAGTGCTGACTATTAACTCACCTCCAGAACACCCACAGAATGGCCAGTTTCAGCTTAGGTGCCAACTGGGAAATTTCAGTGGCACTATCCAGTCAAGTGCCACTGAATATGCCTGGATAGACCTGGACAAGGAGCCTTTTCTGGCTGTGTATATCGTTTTGAAAATTGACACCTGTAGTGATATAACAAGTATAAAAGTTTATCAAAAGAAAAAGATACCTTTTTATTGGACTACTTTAAAACATTTTGTAACTAGCTTTCAAAGGTCAGAATTTCCTTCCTCAGCTCATGACAGTATAAGCAAGAAATGACAATATCATTATATATAAGTGAAACATTTCATACTTCAGTTTATCAACCTTTGAAGTGGGTTAACACAGCCACCATACTGCATTATCCAAGCAAAAAAGCCGGATAATCTTGATAAATTATTGAATCTCCTCTAATTCAACATGCACATCAATTATACACATAAACCTAAACACAAGCTTCTTGTAAAAAAATGAAGTATAAATATTTTTTTCTTCACTTCCCCAAGGACCAATTTTTGTAACAATAATAATCATTCTGTCTAAGCAATGTCTGGCATCAAAGTGTGCATATCAGCAATTGCAATACAGCCATTCACAATTGGCACTTCAGGCCGATAAAGTTTATTTCGCATAGAATGCTGACATGGCTGTCTGCAAACCCTGAGAACTAAGACATCTGGAATGCCATTAAAGAATATTGACTTTCCCATTTCTTTCTTTATTTATTTTAATCTCTTTTCCCCCGTGGTGAAAGTTCAGTGCTTTTGAAAATTCTGATCATCTCCCAGAACATTAAAGCAGGGTGAGCGTAGACTGTCTTTTATTCTTTACTGGGATCTGAAGCAAAACAAACTGGTCTACAATTATCTACATGCCTAAGAACTGTACCACAAAAACACACCAGAGGACTTCCTTTTGAATCTGACGTTTGGCATGTAGAGTGATGCTGGTTATTAAAATTTTAAGGTCTTTGACAGGATCAATGTGACTGATTTGTAGTGTCTGTAGAACTAATTCCCATTAAAGCAACAATTTAAAAGGGAAGTTGATTGATTTTGTCCCAGGGACAAAAAGGTGGTAATCCGAAATACGTTTAAAACCGCTAAACCATTTTCAATTGTGGTTATAAAGCTGCAGGAGATGGTTACTAAATTTTCCAATATGAGAATCATATCTAATATGTTTTCTTTTTTTTTTAGGACAAGAAATATTGTATTCCTAGAATTCAAATAATAAATAGGTAATATACTTAGGCCTTTATTTTAGAAACCTATCCATGTGTAAATAGCCATTAGCCCCTGGATTCTTCTATATATGGTGCTTTGAGTTGTGTCTGCATTTTAATTGATTAACGAGACAATCAGGGATGATGATTGAGCAATAACAAGAAAAAAAACAACAAAAAACCCAAGAATGCCAAAAGATCATCCCGCACATTCCTTGATCTGCACTTTCCTAACTACAAAGGTCTAAAATACAAATTAATGCACGCGTCAAACTTTACCTACTTAAGTCCACAGTTATGGAACGCACTGCCGCGCAATTTAAAAATGATCTATGAACTAACGAACTTCCAAAAACTACTGAAGACCCATCTCTTTAACAAGGCTTACCACAAAGATCAACCAATGTGAATATACATAACTCCTCCACACATAGTTAGAACTGTGTTATAATATCTGCTTGTTATACTACTATCATGTCTTATCATTATCATGTTACCAAAGATTCTTCTGTAACACTAAATGCCTATTTTCTATTATATTTCCACTACTCATGATGTATTGTAAGCCACATTGAGCCTGCAAAGAGGTGGGAAAATGTGGGATACAAATGCAATAATTAAATAAAAATAAATAAATTTGTCAATAATTAGAATTTACACGTGCATCTCTTTAGCTGCATTCTATAAATAGATGTACATAAATTCTAACGTGTGGCTCTAAAAAGGGGCGTGGCCATAGGAGGGGCATGGGAGGGTCGGGGTTGTTCCTAAAATGTATGCTTGTTATAGAATTAGCGGGATCTACATCTATGTTTTAATTGGCATAAATGATTGCACCTAAATGTAGTTGCAGTTCCCGGTGGTAAGCGCTATTCTATAAAGCACGCCTAACTGTAAGCGTAGTTTATAGACTAGCGCTGTGCTGTTTTTAGGTATTATTTATAGAATCTAGTCCTAGGTGTGGCGATCGACATCTTGCTTATTTCAAAGGGATGTGGTTTGGGTGGAGCTTTGGCAGAGCTAAATTCCCCATTTTACAGTGGGAATATATTTGCATGGGAAAAAAACATCCACATTTCACACAAGCTCAAAGACATGCATAGATTTTATAATAGTGCTCATTTTCAGCCAGAGATTTACACGAAACGTTAAGGCAGTCATTCTTAAGTACGTTATTTCCACCTCCAAAATTAAATAAAGTTACACTTGAAATCTCACTTCTTAATTTATAGCACTTGTACATGTAAGAACATAAGAATAGCCATACTGGGTCAGACCAATGGTCTATCTAGCCCAATATCCTGCTTCCAACACGTAAAGGGGCCTTTTACTAAGATGTGCCGAAAAATGGCCTGCACTGGTGTAGGCACGTGTATTGGACCTTTTTTTGTCGAAAATGGATGTGTGGCAAAATAAAAACAAGCGTGCATCCATTTTGGGCCTGAGACCTTACCGCCATCCTTTGACCTAGCGGTAAGGTCTCATGCATTAACCAGGTGGTAATTGTCAGCTCATGTACACAGCCAATTACCGCTCAGTTAACGCCACGCGGTAGAAAATAGAAATTATTTTCTGCTGCGTGTTTTGGACGTACATCAAAATTAGAATTACTGCCTGGGGCACGCAGTAGCCAGACTGTAGCTCTAATTTGATGCGCGGTGTACGTGTATAGGCGCCGTCATGTCTTAGTAAAAGGACCCCAAAGTTAAGCATGGGATCCACGCCTAAAATTTACACATGGCCTGAAAAACGGAACATGGAAATGGGAGGGTCATGAGTGGGGTGAATCAGGGGCATGGTTTTGGAGTTACATGCGTAATTGTAGAATTATTTTATTTTATTTGTTGCATTTGTATCCCACATTTTCCCACCTATTTGCAGGCTCAGTGTGGCTTACATAATGCCGTAGTGACAGTCGCCACTTCCGGATCTGAGAAATACAAAGTGGTATAGCATGTACAAGATAAGGTATATTACAAAGTGGTATTGCATTAATGTTCATGGATGATAGAATACATTATAGGGTAGTTAGACAATCAAATATAAAAGTTCATTTCTGGTATGGAAAATAAGGTGGTGGTGCATAACACGTTACGCGTGTCTGAATAAGTGAGGTAGTCCGGTGTAGGGAGTTCGGCTTTGTTTAGTTTTGTTAATATTTTGTTGTCTGGTATTTAGGATGAATCATTGTGGTATGCCTTTTTGAACAGGTTGGTTTTCAGTAGTTTTTGGAAGATTGTTAGGCCGTGTATTGTTTTTATGACATTAGGCAGTGCGTTCCATAGTTGTGTGCTTATGTAGGAGAAGCTGGATGCATAGATTGATTTATATTTGAGTCCTTTGCAACTGGGGTAATGGAGGTTCAAAAATGTGCGTGCTGATCTTTTTGTGTTCCTGGTTGTGTTTGTGTGATTGTGCTCTGCATATACATTTAGGTGTAGGCATTTGCACCACATTTTCGTTGGTGCAAATGGCGGTGCCTACATTTACATACAACCTCTCTGCTTAAGCGTTAATTCTATAAACCATGCCAAACTTTATACATGGCTTATAGAATACCACTTAAGCGGGGGGTGGGGGCTTTAGCCCTGTTTTTTTAGGTGTCATATATAGAATCTACCCCTAAGTGATTTTTGCAAAGCCCCAAATTTTTAATGATACAATGTATTGTCAGAATTTACCAGAAAAACCAAAGGAGTGGGAAATAGACTAGGCTAACCAGAAACTTCAATTGATGGTAAAACAGTTTATTGGTGAAGACTCGACATAGTCCCTTGTTTCGACCATTAGCCTGCTTCAGGATTCTTTATATAAATTGCATAAAATAATCAAATGGTCATTAACCATAGGTGTAAAAGATGAAGAAATGTGGTCTTTAAAAAGATCATTGTCGAACAACCCAAGGTTTCTGAGTCATGTGAACTGTCGTTGCTCCAAATGAAGTAATACATAATCACAGATTTAACAAAATCAGTGATCTCTACACATATCGGGATTTATCCAAGGTAACCGACCAATAGAATTTATCCCTTTAAAAAATGCAATTATTTATATGGTACTTATATTAATGCCTGGGAAAGTTGAAGGATTCTAGTAAACAGTTTCCATTTAAATGTCATTTATATTAATTGTCTTCCTTTCCTGTTATGACCATGGAAGAAAATGAGGAATGGAAACTTGTGGAATAACTTAATGGTTTTCAGTTTTGACACAGCTCTTAGTACTGGTGACAGATGTTTGGTAATACAATTATCCTGGAAGTGAGTGTGAGTAAAGCAAACCATTAATAAGTGACACAGTTTCACCAATCAGGAAAGCAAAATTGTAAAGAGGGATCTTTATTTGTACATGCTGACAATCAACATTATTTTTTTTAAATAGCCAGATTATTAACATTGACCAGTGAGATTATGAAAATATAGTAGCAATATTAACTGACCAAATTTTTTTAAAAAAGGAAAGAAGAATAGAATATTTGTATGCGTTCAGAAGAAGTGCTTAGGAAGACCAGGTTAATACTTTCTGGATCCTAATCTATGATTAGATAATCTGTCTGTAGCATCTAATGATAAATAGTAAGGATGTCCACAAGCAATCGGTGAATCACGTGGAGAGAGGGAAGATCCTCAAGTACCAAGAAATGCAGTCTGAGACCAAGAAAATGTGGCAGAAAGATACAGAAATATTTCCCATTGTTTTGGGTGCCACAGACTCGATCAAAAAGAACTTTGAAGCACACATGGATAAGTTGCCTATATATTTTACATTTTATGAACTCCAGAAAGAAACTCTCTTTGGCATAATGCAAGTACAATAGTGAGTGTTAGCAGTAAAATTGAGAGACTGAGATCATACTCCACATTTAGGAGTGAGGTTCATTCCTATCATGGTATGCGCAAAACCAGCGGCGTAGCTACGTGGGGGCATGGCCCTGGCCCCCCCGCTGCCAACCCTTTCAACCCCCCTTCCCCCCACCGCTGCCAACCCTCCCCCCGCCGCCATCAGGTACCTGTGCTGGCAGAGGTCCCAAACCCCCGCCAGCTGAAGTCCTCTTCAGCTTCGTTCGTTTCTGCAGCTGATCTAGAAGGATTCTGTTCTGAATGAGTCGTCCTGATGTCCTGCACGTTCCTACGTGCGGTGTAGGAATGTACAGGACGTCAGGACGACTCACTCAGAACAGAATCCTTCCAAATCAGCTGCAGCAACGCACTGGCCCAGAGACTGGTGCTGAAGAGGACTTCGGCTGGTGGGGGTTGGGGACCCCGGCCAGCACAGGCACCTGACAGCGACGGTGGTGGCGGAGGAGGGTTGGCAGTGGCTGGGGAGGGGGGTCGAAAGGGGAGGATTGGTGGTGGCAGTGGTGGCGGCGCCGGGGGGGGTTCAAAAGTGGCAGGGGGTGGCACCGAAGGGGGCTAAAATGTGTCCTCTCACCTCGGGCTCCAGACCCCCCTCCCGCTACGCCCCTGTGCAAAACTAACCCATTTGGAGAAATTGCTCCCAAGGATGTTTAGTTTGTTTTTGATTTGTTTGGATTGTTTTCTTAATTGATAGCTGTTTTGTTTTATGTATGTATGTATGTATGCATTTATTTATTTATTTATTGTTTGTTTGTATATTTCAAGCCCTCCTAGGGAGGTTACAAGTCACATACATAAAAATAAAGCTCACATATAATGCAATAAAAACTCAACAAAACCCAACCAAACATATCTTCTCTCCCAATATCACTGCACATTTATTACAGCCCATTTTGGGGTAGATTCAGTAAAGGGAGTCTAAAGTTAGGTGCCAGGATACTGGGGTCCTTTTACTAAGCTGAGGGAAAAGAAGCCCTGCAGTAGTGGTGGGGTCCGTTTTACCACAGCAGACAAAAAATTCCTAAAAAATATGGCCAAGCGGTAAGATTACTCTTACCACGTGGCCATGTGGGGAGAGCACTTACCGCCACCCAGTGAGTCGCTGGCAGTGGTTCCAGCGTGAAACAAGTCACTGCCGAGCTTTCTTTCTACAGTGTAACATGTATGGGCAACTTACCAGGTATGCTTCAAAGTTCTTTTTGATAAGTCTGTGGCACCCAAAGCAATGGAAAATATTTCTGTATCTTTCTGCCACATTTTCTTGGTCTCAGATCATGTTTCTTGGTAATTAAGGATCTTCCCTCTCTCCAAGTGATTCACCGATTGCTTGTGGATGAACTGAATGTATACATTTGAGTCTTCCCACAATAGACCTTTGGATGTGATACACAATAAAGACTTTTGGTACTATGTACTCAGTGGCGATCCTAGCCAGCATGACTACTACTACTACTACTACTACTATTTAGCATTTCTATAGCGCTACAAGGCATACGCAGCGCTGCACAAACATAGAAGAAAGACAGTCCCTGCTCAAAGAGCTTACAATCTAATGCCCCCCCGGGTGCAGCGCGGCCCCCACCCCCCCGGCGAAATGACACCCTCCCGTGTGCACACTGCGGCACCCCCCAGCGGCATGCACCCGGGGCGGACCGCCCCCACCGCCTCCCCCCCCCCCCCTTGGTACGCCACTGTATGTACTTAATCTTCATTTTTTGTTACCTCACTTATTTCCTGTTAATATTGGGTATTACCAATACCAGTTGGTGTGTCGTTTGTTTTGGGAAAAAGTCTTGGAAGGGTACATGCAGACAAAACTGTTATCCAGTTAGAAGAGGGCTGAATGTATTGGACCTCTGAACTTCTTACAGCCTAAACTTAATATACAACTATGAGTAAAAATGAAAACAGTTAAAATGTACAAATTATTTCTATTATCTCCTTTCTGCAGAAGGCTTTAACTCAGCACTTGTTTTGTTTGTTCAATTAGCTCAAAACAGCTAATCAATTAATCAGTTTCTGTATATAGGATCAACAAGGATATGGTCCACTAAGTTACAATATTAAAAACATTAATTGGACAACAGTCTCTCCAAACTCATTATCCTCATTATACAAACCAGCAGTTGATTCATGAGTGCACAATTTCTCAAAGCGAGACCACGGAATTCATCCCTGTATTCTTGCTCAGAATTGGTGGCGTGCTAGATAAATCTGTGGCAGGCAGGAGGGGTTGATTGATTATTTTATTCTTACTACTGACTGATGTTTCTCCTATTGCAGAATCTGAGGCTTTGGATTCAACGTATTGCATTGTACCGTCTCTCTAATTTGCAAAAGAAGATGGCAAAGGAAAACCACTTCTTTTGTATTTAAAAATGTAACAAATCAAAATCGAATAACTTCTGCCAAGCCTTTAATGGAACAGGGGCGTAGCCACGGGTGGGCCTAGGCCCACCCAGTTTGGGTTCAGGCCTGCCCAGCAGTGGAGGCAGCAGAGCGGAGGGAGCAGGCTGAGCTCCGATCCTGCATCTGCCTCCCTCTCACAGCAGCGCTTCCCAGACGCTGCCTACCGCCACCACGATCGCAGGATCTACCTCCCTCCATCTCAGCACTCAGCAGCAGCGGTAGTGATTCGTACACGCTGCCTCCTGCTTCTAACCCGGAAGCGTCTCCTCTGCCGCATCCTGCCCCAGCAGAAACAGGAAGTTGTGATAATGGGGGCGGGATGCGGCAGAGGAGACGCTTCCGGGTTAGAAGCAGGAGGCAGCGTGTATGAATCGCTACCGCTGCTGCTGAGTGCTGAGATGGAGGGAGGTAAATCCTGCGATCGTGGTGGCGGTAGGCAGCGTCTGGGAAGCGCTGCCGTGAGAGAGAGGGAGGCAGATGCAGGAACGGAGCTCAGCCTGCTTACACTGTAAATTTTTGCGGGGAGAAGAGGGCAGGCAGGTGGAATGGAATGGGAGGGAAGGATGGGGGCGAAGGAGAATCACAGGACATGGATGGGAGCGGGAGGGGAGGGCAGGGGAGAGAGGAGAATCGCTGAGTATGGATGGCTGGAGGGAGGGGACAGGGGAGAAAAGAGAATTGCTGGGTATGGATGGATAGGGGCAAGGCAGAGAGGAGAATTGCTGGGTATAGATGAATGGAGGGGGGCAGGGGAGAGAAGAGAATTGCTGGGTATGGATGAATGGAGGGGGCAGGGGAGAGAAGAGAATTGCTGGGTATGGATGGATGGAGGGGACAGGGGAGAGAAGAGAATTGCTGGGTATGGATGGATAGAGGGGGCAGGGGAGAGAAGAGAATTGCTGGGTATGGATGGATGGAGGGGAGGGGAGAGGAGAGTTGCTGGACATGGGTGGATGGAGGGGAGGAAAGAGGAGAGAGGAAGGTTGCTGGACATAGGTGGATGGAGGGAAGGGGAGGGCAGGGGAGAGGAGGGTCGCTGGACATGGATGGATGGAGGGAAGGGCAGGGGTGAGGAGGGTTGCTGGACATGGATGGAGGAGAGGGAAGGGAGAGAGAAGAAATGCTGGATATGGATGGAGGGGATGGAAAAGTGAGGAAGGAGATGAGATGAGGGAAAAGGAAGCGAGGAGAAAAACTGCACATGGATGAGGAAAATAGGCAGAAGCTGGATCCACTGGACAGTCAAGTCTGCGGAGGACCCAGCTTTTACTTACGGATATAGAGCAAGAAATGAAGAAGAAAGGCAGAAAGTAAAGAAATAAATGGAAAGGAAGCCCTGGAAACAGAGTTAAGAGGACAGATAGCAGCAGAATCAGATACTGGGCCAGCATGATCAGAAAAACAAAGTCACCAGACAACAAAGGTAGAAAAAAAACCATTTTATTTTCTTTATAGTGTTTGGAATATTTCCACTTTGAGAATCAGGTGTTCAACATTAAAAGTTTATATTTATTTACTTATTTATGGCATTTTATCCCACATTAAACATGAATTAGATTGGAACCTGGGATCATTTAATTTTTTTTTCCTGGAGAGAGTAATGCATTGCCTCCCGCCCCTCCCCCACCCGGCTCTCTTCCCGGCTATAGCCAGCTCTGCAATTTTGAGGGGAGGTGTACAGGTGGACGGGGGGGGGGGGGGGGGGGGGGGGGGGCGCAGAGGTGGACCGGGGAGAGAGCCTGTTGGTAAACATTTACCAGCACACCATTGTCTAGTGCCCACCCATCCAACCTGTTGGCCCACCCAAAAAGTGACTTCTGGCTACACCACTGTAATGGGAGAAGCAACTAACTTGCTAGTCACACACTCACAAGGACTAACACTGGCTGTTTATAGAGTAACAGGACTTGCTTATTCACTCCTACCCTAGATGAGATCATATATACAGAAAATGGAGGTACAGCACAATAAACCTTGTTGATCCTATATACAGAAACGGATTAATTGATTAGCTGTTTTGAGCTAATTGAACAAACAAGATGCAGCTTTCTGACTTCACGTGTAATTTCTTAAAGTTACTCCCCTTTTCTAACTTCTGTTACTCTTATCTGTCCATATGTTCCACCTCCCCTTACACCTTATGCTGTCTATTAAGATAATTTATTGTACATATTGTACATTGTGTTGACATTTTTAAGTACTATAATATTTATTGGTATTTATTAACCATCTTTATGAAGAAATTCACCTAAGGCAGTGTACAGCAGGTACAGTTTAACATAAATCTTGCAATTTTGTTAACAGCATAACAATAGTAAAATAATCAAGTATATTATTTATGTATATACTTGATTATTTTACTATTGTTAAGCTGTTAACAAAATTGCAAGATTTATGTTAAACTGTACTTGCTGTACACCGCTTTGGGAATAAAATAAGAGGCCCTTTTACTCAGGCATGTAGGCGCCTACGCGCATACAACGCGCATCACGTTAGAACTACCGTGTGCCCCGGGCAGTAATTCTAATTTTGACGTGTGTCCAAAATACGCAGCAGAAAATAATTTCTATTTTCAATTGGCAGTGTACGCACGGTGACGATTACCTGCCGATTAACGCGTGAGACCTTACCACTAAGTCAATGGGTGGCGGTAACATCTCAGGCCCAAAATGGATGGGCGCTGATTTTTTATTTTGCCGCACGTCCACTTATGGCCAAAAAAAGCGCCTTTTTTGCAAGCGTGCTGAAAAATGGACCTACGCTCGTCCAATACATGCGCCTAAACCAGCGCAGGCCATTTTTTGCCATGCCTTAGTAAAAGAGCCCCTAAATGAGGTAAACTTGAACACAGTAAACTGAAACCTAATGACATAATGGACTAATTTCTATTAATTGTGCCCAAAGATCGAGGCTGGAAAAAAATAGCGTTTAGTGCTATTCTATAAATTGTACTCAAAGTTAGGCACCATTTATAGAACCGCATTTAGCGCTGGGATCTGTGAGTACTTTTAGGTATAAGCATTTATACCAACTGTACCCTGGTTTAAATCCCTGTACCTTAATTAGGTGCAGATCCTCCTTATTCAATAACAACGCACATAGATTGTGGGAACACCCCTGGTCCGCCCACGACCCTCTCATGGTCGTGCCCCTTTTTTGGAGCCACATGTAAGTAAAATGTATGCGCAGATCCGGGCCCATAAATTTGTATGCATAAATTTCAGGTAATTTCACTGGTAATTGTTAGGGCCCTGTAAGCAGCGCTAATTGGCTCATTAATCAATTACATTGTGCATGCCCAATTTTACACATGCAACTTTAGAATTTGGGGACGTATGTACTCTTATTTGTTTTGTTTGTTTTTTTTTTAATCATCTGAAATTGACTATTGTCTATGTCCACAATATTCTTGCTGTACGCCGCCTTGAGTGAATTTCTTCAAATAGGCAGTAAATAAATCCTAACGAACACTAGGACTAGGGGGCACGCAGTGAAACTACAAAGTAGTAAATTGAAAATGATTTGGAGAAAATATTTCTTCACTTAATGTGTAATTAAACTCTGGAATTTGTTGCCAGAGAATGTAGTAAAAGCAGTTAGCTTAGCGGGGTTTAAAAAAGGTTTGGATGGCTTCCTAAAGGAAAAGTCCATAGACCATTATTAAAATAGACTTGGGGAAAATCCACTGTTTATTTCTAGGATTTTTTATTTATTTGTTACATTTGTATCCCACATTTTCCCACCTTATTTATTTTATTTGTTAAATTTGCAGCATAAAATGTTTTGTACTTTTTTTTTATCTTGCCAGGTACTTGTGACCTGGATTGGCCGCTGTTAGAAACAGGATGCTGGGCTTGAGGGACCTTCGGTCTGTCCCAGTATAAATAAACAAATACACCAAAAGAAAAAAAAATGATACCTCTTTTTTTGTAATAACTTAGTGCATTTTTGACTAGCTTTTAAAAGCCAGAACCTTCTTCCTCAGGTCAACACTCTATTTGAAAGAAAGAATATTGATTTACAGAGAATGGAGATCAGAGTAATCCTGAGGTGCAGGGGTGTAAACCACTTCCAAAAACAGCAACATGCCCTGGATTTTCAGTCTGTAATGTGATTCTCATTGTCTTGAGTGCTGCTGGCCATTGACAGGATCCCTCTGATCTTAACAGCTGTCAGAAACAAAACAGTGGGAGGTGGGTCAGTGAGAAGGAAGAAAGAGAGGACAAGTGTTTCAATGTAATCTAAACCAGGTAGGATAGCAGTGACCCAGACTTCACAGTGTAAAAAATGGAACCCTTCTTACCGTAAAATCTGACCCAACAAAATTTAGGCTTAAGGAAATTCAGTTATCAGCAAGTTTCTGTCTGAAATTTGTATGAAGCAAATGAAAATGATAGCTAAAATATTTTGATTGCATTTTAAACTTCAGTTATTTTACTTTTTAAGGGGTTCTTTTACTAAGGTGTGCTGAAAAATGGCCTGCGGTAGTGTAGGCACAGGTTTTGGGTGCGTGCAGAATCATTTTTCAGCGCACCTGTAAAAAAAGCCTTTTTAAAATTTTTGACGAAAATGGACATGTGGGAAAATGAAAATTGTTCCTCAGTACCTCTCCACTCTCATCTCTCGATACATTCCTCCCCGGGAACTCTGTTCACTGGGTAAATTTCTCTTATTTGCACCCTTCTCCACTGCTAACTCCAGACTCTGTTCCTTTTATCTTGCTGCACCATATGCCTGGCATAGACTTCCTGAGCCGGTCCGTCAAGCTCCATCTCTGGCCGTCTTCAAATCTAAGCTAAAAGCCCACCTTTTTTAGGCTGTTTTTAACTCCTAACCTTTATTCACTTGTTCAGAACCCTTATTTCATCATCCTCACTTTAATATTTCCTTATCTCTTGTTTGTCCTGTTTGTCTGTCCTAATTAGATTGTAAGCTCTGTCGAGCAGAAACTGTTTCTTCATGTACAAGTGTACAGCGCTGCGTACGTCTAGTAGTGCTTTAGAAATGATAAGTAGTAGTAGTAGTGTCCATTTTGGGTCTGAGACCTTACCACCAGCCATTGACCTAGCAGTAAAGTCTTACACGGTAACCGGGCGATAATGACCCTCGCGTTCCAAATGCCACTTGGCGCGCGGCCAATACGCGCTTCAGAAAATAAAAATGATTTTTTTGAATGCAAACCAAAAATGAAATTACCACAAGAGCCACGTGGTAGCCGTGCGGTAACTCCATTGTGGTGCGCGTTGGGCATGCATAGACGCTTACGCAGCCCCTAAGTGTATTATTGCTGAATAATGAGTTCCAGTGTGTGTGTGTGTATATATATATATATATATATATATATATATATATATATATATATATATATGCTACTGTAGTATGGGTACTTAGTAGGAATAGGTGGCCCAAAAAGTTTCTTCTCAAGTTGTTTCCTTTGTCTTTTATGTGAAGTTTCATTTTATTTGTGAGGTTTTGGACATTTCATCATCACGAGAGCATATTCATTGCGTGTGCACTCTTTTGAACGTTTGTGTACTGTTTGCAAAGAGGGCATGCACCATTTTTTATATGTGCAGTGGTTTGCGCACACACAACGGTGTGAGAATGGACGCAGTATCGGGAACGAGTGTGCACTTTTTCAGAGAATGCCCGCTTTAAATGTAGTAAATTCTCTTTGCTAAGAAGGCCACATTTATTTGGCAAAAGAAAAAAAAACAGATTGTTGTTGACATTTCCTATGTCTTTGCAAACAACAGCCCATCCCTAGTACTTAGGGTCTGATTCATTAAAGCCTTTTCCTATGAAAACATATTTCGAGAAAAGCATTAAATGAATCAAGCCCTTAGAGTTTGCTATAAACAAAGAAAACAAGAATATTTCAACATAGAAAGACTGTAAGACCCATCTAATCTGCTCAATTTGCTTCTTTTGGCAGTATCATGGATCACAGATAGAGGTTAACTATATAAAGGGGCATTTATTTTTAGGTGTCGACCTGGAGCCTATTCTACTATAGTAAATTATAACATTCTATAATTTATGCACTTAATTGTGCCTCCCCACCTATACTCCAAACAGACTCTGCCTATATGAATGCTCACCTCAAAATACAACCATAGGCATGTATTTATAGAATACTGCGTAGCCCGATTATTGTCATTTATGCTCGTTTGTGTTCACATCCACACGTAAATGATTAGAATACTGGCAGTTATGTGTGTAATTGTTGCATAAATCCGCACAGCTCCTTATAGAATTGCCCCCTAAGTGTCTGTCTTCTCCCTTCATTTATTTGAAATTAGGGAACTTCTGTATGTATTCTTTTCCTTCTTGGATTTTGCTGATCGCCCTTTTTACTTCTCGGTCACTTTAGGGTCCATACCAAGGGCACTCAGTTTATTTATTAGTCATCTATGCAGAACCATGTCAGAGGCATGTCTAATGCTCTCCCTCAGTCCAACTCTCTGGTCACCCAGTCAAAGAAATTAACCAGATTTGTCTGACAAGACTTGCCTCAGGTCCTATAATCCATTGAATTCCAAAAACTTTACTGTTCTCTGTTTTAGAAGCATTTCCATTCATCTACTTACCATAGAAGTCAGACTTACTGGCTTGTAGTTCCCAATCTCTTCCTTACTTCTGCCTTTGTGGAGAGGAGCAACTTCTGCTCTTCTCCAGTCCTCTGTGACACTTCTGACTCTAGAGAAGCATTGAGAAGTCAGCTAGTGAAGCCACTAGAACCTCCATACCTTCCTTCAGTACCCTCAGATGTATGCTATCCGGCCCCTTCCCTTTGTCCACCTTTAGTTTATCTATCTCCTCACAAACACAGTCCTCTGAAAATCATTCAGAGACTACCACCCCTCCATTCCCATTTGCGTTTGTCTTCTGCGGTCCTGCTCCCGGCCCTTCAGCTGTGAACACAGAACAGAAATATTTGTTAAGCAATTCCACTTTATCTCTATCTGCTTCTACATATTCCTCCCCTTCACCTTTTTCTCACAATGCCACTTTTGCACTTCCTCCTATCACTAACATATCTAAAAAAATGTCTTGTTCCCCCCCCCCCCCCCCCAATTGTACTGTATTGGCTATTTTTTCTTCTTTTGCATCTTTACTTTCCTGACTACTCTACCAGCTTTTCCAGATATTGTCGCCTGTCTTCCTCTTTCTGCGATCTCTTGTCGTTTATAAAGGCTAACCTCTTTTTTCCTTACCTTTTCAGCTACTTCTTTTGAGAACCAAAATGTCCTTTTTTTTTTCCTCTTACTTTTATTTACTTTCCTTACAAAAAGGTTTGTTGCCTTTCAGTTTTGCCCACTGCATTCTAACTTCTTCCGATGTTCCCATTCAGACAATTCCTTGAGATAATCCCTCATCTGAATAAAGTTAGTTTTTTTTGAAGTGTAGAACCTCCACTTTTGAATGAACCCTCTCCACACCTATCTTAATATTGAACCACACCATATGATCACTGGATGCCAAATGATCACCTACTATAACATCCTCTGTGCATAACCTGTGCTGTCTTTAATACAGATACTGTCCTTGTCTCCACCATCTTCATGGGGAGGCTGTTCCACCCATCTACCATCCTTTCTATAACTATATATTTCTCTAAATTATTTTGTGCCATCTCTGTATTAACTGCTCCTTCTCCCCCCCCCCCCCCCCCCCCCCCGTTCCCTGCCCATTCAGGGTTAGGGAGTTAACACAGAAATTAGCATATTCTAATTGCTAAGATACTGCAATAACTGTTAGTGCATTAACATTCAACATGTTAGTGCATTAATTTCCATGTTAACAGCTAATGCAGCTTAGTATATAGGTCTCTAATCATATTCCCTTGTACTCATGTATATTAATTTTATTCAATATTTCCTTTCCCTGTTCTGAGATTTATATGCTCTGAGTGAAGAGAGGTACAGCTGGTCAAATTGCAACAGCTGGCTGTGGAAAGGCCTCCACGAGAACGGAAAATCAAACAGCTCAGAGAGATCT
The DNA here is from genome assembly GCF_901765095.1 of Microcaecilia unicolor. Lineage (NCBI taxonomy): Eukaryota > Metazoa > Chordata > Amphibia > Gymnophiona > Siphonopidae > Microcaecilia > Microcaecilia unicolor. The sequence continues at coordinate 46,627,283 of NC_044040.1, read as the reverse complement.
GAGGGAACCCAGGGCTACAGATGACCAAGCTCTCACAGGATAGACAAGCAATGGAAAACTTCAGCTTAGTCCAAGAGAATAAACATTGTTCTTTTCATCCAGTTGCAAAATAAGCAGTTAGCACTTTTGTAGAGGGAAGGAAAAAAAAACAAAAAAAACGTGAACAAGAGCATTTTGAGTAGAACAAGTAAATCTGCTACATATTTTCATAAGAAACTAAGGGCAGCGGCGTAGGAAGGACGAGGCGGTGGGGGCGGTCTGCCCCGGGTGCACGCTGCTGGAGGGTGCAGAGAGCAGCCGTACACCTGTCGGCTCCGCTGGTTCCCTGCTCCCTCTGCCCCGGAACAGGTTACTTCCTCACTTTATAGCAAACAGCACAGTGTTTGGGAGCCCAAATCAATTGTTGGAAATAAATCGCCAAAAAGAACCATCAAAAACAACAAAATTAAATATTCAAAGGAACATACATGTGTTTTGGGGGGGGGGGGGAGTTTGATAATTATATAACTGTGCACCTATATAGGTACCCAGAGGGCTCCCGATAGGAACATATTCAATAAGGGAATATAGATACCTAGTTTCCTTTATAGACTGCTAAGGTTACCTGTCTATATGGACATATGTACTTAATCATGACCATTTATGTCAGCCATAAATCCATAATTCAATGTATATGTACCTCAGCCATGCTCTGCCCAGACTCCATCTATGTGTATGCCCACCTGTAAACTGCACACTATCCCCTGGATTCTATAAAGCGTGACTTAAGTTGCATGTGCAAATCCAGTCATATTCTGGATTTGCATGCAAAACTTAATTAGTTAACAAGCCAATCAGTGCCAATAATTAGAATTTACGCACAGAACTGTCTGTGTATTCTATAACATGATGTGCATAAATTCAAAGTCACTTATTTGAAAAGGGGGGGAGGGTATGGAATGGGTGGGTCGTGGTTGTTTCTAAAATCTATGCATGCAGAAGAGAGGCCAATCCAAATCATAACTACCTGGCAGGATCCATTTCATGCTGCTTATCAAAAGAATATGCAGTGGATTTTCCCCAAGTCCACCATAATAATGGTTTATAGACTTTTTTTTCCCAGGAACTTGCTAAACCTTTTTAAACCCTGTTATGCTAATCACGTTTATCACATTCTCTGGTAACAATACCCCTAGTCCTTCTACTTTTTGAAAGAGTAAATAAGCAATTCACATCTTCCTGTTCCAGTCCACTCATTTTATAAACCTCTATCAAATCTCCCCTCAGCTATCTCCTCTTCAAGCTGAAGGTCCCTAACCTCTTTAGCCTTTCTTCAAAGGAAGACATTATTAGAGAAGTTCGAGTCTGCTTTAAAAACCTCCTCTTTAGCCAGACATTTTTAACATATGGGGGTTGCAGAGATCAAGTGACTCTTGCAAGATTCAGTGACAATAGCTGTTTTTCATATGTACTCTTTTTTCCCTCATCCTCTCTTTCCAGGAATTTATCCAAACCTTTTTTAAGCCCTGTTACACTAACCACTTTTACTACATTCTCTGTCAATGTACCCCTATTTCTCCTACTTTTGGAAAGAGTGAACAAGCATTTCACATCATCCCTTCAAGTATAAGTTACTTATTATTATTATTTCATGATACTATCTTTATATTTGTGTATCTTTTTTTGTTTCTTTTGATTTTATTATCATATTCTATATTTCCTTGTATGTTCTCAAAAGCCACTATAGCAAAGTTGTAAATAAAAGAAACCAAAGCTGGCAGCTGTAAGTATCAGCTCTGAATGCTGCATAATCAATGTTCATGTTTATCTGTACGAACATCTTTAATTAAACTGGTTAACGTAATATAATTGTATTTTGTATGTGAGTAGATAGCAGTAATAGCAATTACAAGACCACTGAATTAATGGCTTTAAAAAGAACAAACAAAACAAGAATACTATGGAAAACTGTCTAGAGGTTAATATAAACATTAAGCTAAAAGACAGTGGATAATACTAAAAGAATGTAATTGTAGGATGAATTAGTGCTTTTTAAAATTTCCTTAATGTTTCCAGGGTTGTTTCAAAGCATGGTGTTCAGCACAAATCTGTTTTAGAATTTGTATATTTAAATAAGAGGAGACTTTTTTTTTTAACTTAAAGGGCCCTTTTACTAAGTTGTGCTAAAAAGTGGCATGTGTTATCCCCAGCGTGGGGTTTTCGTGCACTTATCCCTGAATTCTATATATCATGTCTAGCATTTGGCACTGAAATCCAAGCATATTCCATAACAATGTGTGTAACTTAATTGGCTTAACAAGCTTATCAGCGTTGATAACAGCACTTAACAAGCAATAATGAGCACTAATTGGCAATAATTAGAATTTACATGCACAACTCAGTAAGCGTATTCTGTACTGAACTGCGCCTAAATTCTAATGTGTGCAGTTCAAAAAGAGTGTGGCTGTGGGCGGGGAAGTGGGCATTTTATGGGCGTTCCAAAATTTGCGCATATGTTATAGAATATGGCCCAATGTGCGTAAATCTATGAGCAGGGATTTATGCCACATTTTCATTGGTGAAAATGGAGGCATGTAGTTTTAGGCACTGGGATATCAACTTAGCATATTTTATATACCGTGCCTAAATATAGGTGCCACATATAGAATACACTTAGTTGGAAATGTTTACCATGCAAAATTTTTATGTGCCTTATATAGAATCTGGCCCTTAGTATGTTAGTAAACTGGCCTCATTTTCCATTATTCCCATTAATGGCCACATGCTAATTTCCCCATTATTAAATGGCCATTAGCACTTGAACCCTTACCATCACCTATTTAGAAAAAAGGCCCCTACATCTTTTAATATTTACATAAAATTAATTTGCACTGAAAGTGGACTAGATATGCCATCCTGTATGCACAGATTCTGCAATATGCAAGGTTCCATGTTAGGAGTCACGGACCAAGAAAGGGATCTAGGTGTCGTCGTCAATGATACGTTGAAACCTTCTGCTCAGTGTGCTGCTGCGGCTAAGAAAGCAAATAGAATGTTAGGTATTATTAGGAAAGGAATGGAAAACAAAAATGAGGATGTTATAATGCCTTTGTATCGCTCCATGGTGCAACCGCACCTCGAATATTGTGTTCAATTCTGGTCACCGCAGAGAAAAGGTGCAGAGAAGGGCGACGAAAATGATAAAGGGGATGGGACGACTTCCCTATGAGGAAAGGCTAAAGCGGCTAGGGCTCTTCAGCTTGGAGAAAAGGCGGCTGAGGGGAGATATGATAGAGGTGTATAAAATAATGAGTGGAGTTGAACGGGTAGATGTGAAGCGTCTGTTTATGCTTTCCAAAAATAGTAGGACTAGGGGACATGCGATGAAGCTGCAATGTAGTAAATTTAAAACAAATTGGAGAAAATGTTTCTTCACTCAACGTGAAATTAAACTCTGGAATTCATTGCCAGAGAATGTGGTAAAGGCGGTTAGCTTAGCGGAGTTTTAAAAAGGATTGGACGGCTTCCTAAAAGGAAAAGTCCATAGACCATTATTAAATGGACTTGGGGAAAATCCACTATTTCTGGGATAAGCAGTATAAAATGTTTTGTACATTTTTGGGATCTTGCCGGGTATTTGTGACCTGGATTGGCCACTGTTGGAAACAGGATGCTGGGCTCGATGGACCTTTGGTCTTTCCCAGTATGGCAATAGTTATGTACTTATGGAAAACTTTTAAAGTATATTAGTTTCTATCAATTGTATTTATATAAAATTGTCATGGTTTGATTCATTGCAATTATGACTATGTCTGCTCCCTAAGAAATGAGGAGTACAAAGAATTCCAAAATGGCAGCCTACATAGAGTGACGGCTAGATTGCCTACAGACTGAAATGTACATACTGGCTTAAATCTGCAGAACTGAGCACCTCTGACTTTATTAATTGCCTATAAGGTCTAATGCTTTGATCCCTTGTGGCAGTGCATGAGGACACATATCTTGTGCAATGTTAATCATATTTGTTCTGACAGAAAGCAATATGCCAGCTAGTTCCCTTGGCACTTTAAATTCTATTACCCTGTATAAAATGGCTGACATTCTCAAAATGCTAATGAGAAATATAAGATTATTGATGCATTTGGCCTGTGTCCAGATATTGTTATATATAAGTTAATTACTGAAAAACATAAAAGTCTTTTTATAAACAGCATGTGCTTTTCTTTTACTTCTGTTTCTTTGTCTCTGATAGATGAAAATTGTTGTGCAAGTCAGTCATAAAAGCACATACAGACATGGGAGCAGTTCTATATCTGGTCACCCAGGTATGAATAATTCCGATTTTCTGACTTTTTTTTTCACTTTCATGGTTTTGCTATACCTATTACCACAGAATTAAAATATTTAGAGATTATGGTAGATTTTTCCATATCTATGAAACCTACTTGAGAAAAGTAATGCAGAAAATGTTTTCTAATTTGAGATTGTTACATCATATGAGGGATATGTTTTAGCTTAATTAACAGTTGTACAGTTTTGCAGGCTTTTATATTCCCATTATTTGATTATTATATAATGCCTTATATGTTGGCCTCCCTGTGCTTGTGTTTAGAGCCCTGCAGCTTGCAGAAAATGTGACTGCCTGTCTTTTCTGTGGTGTTTCTAGGTATATATAAATGTATTTATTTGCCGCCTTTTTGAAGGAATTCAAGGTGATGTACAGCAAGAATAAGTCAAACATAATCAACAGACAATTACAGCAGTAAAAATATTCAAACAACAATACAAAGTATGGCGTGGTATGCTATATTACAGTGCCAACACAATATACAATAAAACATTTTAATAAACAGCATAGGGTGTAAGCAAAGATGGAACATATAGATAGATAAGATAGAGTAAGAAAATAAGAGACTAGTTAAAGAGAGTTGCAAATGAGGTCAGAAAGGTGCTTGAACATTATCTTAGCTAGGGTCGGAGTGGATAAATATGTCCTGGTATAGTATGTACAGCCGGTGTCATTTATTTCTTCCATTAAACTGCAGAGCCAAGCTCCGCCCCTTCCCCCCCCCCCCCCCCACTGGTAAAGTGCATGCTATCATTTCAAAACACATTCTTTCCTGCCAGTTGGTACTTTATAAGATGTCATTTACTTGCGCACGTGGCCATGTAATTGACTAATACCACCAAAGTGTGCATGTATACAATTGCCCTCATTAAGGATACATCAAATTCATTTTACTGTTTTGCTTTCTTTAAATTCATTACATGATTAACTTTTAAAATTTTTTACAATGCAATCAGCATAATTACAAAAAGCAATTTCAAAATGCATTGTAAAGAGGGTGCAATTTTTCTTGTCTGTATATGATTTCCTATATAAATAGTTTGAGGAAAGCTAATTAATTGGGTTATTGGACACTTTCATCCTTCTGGTTATGCCTCTATAAAACATAGAGGAAGGCCTGTGACATAAACTGTAACATGCTTTTAGGGAGTAATTTTATAAACTGTTTCTGTGTATAAAGCCAGTATTAAACAGAGAAAAGGGCTTTTTTTTTAATTGTGCAACTGAAAATGAGTATGGTAATTGTGTGCCAATTTTTTATGTGATCTGTATGTAGCCATTCCTGAAGCATAGTTTGGGAAGAACAGAGGTAGAGTTGTGATGAACTTACATACATTATAAAATCCATGTGTATATGCGTAAGTCTTTGGACCAAGTGTATATAAATGGGTTGACTTGGCATTTGAACACTATTTGAGGCTGGCTCAAGGAGTTTATTTCCAGGGATGGGAACCAGAAAATTTGCAATTCATGTTGTTTCCATTTGCCTAGGGAAATTTCATTTTTTGTTTGGGCCTCCCCCTCCCCTCTTTTGTTATCATAGGAAATGACACACAATGAACATTTTCTGGACCCCTTTCCTGCGTCCCCCACCCCAGGGGGGTCTTCCTCAATCTCTCATGGTCCAACAGGCAGAAGCGATGCCCATTTACTCTTGCCCATGGCCGCAGCTGCATCCAATATGGCAGCCGTGACCTTTCACTCTAGTGGTACACACAACTAGGATGAAAAGTCACAGCTTTCATATTAGATGAGGCTGTAGCCGTGGGCAGGAGCAAGTGGACAATGCTGCTGCACCAATGGACCCCCAGTGGACCACCAGGGGGTGGAACTGTCATTGTCAAACCTGTCAGCAAATGAAACCCTGCCTTGTTTTGCTTGCCAATGACAGAAAATGACAGAGGAAATGCCAAAATGAACGCTCAGAGGCCCTCTATAAAATATAACAAAACATACACCTCTAATTTTGTTCATCCATTCTTGCACTTAGGACCTTATTCTATAAAGGTTATGCTCCTAAATTTACGCTCCTAAAATGTATGCTTCTAAATTTATGCTCCTAAATTTATTAACATAATTTTTGCTCCTAAATTATGAGCTTAATCTATTTTGGAGCATAGATTATGCTCGTAATTTAGGAGCATTATTTATGCTCATAAATTTAGGAGCATAACCTTATAGAATAAGTCCTAAACTTACACTTCTAAAATTTATGCTCCTAAATTTATGCTTCCAAGTTATAAGCATACTCTATGCTCCAAAATAGATTATGTTCGTAATTTAGGATTATAAATTTAGGAGTGTAAATTAGGCTCATAAATTTAGGAGCATAAATTTTAGGAGGGTAAACTTAGTAGTAGAACCTTTATAGAATAAAGCCTTTAGAGGCCCTTTTACAAAGCAGTGGTAAGTCCAATCCGGGTTTACTGCTTATTAAAAAGGAAGTACTGCTGGGCTTCTGCAGCAGCCTGGTGATAGTTCCCACCCCTAGCGTGCTCTCATATCCAGCGCTACAAAAATAGGTTTGTTTTTTTTTTAGCACCGGTGTGTACCCGGTGGTAATCGAACAGTTTTGCGCACTGCCTGGTTACCACCAGGTTAACGTGGGAGCCCTTACCGCCACCTCAATGGGTGTTGATAAGGGCTCCCCCCTGAAATGACTGTGCAGCAAGTGCTTCAATTGCCGCACGGCAATTTCCCGAAGAAAAGCAAGACCTACCTTTTATCTGCTGTGGTAAAAGGGGCCTTTGCATGCATCAAAAACATGCACTGACACCAGCACAGGCCCCCTTATGCTGCAGCTTGGTCGAAGAGGCCCTAAGTGTGCAAAATTGCATGCTAAATTATAAAATATTGCCAGTTCTATGTGTAACTTAATTGTTAAATTACCTACTAATTTGCATTAATAGTCAAAAAGTAGCTATAATTGGAGTTAATTAGTGCTAATTATCAGTTACACACGTAACTGCACTTATATTTATTTATTTATTGCATTTGTATCCCACATTTTCCCACCTCTTTGCAGTCTCAGTGTGGCTTACAATACATCATGAATAGTGGAAATGTATAAGAAATAGGCATGTAGTATTACAGAAGGATCTTGGGTTACATGGTGGTATTAAAACAACATAGTAGTATAACAAGCAGAAATTATAAGTCAATTCTGGGTAAATGTGGAAGAGTTCACATTTGTTGGTCTTTGTGGTATACCTTGTTATATAACTTTAACACGTAATTCCTTTATCTTACAAGTGCTAAGGGGGTGTAGATGTGAGAGGAGCATGAGTGAATTAGGGGCGTTTCTAGCACTTAAGTGCGAACTACTACTACTACAAATCATTTCTACAGCGCTACCAGTCTGTTATGTGTGAAACTATCCCAGAAGAAGCCTGTTGGTAGGGCAAAACTGATGGTGGTGGGACTTATCTTTATCTATGTCAGGGGCCCTTTTACTAAGGTGCGCCGAAAAATGGGCTACGATAGTTTAGTCACGTGTTTTGGCTGTGCGCAGATCCATTTTTCAGCGCGCCCGTTAAAAAAGGCCTTTTTAAAATTTTTGCCAAAAATGGACGTGTGGCAAAATAAAAATTGGCACACATCCACTTTGGGTCTGAGACCTTACCGCCAGCCATTGACTTAGCGGTAAGGTCTCATGCGGTAACCGTGCGGTGATCATCTACTCACGTAGAATGACGATTACCGCCCAATTTCTGCCACGCGCCAGAATACTAAAATTATGCTCCGGCGCGCGTAGCGGACGCACGTCAAAAACGAAATTACCACAAGGACCATGCGGTAGCCAGGCGGTAACTCAAAATTGACGTGCGTTGGGCGCGTGTAGGTGCCTACGTGGTTTAGTAAAATTGCCTCTGTATCTCTTCGGAAAGCTTGTTGCTGTAAAAGATTTTCATCCATTTCAAGATTAGAAGAGTTTTGTTTCCTTTGGAGATATTATGTGGGACCTGATCAAACAATCTCCCTCCTAGAACTGGGTAACTTGGATGCCCTGTTAGGATGTCCTCAGTAATAACATGCAGTTTGGGGGTTCCATGCAGAAGTATAGTATGACCATTCTTTTTCCCACATTTCTTATCACAGGTAAGCCGTCAATTTGCATCATTTATTAAGTAGATTTTTTTACATCCCTTTTATTATTTTTATACGTTTTGCGTGGGTGTTATCCAATAGATGCTAAAATGGCAGTTTTTACAACCCTTGATACTTAAAGCCCATTGCATTTCTTAGCCCCGTTTAGCAATCTGCACGTCAACAAGATATAGGATGAGATGCACATGGGGGGGGGGGGGCAGCAACCCCCTCCCCCTCAAACCTTGCAAGTGTTAATGCTAAATTGGTCCCCCTACACTCCATTGCCAAAATGTCTTCCTGACCATTTACTATCCCTCCCCCTCCCAAAGCAAGCAGGCAAACTATATACATATGATACATACTGTATATATGTTTTAATTTCCTTAGAAAAAAGGTTGATTTTTATTTGCTTCTCCATGACGTTCATGAAAGCCGATAATGGCATTATTATGCATCATACACTCACTGCCTCAGTGTTAAGTTTATCTAACCTGTAAGCAAACAGTGAACAATAAGCAGAAACAAACATTTTATAACCTTCTCAAATATATAAGATAAATAATAGTGATGTTGTTAAGTACTAAAATGAATAAAGTAAGGCATTCAGAGCAGGAAATAGCACTAGATACTCTGAAATGAAAGATATTTAACGTAATACAATATACTACTATTCATAGCAATAATAATAATTTCATTCAAGAAGAATACAATACTTTGTGCAATCTTTAGTTTTGTAAAACAGTTTGGCTGTTATATTAAGAAGCCTTCTTCACAATGTTTGTCCTAGAAATTATGGCATTTTCATGTGGAAACTACGTCCACTTGTAAATGATGGTTTTAGAACCGTCTCAGTTCATACACACAAATCCAATAATCCCCCCCAATTCTATAAATGGTGCTTAAATTAGGTGTGTAATTGCACACCCAGTTATAGAACGAGTTCAGTGATGCCCCTAACATAGGAGTCATTTTACTAAGCTGCGGCAAAAGGGGGCCTGCACTGGCGTCAGCACATGTTCTTGACGTTTGCTGAGGCCACCTTTTACTTCAGTGGGTAAAAGATTGTTTTTTGTTTTTTTTAAAGAAATGGCTATGCAGCAAGTGACGCACTTGTCACGTGGCCATTTCTGGGGGGAGCACTTACCACCACCCATTGGTGTGGCAGTAAGGGCTCCCCTCTCTAACCTGGCGGTAACCGGAAATGGCGCGCACTGGGGTGGGAAATACCACTGGGCTGCTGCGGCAGCCTTGCGGTACTCTGGTTTAGCGAGCAGTAAGCCCACATTGGGCTTAGCCCTGCTTACTGAAAGACCCCCATAATTAGCTAATTGGCCTATTTGTCTGACCTAAGTTTGGGCCCCCTTTACCAAACGGCGGTAAAAGGGGCCCTGCGGTGGTTCTAGCGTTTCGATTTTCCACGCACTGAGGTCCCCCCCCCCCCCATTTACCACCACCTGGAAAAAGGAAATTCAGGGTGGGAGACGGAAGTGACCATGCGGTAAGTGAAACACTTGCCGCATGGCCATTTCCCAAGGGAGCTCTTACTGCCACCTATTTAGAAGGTGGTAAGGGATCCCGAGCTACCCCTGCGGTAACCGGGCAGCACATGGCACTGTCCAATTACCCAGCTTAGTAAATAATTACTGTATTATATAGTTTTTGTTTTTTTCTTTTTCTTCAGACCATCAGAGGTAGACCCAAAGTCACTTGTTAATCACCATATCATTATTTATATGTGGTGACAGGGTTCATACCCTTCTTATCATCGGTCACTGATGTTTATATATTCATAACCAGTGGCATAGATACGTGGGGCCAGGGGGGCCTGGGCCTCCATAGATTTGGCCCTGAACCCCCCTGCCGACGACCCTCTCGACCCCCCTCCTGCCGCCAACCCTCCCCCGCCGTCACCGTGGGCTACCCTTGCTGGCGGGGGACCCCAATTCCCGCCAGCTGTGGAGGTCCTCTTCTTCCCGCAAAGGCTTTGTTCCGTTTCTACTACTACTACTGACGTCCTGCACGTTGTACTTGCGGGACGTCAGACTCACAGAAACAGAACAAAGCCTTACAGATCAGCCAAGGGGGGGGGGGGGGGGTCAATAATGGCTGGGGGGGGCGCCGGTGGGGGGCTAAAATGTGCCCTCTCACCTCGGGCTCTGGACTCCCCTCCCGCCGAAGTCTGTCTATGCCCCTATTCATAACGTTCATATTTTTACAAATTTTTCTATTTTCAAAAATCTCTTATGTATATACGTATCCATAAGGAAATGAAATGAACTTCTTTTACTTAGCTTTTATAAATCTTGATATCATGTCAAGCTGAAAGGTGAGGCTGCATACCGACACGTGTTTCGCCAGCAAAGCTTTATCAAGGTATGCCCCTGTGAAAAAACAAATCAGTCAGACCTCAATTTGGAAAATAGTTTCCCTATAACTTTATAACTATATCTTAGTGGTCTGTTACCTTTATGCCTCGGATCGAGTATCCACTGTTCAAAGTCCATCAGCGAACATGGCCGCGGGGTTTATTTTCACTTTATAAACATAAGATCAGGTGACTCACCCAGCCAATAGCAGAATCTAACAAATTAAGGATTGCCATTTAATTTCTCTGTTGCGCCCATTAGGCTCAACATCGTTCAATTTATAGATCCAGCTTTGCTCCTTATAATTTAAAATCTGATCAATGTTACCTCCCTGTGCGTTTTTTGTAACTGTATCAATGATTCTCCAACGTAGGTCAGCTGTAGTGTGACGCATTAGTGTCCAGTGTTGGACTAGTGGCGCTTCATCTGCTTGCGTAGTGATCTTAGATTTATGCTCGGTTAGCCGGACTTACCGCCAGGTAAGCCCCCATGGCAAGAAAAACATTTCTACGTCAGAAATGGTGCACATTAGGGGTAAGAAGTATCACCAGGCTCCTGTAGGAGCTTTGCGGTAGTGCCGGATTGGCACGCAGCAAAGCAGCAGTACGGGTACTGCCACGTTGTAAAACGGGCCCTTTATGTGCTTCCTTAGCCAGTTAGGTGACTGAATATTGCCGGTAACCAGCTAAATCTTGGCTCCACCCCCAGACTGCCCCTAACCTAGCCGGTAGTGGAATGGCCGGTTCATAGAAGTATTTAACAGTACAATCTGGTTAAGGGCTTCTTTTACTAAGCTGCCCAGTTACCACCGGGTTAGCGCAGGAACCCTTACCACCACCTCAATGGGTGGCAGTAAGGGCTCCCCCCCTCCCCGAAATGGCCGCGCAGCAAGTGCTTTACTTGCCGCCCGGCCATTTTACTACAGGAAAGCGAGATCTTCTCTTTTACCAGCTGCGGTAAAAGGGAGCCTCAGTGCATGTGTAAAACACACGCCGATGCCAGCGCCGGCCCCCTTTTGCCACAGCTTGGTAAAATGGGCCCTAACTGCTGCTGAATATCTGTGGCCGACCAGCTCGGTGCCTCTTCTGCCCTGTTAAATTCTTTTGAATATCGACTCAATAAGTCCTTCTTATTATTGACTCATTTCTTTATAAGTAAATGCATATTAGTACTTCAACAAAGAAAGTTTTATCCCATGTTGTGATCACTGGGAGAGGATTTTATACATCACTGTCAGGAAGCCAACTTGTCAAAATAAGATCACCATGTAATGTATAACCCTGTTAAATTTTTGGATAATTATTTTTCTTTAATGGCAAAATTTTATTTTTGTATTTAGCATTCTTTGTACAAAATCCTGATAGTACATTTTAAAAGATATTTAAGCTGGTAAAAGATGAACTATTTCAAAATTGTGCAAGAAAACTGACTTGCAGGCTTTCTGTTCTATTTTTGGCCACACTTTTCTTGAAGATTTATTTTGACTGTAAGGAAACTATACACTAAAACCATCACTACATTTTTTTCAGTGTGTGCTTGCCAAAATTTTAATGTGCACAATAAAATCTCACTTAATGTTTGATGGATGAAATGTTTTAGTGCATGTGCTAAAATATAGTCTCAGCAGTGCTTGAACTGTTTGAATGTGAATGTCAATCCTAAGGGTAGATGTCCCCAATCTATGATCCATGAGTCAGACGAAGTCGACAGAGTGTATTTTTTGAACCTGCCATGCATTTCATGCCTACAGCTGGATTACCCCTGCACGAAGGTTTTTTTTTTGTTTGTTTAATCTTTAATTTTTTTTTTTTCAAAACAGTGCTAAAGGCCGCAACACTTGGTTCCCAGGCTTTACAAGCAGGTAAAACTTATGCAGGCACAGGTAAACCTGAGGACATTTACCTGTTTATCAGGCTGGGAGTTTGCAAATAGGCCATTTCTGTGTAGCTGCTTTGCTTGTAAAAATGCCTTTGAAAAGTATCCTTCCTACATTTGTCTCCATAACATATCTGTCTGTTTGGTTAAACTGAGCCTAGTCGAATGGACTTACTATTTTGGGTGGGCTTACTGTTAACCCCTCCCTCCTTAGCTCAGCATTTCCTCTGTCCTTTCTAACCTTCTCCCCCCCCCCCACCTCAAAGACCAGCATCTACCCCCTCTCTGAATCTCTTCGTCCCTCTCCAGTGTGCCTCAGAGGTGTCCCAATAGATTCATCGATGCTGCATGTGCAGGCCCACACATGTTTTTCTCTGTCGTGTCCAGCCAGTGAGGAAACAGGAAGTGACATCAGCGGGGGCAGGACATGGCAGAGAGCCTTCGAAGACGAATTGCTGCTGCCTCCGGGTCACCTCTGATGTACGCTGGGGAGGGACTGGGGTATTCAGAGAAGGGGCAGATGTTGGGCCACCGCAGAAGGAGAGGAAGAGAGGGGAGTGAGGCATTGCCCCTGGGTGGGCCTGAGCCAAGAATGTATGGGCCTGTGCCTACCCAGGCCCACCTGTAGCTATGCCACTGATTTAGTCAGCCAGCTTTCCCTCAAGCATTGGTCACTTTGCTTCAAACTTGTATGAAGACAGTCATGGGTTATGGAGTTGGTAATCAGTTCCTCACTAGTAATCCTCCCCCCCCCCCCCCCACCATATGCCATAATTTATCAGAGTTTAAAAGGAGGTTTAGAGCTCCCCAGTGGCCTACCAAGGGGGGGGGGGCGGTGGGGGCGGTCCGCCCTGGTTGCACACCGCTGGGGGGGTGCTGCGCGCCTGTCTGCTCCGCTCGTTCTGTGCTCCCTCTGCCCTGGAACAGGTTACCCATGTAAGAAGGGCCGGTCATAGGCAGGGGCGACAGGGGTGGTCGGACAAGGCCCCACACTCCTAGGGGCCCCACATCTCTGGCACATCTGTTCTCCTGTCTCAGAATACCTCTCTGTTCCATACCTGTAACCTGTTCCGGGGCAGAGGGAGCATGGTACGAGCGAAGCAGACAGGCACGCGGCACCCCCTCCCCCCCCAGCAGGTAACAATGCACCTGGGGGGGTGTCCTTTCGCCAAGGGGGAGGTGGCCTTTCGCCGGGGTGGAGGGGTTGCGCTGCACCCGGGGGGGTGTCTTTTCACCAGGGGTGGGGGGGTCGCGCTGCACCTGGAGGGGGGGGCGCATCGGCGATCCGCCCCGGGTGTCAGCCACCCTAGGAACGCCACTGGAGCTCCCGGAACTCCCACCTCACCCCATATCTTGATGTGCATCCAACACTTTTCAGTAGACAGTGGCAGATAGAGGTAGCGATTTTCATATCCTGTTAGCTGCCGAGCCCAGAGCCTCTTCGCTGCTGCATTCCGCCCTTGTGGAAGCAGGAAGTGACAACAAAAGGAGGGGGGATGCAGCAGTGAGGAAGCTCTGGGCTCAGCAGCTGACGAGATATGAAAATTGCTGCCAATGCCTGACACTCTGTACTGAAATGTGGATGCACATTAAGGTATGGAACAGAGAGGTATTCTGAGACAGGAGAACAGATGTGCCAGAGATGTGGGGCCCCTAGGAGTGTGGGGCCTTGTCCGACCACCCCTGTCGCCCCTGCCTATGACCGGCCCTTCTTACATGGGTATTTGGTTCTAAAAAGCCCACATTTTCCTCATAGATGCTAGATGTTATTCTATAAACTTCACACACAAGTCACTTAGGGAATCTTTTACTAAAGTGTGTTAGATTTTAACACAGGAAATTAATGTGTGCCAATTACAAAACTAAAGTTATTCCTAGTGGGAGGGGGCATGCCCAGCAAGTAACCTGCACTTACCACAGTAAAATTCCCATTAGCGCGTGGTAGTCAGCTCGCAGTTAGCGTGGAAGAACTTGGGACCCAGTTCAGTAAAGGGCAATAAAATTCAATACTAGCATAAGTCCATGCCTCCTTGGAGTTGCGCACCATAGAAATTAGGTGCAAAGTTTAAAGAATAAGGGTGTAAATCATTTACACACATAACTACAAATTAGTGCCAAATAGTGCTTGTTGATGCCAGTTATTGGTACTTAATACCAATGTACTCCCAATTAGCTAATTTAAGGGTCCTTTTACTAAGACACACTCATCGATTTAGTTCATGCTAAAGATTAGTGGGTGCTAAATGATAAGATGCTCATTATATTCCTATGGATGTTTTATCATTTAGCATACGCATGCACTAAATATGTTAGCACGCCTTAGTAATGGACCCCCTTAGTTGCATGCATAAATGGCCTCTGCATGCCCAATTTTTAGTGCCCTATATAGAATTTGGGGTTAGTGCCTTTTATTTAGGAGGCGATAAGTGGTCTTGTTCTAACCGCATGTTAGTGTGTGGTAAGTACAGCATTTTCAATGCCATGTTCCATGTTCATTCTCAACCCATGCCCTGCCCAGTTATGCCCCTTCTAAAAATAGGTCTTTAACACCCCGACTTACCATGTGTTAGCTGTAAATATATCATGTAAGCTGTTAACACATTTGTGCATTAGCTGTGAATCTGTGCCAAACTATGTATTAACAGCCTAACTCGCTTTAGTAAAAGGGTCCCTTAACACACAACTGGGAAATTGTATGCATGGGCAGAGTATGAGTGGGCAGTGAGCGTGATGCCAATTTGTGTGCATAACTTATAGAATACTATAAATTATGTGGGCTGTCTGGCACACTTGGAGGGGCATAATTGAACAAAAACGTCTATCTCCATGGGCGTTTATCTCCGAGAACGGGTCCGTGAAGGGGCGGACCGAACCATATTTTCGACAAAAAATAGACGTCCATGTTTTATTCAACAATGTGTGAGCTGGGCGTTTTTGTTTTTCAGCGATAATGGAAAATGAAAGCGCCCAGCTCAAAAACGAATAAATCCAAGGCATTTGTTCGTGGGAGGGGCCAGGATTCGTAGTGCACTGGTCCCCCTCACATGCCAGGACATCAACCGGGCACCCTAGGGGGCACTTTTACAAAACCAAAAAAAAAGGTAAAAAAGCTCCCAGGTGCATGGCACCCTTCCCTTGTCTGTTGAGCCCCCCAAATCCCCCTCAAAACCCACTGCCCACAAGTCTACACCATTACTATAGCCCTAAGGGGTGAAGGGGGGCACCTACATGTGGGTACAGTGGGTTTGGGGGGATTGGACGACTAATAAGCATTAAGCAGCACAATTGTAACAGGTAGGGGGGATGGGCCTGGGTCCACCTGCCTGAAGTCCACTGCACCCCTAACAACTGCTCCAGTGACCTGCATACTGCTGTCAGGGAGCTGGGTATGACATTTGAGGGTGAAAATAAAAAGTTGTGAAACTTCATTTTTTGTGGTGGGAGGGGGTTAGTGACCACTGGGGGAGTCAGGGGAGGTCATCCCCGATTCCCTCCAGTGGTCATCTGGTCATTTAGGGCACTTTTTGGGGCCTTATTCGTGAAAAAACAGGGTCCAGGAAAAGTGTCCAAAATTCTAGCTAAAAACGCATACTTTTTTCCCATTATCGGTGAAATGCGCCCATCTCTGTTCGGCAGATAACCACGCCCCAGTTCCGCCTTCGCCACACCTCTGACACGCCCCCATCAACTTTGTCCGCATCCGCGACGGAGTGCAGTTGAAAACGTCCAAAAATCGGCTTTCGATTATACCGCTTTATTCGTTTTTGTGAGATAAACGTCCATCTCCCGATTTAGGTCGGAACTTGGGCGTTTTTCTCATTCGATTATAAGCAGGATGGGCATGCTTACTTATGCCTATCATTGATATGGTGTGAGAGGTTGCACCTAAGTTTTGGAGCATGGAAATTGCTTTCTGCTTGTCATTCAATTGCTTTGATGTTTCACTTATATATACTGTCATCTACCAACATTTGCTTATTTCCGATCTAACGAAGAAGGGCAACCTTTGAAAGCTAATCAAGAAATGTATTAAGGTATGTTCAATAAAAAGGTATTATCTTTTTTTCTTTTCCATGTTTTATTTTGTTTTATTTCTATTGATTGCTTGTATTGTATAAGAGCTTAAGCAGGCACACTAGAAATCTGTTATAGAATGCATGCTAAGCATATGGCCACTGTTCCCTCTAAGCTGAGCTGGAGTCCTCCACCTACAGTCCTGCTAGTGGGGGGGGGGGGGGGGGTGCTGTTTTACAATCACATTTTCACTTACAAAGTATGGACAAGCTCTGCAGGACTTCAGAGGATCTGCCTGTCCCTAGAGATTGAAAACACAAGATTGAAGCAACCCCCCCCCCCCCCCCCCCCCCCCTGGCAGCAATGCAGTTGGAGGACTCCCGCTCAGCTTAGCGGGAACAGTGCTTATGGTGCCAATTTATAGAATTGCCCCCAAAGAGGTTGTGGGCCTGTACATCAAGTCCCTGCACTGATGTTGAATCCACTTTTCTCATTGCCTCCAAAAGGGGGAGGGTGGTGGCATCAGCAGGAAGAAGAGAAAAGCAAGGAGATAAGATGCAGTACTCTTGTCCTGCCACCTCTAACTGCTGCTGTTCTAGGCAGATGACTAGTCCACATATAGGGGCATAATCGAACGGGGCACCCAAGTTTTCCTGAAGGCGTCCTCGCAGGACTTCCTCGCGAAGGGGCGGGGAAACCCGTATTATCAAAACAAGATGGGCGTCCATAGAGATGGTCGTCCCCGGTTTTCAGCAATAATGGAAACCGAGGACGCCCATCTCAGAAATGACCAAATCCAAGTCATTTGGTCATGGGAGGAGCCAGCATTCGTAGTGCACTGGTCCCCCTCACATGCCAGGACACCAACCGGGCACCCTAGGGGGCACTGCAGTGGACTTTACAAATTGCTCCCAGGTGCAAAACTCCCTTACCTTGGGTGCTGAGCCCCCCAAAACCCACTCCCCACAACTGTACAACACTACCATAGCCCTTACAGGTGAAGGGGGGCACCTACATGTGGGTACAGTGGGTTTGTGGTGGGCTTTGAAGGGCTCACATTTACCACCACAAGTGTAACAGGTAGGGGGGGGGGGTGGGCCTGGGTCCACCTGCCTGAAGTGCACTGTACCCACTAAAACTGCTCCAGGGACCTGCTGTGAGGGAGCTGGGTATGACATTTGAGGCTGGCATAGAGGGTGGCAAAAAATATGTTTAAAGTTTTTTTTAGGGTGGGAAGGGTTAGTGACCACTGGGGGAATAAGGGGAGGTCATCCCCGATTCCCTCCAGTGGTCATCTGGTCAGTTTGGGCACCTTTTTGAGGCTTGGTCGCAAGAAAAAATGGGCCAAGTAAAGTCGGCCAAGTGCTCGTCAGGGACGCCCTTCTTTTTTTCCATTATCAGCGAAGGACGCCCATGTGTTAAGCATGCCCCAGCCCAAAATCAGCTTTCAATTATGTGCGACCCTGGGAGAAGGACACCCATCTTCCGATTTGTGTTGAAAGATGGGCGCCCTTCTTTTTCGAAAATAAGCCTGCTAATGGCAGGGCTAGCCCTGCATGGTGGTGGTTTTATAAGCAGCCTTCTTACACACATATACTGTCATAGACAAGTGAAAATACATTTTAAAAATGACCCCATGCTTGCTAATAATAGGTCTAATTTTATGTAGAATCATTTTTGAGTTCAAAGTTACAACCATTCCAAAACCGAACAAGCTACTTCATTCTGGGTCTGTGGAACCCAGCCTCCCCAGAGACCACATCCATAAAGCAAACACACACGCACATCTACGGTCTACCCATCCAATATCAGCTTAGCACATCCACACACAGCAAAAATAATATGAACATAAGCTAAACAGCAATAACTTCAAAAGTTACCCCAAAACACCCTTCACTCCCCCAATATCCTCCCCTCCACACACACACACACACACACACACACATTTGGGGACTCCTGCTACTCCAAAGGCAAGTCCCAAAGTAGATCAAAAAGCCATAAGACAGGGCAGTGAGCTACAGAGATGATACTCCAGGCCTCTGAAAGGATTTCACACTCCATTAAAAAAATGAAGATTGAAGAGTCTCCAGTCACCAGGGAGCTATGTTGATCAGCACTCCAAGGCATTCCAAGGATATTAACCAGCTTATCTGCAGCACAAACGCTTCAACCCACTATGTGGTCATGAAACCTGGGGCAAGCCGTTCACAAATTTCCTGACACTATGTACTGATGTAAACAAGAGGACCTTGCCCTCGTGTCGGACTTGCAGCTTTGTGGAATACTGCAGAGGAAAGAAGATTTTGTGGTTATGCAGCTCAGCGCAGGCTGGGGGGCATTTTTTTCTGGCTCTGAGCCACCTGGGCTGAATAGTCATTAAACAGAAGCATAAGTACATAAGTAATGCCACACTGGGAAAAACCAAGGGTCCATCAAGCCCAGCATCCTGTCCACGACAGCGGCCAATCCAGGCCAAGGGCACCTGGCAAGCTTCCCAAACGTACAAACGTATACATGTTATTCCTGGAATTGTGGATTTTTCCCAAGTCCATTTAGTAGCGGTTTATGGACTTGTCCTTTAGGAAACCGTCTAACCCCTTTTTAAACTCTGCTAAGCTAACCGCCTTCACCACGTTCTCTGGCAACAAATTCCAGAGTTTAATTATGCGTTGGGTGAAGAAATATTTTCTCCGATTTGTTTTAAATTTACTACACTGTAGTTTCATTGCATGCCCCCTAGTCCTAGTATTTTTGGAAAGCGTGAACAGACGCTTCACATCCACCTGTTCCATTCCACTCATTATTTTATATACCTCTATCATGTCTCCCCTCAGCCGTCTCTTCTCCAAGCTGAAAAGCCCTAGCCTCCTTAGTCTTTCTACATAGGGAAGTTGTCCCATCCCCGCTATCATTTTAGTCGCCCTTCGCTGCACCTTTTCCAATTCTACTATGTCCCTGATATGCAAGGGCCCCATGCCTCTGGTAGGCCCACATAATGCTTTTTTTTTTAATCTGCCCAATTAAGGTATTTAGATTGTGAGCCCTCCTGGGACAGAGAAATATCCAGTGTACCTGAATGTAATTCACCATGAGCTACTGCTGAAAAAGGTGTGAGCAAAATCTAAACAAATAAATTTAACAGTGTCTTTGCTGTCCCATCCTGTGAGCACATTAACACATAATAATGTGGCACAATTCCAAATTCTTCGCCTCCTCTGGTAGGCCTACCATTCTCACATTTTTTCTCCTGGCACAATTCTCATGGTCTTCCTCATGCGCCTGGAGCTGTTCTTTATCCACCCAAAGCTGCATCATCTGCTCCTGCATATGGGCCATGAGATCCTCCTGGGCCAATATCCTGGCCTCTGACTCATTCAAGCACTTTGCTTGAGAGTCAAAATGCTCCCGAATCTCCTCCAGCACTATGTGCAATTTATTCAGGTTGTCCTCAAGTGTAGCTGCCACTAACGCCATTATCTCCTTCACCAAAGCTCCAGAGAGTGGGTGAGCTGTCTCATCTCCAAGAGATGCCAATTTCGGAGAGTCTGTCCATTGCAGCTCCAATGGCTGTTTAAGAGGCTTAAGGTCCAAACCAGGACGCAAGTTGCCCTAGCAAAATGTATTCACATACAACTTCACAGCAATGATATACCATGAATATACGTTTATTTTCAAAAGATTTTTTTTGTGACTACCCTCAGACATGGACATGGACTATAAGATAAGTGTTTGAGAATTATTTATTACAAGTAACAGCATTGGTTACCAGTTTTTAGTCACAAATAATCACATTGATGAAGCAGGTGAATGGCAAAGTAGATATCACCTGAGCAGCACTAAAATCTACTATAATAAAACTCACCCTCAACGTTCTGAAGACAACGTTCTGAAGTCACTCACTGAAGGGTTCATGGATTCATGGTGGTGAAGCCACAACTCTGACCATGTCTCTCTGCTCCGCCCTCGCATGACGGACCAATCAGAAAAAACACCCTCAACATTCTGAAACACAAAGGACCATCACAACACCGTTCCCAGGCAACACTAGGCAACGTAAGACGGACCAATCAGAGGAAACTACATGATAATAAGGGAGGAGCATTCCCCAGCAGAATGGCTCATTATCTGTGCAGCACGGAGAGCACAGAACCACCGCTGGAACGAGAGAAGAATATTCCTGCTGTGGGTATGTGCAAAAATAGACCGGGGGGGGGGGGGTGTGAGAAATTTTTAAATGCCTAATGCCAGTACTGAAGAGTGCCAGAGGGCCTATAGCACAGACTAAATTTGGGATCGCTTGACATGGAGTCAGAGGAGCCGGAAAACAACATGCCCGTCACCATCTGGGACGTGGGCAAACAGGACAAGCTGCGGCCCAGCTGGAAGGATTACCCGCGACCCAGCCAGCAGCAAACAGCGACCAAGGAAGGGGGAGGAGTACTCCTTCCCTGCCTAGGAATCACTGGAGACTGGCTGCCAAACTAACGAAACAACCGCACACCAACGCACCACCTCCATCATCAACAACCTGCACACACACCGCACCCTCACACACTCACACACACACACAAAATAACTCTGTGATACATACACACACACACAAAAAAACCCACATGCTAGCGCCCGTTTCATTGGTTTCGGAAACGGGCCTTTTTTACTAGTATTCACATAAAACATTACCTGATGAAAGAAGTGCTGACCCACCAAGTAGCGATGTTATCATACGCAGCGATGGGTGGAATGTTTGAGGATAGTCACAAAAAAATCTTTTGAAAATAAATGTATATTCATGGTATACCATTGCTGTGAAGTTGTATGTGAATACATTTTGATAGGGCAACTTGCGTCCTGGTTTGGATGTTTAGTGTTAATTAATGTACCAGAGACTGAAGGATTTTTGATATTAGTATCTAAGAGGCTTAAGGGGCATAACTGCAGGTACTCTAAATCAGCCTGGCTGAACTCCCCAATGACGCTCGCAGTCACTACCTATCACAGAGCAATGATACTCCGTCTGGGAAAGCAGAGTAAACTAGATTAATTCACTGCTTTATCCAGGGGGAACGGGAGCCCTGGTCACACGCAGCTGCTCAGCTGAGCAGCATACCAGAAGTCCTTCATAGGTCTAATTTTAAATATATAAGTGCCAGCCTGAGCACCAACCATACATATATTCAGTGGCACTAGTTACACAGATAGCATAGCTGAATATATGAATAAAATTAAATGCTGACCAATGCACTTGACCTGTGACACTGGCTGAGCAGGCTGACTATCAGGCGTATGATTTCTACGTAGGACACCTGAATGTATTAGGGTTGATGCTGTGAAGATTTCTCCAGATTATTTAGGATGTTATTTTAACTGAATGTCCCCCTGACGAGTATTGGCTACATTATTGTTATTCTAATCCCCACAATCTATTTACTATTACCATTGGAGTCATTTCCCCCTGATGTTCAAAAGCATTTAACCAGCCAGGATCGGCACCTTGCCAATTAAATGCCTCATAACTGGTTATCTGTGAATTCTCAGCAGCACATGGCCGGCCACGACCCGTTGAAAATTTGTGGTTAGCGGCTAGTGGATAGCCAGTTAAATCATGAGATATAACCGGCTAACTGCTGATTTTTACTGCAAGTTTAGTGACCATATTTGGCCACGTGAATATAAGGCCTATCTTTGGCCAGTTCAAACTTCACTGGCAAGAGCTGAATATCGACTTGGCCGGTTAAGTTTGAACCATCCAAAAATAAACTGGATATTCAATGCCGTTCACCAGAATTGGCCAAACATTGAATATCCAGGCTCAGTACTGACCACAGAAGTTAGCCGAGCTAACTCCTGTGGTCTGAGTATCGGGCCTGTACTGTACATTTCAAATCAGTTATATCTTTTTGCTTCTCCTTTAGATCCAGATGTGAACTGCTCTCCTTCCTCCTAGGTATTCTTCCTCCTGCTGTCACTGCTTCTGGTTCTTTGCCTAATCCTAGCAGTGCTGTTGTGTGAGTACTGTTAGTGTCAGATGGCCAATGTTCGCCTCTGTGTCCACTGAAATGCTGACACTAAAAGTCCCTCTCTTCTACAACTATGACTGGTCCAAGTAAAGAAAGATGGCACACTAACTGACATCTATAGCTACTGAAGACCTTTTGTATTGTAAAGAACACAGTGCCAACAGTACCCCTTGGGAATGCAAGCCAATATTTTTTCATCTTCTTCGAGCTGAGACGTTCTCACTGTAGCTGGTACCAATGGTACATGGGCACAATGACTAACTAACTGCTGTAGCTTTCTTTTACTGCTGCACACAGGATTTCAGCAGCACCCAAGGAAAATAAAAACATTGTAAAAGTCAATGTCCTATCTATATGACTGGTACTGGGTCTCTCTCATTGCTGGATGCTGTCACATTAAACTTCTGTGAGACTGAATTTCATAGTCTCCCTTCTCTCTCTCTCTCTCTCTCTCTAACTTTTTACTTTGAAGTTTCTCTTTAATTGTTTAATGCCTATTTTTCTATTTTATCTTTCCTGCTGAGTTATCTAGCTCTCTCTGTTCCCATTCCCTGCTGGCTCATAAAGAGCTATTTAGCCTAACTCTACCCATATGAGAATCTTAAAAATGGCAGGGGAGATGGGTCTGAGTGTGCTCAGGACAGCTGGGAAGGTGATATATGATGAAAATGAGTCATTATGTAGCAAATCTGGTACCAAAAAATAACTCAGGCCATTCTTGTATAATGCAATATTTAGTGATGGGATGGACAGATGGCATGAGTTTTATGGGCAGGGAGGGGTTAAAACATTGCCTTTTCCTTTTGGTATTTAAAGCACAGTGCTTGCCAGGGGAAAAGAAAAACTAGTTTGATTTGAATGGAAAAGGTTTAGTAAATGATCTCTAATGCTCTCAGTCTCCTAGCTTAGCAAGGATTTTACATCTCAATTTAATAACGGGTTTGAAGCCAGCCACAATAGGTAAGATCTGGGTGGAGCTATGCATTTGTTTTGTAATATTTGCAGGGTCAATACTCTAGTTTTGAAAGAGGAACACAACTTTTTTTTTTTCTGGTAATGAATGGTTTGAATATCTGTGAAAGTAACAAGGCTCAGATAACTGTCTTAACAAAGTTGTTAGTATGAAAAACCCCAAAACATCAGATCATAGATAAATTACAAGACTATTTACTAAATTGCATTATCCCCTGAATTCTATAAAAGTGACCCAAATTTGGGCGTGCAGGGCAGATGCACACACAAACTAAATATCAGGCCAATTCATGCCCAAGTATCTTGTGCACAACCCAAAAGGAGTCATGGGCATGGACGGGTCAAAAACATAAAAAAATTAAGGTAAAGACCATATGGCTTGATCAGTCTGCCCATTCATGCCATCTACTATTCCTTCCTCTCCCTTAGAGATCCTATGTACTTGTCCCAAGCTTTCTTGAATTCAGTTAGTTTTAATCTCCTCCACCTCCACCAGGAGGCCATTCCACGAATTCACCACCCTTTCTATGAAGTATTTCCTCAGGTTACTTCTGAGTCTGTCCCTTTTCACCTTCATCCTAAGCAACCTCATTAAAGAGACTCGCCTCCTGTGCATTTATGCCACATAGGTATTTAAATGTCTCTATCATATCTCCTCTCTCCCACTTTTCTTCCTAAGTATACATATTGAGATCTTTAAGTCTGTCCCTATAAGCTTTATGATGAAAACTGCTTATCATTGTAGTAGCCACCCTCTGGAATGACTCCACCCTACTTGAAGGTGTGGTCTCCAGAATTGCACACAGTACTCTAAATGAAGCCTCACTAAAGTCTTATATAGGGGCATTATCACCTTCTATTTCCTACTGGCCATTCCTCTTCTTATACACCCAAGCATCCCTCTAGCTTTCACCGTCAACCTTTCTGCCTGTCTGGCCACCTTAAGATCATCATAAATGATCACACCTGAGTCGCACTCCTTTTTCATTCACAAAAGTTCTTCACCCCTTAAACTGTGTTGTTCCCTTGGATTTGTGTAGCCCAAATGCATGACCATACATTTTTTAGCATTAAATCTTGGCTACCAAATTCTGGACCATTCTTCGAACTTTGCTAGGTCCTTCCTGAAGTTATCCACCTCATCAGGGGTGTCTACCCTATTGCAGATTTTGGTATCATCCGAAAATAGGCAAACCTTACCAGACGGCTCTTCAGCAATATCACTTCCAAAAATGTTAAAAAGAACTGGCCGAAGAACCATACTATGCGGCACACCTCTGGTAACATCCCTTTCTTCAGAGTTAGCTCCATTTACCAGTACCCTCTATCACCTTTCCCTCAACCAGTTCCTAACCAAGTCAGTTAGTTCAGGGCCTATACTGAGGGCACTGAGTTTATTAGTCATCTATGCAGAACTGTGTCAAAGAAATTAATCAGATTTGTCTGACAAGACCTGCCTCTAATGAAACCATATTGCCTCTAGTATAATCCATTGCATTGCAGAAACTTTACTATTCTCTGTTTTTAAAGCATTTCTATTAATTTATTTCCATAGAAGTCAGACTTACCGGCCTATAGTTCCTAACCTCTTCCTTACTTCCGCTTCTGTGGAGAGGGGTCTCATCTATCTTTCTCCAGACCTCCAAGACCACACACGACTCTGGAGAAGCATTGAATAGGTCTTCCAGTGAAGCCAGTAGAACTTCCCTAAGTTACATCAGCACCCTCAAACGGCTGCCATCTGGTCCCATTGCTTAATTCACCTTTAGTTTAGCTACCTCCTCATGAACACAGTCCTCTGAAAATCATTCCTATTTGTATTTGTCATCTGTGATCCTGCTCCCAGCCCTTCAGCTGTTAACACAGAAGAAATATTTGTTAAGTAATTCCACCTTATCTTGATCAGCTTCTACATCTTTCTCCCTTTCACCTTTGAGTCTCACAATACCACCTTTTCACTTCCTCCTGTCACTAACGTATCTAAAAAATGTTTTGTTCCCCACTTTACCGTATTGGCTATTTTTTCTTCCATTTGCATCTTTGCTTTCCTGACCAGCTTCTCTTAGGGGTCCTTTTACAAAGACATGGGAGGGCTGACGCACAGATAGCGCACGCCCAATTGGCATTATCGCCAGGATAGCATATGCGCCTGGCGGTAATTCTGATTTTGGCGTGTGCCAAATCCTGCAGTAGAAAATAATTTTCTATTTTTTACCATGGGGGGCGTTCCCAGTGGTAACCAACAGTGCACCCACATTGGCACATGCTGCATGGTTACTGTGTGGATAGCGCGTGAGCCCTTACTGATAGGTCAATGGGTGGCGTTAAGGGCTCAGGCTGTAAATAGGCACGCGCTAGTTTTAATATTATCGCGAGTCCATTTCTCGGCCCATTACAAAATATATTCCCAGCCACGATAAAAACTAGTCCAGCTCCAGCATGCGCCTTAAAGATGCACCCACGCTACCGCAGGGCACTTTTTACCGCAGCTTTCTAAAAGGGACCCCCTACCTTTTCCAGATATAGTTGCCTGTCTTCTTCTTTCTGTGATCTCTTGTAGTTTATGAAGGTTAAGCTTTTTCCTTACCTTTTCAGCAGTGGCGTAGCAAGGAGGGGCGCCAGGGGAGCGGCTGCTCCCCCCAAACGGAGTTCTGCCAGTGCCGGCGCCTATTTTTTTCTCATCGCGTTGCATTGAAAATGTGCACCGGTGGATGTCTGCTCTTGCGCTGCTTTCGCTCCTCCCGCGCCATCAATGTGGCTCCGCTTCTGCTTTTCAGTTACTACTTTTGAGAACCAAAGTATCAGGGGCATTCCAAATATGTAGGTGCAGTGTTATAGATTTAGGTTTATAGAATTCCGGGGTTATGCACCCAAGTTGTGCACCAGGTTTCAAAAGATGTAATTCCTCATGCCGGGAATTGGAACTAAGTGCTATTCTATAAAGGGCACTTTGCACGGAGCGTTCTTAATAGAATATGATTTTCACCTGGATCTTTCCAGTGCCTAAAGTTAGTCACCATTTACTGAAACTGGCACTATCCCCCGAATTCTATATAAGGCATGGCAAATTGCATGTGTTAAATTGGGTGAATGCCTAATTTACATGCGCACCTTAATTGAGTAATGAGCCAACCAGTGATAATTGGCTATCACAACCAATTATCAGCACTAATTGTCAATAATAGGAATGTGCGTGTGCTTCTTTTTTAGGCGTGTTTTAAAAAGCGCGTAAATTCTAATGCACACAGCTGAAAAGGGGGGTGTGCATTCATGGGAGTAGTGTGGGCATGCTGGGGGCGTTCATCAAATGTACATGTGTGGGGAACACGCCTACATTTAGACGCGAGTATTTACACTAGGTTTTCAGTGGCATATGGCTAAATGTAGGCACATTTCCCAGCTCTATGTGCTATTCTATAAACTGCGCCTAACTTTAGACGTGGTTTATAGAATAGCGCTAAGTGCTATTTTTGGATGAACCTATTTTTGAGGCGCCATTCACAGAATCTGGCCTTAATGTGTTTAATGTGAGTTTTAATGTGGAATCACTGTTAATGTGGAGATAAAAAAGAAAAAAAAAAAACAGTTAAGACACCATATTAACAGCACATGTTAACTGCCACATTAAGCACCACAAATGGAAATACATATTATGGGTACGGAGTGGTCCTTGAAGTTAACACATGTGCTTTCAAAGAGTGTTCACCTCTGACATGGCAGATATCATAGAAAAGTTACGTACGTCTTCAGAAGTGTCGTGAACATGTAGTTGGTGCACAATAGTCACTATTGCCCCATGCTACTTCCAGCAGGTTTGGCACGTAACACAATTTTGGGCCTTTTTACTAAGCTGCGGTAAAAAGGGCCCTGTGCTAGTGGTGGGGGACGTATTTGCCGCGTGCTAAGGCCCTTTTTACCACAATGGGTAAAAAGGCCAAAAAAGACATGGCCGTGTGGTAAGATTTCAACTACCGTGTGGCCATGTGGAGGGGGGAGCACTTACTGCCACACATTGAGGTGGCGGATAAGGACTCCCGTGCCAAACTGGCAGTAACCGGGTAGCATGCGGCACTGCCTGATTACTGCCAGGTAACTTCCTGTGGAAATATTTTTTTAATTTTTCCACTAGTACCAGAAATCCTGTGCGCTAGGGGTGGAACTGCGCCGGCGCCCGCGTTGGTCCGATAGTAACTCAAGGTTGGCACGCAGTAAGACAACGGTGGGCTTACTGCTGCTTAGTAAAAGGGTCCCTTTAACCTTGGCACTTATCATGTGTTAAGAGGAAAACCTTAAAATGGGTTATTCAATTCCTATGGGCTTCCTCTCAATTGCCGCGTGGGAATCGCTAGCGCGGCTTTGTAAAGCAAGCCCTAAATTAGGTCTTTAGGAGAAAGCATAAAACCAGAAAATGGATGCTGAGAAAAATCCCAGACAGAGAGGGATTAAACATATTTAAACCACTTTTGAAAGCCACAGCTTGTAAGTGGTACAAACTGAATTCAAATGCTAGGGTTTTTTTTTTTCTTTTTCTTTTACATTTTCTAACCAAAGCCTCCACTTAACAAACTGAACTCTTAACTTGATTCTGACATGAAAACTGGGAAAGCAAGATAAACCTAGTTTACATGATAAGGTTTTTCTTTATTTAGGCAGAGGAAAAAACATTAAGGTTATTAGATTGTGGGCCCATTAGCTTTTAAAGATAGCCAATACACTAATTTAGCATTTGACTTCAAAGTTTAAAGCTTAT
This sequence comes from Microcaecilia unicolor, assembly GCF_901765095.1. Classification (NCBI taxonomy): domain Eukaryota; kingdom Metazoa; phylum Chordata; class Amphibia; order Gymnophiona; family Siphonopidae; genus Microcaecilia; species Microcaecilia unicolor. The sequence continues at coordinate 46,598,873 of NC_044040.1, read as the reverse complement.
CTTTAGTTGTATGGAAAAAAAAAAAAACATATACCAACTGCAAACAAGGCCTTGACCATGAGCATTCCACTTCATTTGAGCTATGTACTTTCAAAACATACAAGTGATTACTAAGAAGTGTTATAGTGTAAGAGCTATTGAACATTCGATTGTACAGTTTAAGAACTGATACAGAAAGATTGTATTACAAATGTGTTGTACACTAAGGATCCCCAAACTTTCTTTTCTAAAGGCCATTGTGAAGCGCTGCGTACAACTGGTAGCGCTGTAGAAATGATTTGTAGTAGTAGTAGTAAAGGCCATACAGAACATTTGCTGAGATGGTCAGACTGAGAGGGGAAGAGGGGGTTCCCCCTCGAAGTTTGCTAAGAAAGGGTTGAGTTGATGTCTGGCCCTTTTGATGAACTGTAAATGTTGGAATAAGCGGCAGAGAGGGGTCTGGGGTTCCTCTAATGAGGCAGTAATATATCTGGATTACTTGGAAGTTGGTAACCCTTCCACACCCCGGGGGAACCCTGACCCTTGCTTTTCCCCTTACCTCCCCTCCCCTCCCTTTTATTCACACCTCTGTCTTCCCTTCACTTACTCAGCCCTCCCCTCTTCTCCCTTATTCAGTCTCACTTGTACTCACCCCTCACTTCATTCCCCTCCCTACTTTTGCATCCTTCTCCCTATCCCTCATCTTCACTCACCCCTCTCTTCCTTTCTTAAAACCTGACCTCCCTTCACTTTTACTCACCCTCTCCATTCCTTTCCATCTCATTTATTCTTTCCTCCCCCCCCCCCTTCCCTCACACACATCTTACTCCCACTCAGCATCTTTTTTGATTTCCCACTGGCACAACAGGACCTCCTTGCCTGCAGTTCTCTGCATAGGGATAGGTCTGGTCAGCTACTCCCACTGACAAGGCCTAGCCTCCTGCCAGTATCTCTCTTTCAGTACCTGTCTGGCAGGCTCTTCTTTCTAATGATTGAGGCCTGGGAAGCCCTGTCAGCTTCTCTGCCTTTGCCCTGCTTGAAAAACAAAATCAAATGTCCTTTTAGGGCTGGGTGTAGCCAAAGGGATAAAGAATTTTTCTGCCGTCATCTACTATGTATGTTACTATGTAATTTGTGGGCCGATGCTCAGAAACCAAACGCGTGTGCTAGAGGCGATTAGAGCTGGACTAGCGCCTGTAATAGTGAGTGCAGAAGTGAGTACAGAATGCTCAGAGGCTCTTGCATAGGAGACATGCGTGTCAAAGATTAGTGCAAATAGCATGCTAATGTAGTCAAATGGATGTTAATGAGATCATTTCCTTTTCTCTTCCAATGCTCAGAGAACAGTGCATAAAACAAAGCTGGTATACCACTGAAAAAATAATGATAGCTTGGAGCAGGCATTAGGATGTATGAAGGGCAGGGCCGTGCCTAGGGTCTCCGGCGCCCCCCTGCAGTTGGCCCTGCCCCGCCCCCCCGAAAACGATCGCTACACTACCCGCCCTCTTCTCCCCAGATCCTTTTCCTTTTTTTTTTGTTTAAATTTACCTCTGTCCGGCGGCAGCGTAGCGTTAGTGAGAAGGAGGCGGCGCTCCCCCGCCCCAACGTGTCAGTCTTCCCTTCGCTCAGTGGCCCGCCTTCTTCTGACGCCACTTATGATGTCAGAAGGCGGAACTGAGCGAAGGGAAGACTGACACGTTGGGGCGGGGGAGCGCCACCTCCTCACTAACGCTACGCTGCCGCCGGACAGAGGTAAATTTAAACAAAAAAAAAAGGAAAAGGATCTGGGGAGAAGAGGGCGAGGTAAGCATGGTGCGGCGGGGCGCCCCCCAGAGGATGGCGCCCTCCTGCCATGCTTACCTCGCTTACCGTGTTGGCATGGCCCTGATGAAGGGAGGATTTCTCATGATTCTTTCTTTAAAATCTGTTAGTTTACATATAATTTGGAAGCGAAAGGAAGCCCATGAAAGCTCCTAAACGCTGATAACGAGAGACGAATGTGTGTGAATCAGAGCAATTCCAAAAGTGAAAGCACACATTGGTGCCTGTTTGCTGCATCCAAGTAAAAAAAAAAAAAAAATTGAAACGCTTCTATTTAAAGTCTCAGTAAACAAATGCCACTGTGGACTTCACGTGCAGGTTTGCCAAGCACATGCACACAGGAGCACAAATAATTTGAATACCATTTCCTTTGAGCATAGGCGAGCCAGGTTTCTGCGCTGTTGGCTTACCGCGGAGGTTCTAGCATCGGCCCATTGCAGAGCCATTCAAAGAAATCCATGGGTTGAGTCCTGGCCCACGGGCCATTGTGTGAAACCCCTGCTTTATTTATTGTTAAAATAACAAGTGGCCTTTTTGTTTTGTGAAGGCTCTAGAAGCACCACAGATGCAAATTCACTCAAGGGTGAAATAATAGATAACAACTCTTATAAAAGCACATATTCATGAAATAGTTGGCAAAAGGATATATATTATCATAGCCTGACATGATATTCAAAACACACAGAAAGATGAGATACTCAGACGAGCAAACCTGTTTTCAATTCTTAAGAACAAGGGCTGTGCACTCCTGCCACAGATGGTTCATTAATGCCTTCTGCTCCACCCAAAAAAATGCATACAATATCTTATTCACTCAAGTGCATATGTGCCATTTATTTACAATACTTCTAGAAGTCCTTGAATTTCAATGTGTTTACTTCTTCTCCAGCTAGCCCTGCCACATCTGTTTAGCGTGCATTCTTTCATCTGCAAGTGAGTTTTTCTGCTTTTCAAATGCCTCGTGGTTATGGAGTAAAGGAGACTACTTTAGTTGAGAAATATAGGGTCCAAAATTCAGCCTGTGGAGGTAAGCAGCTTGTAAATCGCTCACAGCCGTGGGCTGAAATAACCCCGGATATTCAATGCAGAGTCATGTCTAGATTCTGGCGTTGAATATCCGGATATCTGCAGTCACCTGGAAGTTAATCGGGCACCTACCAATCAGAGCATTGCCCAGTTAACTCGGCAGGTAAGTTTAGGACAGCTTCCTTTTTTTTGGGGGGGGGGGGGGGGGGGTCTTTTACAAAGACACACTAGCATTTTTAGTGCGATTTAATGATTAGCACGCATTAAATGCTAGAGATACCCATAGGAATATATGGGCGTCTCTATGGTTTAGCATACTTTTATTTTGTAGCGTGAACTAAAAACGCTAGCACGCCTTTGCAAAAGGGGCCCTGAATATCTCTAACCAGCTAAGTCACGGCTCTGCCCAAACTACTACTACTACTTAGCATTTCTATAGCGCTACTAGGGTTACGCAGCGCTGTACAAGTTAAAACATGGGGAAGGACAGTCCCTGCTCAAGAGAGCTTACAATCTAAACTCTGCCTCTGGACCACCTCTAACCTAGCCAATTAGGAAATGGCCAGTTAGAGCCAATATTCAGCGCCATTACCCTGAATATCAGCAGCTGGCCAGCTCAGTGGGGCTTAGCCAGGCAGGAGCCTCTCGTGCCTGATTAAACCCTTTTGAATACCAGGCCCGTAATCGCATTTGTTTGCCTCTTTGTGTTTCTGCTGTTTTCCTAAAGATGATCAGTGTGAAACGTTTACTTCTCTTGTGTCATTACATTTCCTAGCAACACTGTCATTTCCTGTTGCATATATTTTCTTTTCTCTTCTCATGCATCCTATTCAGGGTGAATTATATATATGGCGCCAAAAGTATCGGTGCTGAAAAAAGTGCAATTAGTGCTATTCTAAAAACCTCGCCTAAAGTTAGGAGCGGTTTATAGAATACTAGTGGAACCATGCCCATTTCCTGAACAATGAAACGGGGCCTAGGAAGGCTGTCATGTAAGCTTTTTTTTCTCTCTCCCCTGCCATCCCCTCCATGTCCAGCAATTCTTCTCTCCCCTCCCCTCCATGTCCAGCGATTCTCCTCTTCCCTGCCCTCCCATCCATGTACCGCGATTCTCTACTCTACTGTCCTCCCATCAAATCCATTCTTCTCTGCCCTGTCCTTCCCTTCCTCCCTCCCTCCCCTCGATGTCCCGCGATTCTCTCCTCCCCTCAATTTGTACCTGAACGTTCTCTGGATGGCTGGCGCTGGCTTCCGTTCCGTTCGTAACATCCCTCCTGATGTCAGCTTGCCTCCAGCGTTCCCTTCCCTCTCACTGTTCTGCCCTCTGACGTCATCACGTCTTGACGTGAGGGTGAGACAGTGAGTGGGAATGGAACGCTGTAGGCTGGCTGATGTCAGGAGATGTTATGAACCCAGGCAGCCAGGAGATGTTACAAACCCAGGCAGCCAGACTTGGAACGTTGGAGGTGCAAATTATTATATAGGTTGTGTAGCACCTGTTCCCACAACTAAAACATAGGCGCGACCATTTACGCCAACTAAAACCTGGTGTAAATGCCCACACCTAATTTAGGAATGCATCAACATATTTTATAACAGTGCGTGTAATTTGTAGGAACGCCCATGCCTCACCCATGCCCTTCCATGGCCATACCCCCTTTGAGATCAGCATGTTAGAATTTATGTGCACCACATTATAAAATATGCTTAGAAAGTTGGACGTGTAAATTCTAATTAGTGCCGATAATTGCGCATGCAACTTTAGGCACCATATATAGCATCTGGGGTGGGGGCAGGGGGTTCCTGTCTCTGGTGATCATGGACTGCAGTATTCTACTCATATTGGAGCATAGATGCTGCTACTCAGCTTAATTGCATCTATATTACATTATTAATCTACAAACAGAAATAGGAACGAAGTGCAACAAAAAACCTCTTCCATTACTCTATCAGGTAACCCAAAAATGATTTAAGAACTTTCCCCAGTTTTTAACCTCAAGTTGTATTTTAAAGGTCAATGCTGCTTTCTCATGATGGATCATGGTGCTTGTTTCAAAACTGTTTTAGCTTATGCTGACCTCTAGAATAGCATTAAAAAAAAAAAAAAGATAACAGAGATCCATTTTAAATAAATGTATTGATTGGAATTGAAATGTCCAGGTCTGGACATGCTCAGTTTAGATGGTGTTTTAGAAAAGGATTTATGACACCTAGTAAAATGGAGCAGCATTTTAGAAAGAACGTCCACCTCAGAATATGGACGTCCAAGTCAGAATGTCACAAATAGACATTTGTCTCCCAAGTATTTTAGAAGAGGATACAGCCTGTTCTAAAATACATCTGAGATGGACATCCATGTGCTGGAAATGTCTAGCATGAACATCTATTTTACAAACTGAAACATCCAAATTATAGTCTAGAAAACGAGGGACATAGATGTCTGTGTGACAGCAAAGGAACGTCCATCTTATAAAATGGCCACCCAGACACCACAAATAGGTGTCCCCTTCACCCATAAAGGCTATTGTAGTGGTGTACAGTTGGGGTTAGTGGGTTTTGGGGAGCTCAGCAGACAAGGGCACAATGGTGAGATGTGTGTCTGGGAGCACTTATTTGAAGTCCACTGAAGTGCCCCCTAGGGTGCCCCATTGCTCTCCTGGGATATCTGTATGGCCAGTCTACTAAGAATGCTGGCTCCTCTTACATCCCAATGGCTTGATTTTGTGTGTTTTTTACTTGGACATGTTTTATCCAAAAATATACCAAAAATATAAACGCACAGAGCACAAAAACATCTGGCAAATAGCCATTAAAAAAAAAAAAAAAGATAGATATTTTTCTGTTTTGAAAATGGCTATATTCCCCACTTGAACTTTGGACATTTTTGAAAATGCCTCTCCATGTAACTTTGTAAGTCTAAGTGCTTTGAAAATGAGCACTGAGGTTTGTAATAGCAAAAATCTGTCCCCAGTTTTGCTGTTTCTTTGGTTTACTGAGGAATCATCTCATTTCCACTTTTACTTTTAACTGCAACTGAGTAAAAGTAGTAGAACCTATAAATGTACTCACTCTGCTGCTCCCCAGTATCTCTCCACACTCGTCCTTCCCTACACCCCTTCCCGTGCACTCCGCTCCATGGATAAATCCTTCTTATCTGTTCCCTTCTCCACTACTGCCAACTCCAGACTTCGCGCCTTCTGTCTCGCTGCACCCTACGCCTGGAATAAACTTCCTGAGCCCCTACGTCTTGCCCCATCCTTGGCCACCTTTAAATCTAGACTGAAAGCCCACCTCTTTAACATTGCTTTTGACTCGTAACCACTTGTAACCTCCTCTTCTCCTTCCTGTACACATTAATTGATTTGATTTGATTTGCTTACTTTATTTTTTGTCTATTAGATTGTAAGCTCTTTGAGCAGGGACTGTCTTTCTTCTATGTTTGTGCAGCGCTGCGTACGCCTTGTAGCGCTATAGAAATGCTAAATAGTAGTAGTAGTAGTAGAAACTGGCAAAACGATTACTTTAGTAAAAGTAACAAATGTTATCCTATACTCCTTTACCAAGTAAAAGCAACAAAACTTTTACTCAAGTACAGTAGCATTACATTTACTTAGTTACTATACAACAATGGAAAACGGATTCCAGAAAAGTCTCAAAACTAGCACAGTACTACTCAATCCCACAGAAGCAATACCTGGGCAACTCTCAGCAGGCCACTGGTCAGTGGCGTAGCCACAGGTGGACCTGGGTGGGCCAGGGCCCACCCAATTAGGGCTCAGGCCCACCCAACAGTAGCACACATTTAGTGGTAGCTGGTGGAGATCCAAAGCTCCGTCAACTGAAGACTTCTGTCTAATGATAACAAAAATGCTACTCTCAACAATACCGGAACCTGCACATGCTCAGTTTTCAGCGCATGCCTTCTGCAGATTGCTAAGGTGGAAAGAAGCGTTTTCCTGCCAGCTTAGATATTTTTTTGATGGTGGTGGTGTGGAGAACACTTGGTGCCCACCCACTTCTTGCCTAGGCCTACCCAAAAATCTGTTGTCTGGCTATGCCCCTGCCACTGACCACCCACATAATCAATGTTGGTATCCGGATAGGAGCTGGCACTGAATATCAAGGCATAGTTCAGCTAACGGCAGCCAGCATTTAAAGAAATGCTTAATGTTGCCCAGTAAATATTGTCTAATTAAGGTGGCATTTCCCAAACTATGTACCGCTCCAGCGTGGTGTGCCGCAGTACATCTTGACCTCCCTCCCGACGCCCACAATCCAGCATCGCTCCCTACTTTCCCATCCTGCAGGTCCAGAATCTGCCGTTTCTTGCTTCTTCTCCCGCTGCCAGTGCAGTGCTTGCAACTTACATTTTCGGGCTGCTTGCGATTCACACAGACACTGCGGGAACTTTCCACTGCTGCGCCCGGCCCTCACAACAGGAAGTTGCATCAGAGAGGGCCGGATGCAGCAGACTAGGAAGGCCCTGGAGTGCCTGCCTGTGTGAATTGTGGATGGCCCAAAATGTAAGCTGCAAGCACTGCGACGGTGACGTGGGAAGGAGAAGGAAGCAGCAGTGATCCTGGACCTGCAGGAAGGAAGGTAGTTAGAGATGCTGGATTTGGGGAAGGCAGAGGAATGCTGGATTTATGGGAGGAAAGGGGATTCAGGGAATGGTGTGCTGGAGTTTATGGGAAGAGGGGACTGCAGGGAAGGGGAGACCTATGTGGCCAGGTGGGGTACAGAGTCCATGTGGCCGGGGGGCTGTGGAGACCCATGTGGCCAGGAGGGTGCTGAGACCCATGTAGCCAGGAGGGGGGAAGGGTGCTGTGAAAATTTGCTTGGACACTAAGGGTGCCAGGAGCCAAAAAAGTTTGGGAACCCCTGAATTAAGGCATAGTATTACTATGGAAATATCTTGAATTGTCTAGAGTGCATTAAAATATATCAAAAACTCTGTGGTATAATGCACTTATAGCCATATTGATATTTAAATTAAATCATTAAAACACCCCTCCATCCGTTTTTTTGTTCACAAGATCTTTTTCTCCCTTGTGTAGGGAGTTTTTTGTTACTTGTGGATGTTTTTTCGGAAAGGAGGAGGAGCCCATGATATAGGCCAATTCAGTGGAGTCCTAATTAATGGTTCCCTGGGCTATTGAGGCTAGTTTATAAAATATATGATATATATCAGGATTGTGCAATTTTCCACAGAGTGTATAGCAAGAGTGCATCCACGAGTTTTTGATAGTATTACTATGTGCATTTTAAGGACCTTTTACTAAGCTGCAGTAAGATATTACCTTAGTGTGCCCTTACATGGGTCTGTGCACCAAGGCCATTTTTACCGCAACTGTAAAAAAGAGATAGTTTCTATTTTTTTTTCAATATATGGCCATATGCAATGCTAGCATTAGCATGCAGCCTTTTAAAAAAATTATGGCCCTGTTTACTCAGGTGCACTAGTGTTTTTAGTGCACGCTAAAAATTAGCATGCGCTAAAGCTGAGACACCCATATATTCCTATGGGTGTCTTTAGAATTAGTACGCTAAAAAAAGCTTAGTGCACCTATACTGCATCTTCGTAAACAGGGCCCTTACTGCAGGAGCACTTACCACCACCTATTTAGGAAGTGGTAAGGGCTCCCACATTAACCATGTGCTAATCAGTTATCATTTGTAGGAAAAAAGGTACCAGTACTAATTATGGGCGGGGGTCACCATCTATGGCTCTGCCCCTATGGTAGCCACACCCACAGTAGCCACACCCCTTATACCAGCCATGGCGCATGTAAACAGGTATCATTGAAAATACTATACCACTATAGGAGAAAAAAAAATAACTTGTGATTTTTTTTCATTATAAATAATTTCTGTAATCTGTTACAGCTCCAGTATACCCACTGCAAAATAAGACAGCAGATGTACATTCTCAAATTGGACATATTCCAAACACTAAAATGAAAATAAAATGATTTTTCTACCTTTGTTGTCTGGTGACTTTGTTTTTCTGGTCATGTTGGTCCCAGTCTCTGATTCTGCTGCTCTCTCTGTTCCCTTAACTCCATTTCCAGGGCTTCCTTTCCATTTATTTCTTTACTTTCTTCCTTTCTTCTTCATTTCTTGCCCTACATCCATAGGTACAAGCTGGTATAGAGTGGATCCAGCTTTTGCCTATTTTCTCCATCCATGTGCAGTTTTTCTCCTCTTTTCCCTTTCCCTCATCTCTGTCAGTATGCATCTCCTTCCTATTCTTCTCTCCCTTCCATCCATATGCATCTCCTTCCTCTCTCTTCCCTCTCATCCGTCTATGTCCAGCATTTCTCCTCGCTCTCCTCTCCTCCATCCATGTTCATCTCACTTCCTTTCTTTTCCCTCCCTTATATCCATGTCCAGCATTTCAACTCTCTCCCCTTCATCTGTGTCCAGAATTTCTCATCTCCCCTAAATCCATGTGCATCTGCTCCTCCTCTGTCTTCCCTCCCCTCTATCCATGTCCAGCTTTTCTCCTCTCCACCCTCCCCTCCCCTCCCCTCTATCCATGTTCATTTCACTTCCTCTCTCTTTCCTCCTCTCCATGTCCAGCATTTCAATTCTCTCCCCTCCATCCATGTGCATCTCCTCATCTGCCTTCCCTCCTCTCCATTCATGTCTAGCATTTCTCCTCTCCCCTTCCCCTCCAACCGTGTGCATCTCCTTCCTCTGTCTTTCCTTCCCTCCAACATTTCTCCTCTCTTCCCTTCTCTCCATCCATGTACAGCATTTCTCCTCTCTCCCCTCCCCTCCATCCATGTGCATCTCCTTCCTGTCTTCCCTCTCTTCCATCCATGTCCAGCATTTCTCCTGCCCTCCCCTCTATCCATCCATGTCCAGCAACTCTCCTCTGCCCTCCCCTCCCATCCATGTCCAGCGATTCTCCTCTGCCCTCCCCTCCCATCCATATCCAGCGATTCTCCTTTGCCCCTATCCTTCGCTCCCATCCATGTCCAGTGATTCTCCTCTGCCCTCTCCTCTCATCCGTCCAGCGATTCTCCTGGGCCCCCTATCCTCCCCTCCCATCCATGTTCAGTGACTCGCCCCAGCCTTCACCTGTCCCCGAGTTCGTTCCATCCCCAGCCCCACCTGCCCGCCCTCAGCTCCCCAACTTTCTGTTCCTGCTGCCCTGAATTGAAATCTTTTATTTTACTTCAAGTCACAGCGGCAGTGGCAGTGAAGGCAGCAGGCAGGCTCACCTTCTCGCTCCACTTCCCTCTCAGCATCCCGCCCTCGCAGAAAGGAAATTACATCAGAGGAAGACAGGACGCTGAGAGTGAAGGGAATGCTGGAGGTGAGCCTGCCTGCTGCTTTCACTGCCGCTTCACTCCTGCAACTTGAGGTAAAATAAAAGATTTCAACGCAGGGTGGCACGAACGGAAAGTCGGGGTGCTGAGGGCGGGCAAGTGAGCTGGCCCTGAGAAAAAAGGTGCTGGTACGCCATACCAGCATGTACCGGCACAAAAAAGCACCTCACGTGGTAATGTTGATGTAACTGGTTAGCACAGGAATGCCCACTCTCCACCCCTGTCACGCACCCTTAAAAAAATTACAAAAGAAATAACTACCACAAGCTTAGCACATGCCAAAACTAATGTAGAACAATTTAGTACATCTTGCACTAGACTATTATTACTGCGTTAAGTGTTCCTTAGTGCTTATTGCAGCTTACTAAAAGGACCCCTTTATCTATTAGAGGATCGATAGAGAAGTTCAGTTTTACCAGTGTTCACGTTTAATTCAAATTATTTTACTGCAGTCACAAAATGGTTATCTCTCAGCTATCTGTAAGTGAATGAGCAACTAGTGCTGAATCACCGGCAAACAAAAATTATCTAATACATTCTTGGAACTGACATGTAATCTAGGCAAGTTAAATAGTTTTTCATTGCTCCTGGCATGACTGTAAACTTCCAAACCAAGGTTTTCTGACATTTGCAATAAGAAAACAGCTAGAAAAATGGAAAAAAAATTATGAGAGCAAGGACATAGCCTTGCTTGACTCCGTGACGTATGAAAATCAGTGTGCAATGTTCCCTGCCACAGAAACACTACCAGTTTTTACTTTAACAACTTGTTCAGGATAAGCCATAAAGTCTGAGCAGCCTCTAGAGATTCTCTGTTCATTATATAGAAGTGAAATCTGGCTCTCATTGCTGCCATGTTGGAGTATCCTAGGCCTCATATATTAAAGGTTTTCAAAAGTGCACTTCACATAAACATGCAAAACCCCACAGGATTCTTGCAAAAATGCCACATTTTCATGTAAACTGTGCTTTTGCGAAGTCATTTTACAAAAGTACACTTCGCAGAGAAAACTTTCATGTGATAGTCTGCTTCATAAGAAAGTTTATTTACATTTGCCATTGATTAGCTGCTGCAATGTAAAAACTATGGGAAGTAGTTTAGCATCAAAAATCGTGAAAAATTGCTTAATGGGCCTGTTTTTGCAAAAAAAAAAAAAAAATGACTACAGTTCTATAGGTGCGAAGACAGGTCTTCGAAAGCATGTACAAATAGAAGTTGAGACATCCAGGTATTTTAGAACAAGATCTGCCAACGTAGCTCGTGTTCTGAAGTATATGGTGAAATGGGCATTTATGCAACAGGAGTATCCATTCTGGAGTTATAAATGCATGAAATATTGATGAATCAACACGGGTACATAAACATTTATGTACCAGTTATGTTTGGGAACATAGATGATTTGTCAGTCATTTAAGAAATATAAACATTTATTTTTCCTTAAAGCTGTCACAGAGCCCAGTATCCTTTGCTAGTTTCACTTTTAGGGAGTAGAGAGGTGTGGTAACCGTATTAGTCCACTTTTAACGGTAATCAATAGAAATAAAACAAAATAAAACATGGAAAAGAAAATAAGATGATACCTTTTTTATTGGACATAACTTAATACATTTCTTGATTAGCTTTCGAAGGTTGCCCTTCCTCGTCAGATCAGAAATAAGCAAATATTGGTAGATGACAGTATATATGAGTGAAGCAAAAAAAAACAGCACAAAGGGCCTTTAAAAACAAAAGGGAACACAGTTTTTTCATGTAAAAAAAATTTTAATGGTAAACTTTGCTTGAAGAAAGACCTATGCTGTTGTTGTGTGTAAGCTTTGTATTATACTTCATTTGGAGACCCCTGACGCAGGTGCAGCGGCACCGAAACACGGCCCGTGTCGGGTCTTTCTTCAAGCAAAGTTTACCATAAAAAATTTTTTTACATGAAAAAACTGTGTTCCCTTTTGTTTTTAAAGGCCCTTTGTGCTGTTTTTTTTTGCTTGGTTTGTTTTTGTACTTAGTTCCCTCTCTCTGTTACAGTATATATGAGTGAAACATCAAAGCATTTCAGTGACAGTCTATATGCAAAGAAACAAACTTTTGAAAATATTCTTTAAAAATATCAGTTCTACAAACATGGGCCCTTTGAGTTCCTCAATAGTGATGCCGTTGTGACTTTGTAAAGCACTCCCGAGAGGGGGGGCTAGGAGGGCAAAATTCCCTGGGACCGGCCTCCAAGTGGGGCCCGGCACCAAGGTCTGTGTCTCTCCTGCTCCTGTCGGCAACCGAGTGATTGCGTTAACAGGAGTAGGAGAGAAACAGACCCCAGCGCCGCCCCCCCTTTGAAGGCCAGGGAGGAGCAGACACATTGATGTAGGAAGATAGGTGGTGGGTTGCTATGGTGGCCAGAGGGAATGCGGGATGGCCGCTGCGTCTTGAGTGTGTGGGGGGGGGGGGGAGGGGGGGCAGCAGCGGCCCTGCCCCTGGCCTTGCTCTGTCTCTTGGCAGCCCTGGTCTTTATCCCAAAAAATCAAAATAGCTAGAAACTCAAAATTTTGAACTGGTAGAAGAGGGGAATCTGACACATGCCCTCACACACTGGCACATCCATTTTATACCTACACGCTCCAGTCTTTCTACTTCCATATTCACATTCCCAAGTAGATTCCTAGATATCCCTATGCACATTTCAAATCAAATACATTCCTATACCCATTGTCACCACACATAACAATCGTATGCATCCTACCAATCCACACATAGACATCCTCCTACCCACACAACTGCACCCTCCCCAACACATAGTTAGTTGCCAGGATGCAGTTATGCTCCTAACTTTAAGCCAAGCACATATGCCAGCCAAAGGGCTGGTGTAAATGTTCACACCTAACTGTAGATAGTTAAGGGACCCATTTACCAAGCTGCAGTAAGAACTAATGTGTGCTTACTGCACTTTAAAATGGTCTACCGTGGGGCGTGCTCAAAGTACTGTTAGTTTCTTTAGTGTATTGCCTTCCAACTGCAGGGTATGTGCTTTTTGTTATCACACAATCTTACTAAAATGATTATGTTAAGAGATTTTAATTTGTAGATTTCCCCCAAACTGGTGTAAGTGTAGATGCTGTTTTTGATATCAGCGCAGGCCCTTGGTTTTATTCAGATTGCTCATATGCCGACACATGAAAAAGGGAATACTCTTGATATAGTATTTTTCGGACTGTTTTTAGGGATGATGAAGTTTTTCCAGCTTTTCAAACTTTGCCTATTCCCTGCTCTGATCACTTTCTGTTATCTTTCTCAATTTCTGGGGACTTGGGATTATTGCGTGTCCTTGGGAAGGAAGTGATGGTGCTCTACATCATTTTATAAAGTTTGATAAAGATACTACTATACCTAAATCAGTCCAGAAACGTAATCACTTGCCTGAGAGTACTTTGGATGAGATAATAGACCATTGTAATGATGTTATTGTTTCTCCCCTGCAACACTTGTTGGATTAAGGCAGTGAAGATGGATATCTTAAATTATGTTCTTGGTGAGTGTCACAAGGCTGCCAATAGAGGACACAGAGGGCATTTTGAGGCCAGAATCATGATGAGCAGTAGCCTCCTAGACCATGATGAGCAGGGCCTCCTAGAACAGAATTTTTCAACCCAGTCCTCAGGAACCACCTGGCCAGTTGGGTTTTCAAGATAAAATAAGAACATAAGTGTTGCCGTACTGGGACAGACCAAAGGTCCATCAAGCCCAGTATCCTGTTTCCAGCCATGGCCAATCCAGGTTACAAGTACCTGGCAAGATCCAAAAACAGTACAATATATTTTATGCTGTTTATCCTAGAAATAAGCAGTGGATTTTCCCAAGTCTATCTTAATAATGGCTTATGGACTTCTACCACATTCTCTGGCAACAAATTCCGGAGCCCAATTCAACATTGAGTAAAGAAATATTTTCTCCGATTTCTTTTAAATTACTACCTTGTAGCTTTATTGTGTGCCCCCTAGTCCTAGTATTTTTGGAGTTATTTTATAGATCCCTATCATATCTCCCCTCAGCCATCTTTTCTCCAAGCTGAAGAGCCCTAGCCACATTAGCCCATCCCCATAGGGAAGTTGTCCCATCCCCTTTATCATTTTCGTCGCCCTTCTCTGCACCCTTTCCAATTCCATTACATCTTCCTTGAGATGCATTGACCAGAATTCCACACAGCACTCGAGGTGCGGCCGCACCATGGAGCAACACAAAGGCATTACAACATCCACATTTTTCTTTTCCACTCTTTTCCTAAACATTCTGTTTGCTTTCTTCACCATTGCTGCACACTGAACAGAGGTCTTCAACATATTGTCAACGATGACACCTAGATCCCTTTCCTAGTCAGTGACTCCCAATGTGGAACCCTGCATCATGTAGCCACAGTTCAGGTTCCTCTTTCCCACATGCAACACCTTGCACTTGCTCACATTAAATGCCATCTGGATCTCCAGTGTCCCAGCTTCGTAAGGTCTCCTTGCAATGTTTCACAATTCTCTTGTGATTTAACTTTGAATAACTTTGTGTCATCAGTAAATTTAAGTACCTCACTAGTTACTCCCATATCTAGATCATTTATAAATATGTTAAAAAGCAGCAGTCCCAGTACAGACCTATGTGGAACTCCACTATCTACCCCCCTCTATTGAGAATACTGACCATTTAACCTTACTCTCTGTTTCCTTTTAACCAGTTTTTAATCCACAGTAGAACACTGCCTACTATCCCGTGATTTTCCAATTTCCTCTGGAGTCTTTCATGAGGTACTTTGTCAAGTGCCTTTTGAAAATCCAGATACACAATATTGACTGGCTCAGGTCTTTATACATATGTTTATTCACCCCTTCAAAGAAATGTAGTAGATTGGTGAGGCAAGATTTTCTTTCACTAAATCCATGTTGGCTTTGGCTCATTAATCCATGCTTATGTATATGCTTTGTTCTTTATAATAGTCTCAACCATTTTGTCCAGCACCAACGTTAGACTCACTGGTCTGTAATTTTTCAGATCATCTCTAGAACCCTTTTAAAAATCAGCGTTACATTGGCCGCCTTCCAATCGTCCAGTACCATACTTGATTTTAAAGATAAATTGCATATTACTAACAATAGTTCTGCAAGTGGAGTGCCTCAGGGATCGGTTCTGGGACCGATTCTGTTCAATATATTTGTGAGTGACATTGCCGAAGGGTTAGAAGGTAAAGTTTGCCTTTTTGCGGACGATACTAAGATTTGTAACAGAGTGGACAGCGGGGAGGGAGTGGAAAACATGAAAAAGGATCTGCGGAAACTAGAAGAATGGTCTAAGATTTGGCAATTAAAATTCAATGCAAAGAAATGCAAAGTGATGCACTTAGGGAGTAGAAATCCATGGGAGAAGTATGTGTTAGGTGGGGAGAGTCTGATAGTTACGGATCGGGAGAGGGATCTTGGAGTGATAGTATCTGAGGATCTAAAGGTGACGAAACAGTGTGACAAGGTGGTGGCCTTAGCCAGAAGGTTGCTAGGCTGTAAAGAGAGAGGTGTGCCAGCAGAAGAAAAGAGTTGTTGATGCCCCTGTATAAGTCATTGGTGAGGCCCCACATGGAGTATTGTGTTCAGTTCTGGAGGCCGTACCTTGCTAAGGATGTAAAAAAAAATGGAAGCGGTGCAAAGAAAAGCTACAAGAATGGTATGGGATTTGCGTTACAAGACGTATGAGGAGAGACTTGCGGACCTGAACATGTATACATTGGAGGAAAGGAGAAACTGGGGTGATATGATACAGTCGTTCAAATATTTGAAAGGTATTAATCCGCAAACGAACCTTTTCCGGAGATGGGAGGGCAGTAGAACGAGAGGACATAATATGAGAGTGAAGGGGGGCAGACTCAAGAAAAATGTCAGGAAGCATTTTTTCACGGAGAGAGTGGTAGATACTTGGAATGCCCTCCCGCGGGAGGTGGTGGAGATAAAAACGGTAGCGGAATTCAAGCATGCGTGGGATAAACATAAAGGAATCCTGTGCAGAAGGAATGGATCCTCAGAAGCTTAGCAGAGATTGGGAGGCGGGGCTGGTGTTTGGGTGGTGGGGCTAGTTCTGGGCAAGACTTCTACGGTCTGTGTCCTGAAAATGGGGCTAGTTCTGGGCAAGACTTCTACAGTCTGTGTCCTGAAAATGGCAGATACAAATCAAGGTAAGGTATACACAAGAAATAGCACATATGAGTTTATCTTGTTAGGCAGACTAGATGGACCATATAGGTCGTTTTCTGCCGTCATCTACTATGTTACTATGTAATAGTTCTGCAAGTTCATTTTTCAATTCTATCAATACTCTGGGATGTATACCATCCAGCCCAGGCAATTTGCTACTCTTCAGTTTGTCAAATTGCCATATTACGTTTTCCAGGTTTACAGAGATTTGATTCAGTTTCTCTGACTCGTCAGTATTGAATACCATTTCTGGAACTGGTATCTCGAAGAAGACCGAAGCAAAGTATTCATTTAATCTCTCCACTATGGCCTTGTCTTCCCTGAATGTCCCTTTTACCCCTTGGTCATCTAGCGGTCCAACTGATTCTTTTGCCGGCTCCTTGCTTTTAATATATCTAAAAAGGTTTCTACTACGTGTTTTTGCCTCCAACGCAATCTTCTTTTCAAAGTCTCTCTTTGCTCTTTCTTATCAGCACTTTGCATTTGACTTGCCATTCCTTGTGCTGTTTCCTATTATTTTCAGTTGAATCCTTCTTCCAAATTCTCAAGGATTTTCTTTTAGCTCTAATAGCTTCCTTCACCTCACTTTTTAACCATGCCGTCTGTCATTTGGTCTTCCTTCCTCCCTTTTTTATGCATGGAGTATATTTGGCCTGGGCTTCCGGGATGGTATTTTTGAACAGCTTCCACGTCTGATATAAATTTTTGACCTTTACAGCTGCTTTTCTAAGTTTTTTTTTTCACTGCTCTTCTCATTTTATCATAGTTTCCTTTTTGAAAGTTAAATGCTAACATATTGGATTTCCTGTGTGTACTCACTCCAGAGCTTATATCAAATCTGATCAGTTATGATCATTGTTATCAAGCAGTCCCAGCACTTTTACCTCCTGTACCAGATCAAGTGCTCCACTAAGGACTAGGCTTAGAATTGTTCTCCCTCTTGTTGGCTCCTGAACCAGCAGCTCCATAAAGCAGTCCTTGATTTCATCAAGGAATTTTACCTCTCTCGTGTGCCCTGATGTTACATTTATCCATTCAATATTGGGGTGTCACAAAACGCCTAGACACCCACCTGGGGTTACCCTGCGGCCACTTAGAGGGTCTATCCCCAGCACAGCTCAGGTTCACCTGCACCTGCCACTTTTGCTCTACACTAGCACCCTCCTCCCACTGACTGGGTCACAACCACCTCTGGGCGAGTCTCCTGCTCTCCAATTATCCCCAGTGATTTCTAGGTTACTGGAGCTACATTCCAAGTGGTCCAACAGTTCTCAAAAAAACATTCACAGACCCAACACACAGGCCACAGGGTTCTTTATCAGTCCAGACATACAGGGCAAACAAATAATTATGTTTATTCTCTTAAAAATATTGAACAGTGGAACAAAATAGTGCAATTGGCAAACAATAACAGGTAACTGAAATATAGATGAATTATAACACTAACTAAACACTTGCATACTTCCTAGAAAATACTTGGGGAGATCAGGACTTATATCTGTTCACAGAGCTTCAGCAAAGAGATTTCTCTCTCTCTCTCTCTCTCTCTCTCTCTCTCTCTCTCTATCTCCTTATCCTGGGCTGAAACTGAAGCAACAGCCAGCCACTGCTAGGTAATTTCAAATCTCCAGGCCAATCAGAGCCCAGAATTGTCAAGTTTCAAATAAAAACCGGTTACATCACTGTAAGGCTATCTGTATGCTAAATAAAAGAAAGAAAAGTCAGTCCTCTGTAACAGCTTTAAGCATAAACATGCACCATTTGCTGGCCAAACAGGAGAAATACACTTCAGACATATTTAGGACAGGAAAATAGCCAATACAGACTTAAAACACACTGTTTCTGCACATGGGGTAATTGAAATCACCCATTATTATTGTGTTCCCCAGTTTGTTAGCCTCCATAATTTCTGATAACATTTCTACATCTGTCTGCTCATCCTGGCCAGGTGGACAGTAGTATACTCTTATCACTATCCTTTCCCCACATGGAATTTCAATCCATAGGGGTTCAAAATGTGTTTTGTGTCCTGCAGAATATTTAGTCTATTTGATTCAAGTCCCTCCTTAACATACAATGCTACCCCTCCACTAATTTGATCCACCCTATCACTGTGATATAATTTGTATCCTGGTATGACAGTGTCCCACTGGTTATCTTCCTTCCACCAGGTCTTAGAGATTCCTATTATAGCTATTCCTTCAATATATTCTAACTCTCCCATCTTATTTATATGCTTCTTGCATTTGCATATAGACATTTTAAACTATGTTTGATATTCCTATTTAAATCTTGCTCAGAGGTTGACAGTAATAATGTGCAATCTTGAAAATCTGTCTGCTTTTTATTTAAAGACACCTGGTCTACTATGGTCTCTATTGCAACCTCGCTATCAGGGTGCCCTAACTTCCTTGTTTTGGTGATATCTTTGAAAGCTACCTTATTCCAAACCATACACTTTTGACCAACTGTTGGCCTTCTCCCAGTTTCTAGTTTAAAAGCTATATCCACAATGAATATGTATGAGATATTTTAGCATGTACTTCTTCCATTGCATGCAAATATCTCTCATGCATATTCATTGTGGGTCTCCTGAAAAGTCAACTGTCCATGTGGTCCCTGAGGGTTAGGTTAAAAATCACTGCCCTAGATCATCAGGGCTAGAAAGGTTAGGCATGGGGGACCTACAGGGGTTAGGGACCTGGTTGGGGGGCTTCTTGTCTTTGGGGGAAGGGAGGGGGACCCAGATTATAGGAGGGAAGGGCATTATAGAATTGGTGCTCAGCATGCGGTATTTATTTATTTATCAATGTATTTATATCCCCACATTATCCCCACAAACATGCAGGCTCAATGTGGCTTACAAAACCAGAGAGAGAGAGAGAGAGATCTCTGGGTGATATCAGAGACAAATTAGAAATGAAGAGCTAAAGTGCAAGAAAGAAAAGACACTGTACATAGAACGGTAGAAAAGAATGGGTCCAACCAGAATCCACGTTTGCATGCCTGCAGGGGGTATTGAGATGCCAAGTTATAGAATTGCTCTCCATGATGTGCAGATGAATGTAAAGTTTATTAGAAATGGAGTATTTATGATATTTTCACACCTCTTAAAATCCCTTTGCAGAGACATTGAAGTTACTATTACAGTGGACAATAAAATAGAGTTGCCAACTGATTCCAGGTTTCTAAAACTGGCAGATCCCCTGATTTTATCCCCACTGTGTGAATTTGCAGTTCTAGTGTCTCTATCCACATCCCTAAGCAAAGCAGGACTACAAGTCCATTTGAAGAGGGAATAAAACCAACCCTGGCTCCGCCTGTCATAACTATTTGGTGCCAGTTGGCTATCCTTGATAAAGATCCTGCCTGAAACTCAGAATCATAAGACAGTGTTTAGACCAAGAAAATTGTGTCATGCCATAGATGAGAGTTGTTCAAGGAGAAAAAAAAAAAACAGAGCCAGCTTAGCAGCAATCCCAAGAATCCTGTCTCAGTAGCAAACAGGTAATTAAAGATTTTCTGCTTTATACAGAATACTCACACATGTAATTTGAAGACCAGTCATTAAACCTCTTGAGGTTTACTGCAAAATCTCATAGCTTGTCTCACCAGCTGGGATTGTTTTTTCCCATCGGAAACAATGGCTTCCAGTTGTGATATTGAATGGTATTCTTTAGTTTGTTTACTATGTTACATTTCTTTGCCAATAATGACTGATGGAGATGGCATTGATAGTTTAAGACTTGCTGGATGACTCATACCAAGGAGTTTTAATCCAGCAAGTTTACTAACAAGAGGTTCTTTCTTTTATGAGAAGCTAGGATCTTCAAAATGCATCTAATCTTTTCTTTTTCACAAAGAATCTATTTTTCCCAAGATAGAGAAGAAACAATACAATGAGATATAAAATGTCCAAAAGGGATTAAAAAAAAAAAAGAAAGCTATGGAGCCCAATATTAAAAACAAGCTGAGCTCCTAAATTTGTGTCCTACTTTCAGCCACAAAATATGGTCCTTTTACTAACATACGATAAGGTTTCAACACTTTGGACTGGATTCAGTAAATGGTGCCGAACAATAGGCACCGGGAAAAATCAGCTGGGTTTACTAGTTTGCTCCAATATAAATAATTATAGGCAAAAAACATTCCACTTCTGTACTAGCACACACTTGTAGAATCAAAACATATATCTTGTGAAAAACACTTAACATAAACAACTGTGCTAAAAACCACTGCTTCAGGGAGCCTTGACCTTAAAAACTAGTAATGCAACAGCGTTCCATATAGTGTGACAAAAATCCGAAATGGTGTCAAGAACATAAAGATGCTGTTGGCAAAATGCTGACCGCCATTGTCAGAGACAGACCATCAAATATGAGTACAGTTGTTTAAGTTAAGGGGGGATTCAATATATGGCAACAAAAAAATCAGCGTGGAAAACTTTTCTGCCTGTGTATTCTATAGGCGGCGCCTAGATTTAGGCACAGTATATAGAATATGCTTAGTTGATATCCAAGAGGCTAAAACAATGCACATCCATTTACACCTGTGAAAATGTGATGTAAATCCCGGGTACATAGATTTACTTGCACTGGGCCATATTCTATAACAACGCATGTACATTTTGAAATGCCCACGAAACGCCCATTTCCCTGCCCATAACCATGCCCCCTTTTGGCTGCACGCATTAGATGTTAGACGCACTGCATTACAGAATACGCTTAACGAGTAGTGCAAGTAAATTCTAATTAGTGCTCATTATTGCTTGTTAAGAGCTGTTATCAACGTTGATTGGCTTGTTAAGCCAATTAAGTTAAGCACACTGTTATACTTGGATTCAACATGGATCTCTGGAAAAATAATAGTGCATCATGTAACAGTCCTTGGAAATAGAAAAGTTTTTAGCCTCTTCCTACAGCCAAGATAGCTATTATCTAACCTGATAACAGCAGGTAAAGAATTCCATAAGAAAACTCCTAATACAGAAAATAAAGAATCAAATGCCTTTTGAAACTGAATTTCCTTACAGAACAGATAAGATAAGGTCAATTGTTCTCACAGTCTCTCAGATCGAACCATACATAATGATGCTACAGTAATCAACAATTCAGATGTAAAACCATATAAAATTTGAAAGATCAAACAAGCAGCTTTAAACTTGATTCTTTCAGCTATTGGAAGCCAATACAATTTAACAAAACATAATGAAACACTACTATATCTATTCAAATCTAAAAATCAATGTCAATGCCCTGTTCTGTATTAGCTGCAATTTTCTCTGATATATATATATAATAAGACACTACAGTAATCTAAATGTGTCAAGATGAACATCTGAACCAAGAATGCACATGCTTTCTGGTCAAAAAATGGCCTAACTAAAAATCCGTTCGAGCATGTAGAAGGATAATACTTTCAAATCACACAATAAAGTCCTCCCTGCTTTAAGTAACGTCTATGAGTATTGAAGTCTTAATTAAGATTGGAGGAAAAGCCTCACGTGGCGTGAAATAACTCCTTATTTTGCAGTATCCACTGTCATACATTTAGGGAGTACTTCACTGGCATCATTGGCATAAAAACCTCCAATCAATCAGAATGAGTACTTTATTTTGTTAAACATTCTCTGTGTTCAATACTCGTTACTTAAAGCAGGAAGGACTTTATTGTGTGATTTTAAAAATAACCTAACCAATCGCAACTGCCTCATTTTAAACAAGGATTTTTTTTCCATAATTAATATAAGAGAAAAAAGTTAAGGAAGAATCAAGGAACACCCCCAACACAATGTTAATGATCAACCACCTGATTTCTCAAATCGGTCAGGTGGCACTTCAGCACTCTCCTTTCAGTCTAGACCATACACAGTATATATTCACACTTGATCAGTTATCCGATAAAGAGTGGAATTTATTGTGGCCGCAGCATTCTACATTTTATATCTATGAATTATTCACAATAGTAAGCATTTTCCAATTATGTATACATTTTACAATAATAAACAATCAAATATATGACTTGATTTCTATCTAGAGCATTTGAGGCAAATGGCCTAGCCTTTTTGAGTCAGACAGTTCTCTCTCTTTCTGTCATAATCACGCAGTAGATTTTTGCTCCGCCTAACCGCAGTTGTATAGTACCAAGAGAAGACATAAAAAAGTTAAACAAAATTGGAGAAAGCGGGGATCCCTGAAGGATCCTGCATGTCAGAAACTAATAATTAGAAAGTTGGTTATTTTGTTCTACTGAATCATTTAAAAATAGTTCCTGTTAGTCCTATCTGATTCAACTATTCCAGTATCAGTACATGATCGACTGCGTCAAAAGCAGCTGAAATACCAAATTGGAGTAGTATTACGTGATCATCCTTACATAAATATTGCTTGACATATGTAAGAACAAGCAGTAAAGTCTCTGGGGCCCTTTTACTAAGCCGCATAAGCATCTACGTGTGCCTAGCGCATGCCAAAATGGAGTTATCGCCCGACTACCACATGGTTCATGAGGTAATTTCATTTTTGGTGCGCGTCCGATACACGCGTCTGAAAAATATTTTTTTATTTTTGAGCGTGTGTAATGGACACGCACCAAGTGGCATTTAGTGTGTGTAGGTCATTACCGCCCAATTACCGCATGAGTCTTTACCGCTAAATCAATGGCTGGTGGTAAGGTCTCAGATCTAAAATGGACACGCAGCAATTTTCATTTTGCCGCACGTCCATTTTCAGCAAAAATAAAGATAAGGTCTTTTTTTACAGGCGCGCTAAAAAATGGATCGACGCACGGCCAAAACCTGCACCTACACTACCGCAAGCCATTTTTCAGCACGCCTTTCTAAAAGGACTCCTGTGTACTATGTGGAGTTCTAAAACCAAATTGTGACCAATGGAAAATGGAAAAACTTTCCAAATATAAAGATATATTTTTTGATCATACAAGTGTTTGATACTACAGCAGTGGAAGGTTTTTTGCCTATGATATAGTGTTGAATGTTTGGTTACTTTTAGTGTTGGAATGACTTGTGATAAGAACTGTATGAGTGAAGTTTTTGTTTAGTGTTGGTTGATTTCCACTTCACTCCGGGTTCTATTGTAGTGCAATATTTGTAAAACCACTTTGATTGTCTCACAGAAAGACAGAATATCAAATTCATTCCCCCTTGAAGACCCCAAATCCTCTGAGTGTTAGGCAAAAAGGGTTAAGCTGCTGTAAGATTTGTGGGGAAATGGATATTCCTTCATGCACCCCTCCAAAAGGATTAAAGTGTTTCCATAAACAGGTTTGCCTAGAAGAATTTGATGGCAAAACCCTTCTCTCACACTGCCAGAAAACCCATATGAAAAGATTTAATGTGCCTACTTTGAAAGGAAAATTGAAATGCAGCCTGGTTGTTCATCTGTTCTGTTCCCCTCTCTAAAAAGGAGCTTCTATTGACCATCCCCAGATACGGCTTCTAGGAAAATATGATTATAAAATGTGTAATCAATAAGTAAAGAAACAGTGGCATGAAGACATTTTATACCACAAGGGTAAAGCAGCACAATGAATTCTGTGTGCATATTTTTGGGTAATAGAAGTAGGTCCTTTTCAGTGTATAAAAGATATTTACAGTTTATTAACATGTGCAGGACGTCAGAAACAGAAGGAAGCCTTGCGCGGGAAGAAGAGGACCTCAGCTGGCGGGGGTTTGGGGTCCCTGCCAGCAAAGGTAGGTGACGGGGGGTTGGCGGCGGGAGGGGGGTCGAGAGGGTCGTCAGCAGGGGGGGCAAAGTTGGTGGTGGCAGCGGTGGGGTCGGCAATGGTGGAGGGGTGTCGGCAATGGCGGAGGGGGGTTGGCAGCACCGGGGGGGGGGGGGGGCTAAAATGTGCCCTCCCACCGAAGTCTGGCTACGCCCCTGCAATGCACCCTGGATGGTGCTGGAACTTCTAACCTAAAATCTGTCACTAACCTCAACAACCTGAGTACAAACAAGAGATGTAATATTGAGAATATTTTGCTAAAATATTTAGTCTTTTGTACTTATGTTAGCAGGCCGCATTCTTTCAGTAATTGTTGCCCTCTGCCCTGCATAGTAAGGACTGTATCACTGTGACTCCACAGCACAGCCATTTCCATCTGTGTGTACACAGCATACCAATGGATTCTATATATCACGCCCAAAGTCATGTACTGAAATTTAGGCATGTACCCAAGATGTGTGTGCAACTTAATTGATTAACAGGCCCTTAACTTGCAATCATTTGGTGCTAACAACCAACTACTGCAGTTAATTGGCCTTGATTAGAAGTTGCATGCTTTTCTATAAGAATTAGCACCTAACTTTTCTAGCATGTATCTGAGGAGGCATCATGGCCAGAGGTATGTCACGAGTGTTCCAAAGAGTTGCACGCAAAATTACCGAATCTGGCCAAAGCACAACTAACTTGGGTGCTGGCATTTATACCTGGTTTCAGCAGGCGTAAGTCCAGCATCCAAAAGTTAGGTGCAGAGTCCACGCTTAAGTGCTATTCTGTAAAAGATGCACACTGTTTATAGAATGGCACTTAGTGAAGAATTTTTTTAGCACCCAAGTTTCAGTGCCATTTATAGAATTTCCCCTACAGTGTGCTAGACTTGAGTAGCAGAGTGAGTCCTTCGACGATATTGTATTTCTTATGCTATTTATGATGTGATTTGTAAACCTCCATACAGGGGCAGACTGACCATTCTGGCAACCGGGCAGTTCCCAAGGGTTCAGAGGCTCTAGGGGGGTGCAGAGGCTCTGCCTGGATGCCTGATGCACACTACATCCCTCCCCGGACCTACCTTTAAAGGCTTGCCGCTGGTGATCTAGTGGCCTCTGTGGGGGAGGGGGGCATGTTCTTTCCTGCCCATTGTGCTTCCGCTATTCCCCCTGCACGGCACCGCCATATTTTTAAAATGGTAGCCGAGACCCATGAGACTACCGCAGGAAGTCTCTGCCGCCATTTAGAAAACACGACAGTGCTGGCAGGCAGGGGAATTGCAGCAGCGCAGTGGACAGGAAAAAAAAACATGCTTTCCTCCCCTGCAGAGACCACCAGGGCCCTTCAGGTAGGACAGGAGCAGCAGGGACATCAGTTGCGGCAGTAGGGGGGTAGCAGCGCAGCGGTAGAGAGGGTGTCAGGCAGCAGCCGGGTGGGGGGCCCAGACCACCTTCAGTGCTCAGGGGCCCAGACCACTCTCAGTTCGCCCCTGCCCCCATGACAGTATACCAAATGGCAGTATATCAGTTCCAAATAAGCTGTAAACTCTGTGTGTCTGTGTGTGCCTTTTGCTCTACCTTCCTGTGCTCTCTCTGTGCTAGACCATTACTCTTTCACAGTCATGCCTCTCACTTTCTGTTGTACACTTTGCAGTTGCAACACATACAGCCTCATCTTTTTAAAACTTTCTTACAGGTGTGTAAAGGCTAACAATTATTATTATTATTATTATTATTTTAGTTTTATTTAGAGAAGCAAAAGAAAACAATTTCCACGGGTTTCCTATAGACTGCTTTGGCTCTGCATTAGTCTTTGGTCATCTCCACTATTTTTCGCTTCTGTTTTATTTAGTTTCTCATATTAGTTATGGTACAGTAGTTTTCATTACAGTCAGTTTGTTTGTTTTTTTGTTTTTTCATTTTGAAGCAGTGCCACTGTTTCTCAATAGTTTGCCTTATGGCTCAAAGAGTGTATACAAGTGCTCAATAGTGTATCTATCGACAGTGGGGAAAATTCTATATATGGCACCTGAAAAATAAGTGCCTTAAAACCATGTGGTTAACGTGATTCCATAAACTATGCTTAAATCTAGGCATATTTTATAGAATACGCTCACGTGTCATTCTTGTGCCTAAATTTTAGGCGTACACATTTAAGCCACCTAAAACCAAACATAAATACCGGCGCAGATCAGATATATTCTATAATAGTGCACACAGCTTTTTTGACATGCCCACAACCCGCCCATTCCATGCCCATGGCCACATACTCTTTTTGACTATGCGCATTAGAATTTACGTGCACCACGTTATAGACTACGCCTAGAAATTTGTGCACATAAATTCTAATTAAAGACAATTAGTGCCACTGATTGGTTGTTAAGTACCAGTTATTAGCACTGATTGGCTTGTTAATCAACTAAGTTTTGCGTGCAATTTCGCCATACGGCCAAATTAGTGTGCACAACTTAAGGCGCCATATATAAAATTTGGGGGAGTGTGAAATATTGTGCAATAGTGTGCACTGTTGTGAAATAGTGTGCAGTATTTACATCATAGAAAAAATGAAATTTTTGTTTCAGTGAAAAAGACATGGACCAACATAGGAAATATCGTTGATATTTCCTATGTCATTTTATATGAATGTATATTCCTACTTTACTAGCCTGCAGCTAATAAGCCGCCACTACTACTCTGAAATCCAGGAAAGAAATGCACTGAAATAGTGTTACTTTCTGCTTTCAGTCTCCTGTTGATATAATCACTCATGAGATTAGGAAGATGTAAGACTGTCATAGGCTTGTTTGGTTGCTTGTCAGAAGGTTTCAACATGATTAGTGAAGTAGCTCTTGCTTCTTTGTTGTCTCTCCACAAGGCAGTTCTACTATGTCTGGCCAAAGAGTAAGATATATTTTTTCTGGCCTCGGAGACTATAATGGGCGTGACAATGCATCAAAATGAATGATTTTTTAATCATATGGGGGTTCATTTTCAAAGCTCTTAGACTTAAAAAGTTCCATAGGTTTCTATGGAACTTTGTAATTCTAATTGCTTTGAAAGTATGCCTCTACGGTCATTTGAAAGTATCGAACTGAAAATGATCTCATTTGCCTTATTGTACAGTTTGTTTTTAACATGAATACACAATCCTAATAAATACCAATATATTCAAAATGCATCAACATTTAAAGAAAAAGGGGTAAGCATCAAAGCTATTTACATTTGCCAATGTATTTACCCACATAAGAGTAGATTTTGATTATTGCCATCCCTCCTCCAAACGCAGGCAAAAAATTATCGTAGTGGTATATGTTAACCTCTATTAAAAAAAAGAGGACAGGAAGAGGGTGGAGACCATGAACATATGCACTTAACGTCTGGCATATATTTTTCCCCTTCTTCTCTTAGATTCCAAATATACAAGTACTTTTGTACCTTCTCTGTATGTGCCAGAATGTCCCTTTAACCAATAGGAGCGCAAGCCCCATGGGAAGTTTACAAATTGTCCTACCCAGGTTTTACTTGGATTTTAATAAAACCTTAACAGGAATAAAAGGCACGGTGCACCTCTCAATATCACTCCAAAGACACAGATTTTTTTTTTTTTAAAGATCAATGGAAGAGCCAGAGTTTGCATTTAGAATACTGTGTAGCAATTCAATATTTTGCATTAAAATTCATGAGGGACTCTCTTTCCATTTCAACAATGTTATAGAGTCATGAAAGGAAAAATAGTAGTTCTTCTCAAATGGTGTTGGTTTCAAACTGATGACTGCACAACATCTTCAGGAAGACAAATGCTACGAGAAGTTCAGTACGCAATTTAAACCAAGAATTTTCAGTACTCTTCTGTTCTGCTGCATTGCCAATTAACCTTCAAAACATAACTAAAATGGGAAGTAGGTAGCTTTAGGACTGTTGAGGGCAAAATCAATTTTGCTAGACAGTAGAGTATCATTTGCAATTGGTATTCTGTGTTATTTAAATGTATATAGGCTGTCACAAGAACTGACTGATGTTATGGCTCCTGGATTTAAAGGAAGAAGAGGAAAACGGTTTGAAACTTTGAAATCTGCCATTAACTTTATAATCTATGATATCTGCAGTAGAAGTAATAGTAGCCTGGGAACAAGGAAAAGGAGGAAGGAGAGCTACACAGCAATAACCCAACTAACCTGTGTCAAACATGTATGAGAGCTGAAGACCTTCTATTGAATCAATATAAGAATTTTCCAAAGGTCCCTTTTTTCGGATTTAGGAGAAGCCTATTCAAATTCTCATGTACTATAATATTTTGAAATGATTATATTGGTCCAATAAAGGGTTAGTACATCTTCTGAAGAATTCAGTTTTCATCAGAACCTGTACACCTACTAGAATTCTATACTAAGGAGATTGTACAATTAAATTTTACAATTATTTAGAGTTTTGGAAATTGTTTAAAAACTCATCTGTTGTATAACTTTAGTCTATCTAGCAATGTTTGATCATTTTAATTATTTGCTCAATAGTATGTTCTTCCTAGACAAGTGGATCTAGCATCTTAATGCTATAAACCACCTTGAACTGATATAGTACTGGCAGACTATAAGACTAGATTGTAATGTAAAGCATCTAAGTTATCTTTGTGTAGCACAAATGATTGTAATGCTGCTGGAACAAAAGGGCCCTTTTACTAATCCACGTAGACGCCTACGCATGCCAATTTGGAACTGCCGCCCAGCTACCGCGTGGCCCGGGCGGTAATTTCATTTTTTACATGTGTCCACTACGCGTGCCAAAACAATTCCGGCGCACAGTGCTAACTGGGTGGTAATCGGCAGTGTACGTGCGCTGATGATTATCACCCATTTAACGCATGAGACTTTACCGCTAAGTCAATGGATGGTGGTAAGGTCTCAGGTCCAAAATGGAGAAGCGCAAATTTTTATTTTGCCGTACGTCTTTTTTTTTTTTTTTAAACTTTTTTGCAGGAGTGCTGAAAAATGGACCTGCGTGCATCCAATACACGCATCTACACCAGCGCAGGCTATTTTTCAGCGCACCTTAGTAAAAGGACCTTAAAATGTTTATTCTTTTCCCCACTGGTAGCTGATCATACTTATTAGGAAGGTAGGCTTCTTTGGAATTTGGGGCCCGGTTCTGGATTGCAGTCTCCATAATGTCGGCTTTTGTCCCTAGATTCTATAAAGTTTTCTTTTGTTTAAACTCATTGTAAAAAAAAGGTACCTGCTAGCAGGTAGCCTAATGTCTGAAGAGGGATTTAAAAAAAATGTTCTGACACATCAATTTTATTTATTTATTATTTATGACATTTATAGCCCACATTATCCCGAAAACAAGCTCGAGTTCAATGTGGCTTACAGTTTAGATTAAAAATACAGAGTTTGAATTTCAGCAATAGTGAGGTAGTATGATGAAGTGACTGAGAGTAACAGATTAGCCAACAAATTACAAATAGGGTACATATTGATAGATTCGCAATACAGAAAAGAGACAAGTGGCCTAGTGGTTAGGGTGGTGGACTTTGGTCCTGAGGAACTGAGTTCGATTCCCACTTCAGGCACAGGCAGCTCCTTGTGACTCTGGGCAAGTCACTTAACCCTTCATTGCCCCATGTAAGCCACATTGAGCCTGCCATGAGTGGGAAAGCGCAGGGTACAAATGTAACAAAATAAAATAGATACTATTGGAGATTCTACATGGAATGTTGCTACTATTGGAGATTCTACATGGAATGTTGCTATTCCACTAGCAACATTCCATGTAGAAGGCTGCGCAGTCTTCTGTTTCTGTGAGTCTGACGTCCTGCACGTACGTGCAGGACGTCAGACTCACAGAAGCAGAAGCCTGCGTGGCCACATTGGTGATCTGCAAGGGCTGACTTCTACATGTTGCTAGTGGAATAGCAACATTCCATGTAGAATCTCAAATAGTAGCAACAGTGGAGGAGTGGCCTAGTGGTTAGGGTGGTGGACTTTGGTCCTGAGGAACTGAGTTTGATTCCCACTTCAGGCACAGGCCTTGTGACTCTGGGCAAGTCACTTAACCCTCCTTTGACCCATGTAAGCCACATTGAGCCTGCCATGAGTGGGAAAGTGCAGGGTACAAATGTAACAAAAAAAAATTATTAACTGGTTTTTGCTATATAAACTAATGTAATGAAGTCTGGAATGAATTGGTGAAGAAATGAGTTTTTAGCAATTTTCAGAACTGTAAGTAGTTAGAATGAAATCTAATAGATTTTGGAAGAGAGTTCCAACATTTGGTTCCATTATAGGTGAAATCAGCAGAAAGTACTGATTTATTTACCATATTTTTAAAATTTGGTGGACAAAGTATGAGAGGGTCCCTGTCTCCAAGGAAGGCTTTATGTGAAGACATTTCTATTAAATGTTTGATATAATCTGGAGCTAGTCCATGCAACATTTGGAATATATAGGTACATAGCTTGAACATAGCTTGAACAAGATCCTGGCTTTAATGGGGAACCAATGTAATCTAATTAATACTTGTTATGGATAGCCTGAAAACCTGACTGCTAGATGTGTCCGAAGGACTGGGTTGAGAACATCTGCTATAACATTTAGCATGGATGGACTAACCTGAATGGATCTCTTGCTTTTATGGTGGGCTGAATAAGAGGAAAACCATGGGATTATGGGGGACTTGTGATGGAGTATGGACAGAGGTTTGAGGCCAGAGGTCAACTCATGAGTGAAGGAACATAGTTGTGCAAAGCTTGTAACTGAATAAAGGCCTTTCTTTGTTGGTTGTAGGCTTTTTATGCCTCTACTCTGCTCAGAAGTGTATGCCTACACATTATCCCTTGCTGAACATTTTGAATATGACATCATGAGGGATGGGATAGGAACGTAAGTAGAAACTTGCTGGGGTCAGGATCTACCTATTTTGGTCTGCAGACAAGTCTTCAGTGAGTGACTGGGCCAGTGACCAAGTGCCACTTTCACCTCAAGAGCTACCCATAAATGTCACTAGTGGGTGATCAGTGAAGGTTAACTCCATGAACTTCACTGCACATAACTCACCAGTACAGAAAGATGGATTTTGACTTGGGTCATCTAGCAAGTTATTACTGTGATATTGCAAGTCAGTCCAGCAGGTCAACTGTGACTGTGTGTGTTGAGCAAATTGTGAAGAAGTTGTTGTCTTACAATAAGGACCGCAAGCACAGTGATTTATCAGGTTGAGGCAGGGTATGGGAACAAGAAGTATCAAGTTGTCTGTGATGCTTTGCTTTGCACTGTTATTTCTATTGTGCAGTTAGAATTCTTTGCTTTGTACAGTGGTTTTGATGACATAAAGAAAACAGCGGCCTCTATATATCCTATATAATAATTCACACCTCCAATAGGATGTGCCTGGGACCGTGCCTGCCGGAAGTGGTCTGCTAGGCAGGCACGCACTGATGTCAGTGACGTCAGTGACAGACAATTTGGCAAAGCAAAACAATCGGAGTGCTGGCCATTAGGACACAGGGTTGATAGGACAGTTTTAAAAGACTGAAGGAACCGAAAGTGTTAAATGTGGGAGGGGGGAGTTCTGAACGACTAAAAGACATGAACATTTGGGAAAGGAAAACAATCTGAATGCTGGCCATTAGGACACAGGGTAGATAGGAGAGTTTTAAAAGACTGAAGGAAACGAAAGTGTTAAACTGGAGAAAGGGGGGGGGGGGGAGTTGTGAATGACTGAAAGACATGCAAATTTGGGACAGGAAAACAATCTCAATGCTGGCCATTAGCACACAGGGTACATAGGAGAGTTTTAAAAGGTTGAAGGAACCGAAAGTGTTTTGGGGGGGGGGGGGGGGGGAGCAGTTCTGAATGAATGAAAGAAATGAAAATTTACGAGAGGAACACAATCTGAATGCCGGGCATTTGGACACAGGGTAGATAGGACACTTTAAAAAAAAAAAAAAGAAGGACGTGAAAATGTTACATCTTGGGGGAGGGGTGAGGAGGAAAGCGGTGGGGTATCCGGATACTGGCCATTAGGGCCACGGGGGTACATAGACTTTTGAAAGCTCTTTGAGCAGGGACTGTCCTTCTATGTTTAAATTGTATAGCGCTGCGTAACCCTAGTAGCGCTTTAGAAATGTTAGTTAGTTAGTTAGGAAGGAGGAGGAAAAGGAGGGGAGGAAACGGGGTGAGGGGCATTAGGAACAGGGGAGGGGGCCCTGCCACACACTCTCATTCTCACACACACACACTGTCACACAGACAGTCTCACTCTGTCACACACCCGCACATTCACTCTGGCTCTCTCTCTCAAACATACACACTCCCAGGAAAACCTTGCTAGCGCCCGTTTCATTCCTTGCAGAAACGGGCCTTTTTTACTAGTTTGTAAATATTTTTATCAAGATGGTTCACAAACACAGTATGTAACGCTATAATCAACTGCTAAAGCATATATATCAAAACATTTTTTTTTTAATCAAGAAAATAAAAAAGCTTTCTTTGCTTTCCTAAAATGCATTATAGAGGGTACTTCTTTTACAGTATCGGGCAACTGGTTCAGTTTCACCACTTATTTCACCCTAAATGCCTCTCCATTGCTCTGTCTTTATCACATGTATAGCAGAAATAGTCAGGAGACAGTGGAGGAGACAGTCTGCTGCAGAAGTAGAACAGACAACCAAACAGCAGCAGCGATCCAAGGAAGGACAAACACAGCAAGAGTTTATCCAAATGTCAACTTTAATAGAAACAGGCCCCAACCTGGCCAAGTTTCGGAAAAAACTTTTGTCAAGGATCACATAGGTTTCCACAATCCATTCATAGATTCAAAGCATGCAACTGACCTTTGGAATTGGACCAGAGCTTTTTCTATGCAGGTGTTGCAATACATGCTTTGAATCTGTGAATGTATTGTGGAAACCTATGTGACCCCTGACGTAGATTTTTCCGAAACTTGGCCAGGTTGGCTTCTGATTCCATTAAAGTTGACATTTGGATAAACTCTTGCTATGTTTGTCCTTTCTTGGATCACTGCTGCTGTCTGGTTGTTTTATCACATGTGCAAACTCTGGCAGAAGACTGCAGTAGACAGCACAACACATAGCAGACCATACATGAGGCCAGCGTCTGCAGTCTTTCACTATGTACAGTCTTAAAAACCATCAAAATCATCTTGAAGGAACACCTCTCTTGCATATCCTGCACAACTCCATAGGGCTCGGAAGAGAAGCCTGGCTAACAAGTTCTACGCCACCTATAATTTCCTAATTGCCTTGACATACCCTAATGATGCCATCAGTTAATGCCTCGTGGCCTGTTTGGAGTGCTTGAGATTTATGTTTATGTTATGCAATATTTGAGTCTATTACTGTTTGGCTTAAACCCTGCCTACAGGAAAACTATGAGTAGATTATGTTGATACTGTATATTTTACACAGGCCCCACAAGGGAAATCGGAGAATTTATAAACATTGTACAGAAGGCATGACTGGGTTAATAAAGTTTGATGCTGAGCAAAATTAACTGAACATCCTACTGCTCTGTGGACTGGTAATATCATGCTACAATCTTGATCAGAGAAAGCAGAAACAGTTATTGATTTTTGCTACAGGACTATAATTACTCCTGGCTTTCTGCCTGTATCCTGCAGCATTTAATGATAATACTATCTTATACACCCCATCAACTCGACAGACTTCCTCATATGCATTTTAGAACATCATAATCGTCCTTTCTGAATGATTTTCCTACTGATTCTGCTAATGTAGAATATAAAGCAATAAACCATTGAGTCAGCTTTGAAATAAAGGAAGACACTGCAAGCATTACTTTGGAAAAATCCAATCAATCAATGTCTCTGCATAACTTTTCCTTTTCCCTTCCTTGACCAAAATAAATAATAGTGAAGCCATAAGCCTCACAGCAGACAAAACCCAAGGTTAGCACTAACTTTCACGGCCTGGTACGCGTTATTAATGCTGATGAGCCTCTCAACAGACAACTGAGCCATTCTTGAACTGTGCAATATTTTCAAAGCCCACACAACAAGTAGTAACAACCCCAGGGTTTCAATCTTAAAAACATAATTACTGGTTTTATTTTCCAGTCCATTATGAAGCCTTCTTGCAATTCTCCCTCAGAGCAGTCATGTTTGGAAAATGATCACATGAAACTGTTTTATGTCAATGGTCTTCAGCTCCAGGCACCCCAATAGGTCTGATTTTAAGGATGACTAAATTAATTGTGGTTAATAGATCAAATTCAAGAAAATATATTTCATCTGTATTCATGTTGCTGTTCTGAAAACCAGACTTGTTGAGAAACCTGAAGAATAAGGTTGAAGAACCCTGATTTGCATTGTCTGTGATGGCACAAAAAGAGCATCATACACACGTGAAGGGCAATTCTGCAAACTAGGAGTAACACGTATGTGGCATTGCATGAATAAAAGTTTAATATACTTTCATAGATGCATGTATGTGTACACTTACACGTATATATTCCAGCATGATATCCAAGTGTCATTCTGCAAATACCTGTTTAACTTACATACCATGTATTTGCAAAGGGTACACAATGGGGAAGGATAAGGATGGATGTAGGGAAAGGGGATGGGACTTGATATACCTCCTTTTTGTGGTTACAATCCAAATTTTTTACGTATTATTTACAGGTACTTATTTTGTACCTGGGGCAATGGAGGGTTAAGTGACTTGCACAGAGTCATATGGAGCTGCAGTAGGAATCAAACCCGGTTCCCCAGGATCAAAGTCCACTGCACTAACACTAGGTAGGGTTGCAAGTATCGTGAACTGCCACGAGAGGCCACAACAGCCATTTTCAGACAACAGCTGCAAAGGGCAGGAGCAAGGAGAGCTTTGCTCCTGCCTCCATTGACCCCACTAGGACCACCAAGGCTATCAGGTAAGCCCAGAAAGGCCTACCTAGACAGTAGTGGGGAGTTGGTGGGGGGGGGGGGGGTCTGTATGTCAGGGCCCTAGGGAGAGGTGGAGGGAAGGAGGGGGAATATTTCTGGGGCTGGGAGGGAGATTGGGGGGATATTTTAAAAGCAAAATAATTGTGCAGGTCCAAGCTGATATTCAGCCAGTACCCATATAACTGTCTTATGCGGGCCCTGGCTGAATATCATCTGGGACCCGCATAAACTCCAGCGGCCAGCATCAGGAAGATTAGCCCCGGATATTCAGTGACCTGGCACTGAAAATCCAGGGCTAATCTAGCCAGCATTTTAAATAAACACTGATTGTCACCAGTTGAATATCAGCCGGACTGATATCAAGTTACACTATTATTCTCTAGTGGAACCTAGGTGCAATTATAGAATAGAATCCTACCACCTGCCTTTGGGGTGCTGAAATGGAGGGGCACAGTTATAGGATTCTCTTCTACTTAAAATACAGTATAAAGTGATGGCAAAGATCAAAATGACACATCCAGTCTAGCAACAGGGACATGTGCATTTAGGTAGATGCATATAAAAGTTCTCATATGGAATCTGCCATCCAGTCCCTCTTCCCTCATCGTCTAACCTTTCAAAATGGTACCATTTCATTTTATGGTCTGAACTGTCAAGAGGTCTGTATGACTTCTGGTGCTTTCTCAGAAATCCAATGATTTTAGGGTTATAGCTGCTATCTCTAGTACTTTTTCATAGATCTGATGGATTTAGGGTAACTTTTGCTATTATTAATACTCCACTAAGCTTCCTCAAGGAGTTCAAAATAACAATTAAGATGTGCTCTGATGTTACAAATCATCCAAATAACCACCAGACAAAATTTGAATACTTCCTTCAGTCATAATGGCATAAATCAGGATGGCTCACACAGAAAACAAAAGCAGAGGTGGCCAGGAGAAAGGAGTAAAAACAACAAAGGTATCACTGAGGATAATCTTATTGTTGAAATGACCCAACATTCAATTCCAGCAATAATGCCTGCATGAGGAGTTTAAAATATAATTAAAATCACAGATGTGTACACATAAAACAATATTGAAAATATGTTCTTACATGTACATAATAAATTAAAGATACATGGTTTTCCACAAAAGCATGTAAATTTTAAAAGAAATAATAATGGAGTCCTTTTATTAAAGGGAGGAAGGGGTAGTGCGAGCTTGGTGCACGGCAAATCCGGTCTACCACTGGATTTGTGGCAGTAGTCCTGTCTTTGCTGCGCACCATTTCTGGTGCTACAAAATAATTTTTTTTATTTTTTAGCGCCGAGGGGTGTGCCTGGTGGTAATTGGTCAATGCTGCATGCTGCCCAATTACCACCAGGTTAACGCCGGAGCCTTTACTACATCCTAAATAGGAGGCGGTAAGAGCTCCAGCTGTAAATGGCCATGCGGCAATATTTTGCTTACCGCATGGTCATGTACTGGTCCTCCTGAAAAAAGGCCTTTTTACCGACAGCGGTAAAATGTGGCTTCAGTGTGCGGCAAACCCATGTGCTGACACCACCACATGCCACCTTTTACTGCTGTTTGGTAAAAGGGCCCCAATATCATCTAAAATCTAAGCATACATACATTATGATATAGAAAGTATTGAATGAGGGAATTGCAATTTAAAAAAAAAAAAAAACCTTTTCCCCAATATTTCAGCAAGGATTGATTGAAACACTGATACTATAGCACACAGCTTGCTTTCCAGCTGAGATTAAATTAATAGTGATAAATGGAGAGGGCTGTTCATATACGCTGAAGAACTGATGGATAAATGCTACTTGGGAGGTGGCTCACAAGCAGCATTTGTCCTTTACCATGGGAGTCAGCATTCTGAGGTTGCAGAGATACTGTAAGGTTGGTGATTCCCACATATCAAAGGGCGATAAAAGTTGCCCTTTTACCACACGTTGATAACTTCCCCCCTCTATATGGTTGTTGCTCCCAAACTCAACAGATGTTTTGAGAGAAAAGCTTTATTTTCATGCTGTGTATGTGTGTGTGCATACTGGTATGGGTTTTTATTTTTTGAGCAAATCATTTTTCCTCCCATAAGATTTTTTTAAATTGTTATTTTAATGTGTGACTCTATCTCTGGAATAGAGAGCTGCAGTGGAGTGGGGATTACAGGAATCCACTGAACCTGCAGGATTCCCATGGGTATGGAAGAAGTTGCCATGGGATTCCAACAGGAGTGTATTCAAAATCTCTGTTGACTCCAGAATGAGGCTTGCAAAGCACTGAGAGAGGCAATTGGAGCACCAGAATGAGGCTTGGAACACTCATTGGTTGAATAGTGAATACTGTCCAAAACACCACAGGAGGCTGTTAGGTTTGGGAAAAAAGAGAGGGCTGAGAGCAAGTAAATAATTCCTGTGGATACGGGTGGGGATGGAGGAGATTAATTGTGAGGATGGGTGGGGATGGAATATATCTTAGCAGGTATGGGTGGTATGGGTTAGATTCCATTAGGGATGGGTGAAATTTCTGTCCCCGTGCAACTTTGTACTCTGGAAATGTTTGGAGTAAGTTTCTAGTCTTATAAAAGTATGGTCATTCTTTGACTAGAAATTTATTGTGTTATGTTTTTTTTAATTTGAATTTTTCCCTACATATTTTGGGATTTATTTCCTGCCTTTTTGAAGAAAATTCATCCAAGGTGGTGTACAACAAGAATATGTCATATCTAGGCAATATGCAAATACAACAATAAAAATATTCAAATAACTACATCTTGGGGGAATTGTCTATAAAGAGTGCTAAGTCAGCATTTATAAATCAGCGAACATTTAGGTGTGCCCACTGGCACCATCTCATTAGCAGGCATAAACGTGAATGCTTAAATGCGGCACTGTAACTCGTAACGTACAGTATTCTGTAAGATGCAAATGTAGAGAAGGAAAAGTAGTTCATCCTCCGAAGAGACCTAAGGCATTTCAGCAGTAGTGGTGATGATCAAAGACTTCAGTGTAGGAACCCCTGTAATCCATGAGCCAAGACAGAGATTTATTTTAAGAGGAGAGTAGCCGCTGTAGAAGCAGTTTTCAATGAAAAGTTCAAATAGCAGTTGTCTGCTTCCCTTTTCCTCACAGCCGCAAAAGAAGGGAGAGTCAGTGGACAGTAAAGAGCACTGGCAGGAAGGGGCAAGAAACAGCAGATAAAGCCAGCAGATTGCACTAGGTATGCCCTGTTGGAAGATACTGAATCAGATGTGTGAGGGATTTCCAGAATTAGGGGATACTGCATGTTTAGTAGGTTTGGATAATATTCTTTATATATTGTTATATCCTTAGACTGCAGATTAATGAGGTGTATAAAACTTACATCCATCCTATACGTGCAAGTGCCGACTTTATGGAAGAGGTGCCACAAAAGCACTTTCTAGGTACCTAAATAGAAGCACGCTGTTATAGAATTGATCCATAAATGTTTGCATTCATTCAGCAGCTCCTTATTTACTTGTCTTACATGATACCCTTCCTCATGAGCTCTGTTTATCTGGTAAATCTCTCTTATCTGTACCCTTGAAATCCACCGCTAAGTACCAACTCCACTCTCAGTGTTGCTGCACCAATTGCCTAGAACAGACTTCCTGAACCTGTGCTCATGCTCTGGTGCCTTTTAAGACAGAAGAGCCCCATACAAATAAGAACAGAGTTAAATATTCTGTTCTGTATATTGAAAAAGAACGACTTCCCATGTCTCTGAAAGACAATAACTTTATGATATCATCTGGAGCCATTTCCTAATAAGAACCAGGTTACCACCATTTATTTATTTGTTGGGCTTTTAACCACCTTTATGAAGAGATTCTGTCAAGATGGAATACAACAGGTATATAGCTTGACATAAAACTTAGGGACCCTTTTACTAAGTTGCGCTAAAAGAGGCCATAAACTGTAATCAGTGCGTGGGTTTCCCCGCAACCTGAGGTCACATTTAGCACAGCTGTAAAATGGCCACATTTTGATTTTTCCCATTAATGGCCAGGCACTAGTTTCCAAATTAGGGGTCATTTACAAAGACGTGCTTTTTTTTTCAGCACACACTAAACATTAGAGATGCCCATAGGAATATATGGGCATCGCTAGCATTTAGTGCATACTTATTTTTAGTGTGCACTAAAAACGCTAATGCACCTTTACAAAAAGGACCCCTTAGTGTATAGCCATTAGTGCATGAACCCTTACCGACACCTGTTTAGTAGGTGGAAAGGGCTCATGTGCTAACCATGTGCTAATCGGTTGGTGTGCAGGAATGTAGCTGATTGACACTGGGCATGCCTATTCTCTGCCCCCCAAACATGCCCCCAGCAGATGCCTGAACTACTTCAGGACACCTGTGCATTTTTGCGCATGAGAAGCATGTGTTAATACTTACTGCCACTTAGTAAAAGGACCCCATAATTTTGTTAACAGCATAACAATAATAAAATGTCCAGATATAAGCATAAATACAAGCAATGAGGGTAAGTGAGGTAAATTGAATGCTAATAATAGCATGATACAATATGAGAAATATCCACATTAAAACAGCACAGTAGAACAATCATACAAAAGAAATATGGTAAATGTCAGCAGGGTACAAATGATACATCAAAATATGCAGCATAGCGGAACATTCATACATCACAGATATGATATTTATAATTTAAAAATAAGAGCGGGAGAGTCCTTCCACAGTAGTCAAACAATCAACAAACAAGGTGGAGGAATGTGTCACCTGGACCCAAAATGGTCCATGTTTCAGCTGTAAGCCTTCTTCAGGGGTCACATCTATGTTACAAATATCTCAGAAACTTGAGGAAAATGCCTCATCAGGGCCAAAGGAAAAAATGTAATCCATGGCAACGTGGAGTTACACATCGTGATTGCAGCAACTGGCAATATCTGTGAAACAGACTGGTGAAATTGAAGTTGTCCCAGTTAAAATTAGTCCAGAATACAGCTGTGTGATTGGTTTTGAGGAAGGAGTTAAGTAAGTATGCCCCCCTTTTTCTTGTGTTGGGTGCAGGTGACACATGTGACTCTTTGAGGAGAATAAACCTTTTGGAAGATTATTGACTTCTATTCGTTCTTTGGAACATTCCTCCGCCCTGTTTGTTGAATGATATTTACAATGTCAGATGCAGTGGGCTAAGCATTGACACCGGACCTCTTTTTTTTTTGACCATTAGCAAAATACAAGATAGTTTCTGTGACAAAACTTCTGAAAATCTACAGGAACCATTTGGCACAGTTTATTTATTTATTTATTTATTTATAGTACTTTTCTACCCCACATTTTCCCACACACACAGGCACAATGTGGCTTACATAGGAGAATTAAAAATGACAATGCAATAAGAGAAAATGGTAAGAGACAAGAATAGGCAAGGAAGGGGAAGGGGGCATAACAGATACAGGGGTAAGAAAGTGGGACTATTGATCGGTAAGAGAGTGGGGAGAGTAGACCAGTCCAAATAGGTGGGTTTTCAGCAGCCTCTTGAACAGCTGGTGATCATTTTGCAGTTTTAAGCATTTCAGCAAACCATTCCAATTCTTGGCACAGGAGTACTGGAAGGACGAAGTGAAGATCTTCTTGTATCTAACGCCCCTGCAATTTGGAAAGTGCAGGTTGAGATACGACCTCGAGGTGGCAACTGCATTCCTGGGAGGCAGGTCGATAAGGCGAAGCATATATTCCGGAGCCAACCCATATATGATTTTGTGAGTTAGGGAGCAGATTTTGAAAGAGATACGTTCCCTCACAGGCAGCCAGTTGAGAAGGAAACGCAGAGGTTGAGCATGCTCGAAACGCGATTTACCCAGGATTAGTCTTGCCGCAGTGTTTTGTGCAGTCTGGAGTTTCTGCAAAAGGTATCCAAGGCAACCTGCATAAATCCCGCTGCAGTAATCCAGGTGAGATAGCACCAACCAATGAACAAGGGTGCGAAACAGTTCTCTAGTTAGGCAGTATCTGACCTGCCGAAGCCTCCACATTGCATTGAACATTCTCTTAGTGACAGCTCGTACCTAGTCATCCAGAAGCAAAAGCTTATCCAAGGTCACCCCAAGGAGCTTTAGACTGCTGGATAGAGGGAGAACATAGTCATTTATAGTGAGGGTATCAGTAGGGACTGAATAGTAAGGGGAGTGGAGAATTAGGCACTGCGTTTTATCCTTATTCAACTTGAACCGGAACACCCTCGCCCAATGTTTCATTGTAGATATGCTTGTAGCAATCAGGTCCGAGATTTCGGCAACTGTGGCACGGAAAGAGATGGAAATGGTGACATCATCAGCATAAATGTAAGGATTTAGGCCCAGGTTGCTGAGGGCAGTAGCAAGTGGGATCAACATGATGTTAAACAGTGTAGGTGAGAGGGGCGAGCCCTGAGGCACCCCACAGGAGGTTCTCCAGGGAGCAGTCTAAATAAACATATAGGTGTGTGTTAATCTGACACAGTCTTGTTCTCTATAACCTTGGCTTACTCCAAGTTGCTATCTGGGTTTAGGAGTCCTACCCTATAATCCAGGGCTTCACCTGGTTCAAGTCCCCATATACAAAACTGTTTTATGAAATCCTCCAGTAGTAAATTCTGTTTTATCATTATGGAGGCTACTTTTAAAAACAGTTCTGGAGTAACAAGCTTTCAGACAAGTGGCTGTCACAGGCTGGAATCATTTATGTAATGAATTAAGAAATATGACTTCCATTGAAAGCTTTTGAAAAGCTGTGAAGACTTATCTGTTTATAGATGACACCAGGTGAATTTATGGATTTTGATTATATAGTGTGATGTGTGTATTTTGTTTTTAAAATTGTAAATCATCTTCAGTGGATTTGGCCAAGAAGAGGGTCTACAGAGTTTTTTCAATAAATAAATATTGGGTCAATAAATGTCTGTTATACTGGATATTATTGTATAGTAAAGTGCCTACTATGGATCACCATAAGGCTAAGGCCAGTTAATAAGGTTTCACTTAGATGTGTCCAGGCAACCATAAAAGAGTTCAGAATAATGTTCACATGGCCAAAGTCAGCTACTTGCTTTACAACATCAGGGTTATTTTTTCTCACACAAATAAACTGGCATAATCCATTCAACTGTTTGACCTTTCCTTTTACTATCCAGGTCAGATTCCCAATCTGTCATTCAACTTCCACAAAAGGCTTGCATTTTTGTCCTCTTCAAGCATAAAGGCAGTAGTAGAAGAGGAGAAAGAAAGAAAAACCCAATGCCTCATTTAACCAGCAAAGCTCAATTTTGGTGAGACAATGCTGTTGCTCTGTAATATTCACTCCCAGTTTTCAGGTCAGGAATTCAGGATATGCCTAATGAATATGCATGAGAGAGATGTGCATGCAATAGAAGTGGTCGACATGCACAACTCTGTCATGCATTTTCATTAGGGATAGCCAAAAATCCTGATGCATTACAAGCTCTTGAGCACTGGGTATGAGGCTGTAGTTCCTCTTATCATCTTTTCTGGCCTTCTTTCACTTCAGTTGAAAAAGAACCAAACTTGTCTTCTCGCTTTTCTGCCTGGATAGTGGATAGTGTGATAGTCTTCTTCTGACTGTTCAATTGCATCTTGAGCCATTTCAGGTGGCCATCCCAGATCTAGGATGGTTGGAGTCTGTTGGCCTATTCTGGCCCATCTGAATGTATTAAGGTATTGTAATTCCTGCTTTTAACATTCATAAATCAGCAAGATGGAATTTTATGAAATCCAGAATTGGACCAAAATTTACATTCTTGGACTGAGTCAGTCGACATCTCTTCCATCTCAACAGCACTGCAATGTGAACTGGACTCTGTGGGGCAGTATTCAGTGAGACTTGTCTGGGGAGAAGCAGTTCCTACCTGGATAACTCCACTGATTGGGTCATACCTGGATTTTCAGTGGCACCTATTAAACAGTGCTGGGGTGGTCTAGGGGCGGAGCTAAGGCAGACCTGGAACTTACCTGGCAAGCGACAACATTCAATCCCCTAACCAGATAACTATTTGGATGAAGGACCAAAGGGGGGGGAGGGGGGTATCAAAGGGCCATGGATTTAATATACCGCCTTTCTGTGGTACAATCAAAAGTGGTTTACATTTATTACATGCAGGTATTTTCTCTGTCCCTAGTGGGCTTACAATCTAACCCCCCTGTTTACAAAGCCGTGCTAGTGTCTACCGTGCGCTAATGCCGACACGGCCCATTCACTTTGAATGGGCTGTGTCGGTATTCCTGTGCAGCTTAATAAGCGGGGGGGGGGGGGGTACGTTTTGCACCCGGGGCAATGGAGGGTTATGT
Source organism: Microcaecilia unicolor (assembly GCF_901765095.1). Lineage (NCBI taxonomy): Eukaryota > Metazoa > Chordata > Amphibia > Gymnophiona > Siphonopidae > Microcaecilia > Microcaecilia unicolor. Next base: position 46,555,536 of record NC_044040.1, on the reverse strand, counting down.
GACTTGCCCAGAGTCACAAGGAGCTGCAGTGGGAATTGAATCCAGGTTCTCATCAAAAAGGCTATCCTAACTCTATCCGTGTAGTTACCTGGGTACAGGTCTGAATATCACTGCTATCCAGATAAATGCCAGCAGTTACTTTATACCCAGCACTTGTATTCAGTTACAGCCTAGGGTTAATTATCCAGATAGAAAAAGCCTGTTGTGGCTGATGTTTGGAAAAAAAACACTGACTACTGCAAGCTGACTATTGACCCACTTGTAGTTTCTGGGTGTCTAATATTACTGTCCCGTGGTTAGAACAATTGGATAAGAACCAGGGAAGCCCGGTTCAAATCCCACTTGTTGTTCCTTGTGACCTTAACCCTTCGTTGCCTCAGATACAAACTTAGAGGCCCTTTTAGCTTAGTGTACGCTAATGAAATTAGGGCTTATCAAATGTTGTGAGTTTTATTTATACCTATGGGTCATGGGGCACTTAGGGGCTATGGTTAAAAGGGCCCTGTGGTAGCAGCAGTAGCCATTTTAGCCAAGCGCTGAGGCCCTTTTTACTGCCACGGTTAAAAAGGCTGCAAAAATATATGGTCATGCGGGAGGTGGGGGGAGCACTTACAGCCACCCATTGATGTGGTTTATAAGGGTTCCCATGCTAATCCGGCAGTAACCTGGTAGAGCCCTATTTTCCCTAGCACAGGAAATTGCATGTGCTGGAGCTGGAACTATCGCCGGTGCCAGCACTGGGCCTGCAATAGCTCCAAATTGGCACGCAGTAAGCCTGCATTGGACTTACTGCCACTTTGTAAAAGGTCCGCTTAGTTCACACTTATATCTGATAGTATGCACTAAACTTTAGATTGTGAGCCCTCCCAGAACAGGGAAACACCTAGCGTAACTATAACTTTCCTTGAGCTACAACTGACAAAGGCAAGTTTAATGGAAAAGAATTTTTGTAATTCTTTCTAAGTAGGTTCCTGTAAGTGAGCCACACAAGAGTTAAAATGCAAAATGTGCCTCTCAGAATGGTAGTGATTACTATGCCTGCAAGTATCAACCTTCAGTATGCTTTTTTATGTGTGCACAGATGGTGATTTTAAACCTGAATTATTTAACCTTCAAAACTTACAAACAACAAATTTCCAAAATAGCTACCTCTTACTTTGGCCTTTACCAAAGCTGGAGACACATACATAGACAAATATCTGGGAATATTTATCATTTCTAACTCTGTGCAAAATTTATTTGGTAATAGGTGGGGGTCCTCTGTAAGCATGACATATCTTCCACTAGCTCTACCCCAGCCATGGCTGATACACCATTATTCTGACAAAATAACATCCATATTTTCCTTTGGAAAATTTAGCAACTGTTCTTTTTTCCCCAGGGAAAACATTGCATTTGGACTTGAAAATACAAATATGCAGGTTGTTTTTTGAATTTTCCTAAAATACACCTTCAAAAGTGCCTTCTCCAAACACAGCTAAAAGTATGAACTTTGTTCTAGGATTCTGAGAGCAAGCCATTTGGATTAGTGAGTTGCAAATACTTTTAAATTAAAGTTAAGGGTATAATCTTATAACCTTTTCCCATGAGACAACAGCTTGCATATACTTATTGCAGGGGTTATCCCACAGATTCTATATATGGTGCTGGGACTGTAAGCTTAGAAGCCAATTAATTGCAATTAATCAATGTTATCAATTATTGCACTTAATGGCAATAATTGAAATTTGCACATGCATTTCCCCTTGCCCTATTCTATAACCCCACATGCCTAAGGGCTTCTTTTACCAGGCTGCACTAGCGGTTCCCACATGGCAAATGAGAGGAAGCCCATAGGAATTGAATGGGCTTCCTCTCATTTGCCGCACCGAGAATTGGTAGCGCAGCTTTGCAAAAGAGGCCCTAAATCCCCTAGCGCGTAACTCAAAAGAGGGCATGGCCAGGCGAGTGGCAGGGAAGTTCCTAAAAGTTGCACACAAGGTTATAGAATAGCCCAGTAGTTCCCAAACCTAGTCCTAGAGGCACCCCAGCCAGTCAGGTTTTTAGGATATCCACAACGAATATTCATGAGAAACATTTGCATGCAGTGGAGACAGTGCATGCAAATCTCTCACATCAATATTCATCGTAGATGTACTGGAAACCTGACTGGCTGGGGTGCCTCTGGGACCAGGTTTGGGAACCTCTGGAATAGCCCCATTACCATTCTGAAATGCCCGGAGTTGGGCATTGCCATTTACACTAGGTTTCAGCTGGTGTAAATACTGATGCCCAACTTTTGGCTCAGAAATGGACTCTAAGGGCTACTCTATAAACAGTGCTGAACACAGAACATCATTTATTAAATAGCACTTCACACCAATTTTTTTGCAGCACCAAAATCTCAGCACCATTTATAGAATACCTCCTATGTGTGTAATAGTACATGTTGCAACAAAGCAGGAGGAGTGGCCTAGTGGTTAGAGCACTGGTCTTGCAATCCCGAGGTGGCTGGTTCAAATCCCACTGCTGCTCCTTGTGAGCTTGGGCAAATCACTTAACCCTCCATTGCCTCAGGTACAAACTTTGATTGTAATACCTCCTGGGACAGAGAAATATCCAAAGTACCTGAATATAACTCACCTTAAGCTACTACTGAAAAAGGTGTGAGCAAAATATTAATAAATGTATACTTTTATGGACATATGTGTAGACATGTTCTCAGGCATAGATTGAATGCAGTGTGAGCAGAGTCCAAAAGTAAGTACATTGTTTTTATTCACATGGAGATGTCTGCACTTAAATGTGAAAGTGGTGATTTTGCAACTTCCACATGTGACTGGCACCATTTTCAATTAAGAGTTGCCATATTTTACAAACTAACTCCCCCTGTTTTACTAAGCCGGAATAGCGACTGCCGTGTGCTAATGCTGACACAACAGGAGGGTAACTGCTGCCAATTAAGGGGGGAGGTGTTAACATTAGCTATCGTTAAGATGTATTATTTTAGGGAAAGGGAAAGGGGATGGGATTTGATAAACCACTTTCTGTGGTCACAATCAAAATGGTTTACATATTATATACAGGTACTTAATCACACCTTATACATCAGCACATACCTTCCATTTCCTCGTGGATAATAGGTTAGTTCTCCTGCACCCTTCAAAAACTAGATGGGAGTCTACTAGATCAACTGCTTTTTATTTCCTTGCTCTTGCTTTGTGGAATTTACTCCCACAGAATCTTCAGTTGGAGAAATTGTAACCCCCTTTTTCGGGTTTCCTTAAACACTCATTTTTTAAATTTGGCATTTGACCTAAAATAATATACAGTCTGGTGTCTGTGACAGGCGGGATGACCTCTGAACATAGAATAGATGTATTTATTATTTATATATTTATTAGGATTTATTTACCACCTTTGGCTGTTAGATCAGAGAACAACTACCTCAGCTTCTGGAAAAAAATTAAATCTTTCTTCTTCCCAAAGTCCAATACATAACAACCACCGATCTTGATCCCCTAACAAACTCTAGTACCATCATACATAACACAGCTACATGACAACCACTGATCATAGACCCCCTAACGAACTCTAGAAACTCCAGACATCAGACTGATAATAGTCACAACGTTAATGCCATACTTCCATAGTACTCACCCAATGCCCTACTTATAATATTGTAACTGCTGTTCCAATAACGATGTAAACCGCACTGAACCCTAATTTTGTAACTTTCTCCAATAATGATGAAAACCACACTGAACCCTAAATAAGGGATATTAGCAGAATACAAGACTTAAATTGAATTGAATTTTGAAAGAATTCACTCAAGGCGGTGTACAGTAAGAATAAGTCAAACATGAGCAATAGACAATTACAGAAGTAAAATAGTCAAATAACAATACAAGTGATTTGAATTGTACATTTTTAAGTTTGCGATGGATGAGGTATGGGTGTGTTGTCATGTTTTGAATGATTCAGATTGTTGTACTATCCTATCAAATAATGGAGTTCAATTTCCTTTTATATCGTTGAGTGATTGTAAACTGCTTCGACTTGTTTTCAATTAAAGTCAGTATATTAAGTAAATAAGTGATAAACGATAAATGGGGCAATAGAGGGTTAAGGGTCTCTTTTACAAAGTCATGCTACTGATTCCTGGTGCGGCAAATGATAGGAAGCCTATTCAATTCCTATGGGCTTCCTCTCATTTGCCACATGGGAATCACTAACGTGGCTTTGTAAAAGAAGCCCTAAGTGACTTGTACACTCAAGGAGCTGCAGTAAGAATTAAACCTGGTTCCATGGTTCTCAAGCCACTGAATGGTATTCCATAAAGGGCATTTATGGAATACTGTGTAGTGCTGGATCCACGCTCAACTTTGGGTGTGAGGATTTACACCAGCTGAAACCAGAAATAAATTCTGGCGCACAAGTTGGGCGTGGATCCACACTATTCTATAACACTGTGTGCATCCTAAGGGAACGCCCCTAACCCACCCATTCCCCTCCCATCATTATGCCCCCTTTAGGCGCTATTCTATAAATGGACGTGTAAGTGTGTATTCATGTTGCTCTGCCATTTCTGCCCCATTTCAGCACCTCACATCGGTTAGAATGCTTTTCTACTCTGAAAACTTTGCATGGAAGTAGAAACTAATGTTAGACACCATATATAAAATTCCGCCATAAATGACTTTGGCATGTACTTTATTGGATAGCAAGAACCAAATGGTAACTGAACACAAAAAGTCCCACGAAAAATAACAACAAACCAAAAAGTGGGAAATGAAAGAGGGCTAAGCAAACCACAGGTTCAACAAGTCACATTTATTCTGTTAAACATAAAATATCAAGACTCGACACAGCACCGTGTTTTGGCATACAAAATGCCTGCTTCTGGAGTCTGATTGTTCTCACAATCTGATTCTCATTATTGCACAAACTCAAAGTTGGAAGTGGTCTTTAGAAAGACCGTGCATGTATGGATGATGCTACAGCAACCATACTTGTACTCATTCCGCTACCAAAGCATTAGGTGTGAACTGCTACATTCTGCTTTTTGACAGTGCTTAGTTGGGGTTCCTCTTTCCCACATGCATCACTTTGCACTTGCTCACATTAAATGTCATCTGCCATTTGAATGCTCAGTCTCCCAGTCTTGTAAGGTCCTCTTGTAATTTTTCACAACCCTCTTGCGATTTAACAACTTTGAATACCTTTGTGTCATCAGCAAATGTAATTACCTCACTAGTTACTCCCATTGCTAGATCATTTATAAATATGTTAAAAAGCAGCAGTCCCAGCACAGACCCCCACGGAAGGGGTTAAGGGAGTATGCCTCCCTTTTTCTCATGGGATAAATTGTAGGGGTTAATTTTGGGAGGTAGTTTGGAAGGATGGGGTAGTTGAGAGTATGGCTTAGATGCAGTGGTAGTTTTAGAGGAGGTAGAATAGTTGTGAGGGTTAGATTTAGGGGTAAGGTAAGTAAGAAGTAGTTCTGGGGGTATGGTTTATGCTAGGTTTGGTAGGGGGAAAACTGTTGTGGGGTAGTTGGAGTAGGGTAGGAGAAGGAAGTTGGGGATTGTTGAAAATAGTTTTAGGGATGGGGTAGGTGAAACAAGTTCAGGTAGATGGGACATAAATTCTGAAGAGTAAGTTGAGGGGTGTGAAGTAGGTAGAAAGATGAGGATAGGTCATAGTGAGGGATGGGGTAGTTCTGGATGAGGGTAGTTAGTGGTGGAGTAGTTTAGAGTGGGGGTACTTGGGGGTAAGAAGTAGGTAGTAAAACAGGTGGGAGTAGAGGTGGTAGTTGGAGCAGTGGGGTAGGTTGAAGGGTGAAGATAAGACAGTTGGAATTAAGGATAGATAAGGGTTAGAGTAGAGGCATGATGGATGGGATGTGGATGAGGGGTGTTGGGTAAGTTGTGTGTAGGATAGGGATCGGACTGAGATACTAAAGCATGAGGAGAAACAGTTTTAAATGAATAATTCTCAAACTAACTTATTTCACCATATCTAAGGGGCCATATAATTAAAGTGTGGTAAACTTTCACACATAAGTACAGTTTCAGATGCATGTACCATGAATTAGAGGACAACCTAAAACATTAAGGAAGCTAACAAATTTGGCATTTACTCCAATATAGACTGGATAAATGTCATGTCAGGAAATGCTTTCTGAAAGAATGTGCACTCTTATTTTTGCTCTGGTAATGAAATTGGGAACGCTTGTTTTGTTGAGGGGAATCCACCGTTAAGCATGCGAGAGGCAGGGATCTTGGTGCTACTGAAACCAGGCCGGGACCCCATGGTATGTGGCTCATATAGACCGATCTCCCTCCTTAACATAGATGTAAAGATCCTAGCTAAAGTTATGGCGGAGAGGCTGAAGGAGATTCTGCCATCCCTTATACATGAGGACCAATCCGGATTTGTGGTGCATAGGCAAGTAGCTGATAACATTAGATGAACCCTAAATATCACCTGGGGGGCACAGAAAAGAGGAGATTCCTTAGCATTGCTTACAGTTGACGCTGAAAAAGTGTTCGACCGGGTTGACTGGGAGTATTTGTGGGATGTAATGCTTGAGATGGGATTGGGGAATGTTTTTGTGGGATGGATGAAAGGTCTCTATACAGCGCCGGTGGCTCAGATTAAAGTTAATGGGGGTTGGTCGAACCAATTTGACATCCAGCGGGGAACCAGGCAGGGGTGCCCACTCTCCCCTTTATTGTTTGCTATTTCTATAGAGCCATTGGCCCAAAGAATTAGATTGATACAGGATGTTAAAGGGGTAAGGATGGGGGGGAGGGAACACAAAATGGCACTATTTGCAGACGATATTCTATTCTATGTCGGATCTCCACTCTTGACACTACCTATAATAGTGCGTGAATTAGAAACATTTGGAACACTGTTGGGTTTTAAAGTAAACTTCGACAAGTCCGAAATAATGGGGATTACAATATCAGATCAGGAAAGGGAACAGCTGGAGAGGCACTTTGTGTTCCGGGTGGCAGCATCTAGCTTCAAATACTTGGGCACCTGGATCCCACGAGATCTTAGTAACTTATATTTGCTGAATTATGTGCCTCTAATCAGAGAGATACGAAAGGATTTAAGTAGGTGGAAGCTGGGTTGGCTATCCTGGTGGGGCCGGATAGCAGCTATAAAGATGAACATTCTGCCCAGGTTATTATTCTTGTTCCAAACGCTGCCTATCCCAGTACCCCAGGGGGAGTTACGAAACATACAAACAGAATTGGGGGGGTTGTCTGGGAGGGCAACAGGCCAGATTGTCCCGGAAGATCTTATGGCAGGCTGTGGAGCATGGAGGAAGGGGGATGCCAAATATACTGTGGTATTACTGGGCAGCCCAGCTGAAGCAGATAGCGGTGTGGAGCAAGATTGATTTGTCACCGGTAACCAGGTTAGAACAGATATTTGTCCGGGGGGGAGGTTGGATGCATTAATGTGGGGCTCTATTCCAGAAGTTAATTACAAAAAGATGTCACTGAACCCATTTGTTTCCCACCTGCTCACGCTATGGGGAGTACTTAAGAGGAGGTTACGGGGAACACACAATAACTCCACATATGCTTGGATCACTCAGGAACCTGGGTTTCCAGGGGGGAGTGAGTGTCGGGTGTTTCTCACATGGTTTCAAAAGGGATTGATTAGATTCCGGGATTTCTTAGATAATGAAGTAAATAAAAGTTTTGATGATCTCAGAAAGGAATATGACTTGTCTGAAATGGACATCTATGCATACATCCAGGTGAAAAATTATATTGTGAAAGATAAGGGGTTGAAAGAAGGCCCAACTAAAAGTGAAAAGTTTGAAAATTTATGGGGTGACATAGATTTGAGAGGGAAAGGGGTTTCCAAACTCTATGGTTACCTTAGGGGATGGGATTTTGAAAAATTACCATATATGCTAGCCTGGGAGAGGGACTTGGATATAGAGCTTACAGACGCTGAATGGCGGAGAATATGTCTGGAGGTCAAAAAAGCTTCCCTATCCTGCTTATTTTCGAAAGAGAAAAACGCCTATAGTGCGACCTAAATCGGGAGATAGATGTTTATCTCGCAAAGGCGCCCAAATCGGTATAATCGAAAGCCGATTTTGGACGTTTCCAACTGCACTCCGTCGCGGAAACGAATAAAGTTGATGGGGCGTGTCGGAGGCGTGGTGGAGGCGGAACTGGGGCGTGGTTATCAGCCGAGGAGAGATGGTCGTCTTTAGCTGATAATCGAAAAAAAAAGGCGTTTTTACCGCGATTTTGGGTCACTTTTTTTGGACCCTTTTTTTCACGAACAAGTCCCAAAAAAAGTGCCCCAACTGCCCAGATGACCACTGGAGGGAATCGGGGATGACCTCCCCGGACTCCCCCAGTGGTCACTAACCCCCTCCCACCCAAAAAAAACCCCACTTTACAAACTTTTCTTCCAGCCTCTATGCCAGCCTCAAATGCCGTACCCACCTCCATGACAGCAGAATGTGTTCGATCCTGTCACAGCCTTTCCCTGGGTCAGATGTGGCTCTCGGGTGCAGTACAGGGTCACATCAGCATTGAATTGTGGTGGGTGTAGGGTATTGGGCTCCGTGATTTCATTAACTTGTGTTACAGTCTCACGATGTTGGTAGTTGGTAGGCTCTTCTCCCATGGTGCTTTTCCCCCTGCCTACTGGGTCAGAGTGTGCCCTGTTGTGTTTCCTGTTGTAGTCCATGCGGTAGTGGCCATTTTTGTAAGCCAGTTTTAGTTCCCTTTCCTGTGTTAGCCACGTTACAGAACTTAGTTCTTCCCTTGAATGTGGCTGAAAGAGGGCATTGTACAGCATTCTGCCAGCTCTGACCTACTGCTCATTTCAGTACCAGGGAGACTCGTTGCCAGTGGGGCACAACCTCTGATCTGCAGTTAACTGTGAGTAAATGCGGTTATTCCAATAAAGGACATTTTCGAAGAGATTAGTCTTCAGGTGTCAACTGGTGTGCCAATGTTATACAGCAGCAACAAGTCCTAGAGGCCTGCGTGTATGCAGATCCCTGGAGCACTTTTAGTGGGTACCGCAGTGCACTTCAGCCAGGTGGACCCAAGCCCATCCCCCCCCACCTGTAACACTTGTGCTGGTAAATGGGAGGCCTCCAAAACCCACTGTACCCACATGTAGGTGCCCCCTTCACCCCTAAGAGCCATGATAGTGTTGTACATTTGTGGGTAGTGGGTTTTGGGGGAGGGGGTTGGGAGCTCAGCACCCTTGGTAAGGGAGCTATGCATGTGGGAGCTTTTTCTGAAGTCCACCGCACTGACCTAGGGTGCCCAGTTGGTGTCCTGGCATATCAGGGGGGCCAGTGTACTACGAATCCTGGCCCCTCCCATGACCAAATGGCTCGGATTAGGACGTTTTTGAGCTGGGCGTTTTTAGTTTCCATTATCGCTAACAAAAACAAACGCCCAGCTCAAAAATGTCCATTTTTTCGAAAATACTGTTCGGCCCGCCCCTTCACGGACCCGTTCTCGGAGATAAACGCCCATGGAGATAAGCGTTTCCGTTCGATTATGCCCCTCCACGTGTACTTATCAAAGAGAATGCATACAAGATACTGAGTAGATGGTAATACACACCAGATAAAGTAAAAGTAATGTTCCCAAGAGCCTCGGATACCTGCTGGAGATGTGAGAAGGGGAAGGGAACCTACTTTCATATATGGTGGGAATGTCCAGCCCTCCAGGTGTTTTGGAATGATGTAACCAACTCCATAACTAAGGCGGTGGGCGTCCTGTTCCCCTGTGATCCAAAGTGGTGCTTGCTGGGCTGAGGAAATAGAGGGGGGGAAAAGTGGCAATGTAGAATTAAACGTATGGGCCTAGCTGCGGCAAAAATGCTGGTGGCATTAAAATGGAAACAAACAAGGGGACCCACAGGGACTGAATGGGTAGAAAAGCTTAGGATGATTGTGGACATGGAAAAGTTGACGGATAGACGAAGAGGGCGCTTTAATCCCAAAGCAGACGAATGGATATATATGGAGGTCATATTAGCTGGTATTTCAATGAATAGGGCAGGTTGAACCAAAGGAGCGGGGGGGGGGGGGGGGGGGGGGACTATATAGGAGGGGATGGGGGGAGGTAGGGATAAGGGGGGAAAACAAAAAAAAATGGTTTGTGGAAAATGTTTGGCTGATTATAGGTTGGACTGTTGTGGGAGTTGTTGGCTCCAAAATGTTGTATTATTGGTTGCTTAATAAAAAAACTTATAAATAAAAAAAAAGAAAAAATTTAAAAGAAAAAAACCCCAGAACAAACAAAAATTCCTTAAACCACATAGGAAACTGATACAAAACAAAGATTTTGAACTGCACACCACCAAAACTTGGCGGTACACACTTTTGGTCTGACACATAGGGCAACTCTTATGTTTTTACAAATAGATATTCTCAATCCCTTATATATAATTCTTTCCAACATGTTGGGATGGAAAGAATAAAAATGGATTGTATGTTCTTTTGCCTCTGTATAGTGTTTTTCTGACTAGACCTTGTTTAGTTTACCTGAAGTGCTTACCTATCACATTAGTATTTCATGTGGTAGCTGTTATTATTTTCTGTGAAAAGGGTTAGAAAACTCTTTATGTGAGTTTAAACCTCATGAAAACGCACGAGCCATATCATGAGTGTGTTCCCTTATCACACTGCCAAGGCAAGTAAGGTGTTATCGTGCATGAGTTAGATTGACATAAATAACTTCACCTCTCAAGTGTGCTATTAAAGTGTAGCGATAAATTATTCCAAACACAGCTAAAGATTTTCCCAGAGATAGGTAAGAGAGGGTGAACCAGAATAATATAGTTGAGGACTACACACTTAACATGTCTCTATTTACTTTTCCTATCACACATTTACAACTTGTATGCTCTAAATGAGATGCAAATTGAATCAATTTATTGTTAGTCAAATGAAATGTTATTTTTACAGATATGCTTCTTCTTAGCAGATGGAAGGTAATGCCAAGTAACAATTTGATACAGCATGTCCTTTTTCAGGATCCAAAAATTCTCTTCTGTGGAATGCATTTTATAACAGGATGCCTAGGCTTACAAGGTGGATATGTTATGCCTTTTTATTAGCAAAAAGAATGCAAAAGCGGAGAACTCAAAAAGTCCCACGAGGAATACACAAACAGAAGAAAGAACTGGGAAAATGACCATGAACTCCAGAGACGGAAAAGACAATTTTGTACTTAGGGAGATTTACTGATCAAAGACTCGACACAACGTTGTGTTTCAGCCCAAAAGGCCTGCATCAGGAGTCTTCTTAATAAAAGGATTTCTAAATCTTCAGAATTGGTTTTGCTGACCAGATTTGTATGTTCCTGTTGTCCATCACAAAGGTCTTTCTCAAGACCATCAGACTGATTTATTTTGAATATACCATAGAAATCCTGTTATTAAGAAGATTTCTGTTGCAGGCCTTTTGGGCCGAAACACAGCGTTATGTTGAGTCTTTGATCAATAAATCTCCCTAATTGTCCTTTCCGTCTCTGGAGTCCGTGGTCATTCTCCCACTTCTTTCTTCTGTTTGTGCCTTTTTATTAACCCAATACATACATTGATGCACTTTTATAAAATTACCCCAGGGAAAGTAGGCACATATATTTCTACCTGTTCTGAGACAGGTGGAATTGTGTGCATGCATGTGGCAGAAAGAATAGGAGCACGTAATTGCATCATCACACAGAGGATATTCCCCATTGGAGTTATTTTTAATACTGTGGGGGTTCTTGAGAAAGGAATCATCTCTGAAATGATGCTCTGTAGAGCTTACCTGCTCTAACACATAGAAGACTTTTTACTAAGCCACAGTAGGCATTAGTGCATGCCAACCATGCGCCAAAAAGCACTGCTGCAGGACGTGCTGAGGCATCTCACAGTAGTGTGGCAATCAGCACATTCTAATCCCGTGCTAAAAAAAAATCGTTTTTATTTTTTAGTGCAGAAGGCGTGTCAATGGACAGAGAGTGGGCATGCCCTGTGCTAATCGGGAATCACAGGCACTTAGCCGCGTGCTGCCCAGTTAGCGTGGGGTTAGCGTTGAAGCCCTTAGCACCTACAAAATAGGTGGCAGTAAGGGCACCCAAGATAATGCCCATGTGCTAATTGAGAAATTAGCATGTGGCCATTAAAGACAACTATCCAGATGCAGCTGTTTACTGCTGCGTTAAATATGTCCACAGCGCACAGGACACCCACGTGCTATCAACAGTGCCGGCCATATTCTATAACTATGCGTGTAAATTTCAGAATGCCCACAAAACACCCATTTCCCCACCATAACCACACCCCTTTTTGCCTGCATGCATTAAAAGTTTGGCGCACTTTATTACAGAATATGCTTAGAGAGTTGTGTGTGTAAACTCTAATCAGGGCCAATTAATGCTCATTATTTCGTGTTAAGTTACGCTCATTGTTATAGAATCCATGCCGATTTTGGTGTGGATTTCTAGGCACCCCCGTTATGCCCATGCCCCTCCCATTTCCGCACCCCATTTTTCAGATTGCGTATAAATTTTAGACATGGATCCTGCACCTAAATTTACATGTGTAAAAGCCAATCAAATGAAATTAGTGCTAGTGATTGCTTGTTAAAAAGCCAATTGGCGCCAATTGGCTCATTATTCAATTAAATTGTGCACTCAAATTGGGCATGCACCCAAATTTGCATGCACAATTTTTGGCGACTTTTACAGAATTAAGGGGGTAATGTATGTCCATGTCATTTGCTACACTTCGACGCAACCTTTTACACCTGCCATTGACATGGTTGCGTCTAACATTTGGCATGGCAGTGTGGGTTTGCGTTGGTCTATAATGACTTAGGTGCAGCCAAGAGCTATTAAAGAACTAATGCTAAGTGCGCCCCATTCCGGCACTTAAATTGAGTTGCCAAGTTATAGGATTGTCTCCCATATGAAATATAATAAACCATAAACTATATATGCATAAAAAGTAGGGACACTAAAAGATAGCATCTACTTTTCATGTTATCTCAATGTAGGCATTTTTACGGCCATTAGTTGAACTCAACAGAAATGCAGCTGTGATGTCTGCTAATATTTTATAAAATATGTGTATATGTGCATTGATTAAATATATACATGTACCCCCAAATTCTATATATGGAGCCTTAGCTTGTGCACGCTAATTTGGCCGCATGGCAAAATTGTGCATACAACTTAATTGATTAACAAGCCAATCAGTGCCAATAATTTGTACCTAATAACCAATTAGTGGCACTAATTGGCTTTAGTTAGAATGTAGGCGCACAACTTTCTAGATGTATTCTAAAACGCAGTGTGCATAAATTTTAATGCACACAGTTGAAAATGGGGCATGGACATGGGCATGGAAACACTATTATGACACCACATTTTCAATGGTAAAAAAATTTGAGCACTAATCACTGTTCTATAAAGGAAGTTCACCCTTTTTAGATGAGCATTCAGGGTAGATCTGGCGCCTAACTTTAGGTGCTGTACTTAAACCTGCTAAATGTTGGCACCCAACTTAAGTGCACTTCGGGCAAATTCTGTAAATATGTATGCAACATTTTGGAATGCCCCTAACACATCCCTGGCTATGCCCCCTTTTCAGATATGCACGATTGAAGTTACGCGTGTGCTTTATATAATAGTGCACAGCGAGATGCACAAGCAAATTTTTTAAGACTGCCAATTAACCTCAATAACTGGTTGCTATCACCAATTATTGATGATTCTGAGCTCATTGGTCAGTATATTTGTGACATCTCCAATGCATGCACAAAGTTGGGTGCGGAACTTTGGACACAATATATAGAATTTGGGGGAGAGTTTTTCTTTACAGAAGGTATAAATTTGTATGAGAGACTTTTTGTCCTGCTAGGGATCATTGTAAGAGCCAGTTTAATAAAGGTACATAGGCTACATTGTCTTTATGAAATTTGTGCAAAGTAGGTGCTTTTTTTAAATTGTTGCCCTTGTACTGAAATTGCCTTCCTTTTGCTTAAGAAACTAGTTTGCTTGCATAACTTGGTTACCATAAAAACCAGATCCATCTGCTGCTTCTGAAGACTAGATCTGGGCATCCTCTGATAGATGGAGAACTCAGCACCGCACTGTATGTGACATACCTTTCCCATATGGTTGGTTATGAAATAAGATTTCCTACAGAAAGCACCAAGAAAAATAGATTTTCATCCAACCATACTTTTAATCCAGTTTCTAAACAGAAAATATGTTTTGTGAAATGTCCAGGATCTAGACTTTGCAACATAGAAAAAAAACCAAAAGTAAAAGTCTTGTGTTGCATTAATTTACTCACAATCTTGTCCACCCTTCCTGACAAGATGGGCAAACCTGCATTTGTATCTTGCATCTTTTTCCATTTCTATTTCTGTATCCTTTGAAGCAAAGAGAGCAAAACATTTTAGCATAGTGTGTAACGTTATTCTGAGTCACAGTAAAAAAAAAAAAATCCTTAATGCTTTAATCTATTGTGTTCCAGTTTATAATCTATGATGTGCCCACATATGATCCGTGACTACTCTCCCTTGCAGCTACACCTAGCACAAATTCCCCAACCCAAGGCAGGAAGCATGTGTCACTCTAGGTTTCCTGGGAGGGTAGAAGAGGGAAGAGCAAGAGGCAGGGCAGGGCTGCAGTACCGGTGATAAAAGAACAATGACAGGTTTAGAATTATATCAAGGTGGATCAGCTTTGCCCATTCGTACTACAAGTATCAACACATCTGTAGGTCACCTGGCTGGTTTGTGAAGGAGTAACAACATAATTATACAGTCCATATTGAAGGGAAGCTGCAAAGTCCTTTGCTCAGATTTACAAAGAACGTGTACACTAAGGCATGCCTCTAGATTCAATAGCATGTTGCTGTCTGGTTATCACCTGGGTTTCCTTTTTCTGCATGGTGATCCAGGCTATGTTATATTATTTTTATTTATATTTAGCTCATATGTTTTCAGTAGTGCTTGAAGCACGTTACTTTCACATGTGCTATAGTAGGTATTTCTCTGTCTCCAGAGGGTTTATGATTTAAGTTTGTATCTGAGGCAATGGATGGTTAAGTGGCTGTACCAAGATCACAAGGAGCAGCACAAGGAGCAGCAGCAAGATTTGAACTATGACTTCCCAAGTTGTCCACCTGCTGCTCTAACCACTAGTCTCCTCTTCCACTCGATATTACATACAGGATCCTCAGGCACAACTGGGCTAGACTGCAAGGCAATATTAGTGGATCTGTAATGCCAGTGAAATTGTAGATAAAGATGTTCAGTCTCTGGATACCAAAACCATGAGCTGAAGTTTTGTGGCAAGGAAAGCTGGCTAGTTTTCAAGTTGTTTTAAATGTTTCCTTGTTCCCAGTAACCCCTTTTCTCTGGACATTGGAAAATTTAGGTCCCTGGAGGTGCACCTATTGTTGAGGCCATGCTTCCTGGGCCTCAACCCTTTTTTGGTTTTACAGTGTACAGGGAAGTTAATGTTCCAAGAGGCAGTAGTATAGTCATGGGCCTGCAGGCCAATTTTCAAAGGAATTTTGTATTGGAAATCCAACTGGTTTTTAAGGAGTCTGCTATGCAGATGCAAAGGATTCAGAATTCTTCTTCCTGGAGACCTCATGTGTAAGCATAAGCCCAACATGCGGAAATCTCTCTCAAAATTGGCCTGGGGCCACAAGCTCCTCTACTCCCACCTCACAGTGGAATCCCCAAGCTTACTGGGAGTCTCTGGTGTCTAGTAGGGTGGAAGAGATGCCCATCAATCCCATCTTGTTGCCTCTGGGATCCAAAATGACCTTCAGCACCTCTAGGGGTAATATTAAGGTATTACAGACTGAGTAATCCACAGTTATCCCTGCCTTTGCAGGATATGGGTCTCAAAATGGTGCCGGCAACCCCTAGCAGAAGTCCCATGGTACTACCACTAGGGGTCACGTTGCCGTATATACTGCATTGACTTAAATAATGCTGCATTAGGGCGAGATAACCTGTGTTAATGTCCTTTATAGGCAGGGCTTTTTTTGAGGGGGTACTTGGGGTACTGAGTACTGGCACCTTTTCCATTGTCTGCTAAAATTGACCTATGGTCCCTAAGTTTTAATGAAAGAGCTCAGGCTCTACACACCAATTCTGCCTTGTCATAGGTTCTATGACTGGTTGCAGGGGGCCTGGCTATTGTGGGGAGGGTCCCTCAGTGATTACCCCCATCCCTGAAGAGTGGCCTAGCATTTGAGTACCGGCACCTTTTTCACTAGAAAAAGTGCACTGTTTATAGGCATTGGATGGAGGGAGCCAAAGGTGCCATAGCCACTGTTCCCGCTACCATGAGTCCTCCAATGCCGTTGCTGCCAGTGAGTGGTAGTGCTTCAATATTATGTTTTATTTGCTAGGGCCAGGCAGTGTTTCTAGAGTCCTGCAGAGCTTGCCTGTCCCTCACTATTGAAAATGTGATAGTGAAACAGCACTTCGCACTGGCAGGACTGTAGGTGGAAAACTCCTGCTCAGCTTACAGAGGACAAGGCATTCCCTCCCCCCCCCCCCCCCCCCCCACCACACACACACACACACACACACACACACACACACACACACACACCAGGTGTTTCTTTTTTACCTCTCTTTCCTGGAGCAGCAATACTCCAATCAATCAGCACAACACCACTGCAGCTAGCTGATGCAAGGCCTTGAGCATCTGTACATGCTCAAGGCCTGCTAGCTTCCATCTGCCCCCTCTCCTGAAATAGGAAGGGAGGAAAGAAATGGAAATGGGACTTGATATACTGCCTTTCTGAGGTTTTTGCAACTACATTCAAAGCGGTTTACATATATTCAGGTACTTTTTTTGTACCAGGGGCAAAGGAGGATTAAGTGACTTGCCCAGAGTCACACAGAGCTTCAGTGGGAATCAAACTCAGTTCCCCAGGATCAAAGTCCACTGCACTAACCACTAGGCTACTCCTCCACACCTTGTGGGGGAGGGTAAGGAAGGAGAGATATGCTGGAGACTATAGGGGTGGGAGAGAGAGAGATGCTAAAGAGGCGGTGCTCAGCGGACATATTAATCCCATATCAGGAAAAACAGCAAATGATAAACAGTAATGATTTGCCTACACTGAATATAACTGATGATTGAGGGGAAAAGTAAAACACCAGGAGCCCTGTTTACTAAGCTGTGCTAGCATTTTTAGTGGCACGCTAAAATTAGCACACACTAAACGCTAGAGTTGCCCATATGTTCTTATGGGCAACTTAGCGTTTAGCTCGTGCTAATCATTAGCGCACGCTAAAAATGCTAACGCGCCCTTAGCGCTGCTTAGTAAACAGGACCCTGGGTTTTTGTCTAACTCCAAAATTCCAGCTTCCACCTTTCACATTCAAAAACGTCCATTATACACAGCCAAACCACACAATACCATTGTATACAGTTTGCTGTGACTCAGACACAAACACCTCAACATCCTGATTGAATCTTTCAAACAGAAAGGCTGCAATCACAAAATGATCTTCAGGAAGATTACCTCTTCACTTAAAACATCCAGAGAAAACCTACTGCAGGACAAAAAAAAAAGGACCTGAACGTCCCTTGTGTACTGCCATACAATCCAGAGGTATTGCCAGGTCCACCAATACTGGCCTTCCAACAACCACCAAATCTGAAGCAAAAATTAGTGAAAAACTCCCAACAGAAGCTCAAATGGAATGGAATGACACTACTCCTTGCAATATAGCAAACTGTGCCAGCACGTATTACAGGACCTCTCTGTAACCCACATGGGAAAAGCATTCAAGATAAAGGGATCCTACTCATATTCTTCCACAAATGTTTATGTTTATGCTTATTTAGACCAGTGGCGTAGCCACCGGTGGGCCTGGGTGGGCTGGGGCCCACCCAATTAGGACTCAGACCCGCCCAACAGTAGCACACGTTTAGCGGTAGCTGGTGGAGATCCCATGCTCCGCCAGCTGAAGACTTCCCCCTGATGGTAATGAAAACGCTATTCTCCACGATACCAGCACCAGCGCATGCTCATTTTTCAGCGCATGCCTGCTGCAGACTGCCAAGGTGGAAAGAAGTGTTTTCCCACCAGCTGAGACTTTTTTGGGTGGTAGTTGAAAGGGAGAACACTTGGGGCCCACCCACTTCTTGCCTAGGCCTACCTAAAATCTGTTGTCTGGCTACGCCCCTGATTTAGACACTTTAATATACTGCCTTCTCTGAGTACATCTCCCAGCAATTTACAATACTAAAGTCAAAATAGAAGGCAAACAGAAAAGAAATCCATTTAAAATAGGAGAGAGTACAATCACACACTCAAATTAAAAAGGTTCAAATTATTAGCGAAACCCAAAAGTTGCATCAGTCCACAGGCCAACTAAACCCTACTGTCCAGGAACTCCAAAAGCAGACTGGAAAAAGTGGGTCTTTAAGAGAACTTTAAATTTAGGAAACTATCATTCTGAAAGGATGTGAGATGGCAACAGTGGCGTTCCAAGGGGGGCGGACACACGGGGCGGCGCCCCGCCCCTGGGTGCAGTGCCCCCCCCCCGAGGCAGCGCGGACCCCCCCAGCGAAAGACCCCCCCCCCCCGTGAAAGAGCTCCTCCCGAGTGCATGCCGCTGGGAAGGGGGGTGCCACAGCGTGCGCCTGCTGCAAGTTTACTAACTTTGCTCGTTCGCTGCAGCTCCCTCTGCCCCGGAACAGGAAGTAACCTGTTCCGGGGCAGAGGGAGCTGCAGCGAACGAGAGAAGTTAGCGAACTCTCGCAGCAGGCGCGCGCCGCGGCACCCCCCAGTGGCGTGCATCCGGGGCGGACCGCCTCCACCGTCCCCCCCTTGGTACGCCACTGGATGGCAAGTTGTCTCAAGGGAATGGCAATAAGAAGAAGGTTGAATTTTGCGTAGACTTGTAGTGGACCAATGTAGGAGATGGGAGAACCAGCCGGTGAACATCGAAGGATTGCAGGGCACAAGAAGGAGTGTAAGGGATTGTCAGAGATGAAAGGTAAGGTGGAGAACCTAGCTGAAGGGATCTGAGGGTAAACCTATGACTATATGTAACTGGTAACCAAATGCAACTGCAAATATATTATTCAATGTAGAAAATGTGAAGAAGGGTGCTATATTGTTGAGACAGAACAGATGCTAAAGTCAACTCACACAGGTATCACATCAAAGAGTGCTAAGCAAACAAAGGCAAAACCTCTGTGGATCAGCATTTTTCAGCACCTGCATACTGCATCAGTAAACCTTATGGTCAGAATACTAAGAGCTAAATTCAAAACAATCCAGGAATATAAAAGCTTTGAAGTTAAGCTCAGGGGCGGCCCAATGCAATCTGCTGGTCAAGGCAGGGATGAGATGCCACCCCATCCCCATCCGCATGCACACCCAGTCTGGCATCTTCCCCTTTCCCTCCTCAACCCTTTTCCCTACCCGTTTACCTTATTTTCTTCTTTTCCAAAAGGCGGCAGGCAGCGACAGTGATTCCCATAGGCTGCCCTGTCGCGGTACCGCCAGCACCAGCCTCTTCACTCTACTGTGCATCCTGCCTCTGAGGAAACAGGAAGTTACGTCAAGAGGTGGGACACAGTAGGGAAAAGAGGCCAGTGCCAGTGGCAGAGCAGCCTATGGGAATCGTTGCCACTTTCACTGCCACCTTTTGGAAACAAAAGAAATAAGCTAACTTTTGGGAAGAGGGTTGAAGAGGGAAGGGAAAGTACCGCACCCATATGAGTCTATTGGTAGGGCCACCACTGGTTAAGATGATGAAATATTTTGACACCCACCTAAAAGGACTTAAGAAGGAACTGAGTTTCCTATCACATTAAAAACCATAAAATTATACTGTTTTGTCTCTTTTTGATTACCCACCACTCACACAATCACCCGGGTTCTGATAGGAGAAGGAGAGAGACAGACTCTGGCGCCGCCCCCCCCCCCCGCCCCTTAGAGGCTGGGGAGGAGCAGACACAGGATTCCAAATTGGGTTTGGCTTCGGGGCCTCTGGTTTGTCTAGCACGGGTCCCCAAGCCCCGCCAGCAGAAACCTTTCTGCAGTACTGTTCTCCACTGCATTGCCTGCCCTGCTTCCCCTCATGTTGTGTATGCTCAGTTTTGATGAAAATGAGCATGTGCGACGTGAGGGGAAGCAGCCGCAGGGCAGGCAATGAGGCAGAGAACAGCGCTGAAGGACGGCTTCTGCTGGTGGGGTTTGGGGACCCCCGCCAGCCAAAGTATGTGGAGTTGTGGTGGGAGGCAGGGAGGTGGGGCAAAATGTGCCCCCACTTTTTGGGCTCTAGCCCCCACCCTCATTTTTGAAGTCTAGTTATGTGGCGTCCTGGGGGTCAGCAGTGGCGGTCCTGCCTGGAGGAAGGGGATGACAGTAGCAGTGGCAGTCCTGCCCTGGGCCAGGCTCAGTCTCTCGGTGGCCCTAGGGAGGCAAAGCCAGTAACGGTCTGTGCCCCGATCACAGCTGAATAGATTTGAATGGACTGGAATGAAGCTTTTCAAATGCTTCTATGATAACTTCAAAAGTTTTAGAACAATGACAGTGCCAGACAGACTTCTATGGTCTACGCCCTGAAAATAGCATGGACAAATCAAGATCAGGTATACATATGTTGTATCACCTCATACCTTATGTAATATGTTTATCTTCTTGGGCAGACTAGATAGACCATGCAGGTCTTTATCTGCCATCATTTACTATGTTACCCGGTTATGTTAGTACTCCATAAAGAAAAATAGCTGCCTACTTTCCTTTATAGAATAGGCACCACATAGGTACCCTCTAGGCACCTGAATATAGGTGCACTGTCATAGAATTAGTTCCTTATAGGTTTCATGACTAGGAACACAGCTTCTGAAGCACTTTCAGTTCCAAGCAGGGCTGCCGAGAGGGGTGGGGGCAAGGGGGACAAAATTCCCCGGGCTCGGGCCTCCAAGGGGGGCCTGGCACCGCAGTCCCCTCCACCCACCCCCCTCCGTCCACCACCGGGCAGGGCCCCCCTGAATTCAAATTATAGCGCCTCACCTCGACCTCGCTCCGTGTGAAAGAAGTGCAGCAGTGGCAGTCTGCAGATCTCCTCCCTTCGGGCCTTCCCTCCCTGTGTCCCGCCCTCATGCAAGTTACATCAGACGAGGGTGGGACACAGGGAGGGAAGGCCTGAAGGGAGGCGATCTGCAGACTGCCGCTGCTGCACTTCTTTCACACGGAGCGAGGTCGAGGTGACGTGCTATGATTTGAATTCAAGGGGGCCCGACCCGGTGGTGGATGGAGGGGGGCGACGGCGGCAGGGGCCCCAGGGGCAGCCTTGCCCCGGGCCCGGCCCAGTCTCTCGGCGGCCCTGGTTCAAAGTGCACAAGGAGCAAAGCAAAGATTCAGTCAGATTGTAGTCACTTGAATGTCACAAAAGAGGTTCAAGATGAACACCCTGGAAATGAATAGTTTCTTATGGAGATCTCGAATAGATTTATTTATTGTTGTTGATATGTAAATCTACTTCCATGATATTCATATTTTTTCTCATTTAAATTCATTGCTTTCTAACTAAACTGACCTCTGATTATGGTCTTTGCATCAAAACGGTTGCCTGACCTTTGAGAATTTTGAGATCATTTGCTGCATGCAGTCCTAGCCTCTGCTTTTCCTTTTGAACTTTTCCCCCTCCAGCCTAGAGGGCTGGAGATAGCAGACTGCCATCTGCCAAGCTAATCAAATCACCATTTTTCCAGACCCGGTGTAATTGTTCCAGGATGAGTTTGCATGCACAACATGATTCGCTACACAGCCACATAAATTCATTCATATTACCTTTCAAAGTGGCAGTGATATATGACATCAATAATCAGTTTGTGCTGATCAACAGGAAATCTCTCATTAAACACAAAGGGCAAATATGGCCAGGCAGAATGCACCAAAAATGTTCTAGTAAGTAAAATGTTAGCAACAAAGAAATGTAGTCTAAGGGTCTGCAAGAAAAGCGCAGACTGAAGTGTCTTTGATAGAAGTACCTCTGCACATTTAAAATGAAATACTACTGCTCTCAAAATGTATTAGTATATAGCAAAATATTCACCGGTCAATATTCAGCTGGTGACAGTCAGTGGTTTTTTAAAGCTGACTGCAATGGGCAAAATTAAGCCTCAATATTCAGTGTCAGGCCATGTCTGGACACTGGCATTGAATATCCAGGTCTGATCAGAATGTCTCAGGCTATCAGCTCTTATGTGGGTCCCAGCCAATGTTCAGTTGAAACCTGCATAAGACACTGATGCGGGTCCTGAATGATCATTGGTGGGGACCTGAATAAGAGTATCTGGGCAGTTCACCTCCCCTCCTCTCAATTCTGATCCCCTCCCTTCCCCAATTCCAATCCCCTTTCTCCCTCCTTAACTTTCCCCCAAAGAGAAGGAATAAACCCAAATCTTCTTACAGACCCACCTGTAATAGTTCTGGTGGTCTAGGTCTTAAAGGTAGGAGCGATGTCTAGCTCCAGCCTCAAAATAGCCATTGTGACCTCTAGTGGCAGTCTCCCAGTATTACCTGGTGCAAAAAGTAAGTTTTAAGGCTAGATTTAAATGCTGAACCCTGAGATTTAAGTCTTCACAGAGAGTTGTATGCCATCACACAATGAAGTATGTACCTAGAAAAGGAGTGCAGTCTGGGCAGGGAATGGGCGAGTATTAGGTGGGATGTGTAAGTGGCTTATATTAGGTGGCTAGTGGCTACTAGATAGAGTGTATAAGTAAACACATACTATATTATTATTATTATTATTATTATTGATGTCACAAGAAATGGAGGCGTGTATTTATACCTGCTGTCTAATGATGTTGAAACCTAACTTGGGACCTGGTACATGGTTGTTGCTGGAGATTAGCTTGAGAGAGAGTGGTCAGCCAGTGTTTGATATATATGTCTTTCCTTACCATCTACCTCCACCCACCCTCTTATTTCTTTTATTTCTTCTACTAATCCTTTTTTACTGTCTTGTGTGCTCTCGCTCTCTCACTCTCTCTCTCTCTCTCTCTCTCTCTGCCTTTGTGTCTCTGTGCCCACTTACTCTTTCTGTCTATCCTCTCATGCCTCTTGCTCTGCATCTACCTTATTCTCTCTCTGTCTACAGGTAGGCAGTACAAAGAAATGCATAGCAGTAGCGTAGCCAGACACAGTATTCTGGGTGGGCCTGAGCCCAAACTGGGTGGGCATACAATTCCCCCCCCCCCCCCCCAGCGCTTTCTTTCCCTGCCCTACATACAATCTCACCCCTCTCCCCCGTATGCACTTGCTACCTCTGCCCTGCACCACCGCACCTCCCAATCATTCTGAAAAGTTGACTCCCAATGGGGGAAAGTCCCCATAGTTTTGCCAGACAAGCCCAAGCTCCTCCCCCACCCCTCGAGAAATGCTAAGGAGGCTCCCAGGGAGAGGCTGCAGCTGCTCAGCCCGACTTTGCGACTCTCCCTCTGTTTACCTTTCTCGGTTTCCAGCCGACCATAGTTGGGGACCCAGTGGCTCCTCGCCGGCTTCTTCACCAGGAAAGAGCGGGGCATCCTCTGTTCCGGGGCAGCGCACGCGCGCCTCATCTGCACCGCTTCACATTCCGCCACACGCTGAGTCTGAGAGCAGCTCGCGCCGCTGCTGCCGGGCAGGTGCAAGAAGGTCCGAGCATATTAGCATAGGCTGCTTGCTGCACCAATCGGAGGGCGAGGAACAAGAGCAGGGGGCGGGGTCTGCTGCCTTAGGTTTCTTGGCTCGTCCGGAAGAAGAACAGGTTGTACTTCTGACGAAGGTGCTCCACTGCGGGGTGGGCCTGAACCCAAACTGGGTGGGCCTAGGCCCACCCGTGGCTACGCCCCTGATGCATAGCAACATAGGATGTGCAATGGGTGGCACACCTGAGCACATGGGATTCCTGAACAAAGGCTAGAACTTAAGCAAAATAGGATCATGCTAAGAGTGTACTAAGTAGTGTGCACAACACATCCTTTGGCTTTGCTTATTCTTGTTTCCCCAAGTCCACAAGCCCCATCACTAGAAATATCTTTCTGTTATGAGTCCCATAGTAGCTCTAGCCTACTACCTTCAGAGGACATAAAGGTCTTATGGTTCTAGGCTCAGTCTACCAGAAGACTGCCACCTTGGAGGGCAGGTTATACCCTAGCAGCTCTGAGACACAGGCTTTCACATATGGATAGGGGAACTGTGCAGAGCCATAGGCTTTCTAGGAAACAACAAAGCACGACAGGAGGACCTGCCTAACAAAATAAGATATGAAACAAGAACGTGTGCTCCCTTACCACAGAGTTGACGGTATCCAACTGGCTAACTCCAAAGATAGGGGCATAATCTAGAGTGGATAGGGCAGTCGATCAGGAAGACCCCTCGCACATTCTAGCAGCACTTATCCAGATAGTAGGTGTAGCTTTCCGAATATGAACTTTTGAATATCAGGGTCTGTGATTCAAGAATCGGTAAGTATGCTTGTACTGTCCCTTTCTAAAATCACCACTTTTTCCATATATACCAGCTGCATCCACTTAAGCAGCCTGGCTCTAAAATCACCTACGCCCAGATGCTCAAAACCTAATGCCAGCTCTCGGAGTGATTAATTCCAGAACTGCGCGCATGTTAATGTGCGCAGCATGCACAAAACCCTCCAGTGCACTTGCTAATCTGTGCGCTGAAGATCAACGCTAATTGTATTTAAATACATTGAAATGGATTCAAAGAAGGTGATTATGTATTCACTCTAATGCTCAGAAGACAGCACAGAAACTAATGCTGACCTTAATGCTGGAAACACACCACCAGGTTGGGCATGGCATTTGGGGTTTAAGGAAAGGATTTCTTCTGCATTATTCACATTAAATTGCTGTTGTTCTTTTTTTTTTGGCTTCTTGTGAAAGGAGAAAGAAGCCCGTGCAGCCTGTAGTGATGATAGAAAAAAATATGTCTGCGAGTCCGAACAAAGCTGGAAGTGAGGGCGGACGTTGTCGCCTGTTTTCCTGCACTTTGCAAAGTGTGTGTGTGTGTGGGGGGGGGGGGGGGGGGCTATATTTCATGGCATGGGAGAAGTACTAGGTACTGAGCTGTTTTCTCACTTTGCCACTCCAGCTCCACCCAGGCTACTCCCATTCTAACCAGTGAACTAGATAATAAAGTGACCCCTGACACAGGCACTTGGTCACTGAAACACAGCCCGTGTCGGGTCCTTTCAATAAAGCATTCTCTTTGTCTTGTTTCTGGAGGCCCACTTGTGCTTTCAGTTTCCTGGTGTAGGGGTGCAAATGTGCTCTTGCACTTCCTGTTTTGCCTGGCGCATTGGCATAAGAGTTTTGTGGTAAGCACAGCTCTTGTGCACGTATGTCTATCATGTTCCTCCCCCTTGCTTTCGCTTTACTAGCGCACATAAAATTTTCACCCCATTTGCTTTGGGAATTGGGGGGCCAGTTTTCAGTGCTGTTCTTGCACTATGGCATATGCCTCTAGCACCAGAGTTTTGATCCTCAGGCCCCTAGTTTATTTTTCATGTTCTTACAGTACCTAAAGGATGTCTGTATGTTTTTTAGTCAGAAGAGATGTTCAGAAGCAGTTGAACAATGTCTATGTCTAAACTAACCTGCATTGAAAGTCTACTTTTATTGGCAGTTTTCAAGAGGTGTTAGTTTGTGGGATGATCACTTCCTGTCTTTCATTTCAGCTCCAGGCAATCAACACACCAATAAATGTTTTGCTTGGCACATTGACATCAGGGAAGTCTCATTCACTCCTAATTACTAGAGTTGTAGAAAACTCGTTTATGAAACCAAAATGTAGGTTATCCTTGACGTTTAAGTCTTGCACAAGAGGATATGTGAGCTGGATAAACCTCAGAGGCTTGGAAGGAAATGCAGGTTGAAATTGATAAGTAATATTTTAGGTTAAACTTTTGTCTTCCAGTTTTGTTTAGGAGTCTGCTTTATCTTAATATAGTTAACCAAAGTAATGTGGTTGCTGAAGAGTTCAACATATGTTTATTTTTATTACATTTGTACCCCATGCTTTCCCACTCATGGCAGGCTCAATTTGGCTTACATGGGGCAATGAAGGGTTAGGTGACTTGCCCAGAGTCACAAGGAGCTGCCTGTGCCTGAAGTGGGAATCAAACTTAGTTCCTCAGGACTAAAGTCCATCACCCTAACCACTAGGCCACTCCTCCTGTATGCTACATGTTGACCATAACGGCCAGATTCAAGGTCTGAGCAAAACCAGAACAACAAAAAAAAATAAAAGATCAATTTGCTAGCCTCATTTTGAAATTGTACATTTTTTGCTCAAGTCGGTCATTTCCTGTAACTTCTGGAAGTGAGATAATTCAAAAACAAAAACAACCACCATAGAACTCTTGCAAGATTAATTACCTCTGAGGATGTAAAGTCCTGCAGTTTTTGCTTACACAATTTTGTTTTGTGAAATTATCAGCTGTCCTTATTGTGCAGAAAATAATGAGTCACTATTGAGCAGACTGCGGTCAGTGTTTCTTTAAACAGGATAAATTAGACCTGAATATTCAATGCCAGGACATGTCCAGGCATCAGCATTGAGTATTGGGTCATCAGTGGACCCAGAAGCTTTGCAGGTGTCAGCCAATAGTTGGTGTCAGTATCCGCATACCTAACCAGGCAAAGATAGGACTGCTTGGGGTCAACAGCATTTTGATTGCCAAAGGGGACCGGTCCTGCCCCATCCCACTAGCCACCATTCATCTCCCTGGGATAAGCCCAGGTTGAAGGTCGGTAATGAGGAGGTCCAGAAGGCGCGAAGAGGGATGGGTTTGAGGTTGAGGGTGGATCTTCTAGTTTGATAAAGGATCAGGAAAGGGGTTTAGATCTGCAAGGGGGGTTGGGAATCAGGGTGGCTGGGATGAGGATCATAGGGCTTCAGATGGATCAGACTGGCATTTACCATGGATGACTATCAACCATTTTCCAAATTAGCTCTGGTATCAAAGTCTTGGTCAGTCACATCTGGATATTCAATGCCAGTGCCCAGATATGACATAGCATTGAATATGCAAATCTAATTTTGCCCATGGTGGTCACTGCTTAAAATTGCTGATCACCACCGGCTGAAAATTGTTATACCAGCATAACCTGGCATTGGTGCATCTTATAATTAACAGCCCTGCAGTTACACCAGGCATAAATTTGTCTAAATGCGGCCAAGAGCATGAGTAACTTGTATTGTATTTATTTATTTATTGGGATTTATATACTAGAACTGTTCCCTCTATGCTGAGCAGTAGTCCTCCACCTACAGTCCTGCCAGTGGGGGGGGGGGGGGGGGGGGGGAGGGGGTGCTGTTTCACTATCACATTTTCAGTAGTGAAGTTTTGCAGGACTCCAGGGAACCTACCTGTCCCTAGTGATTGAAAACACAATATTCATTCACCGCCTCCCACTGGCAGCAATGCAGTTGGAGGACTCTTGATGAGCTTAGAGGCACAGTGTATACCACCTTTATGAAAAAATTCACCCAAGGTGGTGTACAGCAAGAAAAGGTTGTACATAGGCAACAGACAATTACAGCAGTAAATATATTCAAATAACAGCAGAAGGTATGCTACATAAATTGTCAACACAATATTTATTTAGATTTTGCTCACACCTTTTTCAGTAGTAGCTCAAGGTGAGTTATATTCAGGTACACTGGATATTTCTCTGTCCCAGGAGGGCTCACAATCTATGTTTGTACCTGAAGCAATGGAGGGTTAATTGACTTGCCCAACACCACAAGGAGTAGCAGTGGGATTTGAACTGGCCACTTCTGGATGTCAAGACCGGTTCTCTAATCACTAGGCCACTCTATCCACTCTAGAATGTACTTGGACAGTCTTTCTTTCATTTTGTGGTTAGCTGGCTAATCAGCAAAACAGCAATTTTTGTGAATTGGTGTAAGCTAAATGGAGGAGTGGCCTAGTGGTTAGAACACCTGTCTTGAAATCCAGAGGTGGCCAGCTCAAATCCCACCGCTGCTGCTTGTGATCTTAGGCAAGTCACTTAACCATCAATTGCCTCAGGTACAAACTTAGATTGTGAGCCTTCCTGGGACAGAAAAATATCCAGTGTACCTGAATGTAACTCACCTTGAGCTACTACTGAAAAAAGTGTGAGCAAAATCCAAATAAATAAATATAGACAGATAAGATGGAGTAATAGGGGGAGGAAGTGACGTCAGCGCTGGTGAATGGACGCCTGAAGAGAGAGCTCCGTTCCCGACGGAACTAAAATAAGACAAAACTCCCCCAAATCGAGCGCAGCACTCGCAACTCTCTATCGGAAAGATAGTTAAACTGATGGCAGCCCGAAAGAGTCTCGCAAAGTTTAAGTTTGCAGGCGAAAAAGGCGAGGCAAGCAAAAACGCAGGATCGCGTTCAAGCACACGAGGCGGCAAGATGGCGGCCGGAGACTCCGAAACAGATCCGGACCCCGAGGAACCTGCAGCGAGTGGCATAGACGTGGACAGAAATGAGATATCACGCTGGTTCAAAGAACTAAAGGCAGAGATGATAACCACCCGGAAGGGAATACAGGCCTCCGTGGCAGAGCTCAGAGAGGAGTTGAAGGACATTGGATTGCGGGTAGCTGAGACGGAGGAACGCGTGGATACGTTGGGAGATGAAGTGCAGACGCTACAAATAGCATTGAAGAAAGAACAGCAGTCTAGATCAGAACTTGAGCAAACTGTGGAGGATCTGGAAAACCGCTCTAGGAGATGTAATCTGAGGTTTAAAGGCATACCGGAGGAAGAGCAATTTAGAGATGCTATGAAAGTGGTGCAAGAAATCAGTGCACACATACTCAAAGAGCAGCAGGGAGGTGGAGACCAACAGGAGAGAGAATTACCAGTCCTGGACAGAGCACATAGGAGCCTGGGGCCACAAAGAGGTGGGCAACCCAGGGATATTATTGCATGCTACCATGAATTTGGAGTGAAAGAAGCAGTATGGAAAGCAGCCAGAGCAATGGGAGACTTTAATTGGAAAGATTGCAAACCAAAAATTTACCAAGACTTGGCTCGAGTCACCCTCCAGAAACGGAAGGAATTTAAAGAGGTGACTCAATACTTGCAACGGATGGGCCTAAGATATCGATGGCTATACCCATTCGGGCTTCAGATTACAGTTGGAACTACACATAGAAGGTTGCAGTCGCCTAAGGGAGCCTGGAAGACCTTGAGAGAAATGGGGTGTGAGGACTTGCCAACTGGAGAAAGCTCACCAACTCATCGTAAGAAGACACCAGTGAAAGATCGGAGCTTCAGAGCGAACCAGACGAGAAGGGAAAAAGATCCTAACATTGGGAGAGAGAGGCAGAGAGAATCTGAAGATGAAGGAGTGGACTGAACAAATCAGATAAGCTATTCATGGGGACTTAAGTTAACACATATAGTGAATAATGCTATAGACTATAAAGACATATGAAAGTTTACTGAGGTTGCGAGATGGAAAAGGAAGTTTGATTGGGGAGGAGGGGGAGAATATGGAGGAGTTTTATGTTGGGGGACATTTCCAGCAGGAACTCACTTCCTTTGGGAGGAACTGGCGAGAAGGGAGGAGAGCCAGTTGCAGGGGAAGGGAAGGGGGGGGGAGGGGGGAGTAGAGGGATGGGGGGGAGGGGATGGGGGGGATCCTGAGGGTAGGATCTTGGAATGTAAATGGTCTCAACAGCCCCGGGAAGAGAAGTATTATCTTCCGAGAATTACGCAGGCTGGAGTGGGATATAGTAATGTTACAAGAGACACATATACAAAAAAAGGATGAAAAATTGCTAAGGAACCGGGTACTAGGCGAGGGGTACCTATACGCGAACCCTAAAGGGGGGAAAACAGGGGGGTTGGCAATTTATATTAAGGACAATCTGCAATTTATCAAGGAACAAGAATTCAGGGGGAGGGAAGGTAGATGCCTGGCAATCAAAGGATCAATTAAAGGGCACCCAATTACACTCATAAATATCTATGCACCAAACGAGGGACAAGGGGAATTTTTTGAAACACTACGTACAAGTCTGATACCTTTTGTTGGGGGTCAAATACTGCTGGGGGGTGACTTAAATTTTCCTGCAGCGGGGCTTGACCACTCAACAGGAAAAGAACAAGGGGCGAAATACACAAGAGGGAAACTGACTAAGCTAATGAGGGAATTAGACTTGTTAGATTTTTGGAGATTGCAACATCCAGGACAAAAAACTTACACGCATTACTCACATGCACAGAAGACATATGGCAGGATAGATGCGATATGGGGCAGCCGTTCTCTATGGGGAGTTCTCAGAGGGTCTGAAATTGATACTATACACGCCTCAGATCATGCACCAGTGTGGGTTATGGTGGGAGGATTGGGTAAGGAAAGAGAGGGAAGAGTATGGAGGCTTAACGAGTCATTGATTGACACAGAGGAAAATTGTAAGGAAGTTAAGGACATAATCAAGGAATATCTGAAGTTTAATGATACCACAGAAGTGACAGACGGGATCTTATGGGATGCCCTTAAAACTGTTGTGAGGGGGCATTTGATTAAAAAAGGGGCGCAAAGGAAGAGGGAACAAGGGATAAGGGAAATGAAAATACGTCAAAGGCTGGCAGAGTGCGAAGCGCTCCACCAGGCAGAGGGGAGTTATCAAGTATTTAAGGACCTATTGGCTTGTAGAGCTGAACTGCAAAAGTTACAAATTGGGAAGATGGAATTTCAACGGAAACTAGTAAAACAAAAATTCTTTGAATATAGCAATAAGGCATGTTAGCTCGGAAATTACGCTGCAGACAGGTACAAAATACGATATCCAAACTAAAAAGGGGAGGAGGAAACATGGTGCATCAGGATAGGGATATCAAGGCCGAATTCGTGAAATATTATATGAAACTGTACTCGAAGGAGGAGGGAGCAACACTAGAGGAGAAGCAGAATTACATAAGGGATCTAGACTTAAATAGAATAACGGAGACTCAAAGGGCGAATCTAGAAGCCCCAATATCACTGGAGGAAGTGTTAGGAGTCATTAAAGGATTAAAAGGGGGGAAAGCGCCGGGAATGGATGGATACACGGGGAAATATTATAAAGTATTTCGACATGAATTAGCTCCTCTGCTGACAAGAGTGGGTAATGCGAGCTTTAGAGGGGAAGAGATGCCTATAAGTATGCATGCAGCGGGGATTACAGTACTTCTCAAGCCTGGGAGAGACCCCACTCTATGCGGATCCTACAGGCCAATATCCCTGCTGAATATAGATGTCAAGATTTTGGCCAAGGTGATAGCGGAGCGACTAGGCAAGCTTTTACCATTCTTGATACATGAAGATCAAGCGGGGTTTGTGCCACATAGGCAAGTAGCGGATAATATTCGCAGAACTTTAAATATTAAGTGGGGAGCCCAGAGGAGAGGGGACTCCCTGACCGTTTTAGCGATCGATGCAGAGAAAGCATTCGATAGAGTGGACTGGGAGTTTCTATGGGAGAGTATGGCACAGATGGGGATGGGGAAAAACTTTATAGGCTGGTTGCAGAAATTATATACACGCCCGGTGGCAAAGATTAAAATCAATGGGGGATACTCTGATCATTTTGATATTCAACGAGGAACTAGGCAGGGGTGCCCACTTTCCCCATTATTATTTGCGATTGCCATAGAGCCATTTGCCCAGAGGATCCGCTCGCTCCAAGAGATACGGGGGGTTAGGATGGGGGGTAAGGAGCACAAGATTGCATTATTTGCGGATGATATTCTATTTTACATCTCATCCCCTATGACGACAATGCCTACTCTGATTAAGGAGATGAAGCATTATGGATGGGTATCAGGTTTTAAGGTGAACTATGATAAGTCAGAGGTGATGGGGGTCACTATACCAGAAGGGGAGGAAGAAAGAATAAAAGAAGGGTTTAAATTTAAAGTAGCTAAAGATAGCTTTAGGTATCTAGGGATACAGATCCCGCGGAACCTCACCAAATTATACCAACTAAATTATATACCCTTATTAAAAGAAGTGAGAGGGGATATGACAAAGTGGCAAAAGGGGTGGCTTTCATGGTGGGGTCGTATTGCGTCAGTAAAGATGAATATTCTCCCCCGGCTTCTATTTTTGTTCCAAACACTACCAATCCCAGTACCTAAAAGGGAGCTCATGAAGCTGCAAAAGGATATAGGAACATTTATTTGGGGGGGAGCACCGGCAAGGTTAGCACGGACAATAATGTGGGGCACACCGGACCAAGGAGGGAGGGGGATACCAAACATCCTATGGTACTATTGGGCATCACAGCTTAAACAAATTGCGGTATGGGGAAAGGTGGATTTATCATCAATAACAAAATTAGAACAGATTTTTGTCCAAGAAGGGGCATTAGAGGGATTGTTATGGGCCCAGATTCCGGAAAATACATATAGGGGACTCACCCTGAACCCCTTCGTATCGCATCTCTTAGTATTATGGGGTACTTTAAAATATAGGCTGAGAGGATCTAGGACCAAGTCCACATTTGCTTGGATCACACAGGATCCAGGCTTCCCTGCTGGGACTCAGGGTGGAGTATTTAAAACATGGTTCCATAAGGGACTGATTAGATTTCGAGACCTACTGACAGATGAGGGAATTAAACCCTTTACGGAATTACAGGAAGCCTATGAATTACCACCATCTGATATCTATGCGTATCTACAAGTAAAGCACTATGTAATTTCCGCAAGGTGGATTAAAGATAAATTAGTAGAAAAGGAAAAAATGGAGGATACATGGGGGAAGATTGATTTATGGGGAAAGGGAATTTCCAGATTATATGATCATATACGAGGGTCACAATTTATAAAACATAAGTACATGCAGGCCTGGGAGAGGGATCTGAAACAGGAATTCACCGATTTGGAGTGGGGAAGAATGTGCAAAGAGATTAAAAAAGCTTCAGTTTGTGTATTACTGAAAGAAAATGCATATAAAGTATTAAGTAGATGGTACTATACGCCAGAGAGAATAAAGGTAATGTTCCCAGATGCCTCAGATATATGTTGGCGATGTAAGGAGGAAAAAGGTACTTTCTATCATATATGGTGGGAATGTGTACACATACAGAAATTTTGGGAGGGAGTTACGGGTATGTTGACAGAGGCTTTGGACACTCTTTTCCCAAATGACCCAAAATGGTGCTTACTAGGGTGGGGGAACCAGAAAGGAGTGAAATGGGGACAAAGGATTAAGAGGTTAAGCCTAGCGGCTGCAAAATCTGTAATAGCGGCATTCTGGAAACAAGATAAAGGGCCCACTTTACATAACTGGATTGGGAAGGTTGAGAACCTAATGGTGATGGAGGAGTTGACGGATAAAAGGAGGGGTAGGTTTAATGCACAGGCTAAGGAATGGGAACAACTTGATCGAATAGTGGGGAAAGAAATGTATGGGGGGGGGGGAATAAGGAGGGGTTCTCGGGAATTGAAGGGACTAAGGAAATGAGAATGGGGGGGAGGGGGGGAATGGGAGGGGGGGGGGGAAATGGGGGAGACTTTGGAGGGGACAGTTTATACTGTATATATGTTTGTATTTTGAGGTTTAGAAAAGGGAATGAATGTTGTTACCAGAATTTAGGATGAAACACTACAATGTAACTTGTATAAGGTATGATTAATAAAAATTTATTAAATTAAAAAAAAAAGATGGAGTAATAGTTGTTAGAACACACTGGGGTCCTTTTACCAAGCCACATGTGCTTGCTACAGCTTAAAATGGCTTACAGTGGGGCACACTCAGGCATCCTGTGATAAATTTGGCATTAGAACGCGCCTCCCACATGCTAAAAAATAAAATCTATTTTTTTAGAGCTGGGGGTGGGTCAGGGGGTGGAGAGTAGATGTGATCTGCACTAATTGGTTAAGCCAGCTACATTGCCGCACTCTAACCAATTAGTGCATGATTAACATGTGAGCCCTTAGTGTCTACAAAATAAGTGGTGGTAGATGTTCATGCGATAATGGCGGTAATGGCCATGCACTATTTAGGAGGCGGTAAGGGCTCCCACACTACTCCCGCACTAATCGGGTAGCATGCTGTAATGTGCCCCTGCTACTCAATTAGCATAGGCATGCCTACTCTCCACCCCTCCCCCCAGATGTGCCTCCCATGCTGGAAAATAAAAAAATACTTTCCAGTGAGGGATTAGCACATGCTAAGAGAACAGTACTGCGAGATGCCTCAGTGCATCCTACTACTACTACTACTTATCACTTCTATAGCGCTACAAGGCATACACAGCACTGTACACCATACATGAAAAGACAGTCCCTGCTCAAAGAGCTCACAATCTAAAAATGGAATGTTGCTAGTGGAATAGCACCATTCCGTGTAGAATCTCAAATAGTAGCAACAGAATCTCCAATAGTAGCAACATTCCATGTAGAATCTCAAGTAATAGCAACATTCCAGAATCTCAAATAGTAACAACATCCCATGTTCCACTGCACTAACCACAAGGCTACTCCTCCACTAGCAACATTCCATCTAGAAGCCTGCCCTTGCATATCAGCAATGTGGCCGCGCAGGCTTCTGTGCGGCCGCGTTGCTGATCTGCAAGGGCAGGCTTCTACATTACTACTACTACTACTACTTATCACTTCTATAGCACTACAAGGCATACGCACCGCTGTACACCATACATGAAAAGATAGTTTCATGGTAGTGCTCTTTTGGCACACGGTAGGCTTACTGCGCCTTAGTAAAAGGGCCCCTAAGTGCACATTAGGATGTAATGCCCTTTAGTAGACATATTCCTAGGGGACAAATTTAGAAACCTAACCTAAGGCGTCTTTTTCTAAGGCGCGCTCACTTTTTTTGTGCACGCTAAAATTGCGGGCCCGCTAAACGTTAGAGATGCCAATGCATTCCTATGGGTGTCTCTAATGTTTAGCGTGCCCACAATTTTAGTGCGCACTAAACGTTAGAGATACCCATAGGAATGCATTTTATGTATTTATTTAGCACATTTATACCCCACCTTTTCCCACATGTGTGCTGGCTCAAAGTGGCTTACAATGTACTGATAAGGCTATTGCCAGACCAGTGGTAATTCAAATACAAATAAATTAGATGAGAGAGAAGGGACAGGGTAAAAAGAGATCAAGAGAAGAGAAAAAAGAGTCCAAAATGGTCCATGGAGATGGAATTCTGAAGGACTGTAGGTTAGATGGTAAGATTTTGGAGTAGGCTGTCCGAGATAGGCTTGTCTGAGGTGCATTGGCATCTCTAATGTTTAGTGTGCCCACAATTTTAGCATGCGCCAAAAACTTGAGCGCGCCTTAGTAAAAGATCCTCATAGGTAACTAAATTTAGGAACTCAACATTTTTTGAACATCAAACCCTTAATCTTTACAACAATGTGTCTCTTTTCATGACTCCTATAACCTCAATATCCATCGGAAATGCAGTATTTCTTTAGGAAAGTAGTTTGATCTTGGCCATCTGGGGTCAAAGGGTATTGTAAAAAGAATTGTGCTTTTAAATACAGTAGTTATGTCCATTTGGAAAATAAATAGGGGAAAATATTCTGAAAAATGCTAATGTTTGCTCTAATACTGTAACAGCAGTACATGGTAAAAATAAAATATGAAATTATATTCAGCAGCAACCTGCCATCACTTACGATCCTTGGGTGAACAAATTAGAATAATCATTACATCATCAAAGAATACAAATCAATAATGAACCAATTGCTGGAGTGAGCAATTCATGTTAAAAGTCATTTAAGAGGACTGGAGTAAAGAAAAGAAGAATCTTTAAGAGATGTGTGAATGTAGAACAAAATCTCATAGTCCATCACAAGATCAAGATAGTGTTACACCAAGAACAAAAGGGAACTTGGAAATTGGTAGTATGTGGAACTTTCCATGGAACAAACACAAAAAATATGCTTGTTGGGGAACATAAGCTGGAAAGACTAGATTTGCATGCCGGATGTTGAATGAAAGACTGTTTGTACCTAATTAACAAAGTTTCTCAAGAAGTGTTCATCCATGTGGAAACACGACTTCCGTATTTCATGCTTGCCAAGAACAGTGAGATCAGAGTGATCATCAGAGCAAGTGGTGGTCATGCACGTTAAACAGCTTGAAGCTGTTTCAATATACTCACAAAAGTTTTCCAAGAACATATTTCGAAGGTGATAGGTAAGTTTAACTGTCCTGTTGAAACCATCTCCTCCTCTCTTTAATCTTTTTCAATGAGTCACTTTCCTGCAAAATTCAAAAGCAATCAAAAATTATACAATGGATAAATCTCTTTCAAAGCACAGAAGTGAGTATTCATATGCCAGTCTCTATTTGTTTTGCAGAATAATACCAAATATCTCCAGCAAATCTAGAATTTAGGAAGAGCAGCCTTAGAAGATACAATTATCCTATACTTGATTTAAAAAAAAATACTGTACTGTTGTGTGCCTTGCACGGGTTCATTTCTCCTTTGATAGTGCCCGCAATTGCAGAAATTCTGGGGTCAATTAACTTGTATACAATGAGGGATTGTAAGGAAAATTTTCATAGTGCATATAACAGCAAAGCCCACGGGCACTTTTTACATGCAGAATTTAGCACCAATTTTCAAAGAGAAGGTGTTTATATGTATCATGAAAACTATATAAGAAAAAAATTACCCATAGGAGAATGTGCACTTTTTAAGAAGAGTGCACTTTCATTTATCTTGGTGCCAAGATAAATGAACACTGATCGATATTCTGTAAACGGCGTTCTGAGTTGGACGTCATTTATAGAATAGCACCTTGATCTGTGCCCATATTTGGACACAAGTATTTACACCATCTGAAACCTGGTGTAAACACTTGTGTGTACATTATGTGCGGCTCCCTCAAATTTTATAATAGTGCGCACATCTTTAGCGAATGCCCCTCACCCGCCCATGCCCCTCCTATAGCCTTGCCACCTTTTCAATTGCACACTAAAAGATTTATGAAAGCATCTTTATAGAATAGCAGCTAGCATAATGCGTGCCCAAATCCAAATTGTTGCAAATTAGTGCCAATAATTGTTAGCACACAATTATTGGCACTAATTGACTTGTTACTCAAATAAATTGCATGCACAAATTGGGTATGTGCCCAAATTTGTGCACACAACTTTGAACACCATATATAGAATCCAGGGGATGGTGGATACTCTTTAAGAAGTTGACGCTTAACATGCAAAGTAAACACAAGTAGGTTATAGAATAAAGTCAGTTGTATGCATAACTTAATTGTATAATTAGATGCTGATTGGCATTCATGACCAATTATTGGCTATAATTGATATTGCAAAAACTAATTCTACAAAATATTGCAGCTCATATACTCTGTCGTGCATCCCGTTTCGATCATGCATCACCACTCCTCCATCGACTTCATTGGTTACCTATTGATTTCAGAATTAAATTCAAAATCCTAACCTTAACCCACAATGGTTCCCCTGCCTACCTTGCTTCCCTGGTGATCCCCTATACCCCCCTCTTGTACTTTACGCTTGCTGAAAGACAATAGATTATTTTGTCCTCATCCTTCAAAAGCTACATGGGAATTCACTAGGTCCAGCGCGTTTTATTTTACCTCACCAGCATTATGGAATTCCTTACCGCAGCAGAAAAAGGGGGTGGAGAGGGCCCTCTCTACACCCTTTTTCTGTTGTGTTCAATTGCTGAGGAGAGTGTGAACCCACTCTGTTTTTCTGTGTGTGGAACTTTGATTCCTTACCGCAGCACCTTTGGCCCAAAACATCTTATACATCCTTTCGTGCTTTACTAAAAACCCAACTTTTCCAGCAGGCTTTCAATGTCTAGAACTAGGTTGGCTATGCAGCAGGAGACCAAGGTTAGTGGATGTTTTTATCTGTAGTGTATTTGTCTTCTCTTGTCTCTGAATATGTGTATCAACTATTTTCTTGAGTGAGTGACATGGAGGGGCATAATTGAACGGCGCCAGCCATCTATATGGCTGGCGCCGCAAACAGCAGTTCCGAACCGTATTATCGAAAAAGATGGCTGGACAGCTTTTGTTTCGATAATACGGTTCGAGCCGGCCAAATATCAGAGATGGCCGGGTTTGAGATGGCCGGCATCGGTTTTCGCCGATAATGGAAACCGAGGCTGGCCATCTCAAACCCGGCCAAATCCAAGGCATTTGGTCATAGGAGGGGCCAGCATTTGTAATGCACTGGTCCCCCTGACATGCCAGGATACCAACCGGGCACCCTAGGGGGCACTGCAGTGGACTTCAAAAATTGCTCCCAGGTGCATAACTCCCTTACCTTGGGTGCTGAGCCCCCCAAATCCCCCCCAAAACCCACTCCCCAAAACTGTACACCACTACCATAGCCCTTATGGGTGAAGGGGGGCACCTACATGTTGGTACAGTGGGTTTGGGGGGGGGGGGTTGCAGGGCTCAACACTTACCATCACAAGTGTAACAGGTAGGGGGGAATGGACTTGGGTCCACCTGCTTGAAGTGCACTGCACCCACTAAAAACTGCTCCAGGGACCTGCATAGTGCTGTCATGGAGTTGGGTATGACATTTCAGGCTGGCATAGAGGCTAGCAAAAAAATGATTTTTAATTCTTTTTGGGTGGGAGGGGTTTGGTGACCACTGGGGGAATAAGGGGAGGTCATCCCCGATTCCCCCCGTGGCCATATGCTCAGTTAGGGCACTTTTTTGAGACTTGCTTCTACAAATAAATGGACCAAGTGAAGCCGGCGAAATACTCCTCAGTGCCGGCCTTCTTTTTTCCATTATCGGCTGAAGCCGGCCATCTATTAACCACGCCCTCGTCCCGCCTTCCATACCTGGCCGAAACGCCCCCTTGAACTTTGGCTGGCCCTGCAACGGAAAGCAGTTGAAGCCGGCCAAAATCGGCTTTCGATTATACCGATTTTGCCGGCTTCAGGAGATGGCCGGCCATCTTCCGATTTGTGTCAGAAGATGGCCAGCCTTCTTGTTCGAAAATAACAGGTTAGTGTATGAATGGAA
The DNA here is from genome assembly GCF_901765095.1 of Microcaecilia unicolor. Lineage (NCBI taxonomy): Eukaryota > Metazoa > Chordata > Amphibia > Gymnophiona > Siphonopidae > Microcaecilia > Microcaecilia unicolor. The sequence goes on along the minus strand of NC_044040.1, from coordinate 46,516,473 downwards.
TAGGTTGTTAGCTCTTTCCTATTAATAATTAGTGTTCCTTTCCTTTTCTCCTGCTTTTATTGTTGATTTTTTAAATTGTAAACCGCTTCAATTTGCGTGACTATTTTTGTTTTTCATGTGATTTATAGAATTCAGTCCTAAATGGCATGGTGGAACTTAAAGTGCTGTTAACAGAACTGCATTTTGGATAGCATAAAACAGTGCCCTTTAACCCTTTCCTGGAACCATACAATGAATTTCCAGTATATGCAAATATATCTCATGCATATTCATTGTGGTAATCCTGAAATCCTGAGTGACTAGCAGGCTTATTTTCGAAAGAGAAGGGCGCCAATCTTTCGACACAAATCAGAAGATGGGCGTCCTTTTCCCAGGGTCGCACAATTCGGCATAATCGAAAGCCGATTTTGGGTGTCCTCAACTGCTTTCCGTCACGGACACGACCAAAGTTCAAGGGGACGTGTTGGAAGCATAGAGAAGGTGGGACTAAGGCATGCTTAACACATGGGTGTCCTCGGCCGATAATGAAAAAAAGAAGGGCATCCTTGACGAACACTTAGACGACTTTACTTGGCCCTTTTTTTTTTTACGATGAAGCCACAAAAATGTGCCCTAAATGACCAGATGACCACCGGAGGGAATCAGGGATGACCTCCCCTTACTCCCCCAGTAGTCACTAACCCCCTCCCACCCTAAAAAAAAAATATATATTTTTTTCCAGCCTCTATGCCAGCTTCAAATATCATACCTAGCTCCATGACAGCAGTATGCATGCCCCTGGAGCAGTGTTAGTGGGTACTGCAGTGCACTTCAGTCGGGCGTACCCAGGCTGGTAAATGTGAGCCCTCCAAAACCCAGCACAAACCCACTGTACCCACATCTAGGTGCCCCCCTTCATCCCTAAGGGCTATGGTAGTGGTGTACAGTTGTGGGGAGTGGGTTTGGGGGTGGTTGGGGGGCTCAGCACACAAGGTAAGGGAGCTATGCACCTTGGAGCTTTTTCTGAAGTCCACTGCAGTGCCTCCTAGGGTGCCCGGTTGGTGTCCTGGCATGTGAGGGGGACCAGTGCACTACGAATGCTGGCTCCTCCCATGACCAAATGGCTTGGATTTGGTCGTTTCTGAGATGGGCATCCTCGGTTTCCATTATGGCTGAAAATCGGGGACGACCATCTCTAAGGTTGACTGAAATTTCACGATTTGGGCATCCCTCACCGTATTATCAAAACGAAAGATGGACGCCCATCTTGTTTCGATAATACGGGTTTCCCCACCCCTTCACAGGGACGTCCTGCGAGGACGTCCTCAGGAAAACTTGGGTGCCCCGTTCGATTATGCCCCTCCACGTGTGCCTCCAGGAGAGGGTTCAGAAGTTCAGTCATAAAGACGTGCATATGAGTAACATAAAACACCAGACAAGGAGCTTTTATGATGCTTGTCAGAAAAAATGATAAAAGAACTGATGATACAGCTGGATATTAAGGAACATTTAGACAGCAATCACTATAACAGGATTTCTTTTAAAACTAACACCGATTGAGCAATTGATCATTTGACTCAATATCCATTATGATATTTTTATCATATAATCTTTAATTCAGTAAATAATTTTAAGAATACAGTTATTAAAAGTATTAACTGATCTGGGTTAAACCACTTGCTCAGTGTAGCATAACCTCAATTTGTGTAATGAAATGAAATGTATTTTTAATGATCAGTAATTATAGGATATCCATAAAATGCATAGAAGAACCTGACATTTTTAAATTTATTACCAGTTTGCTAGTAAATAAAGTAAGTATTTTTATAATTGCTAGAGGTTTGATTGATTCTGTTACGCCAACTGATCCTTATCTGCAAACATCTTCTATGTGTCTAATAGGAACATTCATTTTAAATAGCAACATTGGGTAAGAAGCATCTTGTGAAGATGAAACACTAATCCATTTGATATTAATAATAATTTACCTAACTTATGTAAATTGATATATTAAGCAACAAAAACAATGTAGCATGTCTAGTGCCTTGTGGTAGGCAATTAATTATCATGGGGCTCATCATTTAAATGTGTGCTGCCTAGCTTATCTTGTCAATTGTTGTTTGGGGGGTGTGTGTGTGTGTGTGCGCGCGCGCGCGCGCTTTAGAATTTAACCCTTTTGAGAAAATGCTATTATACACAAATGGAGCAGCACCAGTAATCCCTGTCTAATATTTATTTAGATTCAGTGGGGGCAATTTAATAACAAGGTGCCTGGGTTAAAAGGACAGGAAGACACCTATATTGCAGTAAACTCCAATATAAAACAATTCATAATGCTGGATTCTCTTACCAATGAACTAAGAGATGGAACTCCCTTCCCAAGTGATTATTCTGCTTATTTTCAAAGGAGAAGGCTGGCCATTTTCCGAAACAAATCGGGAGATGGCCGGCCATCTCCTGAAGCCGGCCAAATTGGTATAATCGAAACCCGATTTTGGCCGGCTTCAACTGCTTTCCGTCGCAGGGCCGGCCAAAGTTAAAGTGGGCGTGTCGGCAGGGTACAGAAGGCGGGACAGGGCATGGTTAAGAGATGGCCGGCTTCGGCCGATAATGGAAAAAAGGCCGGCTCTGACGAGCATTTGACCGGCTTTACTTGGTCCATTTATTTCTAGGACCAAGCCTCAAAAAAGTGCCCCAACTGACCAGATGACCACCGTAGGGAATCGGGGATGACCTCCCCTTTCTCCCCCATTGGTCACCAACCCCCTCCCATCCAAAAAGTTTTTTTTAACATTTTTGTGCTAGCCTCTATGCCAGACTCAAATGTCATACCCAGCTCCCTGACAACACTATGCAGGTCCCTGGAGCAGTTTTTAGTGGGTACTGCAGTGCACTTCAGGCAGGTGGACCCAGGCCCATCCCCCTCTACCTATTACACTTGTGGTGGTAAATGGGAGCCCTCCAAACCCCACCACAAACCCACTGTACCCACATCTAGGTGCCCCCTTCACCCGAAAGGGCTATGGTAGTGATGCATAGTTGTGGGTAATGGGTTTTGGGGGGAGGTTGAGGGGCTCAGCACACAAGGTAAGGGAGCTATGTACCTGGGAGCTTTTTCTGAAGTCCACTGCAGTGCCTCTTAGGGCGCCCGGTTGGTGTACTGGCATGTGAGGGGGACCAGTGCACTACAAATGCTGGCTCCTCCCACGACCAAATGCATTGGATTTGGACGGGTTTGAGATGGCCGCCATTAGTTTCCATTATCGCCGGAAACCAATGGCGGCCATCTCTAAAGCCGGCCCAAATGTTGAGATTTAGCCGGCCCCAACCGTATTATCGAAACGAAAGATGGCTGGCCATCTTGTTTCGATAATATGGTCAGGTATGATGCCGCTTTACGGGGCCAGCCTTAGAGATGGTCGCCCCTATTCGATTATACCCCTCCACGTCAAACAACTATTTCATATTTTGCAAATTGCTAAAACCTCACTTGGTAAGATCATCTATTATTGACAAAAATAACTGAGTAACTGCACAGTCTTCAAGATTTCTTATTCCTGTTGATTCTACTACATTCTATTTTGTTAATTACATTGCATTCATACATGTTTCTGAAAGAATATCTCATACATACATAGTAGATACGGCAGATAAAGACCTGTACGGTCCATCCAGTTTGCCCGAGAAGATAAACTCATTACAAAAGGTATGAAGTGATACAACATATGTATACCAGATCTTGATTTCTCCATTGTTATTTTCATGCAATAGATCATAGAAGTCTGCCCGGCACCGTCCTTGTTCTAAAACTTTTGAAGTTGTTATCGAAGCCCTTGAAAATCTCCATTCCAGTCTATCCAAATCTATCCAGGCACGATCCGGGCACGGACCACAGAGGTCTGCACAGTTCTGGCTTTGCTTCCCAATTACTAGTGTTGTCACAGTCTCTGCTAAGCTTCTTTGGATCGATTCTTTCTAAACTGGATTCCTTCATTTTTTCCCATGCATGTTTGAATTGTTATAGTTTTCATCTCCACCACCTGTGGCAGGAGGGCATTCCAAGTATCCACCACCCTCTCAGTGAAAAAATACTTCTGAATTTAGTCCTGAGTCGCTCTCTCTTCAACCTCGATTCATGTTCTCTAGTTCTATCACCTTCTCTCTTCTGGAAAAGGTTTGTTTGCGGATTAATACCTTTCAAGAATTTGAACATCTGTATCATATCACCCCTGGTTCTCCTTTCTTCTGGGGTATACATGTTCAGGTCATCAACGTAACTTGAATATGTTGTCAATTGTTCTGTTAAATTGTGAGCCACATTAAACCCAAACTTGTTTGGGATAATGTGGGACACAAATGTCATAAATAAATAAATAAATAAATGCATCTATGGGGCCCTTTTACTGAGGTGTGTACATCTGTTAATATGCAAATTAGAACATGTTAACTGCTACTGCACAAGCACGTGAACTGTAATTGAAGTGTCATGCCAGTTAGAAGGGGCAAATTCATGTATTAACTGCATGTTGTTATATGGGGTGGGAAATAGGCAGAGAATGGGCAGATACTGCATATTACAATTAGTGTGTAGTACTTATTGCGGGGTTACTTAGCACCTCCTCAATAGGAGACACTAAGAACCAGATTTCGGGGTCCTTTTACTAAGCCGTAGCAAAACGTGGCCTATAATAGTGTGGACATGTGTTTTTGGTATGCGCCGGGCCAGTTTTTACCATGTCTGGGGAAAAGGGCTTTTTTCAATGGGTCAGGAAAAGGGCCTGCAGTAAAATTGAAACCAGCACATGCCTATTTACGACCTGAGCCCTTAATGCCATCCATTGATCTAGCGGTAAGGACTCATGCACTACACATGTGTTGATCGGTCGGCGCGTGTCAGCTGCCAATTAATACTGGAAACATCACACGTATTAGGAAATAAAAAAAATAATTTGTCCCAGCTGTATGGGTGCATGCCAAGTTTAAAATTACCACCAGGGGGGCATGCTAGTCTCGTTTTGGCATGTGCTGCACACGCATAGAGCCTACCGCGCCTTTGTTAGAGGGCCGCTCAGTGAATGGCACTCAAAATTGGGCAAAATCCAAAGAAAAGCAGAGAATGAGAAAAATGACCACCAGCCATAGGGAAGAATGTAAAGCACTTTTTTATTGAAAGCACCAACCTCAAAGACCCGACAAGGCCATGTTTCGATGGACCCCACCTCCTCCTTTAAGGGTCACAGGGCTCCAGATGCAATGACAGAAGACAAAATCTGGTGCGCAAAGCAAACATACAGCTTCTTTGCACTATGGTCAAAGTGTAGTGCTCTGGGATACAGGATACCAGATATGCTGTTCCTGAGTGTACAGCGTGTCTTGTATCCTGAAGCAGGTGTTGGTGTTCACTAAAACACGGCCATGTCGGGTCTTTGAGGCTGGTGCTTTCAATAAAGATGTGCTTTACATTCTTCCCTATGGCTGGTGGTCATTTGTGTCATCCTCTACTTTTCTTTGGATTTTTTGCTACTGACGTAGAGGTTTTCCTGTATGTGCCTTGGACTCAAAATTGCGCACTAAAAAAAAAAATTTGGTGCAAAGGGCAATTCTATAAAGGGCATTATAAAATTGTGCTTAGCACCGATTCCCTCTCCTAACTTTAGGTGCAAGACTTATGCCTGCTGAAACCTGGTGTAAATGCTTGCATCCAAGTTAGACGCGTTTAGGCTGTATTCTATAACTACACATGCCACTTTTTCGGAATGCCCCTGACATTCGAGTTATGCACTAGTAAAGTTAGGCACCATACCTTATACAGTCAGATAAAGGTGCAAATTTTAATGAGTAACAATTCAGTCCAATAATCGGTTATTAGCAAATATTGATAGTGAAGGTCTCATTCTTCAATTAAAATACATGCGCATCTTGGGCACACGTGCAAATCTGTGCGCCCAAGTCAGGGTGCCTTATATATAGGTTCTGGGGTTAAGTGCCTCTGTGCAAATTGCAACCAAGTTTAGGTGCAGTAATGAGATTAATTGCAGGGTACAAGCTGGGAATAACCCTGACAATTGCCACACAGTCTTTGCACTTATGTTTTGTTGTTAAGGCATGCTAAGTGCAAACTTAGCATACTTTAGAGAAAGACCCCTTATGTGTTTTACAAAATAGCACAATTCCTGTACAATTCCTAGATCGAAGGCCCAGACATTACACCTATTCGATAGCAGATATAAGGGGGTCTTTTACTAAGGCGCACTCACATTTTTAGCGCACGCTAAAAAAAGGCGCAAGCTAAATGTTAGAGACACCAATGCATTCCTATGGGCGTCTCTAACGTTTAGCGCATGCCTAATTTTATCGCGTGCCAAAAACATGAGCACGCCTTAGTAAAAGACCCCCTAAATGTGTCTACATATTTTATTAAGTACACACGTAAATTGTGAATCCACCCAAAATCCGCTTCTGAGCATGGCTACTGTACAAGCACACAGTGGCTTGCACCACACATGACCTAATTGTATAAAAGCTCATTTATGCATATGAATCAGTGTTTTATGCATAACATTGATTTATAAATTTACCTTCCACATGATATTTGACCTGTCAACTATGGCTACCACCTGGCTTTATGTCATAAGTAGTTCTGTCTGGTTATTGCCCTATTGCATATACGGATTGAAGTTTAGATTCTCCCATTGACTTATCCCAGTATGCACTGGGGGAAAACAGGGTCTCGATTGACCTGGTCCTTATAGTGTGGAGCCAGGGGGGCAACTTTAACCCTACTTCTGTACTGTATACTGTGTTATAATAAAAGTATTTCCTGTTTGAGGTATGTGTCATGTTAGGTGCCAAGCACAGATCATAAATTGTTTGGCTTTTCCTGTTTTTATGCTGATGATGTGCAAATTTTGGCACCTTCGGAGAAGGCTCATGACCTGAACATAGTGAAATTGAATGCTTGTTTGATGGAAATAACACAGTGGTTGAGAAACAGTGAGTTTGTTTGTAACCTCCAGAAGACAAAAGCTGGATTTTCAACATGGTTTTATTGTTCCCCAGAATGTGGAGGCATGGGGTTTAGGAATAAAGTTAGATTCTGTGGTTACCTTGAGACTAAAGTAATGGTAACTTAATGGGAAGGTGGAATAAAAATGTTTATAACTAAATAAATTGCAGGCTGTCCCTATTATTAAAACTAGATAATATAGGTGGTCATATGAAAAATCTAGCTGAAAATAAAGTTGAGTTTCATCAAAATGGCTATTCATGAATATAATTCTTATGGAAGGTGCCAATTTGACATCACTAAAAACCAAAGTCCCCCATTTGCTCACAAAATAGCTATGATATGACTAGTGACTATTTCCTGACAGTGTGCCTCATTCCTTATCTGGAAGGGCCACCTTCAAAAGTAGGATTCCAAATCAGTTTCCATTGTTTAACATTTTTTGTTATCTCTACTGATCCTGCAGAAACCAATGCCGGATATCGCCAAATTGTGATTGCGATTTTTTATGATGTAGACATCTGTCCACTGGAAAATGGGAGTGAGCATCAATTCATTTACCACAAGGTACCATATGGCTTTCAGGTAGTAATGACTACAGACATAAGCTAGGTTTGAACTGGTCATCAACAAGTAATAGACCCACTAATCCAATGCCAATTCTATGATCTGTCCTGTTCCCTATAAATAAGCAAACACAATTTGACTTTACTTTTTTAAAATGTGATAAAGCGGTAATATGATTCATCAACAGATGTCCCTGACTAATTTTGTCCCAATAACATTTCCAGAAATTTAATTATGATTTATTGAATGTCCAAGAAAAGATATTGCACTGAATGTGTGTTTGGGAGAAATAGCCTGATTTACATGCCAAAAAGTGAGAGATTATGCTACCAATGATGACTTAATTTAGATATCTTATTTTCTAACAAGTGGGAAAAGCTTGCATAGCATGGCTAATGGAATTCTTTGCAACCCTTGTGTGTGTGTGTGTGTGTGTGTGTGTGTGTGTGTCTTGAGCCTGTGTTTCGCCTGGGTTTGTCTGTCTGTTTTTGGTGCTGGTATGTCTGTCTATGTGTGTGCATGCTTGCATGTGTGTATGTGTGTGTGTGTGTGTGTGTGTGTGTGTGTGTGTGTGTGTGTGTGTGTGTGTCTTGGTTCTCTGTGTATCTTTGATCAGGAGAGGAGATGAGAGGGAGGACTGTTTGAAAGATGCAGTTCTGTAATTGCTGTTACTATGAATCAGTGTTTTTATACTGCAGCTGTTGAAACTGCGTTTCTCATTTAGGAGCTGGCAGAGATGCTACCTGAGGTTGAGCTAACATGCCACCCCCCACCCCTTGGTTGAGATGCTGCTCTCCTGGGCGGCATTTACCTCGTCATGTTCCAAACCCGGCAATGGCATTGATTTCCAGACGCTACCCTGCCGTCAGCACCTGCCTTTTTCCTTTGCTGCAGCTGCCTGAGCCTCTGATGAAACAGGAAGTTACATTAGAGATATGGTCACAGTAAAGGAAAGAGGCTGGTGCCGGCGGCAGCAGGACAGCATATGGGAATCGCTGCTGCTGCTGGGTTTGGAACGTCACCATAAGGAGCATCAAGTTCAAAGAATGATTTGAATTTTCCATATAATTCAGTCTTCAATGTGTTGGTACCTTATCTTTAACCAACACCACTTGAACCTTCTGAAGCTCAGACATGACACCTTCAACTTTCTTCCACCTCTCCTGCAAGAGTTTAAATTCTCCAGAAAAGGTCATACAAATCTGACAAGTAGCAACCACCACATTTGTCAAAAGCGGGAACAAACTGGTGCAACATGCCGAGAACATCCCACAATGAACTCATAGTGATCTGATCTGGCTTAACCAAATGGGGAATAGAACAGTCTCAGCATCTAGTCCTTTGGGCTGCAGAAAATTATCCAGAAGAAGCAAACTGTCCTCTGCATTGCTCTCATCAGGCACACTCACAATTCTTTTTAGTACAAACTCATGGTGATCTAAGGTTCTCTCAGATTCTCCTGGTGTCATTGGTATTGACAGAGAGTTCTCCTCCACAGAAGGTAAGTCAGCAGCATAAACCACTACAACTCCTTCCTCTCCAGAAACACTGCCATCAGAGAGTTGAGGCTGCTCATTCATCAGGGCTCAGACTAGTATTAGTTTCCAAAGGGGTCGCTGCTTCTTATCAACCCCAAAGTGGATTCCAGTGAGCTATTCAATGGACAGATAAGCAGCTCTGGGATGGTTGCCTGCTGAAAATGAAGCAAGTTTATAACTCAGAGGGAAAGTCACACATCTTCCCCATGATACTCAGCCAGGGAGAGACTACTGCTTATCTGTTCCTCCCTTCAAGATACTATCTTGGTTCCACCCCCATAAGAGCTTTGATTTAAAAGTTATTGGCACCTATATGGACATAGTTGTCCGCTTTAAAAAGAGGTGGAGTTGGGGCAGGCCAGAGCAGGGCTAAAAGTTGTAATGAAAATAGAAAATTCTATTGCTTTCCATCTAGCTTACTTTATATGTTTAATTCTAACTGGTTATGGTTACTTTATGTGGTATACTGCTCTTTTCACAAGTGTGACAGGTCAGTGTACAATTCCAAAATATAAGGCTAGTTTAAGCAGGAAAGGACTGCCATTTATAAACAGGAAAGAGGCAGAGGAGGGAGAGATAGGGGATTCACTAGTCACAAGAGTGAAGAGACAGATGTCAACAGTCATCAAGATGTACCCAAGGGGCAGAATTAATCTAAGGTTCAGTCAGGAAAGGCCAGTTGAAAAAAGGTAAGTCTTCCAGGCTACCTTAGACTTGTTAAAGGACAACTCGGTCCAGAGAGAGAGGAGGGGGATAGTGTTCCATAGCAGTGGTGCAGCACAGAAAAAGGCATTGCAACAGGTGGTGTCCAGGTGCCCCAGCATACATGGGAGGAACACAGAGACAGCCATCATGCAGAGCTCTTAGGATCCATTGCGATGGACGTGGAATGATGAGAGAAGGTAGGTATGCACGTAATTTAGTGTGGAAAACCTTCTGCAGTAGGACAAGAATTCTGAATTGGACTGGGAGACAATAATGTTGTGCCAGAATTGGAGAAACATGATCATACTGTTTAGTGTGACAGAAATAGCAGGAATAACTTTAAGCAAATAAGCTATCCATTTAAATATGAAAAAGAGGATGAAGACAGGACACTTACTCAATTATTGTGAAGCTGATATTCAAAAGGCTTGTCTAACTGTGGGAGTTAGATAAATGTTCATGGTTAAAACCCCCCTCTTTTTACTGCCTGGCTAAAATTTGTGCAAAAAAAAAATCATAGTGCACACAAAATTTATCTGAATAAAAAAAGGTGGCCCTGAGATTATTCATTTAGGGGCCCTTTTACTAAGCCGTGGTAAAAAGTGGCCAGGGGTAATGTGGGCGCATGCTGAGACATTTCTTTTACCACAGCTGGGAAAAAGGGCTTTTTTTAATGGGCTGGGAAATGTGCATGTGCTGAAATTAAAACTAGTGCGTGCTTATTTACGGCCTGAGCCCTTACCGCCACCCATTGACCTAGCGGTAAGGGCTCACGCGCTACCCAAGTGGTAATCACGCAGCATGCATCAACTGCTGATTACTGCTAGGAATGCCCCCCACAGTAGAAAATAGAAAATTACTTTCTACCACAGGATTCGGCACAAGCCAAACTCAGAATTACTGCCGGGCGCATATGCTAGCCCTGCGGTAGTGCCGATATGGCGCATGCTAACCTCCCGCACCTTAGTAAAAGGCTCCCTTAATTCAGGTAAATTTTGTGTGCGTTATGACTCTCCTGCACCAATATTAGCCATATAGTAGGATGGAAGGGCAGTTTAAACAATGAGATGTGTCTGGCTAACTACCACAGTTAGTCAGACAGACCTTTTGAACACTGGCCTCATAACATTTGAGAAACAGTCTTGTCTTTGCGAGTGCTCCAGTTTTGACAACTCCGTGTTTCGATGAGTTGTTTTTATACATCATAGAGCGCTTAGGAGATATTAATTCTACACTACAGGGACTCATGAAGTAGGCCTTTGTCGAGTCCACTACACATTTTGAATAAGCTTCTGGTTTGAAATTACTGAGACCTTTGGATGTTTTGCATTGACATCATCTGTGTGTGTCACTTTCGCTGTGTGTTGCCTGCTTGCTTGACCTGTGTGAGGGTCTTTTGTTCTTCTGTTGTTGTTGATTTATCAGAGTGTGAACTCTCTCAAGAGTATGTGTTCTTTCAGAAGAGTGTGCACTATTGATGACAGAACCCCCACCCCCCACCACCCCCACAAACACACATTTTCATGTTTCTTTCTGCTGCTTTTCATTTGTTAAGGACATGAAATGACATAGAAAATGGGGTTCCCTTTGTTGTTTCAAACAAATGCCCGTCTCTAGTCATTTCCCTAGGGTTTTGTGAAAGCAGGAAGCATTATTTTTATTGTTTGATTTACTTAGAAGCCCTTTTACTACTACTACTACTACTATTTAGCATTTCTATAGCGCTACAAAGCATACGCAGCGCTGCACAAACATAGAAGAAAGACAGTCCCTGCTCAAAGAGCTTACAATCTGCTACGAAACGAGCTTAGCGCGTCCTTATGCAGGTCTTTCCCATGCACTAAGCCCATTTCTTGAACAGCTATCAAAACGCATTTTATTCTATTTGTTTCAATAATGACCATGTGTTGATGTTAGCATTAGTGCGTGGCCATTAAAACAAATTACCAAGGGAATACGTACTGCCTTCGATTTAGAGGCATTAAAGACTCCTGTGTTATGTGGCAGTAATGTGCATGCGCTAGCTGACTAGAGCATCCACCCGTATTCTCTGCCCTTGATATACCCCCTCCAAATTGTCTTTTTTTAAAAATAATTACTGCGCATTTAGGGGGTCTTTTACTAAGGTGAGCTAATGGATTTAACACTCACTAATGATTAGCGTGCGCTAAATGATAAGATGTCCGCTATATTCTTATGGGCATCTTATCATTTAGCACATGCTAATCATTAGAGCACGCTAAATCTGTTAACACACCTTAGTAAAAGGACCCCTTAGTGCACGCAGATGCCACACTAACGGGGAATGTTTTAGCACATCCCGCTTAAGGCTATATTTTGCTGCATTAAATGCACATGAGCGCTTAACGCAGCTTAGTAAAAGGACCCCTTAGTTGCCCAACTTCATTAAGTTCTTTTATTTCCATTTTAGTCCCTCTAAGTTTTTTTTTTTTTGCGGGGCGGGGGGGGGGGGGGAACTAACAAGCTGTGTTAGGATATCAACTCATGTTATTTGCCCCTTAATGTGAATTAAAAGGCACTAATGTAGGTTCTCTTGCCTTATCGTAGCATTAATTAAGTCACTGTGGGGTAAATAGTTATGAGATGCAAAACATGCAAATGCAAGCTGCTGTAAAGTCAGTAAAACAACCTCAGCAAAAAGCTGGGGTTATTTTACCACCTGTCAACATCAGGGCTCAAAGCGTGGTCTAATGCTCCTATGCCAAAGCTTAAAGGGCCAGTCGGAGCTGTCAGTTTCTCCATGAGTGCCGCCACCCTCATCCTTCCCCTCCCATGATTGTACCCCAACCCCCACCTTCCGAGGGTAGGGATTCTGTTTTAGGGTTGGGGCTTCTATTCAGGAGGCCAAATTCTTCAGCGGAGGATATGGATGAAGATCAGGGGTTGGAGTATGATTGGAGGATGCAAATGAGGATTGGGTGGTGCGGATGATGATCGGGGTGAAGGTGCTCACGGGAAGGGTTACAGCTCCGACTGGCCCTTTAAGCTGTGGCCTGGGAGCATTGGGCCATGACTCTGAGGCCCAATGCTCTAGGGCCACTGGAATAACACTGCTTGTGAGGTAGTTCGCAAGTAGCATTATTCATTTACCATGAAAGTTATAAAGCTACAGTACCGAGATACCACAGGTTGGTAACTCTCATGGCAAATTAAATTTGTCTTTTACTGCATCTTGATAACTTATTTAGATATTTATTTATTTATTTGCTGCATTTGTATCCCACATGTTCCCACCTATTTGCAGGCTCAATGTGGCTTACATTATGCCAAAATGACGGTAACCATTTCCGGAATGAGAAGTACATATTATTAATTATTACAATTAAAGTACAGAAATATGAAGTACATTAGAAGTAAATGGATATACAGCACATTTCAGGAGTTAGAAATCAAGGGCAATGAATAACTTCCCCCCTACATATCTCAAAATTGTTCCCATGAAGTAATGGAAATCACATGGCTGTGGCAGTGCTCTTGCCCAGTCATTCTCTGTTCTAATATCAAACTTGGACAAAAGTCAATGTATTTATATAAAAAGGCTATTGAAAGCAAATCAACGTGTAATTAAACTCTGGAATTCGTTGCCAGAGACTATGGTAAAGGTGGTTAGCTTAGCAGAGTTTAAAAAAAGGTTTGAATGGCTTCCTAAAGGAAAAGTCCATAGACCATTATTAAATTGGGGAAAATCCACTATTTCTGAGATAAACAGTTTAAAATGTTTTGTACTTTTTGGGGATTTTGCCAGGTATTTGTGACCTGGATTGGCCACTGTTGGAAACAGGATGCTGGGCTTGATGGACCTTTGGTCTGTCCCAGTATGGCAATACTTATGTATTTATATGAAAGTATTTGGCTGAATAGTATTTATGAGCATGCCTTTGGGCAGAGTGTGAAGCATTCATGGAGGGTAAAGGATTGCCTTTCCTGCTGTGAAGTCCGAACATCATTTTTAAGGTCAATCAAAATATTGGTTTAGATTTTCAGAACTAAAAGCAAATGGCTCTTTTTTTGACAGTTATTCAGTAAAATGCAAACAATTATCTGTATTTGGCTGCCAGATGCTGAATGATTTGAGGTAAATCAAATCTTAAATTAGCACAAGAACATGCACATTTCTGCATGTGACCGTGACTACTAAAGACCCATTTTAACGTAACAATATAATTTTACTCTCAAGATTTTTTTTTTCAGAATTAGGGTTCATATTTTATTAAGGTTTCAGGATAAGACACTAACCATTGTAGTTATTCTACTTCAACTAAATTTTCATATTTAACCAAAGACTCTTGTTAAGGTCTTCTGATGTTGCATACATCTCATTTGTAACCTACAGCTCTATTCTGCATCTGAACACATTTCAATTAAATACTTGTAACAGCAGTATAGAATTTGTGAAAGTGTTCAGAAGGAAAGAGTAATATGACATTCAGAAAAAGTGTAGACAGATTTGCAGATAGGAAATAAGTGAGTAAAAGGCAAATTGAGAGTGACAGCAGCAGCATGATGGAGACAACTGGCAGAAAAGACAGGAAGCTAGTGAGACATGACAAAGAGACTAAATGAAATTAATCTTCTTGCTGAGACAACATAGTTTAAAGATCTGTCACCCAGCCCTGCATTATCCCCAATTACAACCCAGTTAACTGCTTCTTTAATTTAGCAGGCATTGCCTTAGGCTCAGATAGATAGATAGATAGATAGATAGATAGATAGATAGATAGATAGATAGATAGATAGATAGATAGATAAATGGATTATTAGACACAAGTATTAAGTCTTTCTGAAGGTATTTTTTGGCACTTTTCACAACAATTTGAAGGATCCTGTCCTCTATGTTATTCATGTTATTCTGGCACAAGTCCTAGCCTCGACCTAAATCAGGGAATGAAAGCAAACCAAATATGGGACGTCTTTCAACCGCTATGAATGGATGAAGTAAAAGCACCACTACTGAAATGCTCACACATGCACTGCTTCCTGGACCACTGCCCAAAATTCCTGTTCCAAACCACTCCACCAAAGACGGTTCAATGGCTAACAACTGGCCTTAATGAGTTACTCGAATTAGACTCTAACATTGGCAAAATCATTCTCACACCACTTTTGAAAGCCACAACCTCAACAGCAAATTATCGTCCAGTAGCGAGCGTACACCTCTTCATGAAAATGCTGGAATCAATGTTAGCAAACAATTCTCCAAATATCTAGACACATTTTTCACCTTACACCAATCCCAATTTGGATTCAGATCCATGCACAGTACAGAAACTCTGCTCCTAGTTCTAACAACATACATCAAACAATACATTAGTAAGGGGCATCAGGTCCTACAACTTCAGTTCAACATTTCAGCGGTGTTTGTTGCAGTAGATCATGCATTGCTACTTGAATGACTGAGTCAGATAGGAATAACGGGATCAGTCTACAAATGGTTCAAGGAATTCCTCTCAAATCGTTTCTACTCTGTAAAACAAAACAAACACCTCTCCAACTACTGGATCCTAAAATGTGGTGTCCCCCAAGGATCCCCAGTCTCTCCAATCTTGTTTAACTTCTTCATGGCTTCCCTCGACTCAATACACCTGGGATTAGGTGAGCTACTATTGTCATACGCTGATGACATTGCGCTCCTTCTACCACTGATATCTTCACACCAAGACTCAACCTGATCCGTAACTACCGGGATGAATAACTTTCAGACATGGGCCATGGCAAACAAACTGAAACTGAATGCACAAAAGACCAAAATCCTATGGTTCCAGAATTGAGGAACTGAGGTCCCAACTTCAATTACACTACCCGACAACAGAACCTTCTCAGTAGAATCAGAAGACAGAGTTCTTGAGGTTATTCTAGACTCTTCGATATCATTCTCATCCAGTGGTGTGCTGGTAAATTTTTAACAACAGGCTCTCTCCCCGGTCCACCTCGGCGCCCCCCCCAATCCACCTCGGCGCCCCCCCATCCACCTCTGCGCCCCCCCCCCGTCCACCACTGCGCCCCCCCACCCACCTCTGCGCCCCCCCAAAAAAATTGCAGAGCTGGCTATACCCGGGGGGGGGGGGGGGGGGCAGCGGCCAACACATTACTCTCTCCAGGAAAAAAAAATTAAATGATCCCAGGTTCCAATCTAATTCATGTTTAATATGGGATAAAATGCCATAAATAAGTAAATAAACATAAACTTTTAACATTCAGCACCTGATTCTCAAAGTGGACATATTCCAAACACTATAATGAAAATAAAATTATTTTTTTCTACCTTTGTTGTCTGGTGACTTTGTTTCTCTGATCATGCTGGTCCAGTATCTGATTCTGCTGCTCTCTATCTGTTCCCTTGACTCCGTTTCCAGGGCTTCCTTTTTATTTATTTCTTTTCTTTCCTCCTTTCTTCTTCATTTCTGGTCCTCCACATACTTGACTATACAGCGGACCCAGCTTCTGCCTATTTTCTCCATCCATGTGCAGTTTCTCTCCTCACTTCCTTTTCCCTCATCTAATCTCCTTCCTCTATCTTCCCTCCATGTCCAGCATTTCTTCTCTCTCCCTTCCCTCCCCTCCATCCATGTCCAGAATTTCTCTTGCTCTCCCCGCCATCCATGTCCTGAAACTCTCCTCTCTCCCCTGCCCCTCTCTATCCATCCATACCCAGCAATTCTCTTCTCTCCCCTGCCCCCTCTGCCCATCTATGCCCAGCAATTCTCTCCTCTGCCCATCCATGCCCAGCAATTCTCTCCCCTGCCTCCCTCTGCCCATCCATGCCCAGCAATTCTCTCCTCTGCCCCCCTCTGCCCATCCATGCCCAGCAATTCTCTCCCCTGCCCCCCTCTGCCCATCCATGCCCAGCAGTTCTCCTCCCTCCCCTGCCCTCCCGCTCCCATCCAGGTCTAGCGATGTCCTTCGCCCCCCACCCTCCCCAGCAATTCTCCTCCCTCCCACTCCCATCCATGTGTAGCGATGTCCTTCACTCCCCCATCCTCCCCTGCCGCTCCCATCCGTCAGTTTCAAATACCTGCCTCGAAGTGCCGATTATTTAAGGCCTGCCTGCTGCCCGTCTCCAGCTGCCTTCCCTGCTTGCTTCTCAGGAGTTCGGTTCGCGCCCTTAGTCCCTCCGTGGGAAAAGGAAATGACGTCAGAATGACGTCAGAAGGCGGGACTAAGGGCGCGAACCGAACTCCTGAGAAGCAAGCAGGGAAGGCAGCTGGAGACAGGCAGCAGGGCTTTAAATAAGGCAGCGCTTCGAGGCAGGTATTTGAAACTGATGGATGGGAGCGGCAGGGGAGGATGGGGGGGCGAAGGACATCGCTACACACGGATGGGAGCGGGAGGGGAGGTAAGCATGGCGCCCTCCTGCCATGCTTACCTCGTGCAATGGAGCTGGCTCACCCCGTACAACAACCGGCTCGCAAGAGCTGTCAAAATTTAACAAGCGGCTCTTGCGAGCCGGTGCGAGCCGGCTCCAGCACACCACTGTTCTCATCCCATATCAATCAACTCTGGAAAAAACTATGTTTAAAATGAGACAGCTACAGTTAATCAGGTCATTCTTCAATCAAAAAAGTCTTTGCACTACTGGTCCAAATGCTGATCCTTCCACATCTGGATTACTGTAATGTCCTATTGTTTGGCAATAAAACCCAAAGTCTAAAATAAAATGCAGCTCATACAGAATACAGAGGCTAGACTAACTTTCAACCTGAACAGATATACTAGCATTTCGTCACATATCTAAACTACATTGGCTACCCATAGCTGAAAGAATTAGGTTTAGAGTTGCCTGCCTAATCTTCCAGATTCTATAGGAAACTACCTCTGAACTACTGATAAATATCTCATCTATTTGCATTGTTCACTCCAACAGACTGAAAGAACAACTGATCTTAGCCCCACCATTCTACAAGGGAACCCGATTCCACAAGATTTTCAACTCACTCTTCCCTGTAACAGGAATATCCTTATGGAATTCACTCCCTCTGGTCATTAGATAAGAATTCAACTAGCTCAGTTTCCGGAAGAGGCTAAAAACGTTCCTCTTTCCAAAGAATGCTACGTACTAAACATAACTCTTAAGCCACTGACGGACAATAGAACTACAAAACACAACACTTCCACTCTCACACCCTTAGAGTTATTTCTTACTATATCCAACCAACAAAGCTGTCCTGACAGCAAGATAATCAAAACCAATAAGATTGTACTCACCCAATGTCTTACCTAAAATATTATACTAACCCAAAACTTCACTCAACCCTCAATAGGGGATATTAGCAGTATATAAGACCTGAATTGAATTGAATCATCAAAAATGGAAAATATTTGTTGGAGTGTATAAAGCAGACAGCAAAGTGACAACTAAAGTAACCTACAGTTTTGACATTTCCCATATATGTTTTCTGCAATATTTTTTTTGGCTATAACTGATGTTGCTTCAATAAAAGGTATCACAACCAACAACAATAAAAAATATTTCTCTCCTTTCCTGCTCCTAACCCCCCCCCCCCCCACCCAGCATCTCATCTCCCCTCCCCTCCCCGCCCCCACATTTATCTTAACATTTATCTGGCTCTTTATAGGATCTCAGGCAGCGATTCCCACATGCTACTTGCAACTGATACTGATGCCTTCCCTCTGCTACGTTAAGCTAAGGTGAAATAAGATAGGCAAGGGAGAGAAACAATGCTGGACAACAGAGGGGAGTTAAAAATTTAGATCAGGATTAAAAAAATTAATCTTAGTTTAAAAATGTTTTAATGCATTAAATGCCTCTCCTATTAAAAAGTGAAGGATAACACAGAAAGCACTGTCAAAATTCATTTTAAAAACCTATGGAAATAAACTCATGGAGCTGAATTATGGGAATGAAAAATCTCATGCTTTAATGTTTGTAAGCACAATGAGGACAATACTACAAATCTTGGCTACTCCACTGGGAACAGTAGCCAAAGTTAAATCTTGAAATAACCTGTTAGCCAAGCTTTCTGGCATGGAGAGTCGTAGCTATAACCGTTCAGACCTAAGTTCTTGCTGGATTCTACATAGCAGCAGAGTAATGCACATCTGTCTGGCGGAGGTCATGACATACACATCTTGTTGACATTCGGCTGAACACAACCATGTGTATTATAATTGGAACCTTCTGTGCAAATCAGCTTCCATGATTTTCTTTACTTGGATACATCACTCCTCAACAAATCTGGCCTATAAGCTGCATCTTTCTTACCTATCTAAAATGGTCTATTTGATCCATGTAAGGCCCACATTTCCTCATAGTCCTTATGGATTAAGCTGTCCTTATGTAACTTACTTAGAAATATTACGATAGGCAAGACATGCATAAATTTGAATGAATGATTGAAACTCTCTAACTATGAGCTGTGTACAGTTTCCCTTTGGATAAAGAAGTAGGAATCACAGATAATCACAAACAAATTCTTCATGTCAAACTCACCTCATTAACCTTGTGGGTTGGAATTAACGCTATCCCTCTAATTCTATAGATGATGCGCACAGTTGTAAGCGAAAATGTGCGTGCACTTTGTAGAATATCTTTCTTATGCAAGTAACTTAATTGTTTGATTGGAGCTAAATTGGCACTTAAGTGCCAACATTGTCAATGATTGGTTCTAATTAGAATTCATTGGCACAAATTAGCAGGTACTTGTGTTAGTGAGATGTGCCCCTAGTCTATAAAGTTAGGCCCTAAATTCTATAGCGTTCAATTGCAATGGGATGTACATGGGGTCAGGGTATGGGCCGGTCAGGGGTGTGGCAACAACATTAGCATGCACTTTACAGAATACTAGAAGTTACGTGCACAACTGCCACATTTAAGCGCTAGCAGTTATGCCTGCTATATAGCAGATGTAAGTGGTCAGACATACACCTAGGCTCGTCTTTGCCAACTGAAACTAGTATTCTATAATAGTGTTAGCATGCAATTTGGCCAATATAGAATACTGGCTTAGTGCTCAGTTTTGGGGCACTAGAACTGTGATGGCTATATAGAATTGCCCCCTATGAGACTGGCCCTGCTAAACAGGTTCATAACAAGACAAGACCACACCAGTGCATGACCTGAATTCATTGCAGGAGCATCAAAAACAACTCATTGGGGCTGATATTCAAAGTGATGCCCCTGCTCACTTAAATCGCTTCCTGCCACCTAAGTGGGGATATTCAGAGGCACTTAACTAGAGACTGCCTCTGAATATCCCCACAGACTGCCCAAACAAAAAGTGGGTAGGTCAGGGGAGGCATGGGGGGCAACACTGGGGAGGAGCCCAAGGTTATGCGGGTGTTGGCAATATTCAGTACTGGCACCTGCATAGCTAAGCAGCTTAATTTAGGACAGCTGAAGAGCGGTCCTAAATAAGGCTACTTAGCTATGCGGGTGCCGACACTGAATATTTCTGGCACCCGCACAGCTTTTTAAAAAATGTAGCCCCTTCCTGCCCCCTGACAATACTCCCTACTTCTCTCCCCTCTCCCTCCAACCCTCAGCAATAAAAAGCACCCCCATTATACCCCTGCCCCTGCTGTCAAGGTAGGCCCACCTCAGACCTACATATCCAGCGGTGGTCATTGGGGGCATGAGCGCAGTCTCCTTGCTTGCTCCTGCCCCTTGCAATAGCTGTCCAAAATGGCTACAGCGAGAGTACCGCAAGCTGCCAGCAGCCATTTTGGATAGCTGCCACCAGGGTCAGGAGTAAGGGGTCTGCACTCCTGCCCTCAAAAACCACTGCTGGACCACCAGAGATAAAGGTAGGTCCAAGGGGCCCAACTTGACAGCAGTATTGGGGGGGTATTCCGGGAGAGGGCTTCTTATTGCTAAGAGCTGAGGGAGGGGGAGTTAAGGAGGAGGCATTGCCAATGGATGGGAGAGGGCTCAGGAGCTTGGGGCACTTAATTTTCTTATTTATTATGTGGATCCCAGCCCGATATTAATATGGGCCCTGGATGAATATTGACCAGAATCCCATAAGTTCCAGTGCTCAGCCCACCCAAAAGTATCCACCCATATTCAGTGCTGGTGCCCAGACATGAGCTGGCACTAAATATCGGGGGATAACTTAGCCGGTAACGATCAGCATTTTAAAAAGCACTGACCGCTGTCACTGAATATTGGAAGGAATGAGTACTTGTAAAAACACATCACCTATGTTGTACATTATAGAGGGATGTCATAGCTAAAGCAGAGGCCAGGGGCCCAATATTCAAAATGATTTAGCTGACTGCTGACTGGTTAAATCACTTGATTGGGGCTTGCTGTTAATATTCAATGGCACTTGATCAGTTAAGTGCTGCTGAGTATCACGGTTAGCGCCAAATACAAAGCTGGCTATCTTGGGGGTATTCACTTTCCACTGCAACTGTCCCTACTGCCTTTAAACATGCTGTGGTCACACCTCTCCTTAAGAAGCCTTCACTCGACCCTACTTGTCCCTCTAATTACCGACCCATCTCCCTCCTCCCTTTTCTCTCCAAATTACTTGAGCGTGCTGTTCACCACCACTGCCTTGATTTTCTCTCCTCTCATGCTATTCTTGACCCACTACAATCTGGTTTTCGCCCTCTCCACTCAACCGAAACTGTGCTTACTAAAGTCTCCAATGACCTATTACTTGCTAAATCCAGAGGTCAATATTCCATCCTCATTCTTCTTGATCTTTCCGCTGCTTTTGACACTGTCGATCACAGCATACTTCTCGATACCCTGTCCTCACTTAGATTCCAAGGCTCTGTCCTTTCCTGGTTCTCTTCCTACCTCTCCCTCCGCACCTTTAGTGCTCACTCTGGTGGATCCTCTTCTACTTCTATCCCTCTGCCTGTCGGCGTACCTCAGGGTTCTGTTCTCGGTCCCCTCCTCTTTTCTATCTACACTTCTTCCCTTGGTTCATTAATCTCATCCCATGGCTTTTCCTACCATCTCTATGCTGATGACTCCCAAATCTACCTTCCTACCCTTTGCATCCAAGCCAAAGTTTCAGCGTGCTTGTCTGACATTGCTGTCTGGATGTCTCAACGCCACCTGAAATTAAATATGACCAAAACCGAGCTTCTCATGTTCCCCCCCAAACCCACCTCCCCGCTCCCCCCGTTTTCTATTTCTGTTGATGGCTCTCTCATTCTCCCTGTCTCCTCAGCTCAAAACCTTGGGGTCATCTTTGACTCTTCTCTCTCCTTCTCTGCTCATATCCAGCAGATTGCCAAGACCTGTCGTTTCTTTCTTTACAACATCCGTAAAATCCACCCCTTTCTTTCCGAGCACTCTACCAAAACCCTCATCCACACCCTTGTCACCTCTCGTTTAGACTACTGCAATCTGCTTCTTGCTGGCCTCCCACTTAGTCACCTCTCCCCTCTCCAATCGGTTCAAAACTCTGCTGCCCGTCTCATCTTCCGCCAGGGTCGCTTTACTTATACTACCCCTCTCCTCAAGTCGCTTCACTGGCTCCCTATCCGTTTTTGCATCCTGTTCAAACTCCTTCTACTAACCTATAAATGTACTCACACTGCTGCTCCCCAGTATCTCGCCACACTTGTCCTTCCCTACACCCCTTCCCGTGCACTCCGCTCCATGGATAAATCCTTCTTATCTGTTCCCTTCTCCACTACTGCCAACTCCTGACTTCGCACCTTCTGTCTCGCTGCACCCTATGCCTGGAATAAACTTCCTGAGCCCCTACGTCTTGCCCCATCCTTGGCCACCTTTAAATCTAGACTGAAAGCCCACCTCTTTAACATTGCTTTTGACTCGTAACCACTCGCCTCCACCTACCCTCCTCTCCTCCTTCCTGTACACATTAATTGATTTGATTTGCTTTCTTTATTTTTTGTCTATTAGCTTGTAAGCTCTTTGAGCAGGGACTGTCTTTCTTCTATGTTTGTGCAGCGCTGCGTAAGCCTTGTAGCGCTATAAAAATGCTAAATAGTAGTAGTAGCAGTAGGAGTCAGCACTCAAGTGGCCAGGATTAGTGGAGAAATGGAACCGCATAAATATCTGTCCTATATTTATGTAGTAATTCTTGGCCGTTAGTGATGAATGTCGACTTAAGCGGCTATGTGTTAGCCAGCTTAAAAATAACCAAATATTCAAAGCCAAAGTCCGCACAGGTCCCGGATTTGAATATTTGACTAAACAACACTATTATTGGGGTACAATTTCACATAATAGTTGCATTCATTATAATATAACAGTTCTCAAACAACTATTGTAAATCAACAATCTTTATTAAATTTCTTCCTACCTTTATTACATTATTAGAATCTCACACACTATGCAGTTCAAATGTATAAAATCTTTCACACATACACAACAAGCAATGTCACACATTAAATACACCTACATATCAAACTCTATGGAGTACTAAAGTTCAAGTAATTTGGAGACCAGTCCACATCCCTAATAATACCTTCCAGCTGCTAATTGAAAATGCAACCAGTATCCAAATGTTTCTTGCTTAGGCCAAAATCCATCGGACTTCACAAAACAGAAATTCCACTATTCCAAATCTTCACCACTCCACTCAAGTTGGAACTATCACATGGTTACTCACAGTTTATCTTTTCAAGAGTATAAATACTCTACCGTAGTCCGCTTGAAACCTTTTCTGTAATCCAGGAGGGTAAACTTGTGACCATTCTCCAAAATGTTCCTCTCAATTTTTGATGCATAACATCTTATTAAATCATACTAGTTTCTTCTTTTTACAGCCCAAGCTAAATTTCCTCTCACTGTAACCCAACACGTACGCATTTCACTCATTGAGCGTCTTCAGGGGTCAGTGTCTCGGTGACAATAAGCCACTGAGTTCTCGATCATGGCGCCATACCATTATGGGAACGTCCAAAAGGACGCCCACGCATGCGCATCATGACTAACGTAAAACTCTCCCTGCTGACGGCTGAATATTGACCCCCCCCCCCCCCCAGGTTACTAAAGAGCATTAATGGCAAGGCATTTGTTTTTTTGTTTTTAAATAATTTTCAATACAAACTTACAAGAGAAACTTGAATATGAAAGTAATATTGTATAACACAATCAAATGTAAAAAAAAAAGGAAAATAAGTATATAGGAAAACTGTTATAACATTACATTTTAAAAGGAATTAGAAGGGGAGGAATAGAAGAAGAGCTCTTTTCGGAGATTACAAAGAACCTTAAAAAAGGAAAAGAAATACGGGAAAGCTTGTTAATCAGAGTATCACACCAAACAGGAGGTGGAACATCCATTAGCAGTATTTATGAAGGAGTAACAGCAATCAGCAAATTAGAAGATTTCTTGCCATCAATAAAACTCTTCAATTGTTTAGGGTCAAAAAAGACATAATTATTACCTTCAAATTTAATACAACATTTAGAAGGAAATATGCTAACCAGTGGCATAGTTACGGGGGGCCACGGGGGCCTGGCCCCCTCCCCCCCCCCCCCCCCCCACACACACACACAGATTGGCTTTGGGGCCTCCAGTTTGGCTGGCAGAGGTCCCCAACCCCCACCAGCTGAAGTATTTGTCCCGCACTGTTCTCACCGCATTGCCTACCCTGTTCTTCTCAGTCGTGCCGTGCATGCTCATTTTAGTGAAACTGAGGAGCATTTGGGCAGGGTACTGGGTCACTGGGGAAGACTCCTGAGGCAGTCATGCATTTGCCGAAACATAGTACCATGTCGAGTCATCTTCAAATAAGAGTTTTAACTGCATATTGAGAGTCCTTGGTCTGTTTTGACGAAGCCTAATCCAGTTAAAACTTGATGTGGCACCTTTTAGAGAAAGGAGAGTAAGCCCATAGAAGGCATGGAATTCTCTTACTAATGGTCTGGGGCTCCAGGGATTATTTCTGTCTTTAAGCGGTTGGAGAAGGATAATTGGGGGCCCAGCAGTTACCACTTTTAGGGAGAGTGACTAGGACTAGAAGCCATTTCCTTTCTTTGGTGGGGAGATGTGAAGTTGCCCTCACTAACTGGATTTTTGTTTACTAAGCTAGTCAATGCAGCAGCGTTATCATAGCCATGCTGTATTTAATGCATCTGTTTTCTGCACATCCTTAGTATCGTAAACCCTACATTAAAGAGAGATCACATGTCTGCATTAAAGTTAGGGTTATTACATAGACCCCTAATTGTCAGTGTTCATGGTGGTTTGGTATCACCAAGATAAAATTCATAATTAATGACACTATGAATTTCAACTTGTTCATGTTAATATGAGCGATAGTGGATGGAAATAGATCACCTACAATAATGAAAATCTGAAAATTTGCAGAAAATAAGGGAATTTACTTCTGCTGAATGCCTTGAATGAAATAACTGACAGAGACAAGCCAAAGGCTTTCAGATCCATCAGTCAGGGCATCAAGCAATATAAAGCATTGCTTGGCTTGGGATACACCCAGCCAGTTGCAGTTTCAGAAACCCCACAATGAATATGCATGAGATAGATTTGCATACAAGGGCAGCAGTGCATGCAGCTCTATCTTATGCATATTCATTATGGATATCCTGAAAACCTGACTGGCTAGGTGTGTCCCAAGGACCGGTTTGAGAACCTCTGCTTTAGAGCTTTCACTGAGGAAAGTGAAATGACTGTTTCCATTTTGTCAGTAAATATTGGATAGATTAAAAAACAATAAATAATCCTCTGTTGCCTAATTTTATTACTGGTGAGTATAGTTATTTCTGTGTGATAATAATAATGCAAAATGAAACTGATTTACGGCTGCTAAGCTCATCAAAATTGAATTTCCTGTCTTATTATACTGCATTTATCCTTGACAAGTAGCATAGCTCTTATGCAGTTTTATTAATAAAGATATCTATATATATAAAACTCACCCTCAACGTTCTATTGTCTGCTGACGTCACTGAAGCCAAGGTTCGTATGTTCGAAGCTCTGAAGCCACGAAAATCACAGTCTCTGGGCCCCGCCCTCGCGTCAAACATTATGAGGTTGAGGGCGGAGCAGATTCTCACCTCCAACGATCTACTCAGGCCACAAACTCCAGATTTCCACACTGTAGCTCTGCTCCGCCCTCGTGTCAAAACGCGAAGACGTCGAGGGCGGGGCACGAAAACCGCCACCCACACAGAGCTACAACGGAAACAGCACCGGTGCACGCCACGAACCAGGTAAAACCGCGATGAGCCATGCAGCCATGAAACCCTTGCTAGCGCCCGTTTCATTGTGCTCAGAAACGGGCCTTTGTTTACTAGTATTCAATAATTATTTCCTATTCTGGACATACCTTAAGATCTGAAACTCTGCTTCGGAGCCTATAATAGAAAGAGTTCCACGTTAGTTTCACATGGCAAGGTTAGCTACAGTTTTTTTTAGTATAATCAAAACTAGCAGAAAGTCTGACATGTAAACTTTGGTTTTGTAATTCTAAACATCTCTTGAGGCAAATATTATACCCTGACCACCCCGTAGCAAGCTCAACAGCAGATCAAGGTTGCTTTCTACTTTTGTGGCAGATGTTGAAACTACTTTTAGAATATATATACACACAAACTGTTGTCATATTATAAATAATCATGAACTCAGTTTCAGGCTAGACCACCCTTAACTTATGCCTCTAGATGGGTTATGAGATTTCCTTGCAGTGACCAATTTTTAAAAGAATATGGTCAAACATAGCCCTAGATTATATTGTCTATATTTAAGAATTAAACATGTGGAATTCATTAATTCTGCTCTGGAAAGTACAAAACATTGATAAGTTGTGTATGGTGTTAAATCGCATTTAGAATAAAAACTAGCTTGGGAATAAAGGTTTCATTTGTAGTTAAAAGTGATATGAATAGGTTATCTGGATAACTTTACCTGGATATTCAGGGAACATATCCAATTAAATCAATTTGCCAAAGTTAACCACAAAAACATTTCCAGTTACTTTCAGGACAGCTATTTATATCATGGTATGACTTGGGGGTAATTTTTAAGGATGTGCATTCACTTGAAATGAAAGAACATAACCCTTTCCCCCTCCCCGAAAATTTCAGTGTTTTCCCCAGTGTCATTAAATTGCATCCCCCCACCCATATTATTAACAGCTGCCAGGTATGAGCCAGTCTCAAACCAGTGACCTACATGATAGATCAAAAACAAAAACAAAACTCCTTCCTGCTCACCAAGTAGTCTAAAAGAACCACTGCATGCTGAGATTGTATATCCCAAGAGGTAAAGGTGGACTATGTCTCATTCCTTTACCTCCTTTCCTGAAGTTACTATAGAGGAAACTACACTTCTCCTTTCTTCCTCAAAATGTACCACCTGTTCCTCTGATCCCATTCCCACCCACCTTCTTAATGCCATCTCACCTGCTCTTATTCCTTTTATCTGTCACATTCTCAACCTCTCACTTTCCACTGCGACTGTCCCTATTGCCTTTAAACATGATGTGGTCACACCTCACCTTAAGAAGCCTTCACTCGACCCTACTTGTCCCTCTAATTACCGACCCATCTCCCTCCTCCCTTTTCTCTCTAAATTACTTGAGCGTGCTGTTCACCGCCGCTGCCTTGATTTTCTCTCCTCACATGCTATTCTTGACCCACTACAATCTGGTTTTCGCCCTCTCCACTCAACCGAAACTGCACTTACTAAAGTCTCCAATGACCTATTACTGGCTAAATCCAGAGGTCTCTATTCCATCCTCATTCTTCTTGATCTTTCTGCTGCTTTTGACACTGTCGATCATAGCATACTCCTCGATATCCTGTCCTCACTTGGATTTCAGGGCTCTGTCCTTTCCTGGTTCTCTTCCTACCTCTCCCTCCGCACCTTCAGTGTTCACTCTGGTGGATCCTCTTCTACTTCTATCCCTCTGCCTGTCAGCGTACCTCAGGGTTCTGTTCTTGATCCCCTCCTCTTTTCTATCTACACTTCTTCCCTTGGTTCATTAATCTCATCCCATGGCTTTTCCTACCATCTCTATGCTGATGACTCCCAAATCTACCTTTCTACCCCTGATATCTCACCTTGCATCCAAACCAAAGTTTCAGCGTGCTTGTCTGACATTGCTGTCTGGATGTCTCAACGCCACCTGAAATTAAACATGACCAAAACCGAACTTCTCATTTTCCCCCCCAAACCCACCTCCCCGCTCCCCCCGTTTTCTATTTCTGTTGATGGCTCTCTCATTCTCCCTGTCTCCTCAGCTCGAAACCTTGGGGTCATCTTTGACTCTTCTCTCTCCTTCTCTGCTCATATCCAGCAGATCGCCAAGACCTGTCGTTTCTTTCTTTACAACATCCGTAAAATCCGCCCCTTTCTTTCCGAGCACTCTACCCAAACCCTCATCCACACCCTTGTCACCTCTTGTTTAGACTACTGCAATCTGCTTCTTGCTGGCCTCCCACTTAGTCACCTCTCCCCTCTCCAATCGGTTCAAAACTCTGCTGCTCGTCTCGTCTTCCACCAGGGTTGCTTTACTCATACTACCCCTCTCCTCAAGTCGCTTCACTGGCTCCCTATCCGTTTTCGTATCCTGTTCAAACTTCTTCTACTAACCTATAAATGTACTCACACTGCTGCTCCCCAGTATCTCTCCACACTCATCCTTCCCTACACCCCTTCCCGTGCACTCCGCTCCATGGATAAATCCTTCTTATCTGTTCCCTTCTCCACTACTGCCAACTCCAGACTTCGCGCCTTCTGTCTCGCTGCACCCTAAGCCTGGAATAAACTTCCTGAGCCCCTACGTCTTGCCCCATCCTTGGCCACCTTTAAATCTAGACTGAAAGCCCACCTCTTTAACATTGCTTTTGACTCGTAACCACTTGTAACCTCCTCTCCTCCTTCCTGTACACATTAATTGATTTGATTTGCTTACTTTATTTTTTGTCTATTAGATTGTAAGCTCTTTGAGCAGGAACTGTCTTTCTTCTATGTTTGTGCAGCGCTGCGTACGCCTTGTAGCGCTATAGAAATGCTAAATAGTAGTAGTAGTAGTAATTACACATTGAAGAGTAATTTTATAATAAATTGCCTAGATTAAGAGGGCAAGAAGGTGCTGTTATAAGCCTATTTCATAAAAACACTTGAAAGGGCATTTTCAGTATGACGTCTAAATCCAACTTTGGTCGTTTTGCTAAAAATGTCCAAAATTCAAGGGGGAGTGTAGCCATTTTCAAAACAGAAAAACGTCTATCCCTTTTTTTTTTTAATGGGTATTTGCTGGATGTTTTGTGCTCTGTTCATTTATCTTTATGGTCCATTTTTGAAAGAGAGCATCCCATTGAAAAACGCACAAAATCAAGCCATTGGAATATAGGAGGAGCCAGCATTCTTAGTAGACTGGCCACACAGACATCCCAGGAGTGCAAAGGAGCACTCTAGGGGGCACTGCAGTAGACTCCAGGTACACACCTCACTGTTGCTCCCTTATCTTTTCTGCTGAGCCCTCCAAAACCTACTAGCCCCAACTATACACCACTACAATAGCCCTTATAGGTGAAGGGGGCAAGTATATGTGGGTACAGTGGGTTTCTGTTGAGTTTTGGAGGGTTCACAGTTTCCACCACAACTGTAACAGGTAGTGGGAGGTAGGGACCTGGGTTCACCTGTCTGCAGTGCACTGCACCCACCACTAGACTACTCCAGGGACCTGCATGCTGTTCTAATGGACCTGAGCATAACATCTGAGGCTGGCATAGAGGCTGGTAAGAATGTTTTTAATCATATTTAGGGGGCGTGGGAGGGGGTTTGTGAGCACTGGGTGATTCCCTCCAGTGGTCACCTGTTCATTTAGGGCATTTTTTGTGGCTTACTTGTTAATTAAACAGGTCTAGACCAAAATATCCAACATATAGACCTGGATGATTTTGTTTAGTTCCATTATGGCAGAAAAATGTCCAAGTGTTAGGAACACCCAGATCCAGCCCTTAACTCACCCCTGACACACCCCCTTGTGATTTGAATGCATATCAGAAGTATCATATCAGACTTCATAGAAAAACATCTAAAACTTGGTTTCGAAAATACCAATTTGGACTTTTTGCATGCTTTTCTCTTTTGAAAATGAGCCCCTAATAGGCACCTCCTTGTCTTAATAAAATTGCCCCATAAAAGCTGCAGAAATCACGGTTGCAATGAAGCTGCAGATATTTACATCCACACCTGCTCAGAGCGGATGTAAATATATATAATTTTTTTTTTTAAGTTATATTTTTTACCCCATGCTTTCCCACTCATGGCAGGCTCAATGCAGCAGGCAATAGAGGGTTAAGTGACTTGCCTAGAGTCACAAGGAGCTGCCTGTGCCAGGAATTGAACTCAGTTCCTCAGTTCCCCAAGACCAAAGTCCACCACCCTAACCACTAGGCCACTCCTCCACTCTAAATATTCACATTTAAGTACAAGCAAATGCAAGTACCTAATAAAGAGGTCTTTTTACTAAGCCACGTTAAAGAGTGGCCTGCGGTAATGTGGTCAAGTGTTTTTGCCACGTTCTGGGCCAACCATTTTTTGCCATGGCTGGAAGAAGGGCTCTTGTTAATGGGCTGGGAAATGGGTGTGCACTGAAATTAAAACCAGTGCTTGCCTATTTACGGCCTCGGCCTTTACCACCAACCATTGACCTAGCGGTAAGGGTTCATGCATTATCCACGTGGTAACCATGCATCATGCGCCAACTGCTGATTACCGCCAGAAACATCTCCCCCTGCAGTAGAAAATAGAAAAGTATTTTCTACCGTGGGAATTATCACACGCCAAACTCAGAAACTGCGGTAAAAAGAGGCATTAGCACATGCTCACTAGGGTCATTCCTGTCCACTAAGGTCATTTTTCTGCAAGGATAAATGGCCAAATTTCAGATTTTTTTTTCTAGTAATAGCCATGCACTAATTTTCCCATAAGCGTGTGAGTAAACAATGTGCTAAATGGTTACTGCATTACAATGTAGCTGTGCTAACCAATTACTACTACTACTAATCATTTCTATAGCACTACTAGATGTATATGTTATATTCATGTACTTTATCTGTCCCCAGAAAGCTCACAATCTAAGTTTTGGTACCTGGGGTGATTAAGGGTTAAGTGATTTGATGAAGGTCAGTAGGAGTTGCAGTGGGAATTGAACCCCATGTCACCACAATCAAAGCCCACTGTACTAACCATTAGGCTACTCCTCCTGCAGGACATGCCTATGCTCCGCCTCCAGACAGGCCCCCAGGGACATCCTATTGTAAGGCATTTTAAGCTGTGATAAGCTTACATTAGTGCTTACCACACTTAGTAAAAGGACCCCAAAATATGTGCATAAATTGTGACTCAGCACAAAACCCATCCCTTCCTGCAGAAACTATACTGGCTACCAGTATTTTTTACAGGGCTAAATTTAAAATTCTCTGATTTTCAAGGTCCTCAGACAAAATGGCCAGAGTATTTGAAGAATAAGTTAGCCCTCTACAGACCTTTCAGACCTCTAAGGTCCTCTCAAGGAACATCACTATCTGTACCCTCATCAAAAGAAGTTGCACAATGTGATACTCCCCAGCCAGCCTTCTCAGGAGTAGCCTCCACACTTTGATACTCACTCCCAGAGGGGCTATATCTAACGAGACTATCTCTACTTCAGAAAGTAAGTGAAAGCCTGGCTGTTCTCTGAAACCTTTACTACATGTGGTGTCTAACTATGCACTCATTCCTCACCTGGACTAGCTTACTGCACACCCTGTAACTTAGACCAGTTCCTCATATTTTGTCTTTAGTTTTGCAACCCATCTGTTTATCCCAATTGGCATTGTACTACCCATCCTACCCCCATCTATATATCTGCACTTGGCTACATAGAGAGATGTCTCATTGTATTGTAGCAACGGCATTAGCATCGAATCTATGCAATTCAAATGTTCTAATGCATGCTTATTAAGTATTTCATTGCTGATATGTTGATATCATATTATATCTCTGTTTTCCATGCTATCTACTATGTATTGTTTATATTGTACTAACATTTATCATATTTCTGTTATATGATTGTTCTACAGTTCTGTTGCATGTGTGTATTTCTGAAACTGTTTTTGTTTATCCAGTTACTAGGTTTCAATTTGCCGTTTCAACGTTGACATCATTGATTATATTTATGCTTCTGTTTAGTCAATGTATTATTGTTTTGCTCTTATCAAAACTGGTAAGTTTTATATTAAACTGTACCTGCTGTACATCACTTTGGGCGAATGTATTGATAAAGGTGGCTAATAGCGTTGAGCATTCGGGAGTAGTTCAGATGCGCTGATTCGGTGGCATTTTTCCAGCACCTTTCAGATCAGGGCCAAAGTTTTGAGCATCTGGGCCTCAGGTTTACCGCTAATGCTCTTCTCAACACTTGAATTGTGCCAAACGGAGTTTACTTATGGATTTCAAAAGATGTAATATAATGTACTTGCAAATTCTTTTTACTCAGTCTGGTATGAAATTGCTGAATTAGAATTAATCAAGTTGCTGGTATTATCAAACTGGGCCTGAATAAGGACAATGTTTTTCTGGCCCAGTATCAAAGTTAATTAACTTAACAATGCTAATATAATTATGTTAGTAGTTTACTGATCCACTAGAGGTGTTAATTAACTTAATTCTGTTAAAAGAATTATGTCTTTTCCATACTCAGTTCTGTATATGTACCTTCAATTAACTTAACTGTGTTAGTGATGCTGTCTTTCACTATTGCTGTGCACATTGTACCCTTCCCTCAGATTGTTCAGGGTGGATTAAGTTAGATTTTTTTGTGTTGCAGAGTGGAAGAGTAGCCTAATGGTTAGTGCAGCAGACTTTGATCCCAGCATGCTGGATTCAATTCCCACTGAAGCTCCTTTTGCCTCAGGTACAAAACCAACTTTGTGAGCCCTCTAGGAACAGAGATAGCACCTGCTTATAATTGTATTGTAAATCACATTGTAATACAAATTTCATTATAAAAAATTGTTATTAGGGTGGCCAGTTTGACATATGTTGGTGAGTATGCTACTGAACCAATGCCCCAATGTCAATTTATATGATTATATGTTCAACATACAACAACAACAACAACCATTTCTAAAGTGCTACTAGGGTTACGCAGCGCTGTACAATTCAAACATAGAAGGACAGTCCCTGCTCAAAGAGCTTACAATCTAAAAGACAAGAGAACAAACTAAAGACAAGTGAACAATCTAGAGGACGAGTGAACAGTTAATCTGATAGGGTGGATAGATTGGGGTATTTTATATTTCTCGAGTGGTTAGGCGCCGAAGGCAGCATTGAAGAGGTGAGTTTTAAGCAGAGATTTGAAGATGGGTAGGGAGGGGGCATGGCGTATGGGTAAAGGAAGATTATTCCAGGCATAGGGTGAGGCAAGGCAGAATGAGCGGAGCCTGGAGTTGGCAGTAGTGGAGAAGGGTACTGAGAGAAGGGCTTTGTCCTGTGAGCGGAGGTTGCGGGCGGGAACATAGGGGGAGATGAGGGTGGAGAGGTAGTGAGGAGCCGCAGACTGAGTGCATTTGTAGGTAAGGAGGAGGAGCTTGAATTGTATGCGATATCTGATCGGAAGCCAATGAAGTGATTTAAGGAGAGGGGTGATATGAGTATATAGTTTTGGCGGAATATAAGACGTGCAGCAGCGTTCTGAACGGATTGAAGGGGGGATAGATCATCAACCATGATTATCAACCTACTAGGTTCTTAAACTGTTCAGACTATATGCAACATAATATTACACCACTGATGAGAAATAGAAGGCACATTTTCAGAAACAATCAGTCCAATCATGTTTCTAAAGCCTGCAAAAGAAATGTTAGGCAGCTAAATTTATCTGCTAAAAACATATTTTTCAACTATACAAGTTCCTGTGTTTTATTTAAATGCGAGGTCTTTTGGTAAAACCTGGGCTGGTATTTATTACAGAGACATGGTTGCACTCAAACAATGATCCTCTTTGGAATGAGATGTGTCCATTAGGTTATACATTTTTCTGTGCCCACAAAAATAAGAAAAGGGGGTGGTTTGGGGTTGATGTATAATGAGATGTTTAAAGTTATATTGAATATTTTAGTTCCTCAGCCTTGGAAATAATGTCATGTAAAACTGAAGATACTACATTAGTAAGCCCCCTAATAAGTATACTGTTTTATTGCCCAATGGGGAAATGAGCCCAGGCAAGTGAGGATTTTTAAATATATATTTTTTAACTAGGAATATGGATATTAGAACTTGCACTCTGCTGCTGGGTGATATAAACTTACATCTAAATTTGATCATTGACCCCGTGGTTAAGGATTTAATTGGATATATGGAATGTTTGAATTTATTCTACCTACCAGGTCAGGCAACTCATGAAAAGGGTAATCAATTAGATTTAATCACATGCAAGAAATATTCTGTATCTAGTCTGAATACTGAGATAGTTCAATGGTCCCCTTCGATATAGTCCGACCATTGTTTTGTTAGATTTTAATGTTATATGAACACAGTGTAACATCGGTAGTAGACAATTTAAAGAAAACACCTCTGATAATTCTAAAATATGGTATACCACCAGAGGGAAAATTAATGGTGGAAACATTATTCAACAGCTTTGATGACATAGTAAATTTAGAAGATTGGAATAAGGTTTGTGAGACCATCTTGGATGTTATTGCCCCTAGGGAAGGAAAATTAAAACCAAAGAATAGGAAGAACAGATGGTTTAATCCGGACCGATTGCTGTTAAAGAGATCCTGTAGGCGACTAAAGAGAATCTGGAAAAAGGATAGAACTGATATTAATAGATCTAATTGGAGACAAGCAATCAATTGATAGGCAATGATACTACTAATACCAAGTGCCTTTTCTCAATAATTAATAAGCTTAATGTAGATAAAATCGCCATCACCTCTTGTGATTCTATTCCAACCACAGAACAGCTAACTTTATATTTAAAGAAAAGATTGCTAAAATTAGAGCACAATTAGTGACAAAGTTAAGGAGGAATACCCAGTTTTTAGACATGATGTTAACGCAACCCTTTCTGATATGATACGGAATAGTTTTCACACCATTAAATGGTGTGACTTGGATCGGTTAATAAAGAAATTCTCTAAATCTCACTCTCAACTGGATATGTGTCCAACTACACTTATGAGGCGTGTTTCTCCCAAGTTCAAACATATGATTTATGACTGGCTAACTAACTTACTGTTGGATAGCCTTTTTCCATCTGCATGCGGGAAATTATTCTTACCTCTTTCCCAAAAAACAAACAGGAAACACGGGCTAATGCGAATATATTATTGACCTGTGGCCTCAGTACTATTTCTGACAAAATTAATGGAAGGTTTCGTCACCATATAGTTAGTTGAACACTTGGAGATGTTTGAGGTTGTACACCATTCCCAGTCTGGGTTTCGGGCTAATTTAGCACCAAACCCACATCTGTTATATGATAGAAATGTATTGTTACCTGATGGTAAAAAGGCACTCATTATGCAATTCGATCTCTCGAGCGCCTTTGATGTGGTAGACCATGAGGTATTATTAACAATTTTGAGTAACATTGGTCTAACAGGTCCTGTCTTGAACTAGTTTTGAGATTTTTTTACAAAAAGATCTTATTTGGTAAAAATGAATGGATTATATTCGGAGAGGTGGACTGCTTGATTGTGGGTTCCTTAAGGGTTCACAATTCTCTCCTGTCTTATTTAACGTGGTATTGGCCTCATTTGGATTTGTTTTGGAAACCATGGATTTTCATGTTTTTATATATGTGGATGATATCACAGTCCTAATTCCGACATGGGATAATATTCAAGTCATAAAACATCGTCTAGAGGGAGGCATTTCTCAAATCACCACCTGGATGGCTGATAATTGCCTGAAATAAAATTGTGGAAAGACTGAATTCCTTTTGGTTGGTCAAAAGGAAACTGTTGGCCAGGACTATTCCTTTATAGTAAATGGTCTATCATAAACTGGAATCTTCTCTGAAAATCTTAGGTATCACAATAGATCAAAATTTGACCTGGGAACCGCAGGTGAGTTGGATTGTAAAAAGATGTTGCTTTTTAATGCATGATCTCAGACGAGCCAGGAAGTATTTTACACAAGAACATTTTAGATTAATAGTTCAGGCATTGATCTTAACTAAACTGGACTATTGCAATATAATTTATTTGGGCTGCCCTAAAAACTTATTGCAGAGATTACAGATAATACAAAATATGGCCATAAGGCTTATCTGTGGTCTGGAAAAGTTTCATAGGGCTTCTTTATATGTCCAGTTTCATTGGTTACCCATAGAGGCACGAATCATTTTTAAGCTTTTCTGTTTTGTTTTTAAAATTATTTAGGGATTCGTCCCATTGTATATGTTTTCTTTAATCTCAGTTGTAGACTCAGGTCATAGCACAAGAAATTTCAACAAATTATCCTTTCCATTTTTTCCAGCTTATTCTCTTATCGAGCTGCCAAGATCTGAAATACACTGCCAATATCTGTGATTTGTATTACTTACTATATCCGGTTTTTACAAGGCTATAAAAACTATTTTAATCAAGAAGTATGTATTATCATGATAAGCTGTCATTTTTATCATGCTTTTTTATTAGGTAATTAGCTATGCTATATTATATCTGACTGCTGTGTTAAGCTAGGTAACTGATATATTCTCTCAGTAATAGAGTACAATATTAATTTTTGTTTTATTATGTGTCTTGTCCCAGTTGTTGTCACTGGCCTCTTGTACTGTAATCCGCTTCAAACCTTCTTAGGTATGAGCGGAATATAAATCCTAGCTGAAGTAAAGTAATGTGACTGTTCTAATGTGTATGTAGGTATGTGGGTACAGGGCACTGAATATCATCCAGAACCCATTTAACTTCTAGGTCAGTGGCAGATCCAGGGGCCCTTTTACTAAGCCATGTAGGCGTGTACACGCATAAATTTTGAACTACCACCTGGCTACTGCATGTCCCAGTGGTAATTTCATTTTTTATGCGTGCGAACTAAGCACGCCAGAAATTTTCCGGCACACAGTGCTAACCGGGCAGTAAGCAATGTAAGCGTGTAGACCATTACCGCCCGGTCTTTTCTAAAATCTGCCTCTAAATCAACTTTGCCCTCACTAAGGGGCTCTTTTATTACAATTTGCTAAAATCTGCAGTTACTGCAGCTTAATGTGGGATTATACCATGCCATAGCTGCAAATTTTATGCGGTACTTTCCACTATTTTTATTGCAAATTATAGGTTAATGTTCCCAATAGCATGTGGTATCTGCTGTGTGTTAACAGGACCACATACCACCTCCTATTTAACTTAAGTCGGTCACTGATTAGCTAATAATTGACCTCATTATATTATTTCTTGAAGCATAAGCTTAACACCCTTTAGTAAAAGGACCTCTACTAATAAACCAAATATGTACAAATGAATGCAAATCCCCACTGCACATAGATTATATATATATAAAGTATTTTGGTTTATTTTCATTGTACTTGGTATATGTATATATGTTCCTTTAATGATTTCAAGTTTTCTACAACTATATATGTGAAATGCATTTTATATGTATCAAAAAGGGTGTGTTGTTGGCAGAAGAATATTTTCTGATTTGATTTTTTTTAACGTGCTGTGCTCCCTCTTCCTGCTCCAGCCTTGAAGTGTTGTCTCCAGCTTGTCTGATTTCCGTTCGGAACCTCTCTGGTGTAAGATGGCTCACATCAAGCCTTTCTCACCAGATGCGAAAAACATATTGAAATGATGTTAGGATTCAGTCTTTTTCCTACAAAGCAGCTGGCACTTCCAGATGGGGAATTAAAATAAACTTTATTTCTTGCTCTCTTTATTTTTCCCCAACTGACACGAATGAGGATCTATTACACTATAGTATTGCCGTCATATTAAAAAGGTCTATTTTAACAAACGGAAGGATTAATAAATTGAATAACGTGAATTCATACTAAAAGCTAACGATCAATAAAAGTTACTGAATAAACAGCAGATTTGTACATAGGGGGAAATTCTATTAAGTGGTGCCTCCTTTTGGTAAACCTTATTCAGTGTGGGGCGTGCCCTGATTTTATTGGTATGCCCAAAATGTAGGCATGTCTCTCTACATGCCTACCTTAAAAAAAAACAATTTAAAGGTTGCATGGGTGTAGATATGTTGAGTGACGCTTAGATGGTGACTCAGGCTGTGATGAACTAGGGCTGGTGCCAGGCAGACTTAAACAGTATGTGTCCCACAAATGACACGACAGATATGCTGCAGTGGGCTTTGACAGCAACTCCAGTAGTTGGAATGTAAGGATAGAGCTGGGTGGATTTCCATGCTTTATGTCCCAGAAATGCCAAAGAAAGACCATAATCAAGTATTTTACATCACATTCATTGTTGATTTAATCATGAATTGATAATGAGTGTAACAGTTGGGCAGACTGGATGGACCATTCAGGTCTTTATCTGCCATCACTTACTATGTTAGTATCCTGCTTATTTTCGAAGGAGAAGGGCGGCCATCTTCCGACACAAATCGGGAGATGGCCGGCCTTCTACTAAAGCTGGCCAAATCGGTATAATCGAAAGCCGATTTTGGCCGGCTTCAACTGCTTTCCGTCACAGGGCCGGCCAAAGTTCAAGGGGGCGTGTTGGCAGTGTATTGAAGGCGGGATGGGGGCGTGGTTAAGAAATGGCCAGCCTCGGCCAATAATGGAAAAAAGAAAGCCGGCCCTGACGAGCATTTAGCTGACTTTAATTGGTCCCTTTTTGTTCACAACCAAGCCTTGAAAAGGTGCCCAAACTGACCAGATGACCAGCGGAGGGAATCAAGGATCACCTCCCCTTACTCCCCCAGTGGTCACCAACCCGCTCCCACCCCCCACCCCCCCAAAAAAAATAAAAAACATTTTTTTGCCAGCCTCTATGCCAGCCTCAAATGTCATATCCAACTCCATCACAGCACTATGCAGGTCCCTGGAGCAGTTTTTAGTGGGTACTGCACTGCACTTCAGGCAGGCGGACCCAGGCCCATCCCCCCCTACCTGTTACAATTGTGATGGTAAATGGGAGCCCTCCAAAACCCACCCGAAACCCACTGTACCCACATCTAGGTGCCCCCCTTCATCCCTTAGGGCTATGGTAGTGTTGTACAGTTGTGGGTAGTGGGTTTGCAGGGTTTTGTTTTGGGGGGGGGGGCTCAGCACCCAAGGTAAGGGAGCTATGCACCTGGGATCATTTTAAGTCCACTGCAGTGCCCCCTGGGGTGCCCGGTTGGTGTCCTGGAATGTGAGGGGGACCAGTGCACTACAAATTCTGGCTCCTCCCATGACCAAATGGCTTGGATTTGGCCGGGTTTGAGATGGCTGCCATTAGTTTCCATTATTGGCGAAAAACAATGGTGGCCGTCTCTAACACCGGCGATCTCTAACGGCGGCCCAAATGCTGAGATTTGGCTGGCCCTGACCGTATTATCAAAATGAAAGATGGCTGGCCATCTTGTTTTGATAATACAGTTGGGTACGCCGCTTAACGGGGCCGTCATTAGAGATGGCCACCCTTATAGATGGCCGGCCCCATTCGATTATGCCCCTCCATGTTACTATAATTGTCAGTGGCAGGCATAAGTGAGCACACTTAAATGTGCCACACAACCTAGCACTGTCCCCTCTAAGCTGAGCAGGAGTCCTCCACCTACAGTCCTACTACTACTACATCATTTCTATAGCGCTACAAGACGTAAGCAGCGCTGTACACTTGAACATGAAGAGACAGTCCCTGCTTGACAGAGCTTAAAATCTAATTAGGACAGACAAACAGGACAAATAAGAGATAAGGGAATAACAAGGTGGGAATGATAAAATACGGGTACTTAAACAAATGAGTATGGGTTAGGAGTTAAAAGCAGCATCAAAAAGGTGGGCTTTTTGCCTAGATTTGAAGACAGCAAAAGCTGGAGCTTGACATACTGGCTCAGGGAGTCTATTCCTAGTCTAGTCAATGCTCTTCATGACGAAGCCTGTGGGGACAGACTTAAGATCTCAATATGTATACTTTGAAAGAAAGGCGGGAGAGGGGAAACATTATAGAGGTGTTCATAAATGGACAGGAGTCAAGTCTGGAATGAAGGGGCATAGGATGAAGGTAAAAGGGGATAGACTCAGGAGTAGCTTGATGAATACTTAACAAAAAGGGTGGTGAATTTGTGGAAAGGCCTCCTGGTGGAAATGGTTGATACTGTATTTGAGTTCAAGAAAGCTTGGGAAAAGAACATAGGATCTCTAAGGGAGAGTAAGGAATAGTATATTGCATGGATGGGCAGACTGGAAAGGCCATATGGTCTTTATCAGTGTTCATTTTTCCATGTTTCCATTCTCTAAGTTAGGCGCCATGCTTGCATACATGTGTCTAATTGTACATCTACATGCTTATATGCTAATATTCTAAATATTTACGTGTGCAACAGGTGCATAAATGTTCACACCCAAGGGTGCTGTTTCACTAACACATTTTCAATAGTGAGGGACAGGCAAGCTCTATAGGACTCCAGATAACCTGCCTATTCCACTTAATTGAAAACACATGAGTGAAGCACCCCCCCCCCCCCCCCCCCACTGGCAGCAATTCAGTTTGATGACTCCCACTCAGTTTAGAGGGAACAGTGCAACACATGCATCTGATAGTATTCTATAAGACGTACAGATTGATGATGGACATTCCCATGGCCTGTTTATACACTCTTTGTAGGTGTACACTTAGGGGCCCTTTTACTAAGCCGCGTAAGCTTCTACGCACACCCAACGTGCACCAAAATGGAGTTACCGCACGGCTACTGCGTGGCTCTTGCAGTAATTTCATCTTTGGCGCGCGGCTGATATGCACAGCTGAAAAATCATTTTTATTTTCTGCCGCATGTATCAGACACGCGCCAAGTGGAATTTGGCGTGTGTAGGTCATTACCGCCCGGTTACTGCGTGAGACTTTACCTCTAGATCAATGGCTGGTGGTAAGGTCTCAGACCCAAAATGGATGCACGGCAATTTTCATTTTGCCGCACATCCATTTTTTGGCAAAAATTTAAAAAAGGCCTTTTTTTACAGATGCGCTGAAAAATGATTCTGCGTGCGCCCAAAACCCGTGCCTACACTATCGCAGGCCATTTTTCAGTGCACCTTAGTAAAAGGACCCCTTAGGTATTTATGTGCTGCATTACAGAATACTATGTAGTGCATTAGCGGGCATAATTGCCAGAATAGGTACCCTCTTAAGTGTGCTAAGGATACGTAATTGCCGTATGCCATTTCTAGAACTGCCTTTAAGGAGCCTATAGAGTTGATATTCAAAAACTTTACCCAACTAACTTGGGGGTCTTTTTACTAAGCTGTGGGAAAAAGGGACCTGCAGTAGCAGCAGAGGCCATTTTTCCCATGCGCCAGAGTCCTTTATACCACAGCAGGTAAAAAGCCCTCCCACCCCCCCACCCCCCCAAAAAATGGCCATGCAGTAAAATAATTCTTACCATGTGCCTATGCAGGAAGGAGCACTTACCACCACCCAATGAGGTGGAAGTAAAGGCTTCCGCAGCAAACCTGGCAGTAACCGTTCAGTGTGCGGCGAAGCCCAATTACCGCTAGGTTAGCACCACATTTGAAAACAAATTCTGGCGCACCAGAAATGGCACGCGCTTGAGCCAGATCTACTGCCGGAGGCCGCATTGTGCCGGCGGAGTTCCGATTTAGTGTGTGGTAAGCCCATTTTGGGCTTACCCTCGCTTTGTAAAAGAGCCCCTCCGGGAGTTAGCTGGGCAAACCTTTGGGATTGACATTTTCCATCTGCCGATCAGTTAAATGCCATCAAACTGTAGTGTACATAAAATTTCTACAGACAAAATGAGGTGGAGCAGGAGATGTCCCCAGATGTGGTTTCACTTAGGTGGACAGCACTGATATTTGGAACTCTCCAACTAAAGATAGCCAAGTAAGAGGTCTAGTTATTAACATGTATTAAGGGAACGACATATGTTTTGGACAAGAAAAAAGTAATAATACACATTCAATTTCAAAAAAGTGTGTTACTGCCATTAATGCATGTTTTGGCAGCACAATGCAAGCAAAATATTAATGAGATGGAGAGTATGGAAATGCATGCAACATATTTCATTATTGTGTAAACTGAATAATGCTACTTGTGTTTGACCTCATAAGCTGCATTATTCATGAAGAAATAACAGCAGCAGTACTTCCCGCCCCTAGTGCGCCGTCATATCCAGCGTTACAAAAATATATTCATTTTTGTAGTGCTGGAGTGTACCCGGAGGTAACTGGGCAGTGCCGCGTGCTGCCCGGTTACCACCGGGTTAGCACGGGAGCCCTTAATGGGTGGCGTTAAGGGCTTCAAAAAATATAGAAAAGTAGAGCAATGAAACTTCTCACAGCTGATGTTCAAACCAAAATTTATTCAGAATTCTTCTAAAAACATGGAACACGACACGACCCGACATGACCCAATCGGCCTGCATCAGGGTTCTAGGAAATAATAAACCAATAGGTATTTCCAAGACTAGTCATCAAATGGTTAAAAAACCTACAAAAGAACAGAGAAACACCGCGAAATCCCTTCTCACCAGTCTGCTACAACTGCAATTCTCGTGGGCTTCCCCTCCTCCCCCCCGAAATGGCCGTGCAGCAAGAGCTACGTGCCGCATGACCATTTCCTGCAGGAAGGAGACTTCCCTTTTACCCGCTGTGGTAAAAGAGGGCCTCGGCGTGCGTGAAAAACATGCATTGACACCAGTGCAGGCCCCCTTTTGCCACAGCTTGATAAAAGAGGCCCTTAGGTGGAAAAGTTCCACCTGCCTAGGAACAGACGTAACTTTGTGTAGGAGTTTTCAGGGAGTTTATTTTATAAAGGCATATGAGATCATATGTTGACTTTATAAATAAAATAGATAAGCCTTTTCGCCTTTACAGTCTAGGCACCCTGTTATAAAATTACCCTCCTTATGTTTTTATGTTCAAGTAATGACAAAAGGATATGATAGATTTCCTAGATTACTTCAAATAGCTCAGCCTGTTGCTAGCATTGCTGAAAGATGACTGTTACCAGACCTAAACTCTGCATGCCTTATAATGCCGTCCAATTTTCACATTTGGAATCTTTTTAATGGTGCTTGGGTTCTGCTCACACTGCTAATTTTGACATAAAACAATCCATTGCATTTTTTCAAATTATGATCCTCAGACTGTGCCTTTGTTTTGAAAGCTTTTTAAAACTGCTCCAAAACAAAACCTTTCCAGGTATTCTTGGCAAGCATCACTTCATTTTCTCCACTGGTGACTCATTTTAAACAAAATTATGGTTAAAGCGAGGGCAGTTTATTCCTTCAGTGGAGTTCGTAAACACAGCTGATGCCAGCCCACACAAATATCTTTAATCCTGTACCTGAGTGCTATGCTATTAATACCCCTGACCCTTTTGACAAAAAGAATTCCTTCTACTTTCTTATGAAAAGTATATTTCCACTGTGTCTGCCCCAGCTGAGATATTTTCTATGGTTGGGGCACAATGCCTATCAAAAAGTAAAGCTTTCATTTTTACATAGACCAGATTCTTGTGGTTTAGGAAAAATGTTTTCTTGTTCGTTTTGCTTTTCTAAAATTGGTTTACAGGGATCAGGTAGCAGATGATTATATCCAGAAAAAACCCAGCTATTCTCTATATAGGATTGGGAAGTGGTAGGTGAAAACAGATTTAGGGACATGCTGGCGGTTCCCATTCAGCAATGCAGACGAAGCCCTATTCAAAGTGAATGGGCTTGTCGGCATTACCGCACCGGGAACCAATAGTGTGGTTTGATAAAAGA
The DNA here is from genome assembly GCF_901765095.1 of Microcaecilia unicolor. Classification (NCBI taxonomy): domain Eukaryota; kingdom Metazoa; phylum Chordata; class Amphibia; order Gymnophiona; family Siphonopidae; genus Microcaecilia; species Microcaecilia unicolor. The sequence continues at coordinate 46,472,848 of NC_044040.1, read as the reverse complement.
GGCCCTTAGAGTGCACAAATCCATGACCATGATTTAATTTTTTTTTTAATTATAGCATATGTGAAATAAAGGCCTGTAGAGCAATTAATTAACATGGCATCGGAATGATTGATTGATTTTAAAAATGTGTAGATCGCAGTAACTCACAATTCTAGGTGGTTAACATAAGAGCATATATGAGGGGAAATATTTAAAAATAAATATCTAAAATATTAAAAGACAATACAATTGCAGCAGGCAAAACAAATACAATAACTACAGCCATCAAGCAAAGAATGAAATTGAATGTATCTCTAGATAGATAGATAGATAGATAGATAGATAGATAGATAGATAGAAGCATGTAAATATAGCAATAAGGCCACTTGCAAATAAATAAATAGAGACTAAGAACAACAGGAGCCTATTCTATAAAGAAATGTAGGCACCTACTTTTCATTATAGAATATTAGCCTAACTGATATAGGTGCCTAAAATTTAAGCATCTGCACTTATACCAGTCTATGGCTGATGTAGTGCTTGTCCCTAAATGCCGGAGATATGCATGTACTACTACTACTACTATTTAGCATTTTTATAGTGCTACAAAGTGTACGCAGAGCTGCACAAACATAGAAGAAGAAAGACAGTCCCTGCTCAAAGAGCTTACAATCTAATGGACAAAAAATAAAGCAAGCAAATCAATTAATGTGTAGAGGAAAGAGGAGAGGAGGGTTGGTGGAGGCGAGTGGTTACAAGTGGTTACAAGTCAAAAGCAATGTTAAAGAGGTGGGCTTTCAATCTATATTTAAAGATGGTCAAGGATGGGGCAAGACGTAGGGGCTCAGGAAGTCTATTCCAGGCGTAGGGTGCAGCGAGACAGAAGGAGCGAAGTCTGGAGTTGGCAGTAGTGGAGAAGGGATGTAAAAAGAATTGAAGCGGTGCAAAAAAAAGCTACGAGAATAGTATGGGATTTGCGTTACAAGACGTAAGAGGAGAGACTTGCGGACCTGAACATGTATACCCTGGAGGAAAGGAGAAACAGGGGTGATATGATACAGACGTTCAAATATCTGAAAGGTATTAATCTGCAAACGAACCTTTTCCGGAGATGGTACAGTGGTAGAACTAGAGGGCATGATATGAGATTGAAGGGGGGCAGACTCAAGAAAAATGTCAGGAAGTATTTTTTCACGGAGAGAGTGGTGGATGCTTGGAATGCTCTCCCGCGGGAAGTGGTGGAGAGGAAAATGGTAACGGAATTCAAACATGCATGGGATAAACATAAAGGAATCCTGTTCCGAGGGAATGGATCCTCAGAAGCTTAGCCGAGAATGGGTGGTGGGAGGCGGGGATAGTGCTGGGCAGACTTTTACGGTCTGTGCCAGAGCCGGTGATTGGGAGGCAGGGATAGTGCTGGGCAGACTTATACGGTCTGTGCCCTGAAAATGACAGATACAAATCAAGGTAAGGTATACACAAAAAGTAGCACATATGAATTTATCTTGTTGGGCAGACTAGATGGACCGTGCAGGTCTTTCTCTGCCGTCATCTACTATGTTACTATGATTTATCCAAGGAACGGAGTGCACGGGAAGGGGTGTAGGGAAGGACGAGTGTGGAGAGATATTGGGGAGCAGCAGAGTGAGTACATTTATAGGTTAGTAGAAGAAGTTTGAACAGGATGCGAAAACCTTTGTATGTAAATGTGTAGCCCTGCCTAGGTTCCACCCATATGTATACCCATCTTGGAAATAGGCACTATGTTTATTTATTTATTTATTTGTTGCATTTGTGCCCCACATTTTCCCACCCCTTTGCAGGCTCAATATGGCTTACATAGTACTGTGAGGTGTTGGCCACCTCCGGTGATGAAACAAATACAGAGTGATGTTGTTACAGAACATTAGAAAATTGAGAAGAAGAAGAGTGATATATTGTTCATTGCAGGTTATGGCTTCGTTGTGTTGCTGAGTTCAGTTACTTAAGTTGGATCAGTAGTGTATGCCTTTTTGAACAGATCGGTCTTTCGTGATTTCTGGAAATTGAGGTGATCCTGCGTTGTCTTTATGGCTTTCGGTAATGCGTTCCATAGTTGCGTGCTTATATAGGAGAAGCTGGATCCGTAAATTGATTTGTACTTGAGTCCCTTGCAGGTAGGGTAGTGAAGATTTAGGTTTGTTCGTGTTCTAATTGTGTTTCTGGTTGGTAGATCTATGAGATCAGCCATATAACTTGGGGCATCTTGTGGACCAGGGTGCAGATTTTGAAAGTAATACGTTCTTTGATTGGGAGCCAATGCAGTTTTTCTCTTAGGGGTTTGGCGCTGTCGAATCGGGATTTGCCAAATATAAGCCTGGCTGCTGTGTTTTGAGCAGTCTGTAGTTTCTTTATGAGTAGTTCTTTACATCCTGCATACAGTCCATTGCAATAGTCAGCATGGCTTAATACCATTGATTGTATCAGGTTGCGGAAAGTTACCCTCAGGAAGAATGGTTTCACGCGTTTAAGTTTCCACATTGAGTAGAACATTTTCTTGATTGTAGAGTTAACTTGGGTCTCCAGTGTGAGGTTACGGTCAATTGTAACACCAAGGATTTTCAGGCTATCTGAGACGGGAAGGGCGTAGTCTGGGGTGACTAAGTTTGTGGGTATATTCGTGTTGTGTTGGGATGAGAGGATGAGGCAGTGTGTTTTTTCTGTATTGAGTTTTAGTTGGAATGTTAGATTTGTGCGTATTTAATATTGGCATATATGTGCATATGTGCACACATACATACATACATTATATGTGAATATTCTAAACATGTATTCACATGATGCATGCTTAAATGTTAGCTCTTATTATATAGAATTGCCCCTATACTTACTGCTTCTGAATCAGAGGATTTATTCATGATTACACTTGTACAATTATTATCTTAGCCTATTTTCAAATTACTTTCACAGATGGAAGAAATCATGAAAACAGTTCCTCACTCAATGTCTATTATTCGACTATTGCAACAGCTCAAAATACTGCTTCTCATCTTATATGTAGATCTCCTCGTTTCTCCAAAACCACTCCTCTTTTATATGAGCTACATTGGTTACTAATAAGCGATAGAATATCTTTCAAATTATGTGTTTTCATTCACCAAATCCTGTTTGGTCAAGCTCCATGATATGTAAATAATCTTATTGAATTACCCCCTTGTAATTCTGTTTCATCATCTGGAGAATATCTTGTGTTACATTTCCCTATCTGTAAGAATGTGATACATAAAACAATTCACTCTGCTAATTTCTCTTATCCAGACACCAAAATTTGTTATTCTCTTCCTAAATCAATTAAGTTTACAGATGATTACCTAACTTTTAGAAGCCTTCTAAAAACACATTTCTTCAATCTGGCCTTTCTGAATACAAAGAAATCTATTTGAATTTTACCCACACCCTTCTCTTAATCTCGTTTCCTATCTAGTTCTGCCTAATTATGCTTTCACCTATCCAATCTTAATTATTTGTTTCTCCTTGAGATAATCTAAATCCCTGGTTACTTACTGCACATGTAATAATTTGCTTCTTGAACTTACTGTAATTTGTGTTATATTCTGTACATTATTATGTTTTATTCACTTTATTGTTTGTTTGTAAGCCACATTGAACTTGAGTCTATTTTGGACTACTGTGGGGTATAAATGTCATGAATAAATAAATAATTGGCAAATTATAAACAAAACAAAAGGAAACCTCCTTCTATTTTTACACAAATAATTTATCAAAGGGAGGAGATATATAAACAATGTATCATCAGCTCAGAAAATACCCTTAAGAACTTCAGGAAAACGTTGCCTCAAGAAGCCCCTGGCTCTAATATAAATCTCTACAGAGCTCATCGGGGCCGAAATTGCTTCATCATCGGCAACGCTAACCTATATCTATATATACAGCAGTCTGTGCCCTACATAGGTCAAATACTTTTTTTATCTTTTAGTTTCTATTTTTCAATTTAAACTTATGAAGGGCATTAGTAAAGTCAGTGTATAACGGCTACTTAACTTAATACGGTCCGATCCTTCTTAAAGTAAGTCTATAATCGTGGCGCGACCAGGACCAACATTGGCCAGCGTTTCGTTGCCTGCGTCAGGGTCACAAGGTCTGCATTCCACTAAAGAGGAAAGAATACAGATATTAAAACTTACGGACCGCCATGAAACACTGTTAGACTGAACTTCTTCATTGTATATTTCCTTCACTACCTTCATAGAAGGATCTGCTGTCTAATGTGGACCGGCATCTACTCGAAAGGCTCCACTTATTTAAAGATTTTATTACGTCAGACGCCAATGATCACATAGACCAATCAGCTAGTGTTTTCATCTCTACCTGCTAATAACACGGGACACAGTTTGATAGATGGCTATTAGCTCGCTAATCTGGGCATATTGTCCAAAAGACTTAGATGGGATAAGCAAAAAATAGTTGTTCATATACAAAAGAAGGTTATTCTCTTTCAAACGGGTGTTCATATTAAAAAACTTGTTCACATTCGAAAATTGTTCACATTAGAAAAAGTGTCCCCATTCAATCCTTGCATTTAAACCCCTAGGGGTTATAGAGTTTAGACGGTGTATCCACCTTTGTTCACATTGAAACAAAATTCTTTTCCTATCAACTCTCATGCGAACACGAGATGCCTCTATCTGTTGTAAAACGAAGCATCTCAGTTCAGCAAAAGAGTGCCCTGCTGTATTACAATGAAGCACAAGAGGAGTAAGCATTCTTTGTGTATTCAATACACTACGGTGCTCAATTAGTCTCACATACAGAGACCTAGAGGTCTGGCCCACATATAATAACCCACATGGGCATACTAGACAATACACAACATATTCAGATTTACAGTTAGTATTCACTCTCAGCGCAAATCTTTGAAGAGACTTAGGATGAATAAAGCTCTCCTGTTCTAGCATTAACACACACATGCAACATGAACCACATTTTTTATGCCCCATATAAATAGGGACCATGTCCCCATTAAATGGTAATACCGACGGGCATTATGTCATTCTTTGAGGAAAAGTTTATATACACGTCTACCTTCTGGCCTAATATCAGGATGTGGTGCAGATTCATTGATGATGTATTTTTCATATGGGATGCTGATCTACAAACCTTGGAATTGTTTATTGAATATTTAAATCAATGTCATCCTAAGATTAAATTTACAGGACATCATGAACTGCACACCATTAGTTATCTGGATATGCAGATCAGTAAAGCGGAAATGTCTTTTGTCACCACTCTCTATCGGAAGGAGACTGATGTTAATAGCTTGCTACAATACACTAGCTGTCATCCTAGGTGTCTCAAAGACAGTCTCCCCTTCTCTCAGATGCTAAGATATCGTCGCCTGTGCTCAGATACTGTGGATTTTCAAGCACAAGCAAGAATATTGAGTAAGCGCCTGCATTGCAGGGGCTATCCGAAGAACATCGTGAAGCAAGCATACCGCAGAGCAAAATTCAACCATCGGGATACATTATTGTGTCCGACCGATAAGACTGCTATATCGAGTGATGAAACAGATTATATTACATGCGTTTTACGCTTTGATAAAGATGTGTACAAAGTTAGAAGAATCCTCAATAATCATTGGGGGATTTTGCAGACCCTTCCAGCTTTTGCTAATAAAAGGATCCGTTTTGCCTACAGCAGATCAAGAAATTTGAAGGAACTATTATGCCCGTCGGTATTACCATTTAATGGGGACATGGTCCCTATTTATATGGGGCATAAAAAATGTGGTTCATGTTGCATGTGTGTGTTAATGCTAGAACAGGAGAGCTTTATTCATCCTAAGTCTCTTCAAAGATTTGCGCTGAGAGTGAATACTAACTGTAAATCTGAATATGTTGTGTATTGTCTAGTATGCCCATGTGGGTTATTATATGTGGGCCAGACCTCTAGGTCTCTGTATGTGAGACTAATTGAGCACCGTAGTGTATTGAATACACAAAGAATGCTTACTCCTCTTGTGCTTCATTGTAATACAGCAGGACACTCTTTTGCTGAACTGAGATGCTTCGTTTTACAACAGATAGAGGCATCTCGTGTTCGCATGAGAGTTGATAGGAAAAGAATTTTGTTTCAATGTGAACAAAGGTGGATACACCGTCTAAACTCTATAACCCCTAGGGGTTTAAATGCAAGGATTGAATGGGGACACTTTTTCTAATGTGAACAATTTTCGAATGTGAACAAGTTTTTTAATATGAACACCCGTTTGAAAGAGAATAACCTTCTTTTGTATATGAACAACTATTTTTTGCTTATCCCATCTAAGTCTTTTGGACAATATGCCCAGATTAGCGAGCTAATAGCCATCTATCAAACTGTGTCCCGTGTTATTAGCAGGTAGAGATGAAAACACTAGCTGATTGGTCTATGTGATCATTGGCGTCTGACGTAATAAAATCTTTAAATAAGTGGAGCCTTTCGAGTAGATGCCGGTCCACATTAGACAGCAGATCCTTCTATGAAGGTAGTGAAGGAAATATACAATGAAGAAGTTCAGTCTAACAGTGTTTCATGGCGGTCCGTAAGTTTTAATATCTGTATTCTTTCCTCTTTAGTGGAATGCAGACCTTGTGACCCTGACGCAGGCAACGAAACGCTGGCCAATGTTGGTCCTGGTCGCGCCACGATTATAGACTTACTTTAAGAAGGATCGGACCGTATTAAGTTAAGTAGCCGTTATACACTGACTTTACTAATGCCCTTCATAAGTTTAAATTGAAAAATAGAAACTAAAAGATAAAAAAAAGTATTTGACCTATGTAGGGCACAGACTGCTGTATATATAGATATAGGTTAGCGTTGCCGATGATGAAGCAATTTCGGCCCCGATGAGCTCTGTAGAGATTTATATTAGAGCCAGGGGCTTCTTGAGGCAACGTTTTCCTGAAGTTCTTAAGGGTATTTTCTGAGCTGATGATACATTGTTTATATATCTCCTCCCTTTGATAAATTATATGAATAAATAAATAAACATACAATTAAGCTCTAGAATTTCTTTTCTGATAATGTGGTTGAAGCAATTAGCATAGCAGGGTTTAAAAAAGAGTTAGAAAATTCCCTGGATGAAAAGTCTATAAACCATAATTAAGGTGAACTTGGGAAAAATCCATTGCTTATTCCTAAGATACAAAGCAAAAATGAAAGTAGGGGAGGACCAATACAATTCCAACTCAAGGGTAAAAACCAATTTTATTAGACTTGATGCAGATCTGTTTTCGTCATGAGGTCACCTGCCTTAGGAGTGAACGAATCTATAACCATGCAAATAATAAACAAAATGAATATATATGCAAAATAAATACATGTATGTCTGTAAAGAAATCAACCAACATATAATCAACCATAAAAGCAGAAAATATATGTGAGGTTTCCCTGTATTTGTAGAGTGAAATTTCAATCTAAACAATATCAATTCTTTGATCCAAAATAGTTGGAAAATTTTCTAATAAGCAAAGAAGAGGTTAGAGTACAGGTCTAGTCTCATATGTAACACTGTAAGAGCAGGCTAGAGGCAACCACCTGAGATAGATGCTTCTTTTGATTAATTGTTTTGTGATTGCTTAATTGTAAGTAGGAATATTTTTTTCCTTTTCTTGGATCATTTACCTTGAGTAATATTGTGGACGATAGTAAGTGGATATTGAGGAATGTATTTCTATATTTTGAATAATTGTTTTCTCTTTTTGTGTATTAACACTCATAAAAGAATATTATGTTTGTTAAAAGCTAATAACTAAAGATTTAAAAAAAAAAGAGAAAAAGAAAAAGAAAAGATATGTGTAAAAAAGATAACCAAACAATAAATGCACCAGAAATTACAATGGTTGGACAAAATGTATAGGACAAAAACTATTAAAACATTAATATGAATATGTGATTCTTTTTAAGATTCTTGACATGAAAACTGGTGTAGTGCACATATGTGTTCCTGTCTGTTGGGTTTTTGTAAATGGATGTATTGAAAAAATTTGTATCTTTTTTTGATCAAAATGTCGAGAAAATTAATCTCTTCATGATGGAAATGCATTTTACATTTGAAATTGAAATCTCTTGTGTTAAGCCATGAGTGAAATTGACAAAGCCGATCTGAAGTGCCTCTCCACAGCACAAAAATGTCATCGATGTAACATTTATATAAACAATTTTCCTCTTTAAAAGGATGATCTTCTAAAAAGGTATTTTCAAAAGAGGCAACATATAGATTAGCAACATCTGGTAGAACAGCTGCAACCATAGCCGTGCCTTTAGTTCACCTCACCTTTATTTCATATTGTCATAGTACTCATTTCTTTCACATATCTTTTTAAATACATCAGATTTTTCACAGTTGCATTTTCATTTTGCACTCTGCAAGTACGTGCGTTTTTACATTGGTTCTCATATCTAACATGTTTGATTATATCACACCTGCAATCACAAAAGAGAGGGTATTACAGCTTACAAGCATACAGTACAAACAAAAAAAGCACCACTGGGCCTTCAAGAAAGAGATAATAGCCATCCTTTATTGTGAAGATGACCCGACATGGGCCGTGTTTCGGCACACAAGCGCCTGCCTCAGGGGTCAAAATATATCTTCACAGTGTGTAAACGGTTTTCAAATACAGACAGCGTCTGGCTTGCTCGAATGAACGTCTAGTGGTTGCTGGTAAATTATCAAGATTGTTTGAAAATCCCTGTTTACACACTGTGAAGATATATTTTGACCCCTGAGGCAGGCGCTTGTGTGCCGAAACATGGCCCATGTCGGGTCATCTTCACAATAAAGGACGGCTATTATCTCTTTCTTGAAGGCCCAGTGGTGCTTTTTGTGATTATATCACACATCATAATTTTATGATGTTTATGCCCTTTGGGGCCCTTTTACAAAGGCGCATTAGGCGCTACATGCATGCAGCATGGGTCAAAATGAGACTACTGCCAGGCTACCACACCGCCCCTGGTGGTAATTTCAGATTTGGCGCATGCCCATACCACATGGATGATTTTTTTATTTATTCCATCCTACGTGCATCATTTCCAGTGGTAATCGGCACTTGGCGCACGCTGACCAGTCATCGCACATGTAGTGCATGAGCCCTTACCACTAAATCAATGGGTGGCGTTAAGGGTTCAGGCTGGCTTTGGGCATGTGCTGGTTTCAGTTTTACCGCAGGCCTTTTTCCGTTCCATTAAAAAAAAGTCATTTTTTGCAGATGGGGTAAAAGGCCTGATGAGTGCCCAATACCTGTGCCTACATTACCGCGGGCCACTTTTTACCATGGCTTAGTAAAAGGACCCCCCTGAATCGGAGAACATTTTTCTTCACTCAACGTGAATTCATTGCCAGAGAATGTGATAATGGCAGTTAGCTTAGCAGAGTTTTAAAAAGGTTTGGACGGCTTCCTAAAGGAAAAATCTATAGACCATTATTAAATTGAACTTGGGGAAAATCCACTATTTCTGTGATAAGCAGTATAAAATGTATTGTACTTTTTGGGGATCTTGCTAGGTATTTGTGACCTGGATTGGCCACTGTTGGAAACAGGATGCTGGGCTCGATGGACCTTTGCTCTGTCCCAGTTTGGCAATACTTATGTACTTATGTACTTTGCTTGCATGGAAATGCACATATATATGTTTTTGTATATTGCTTATATTCACATACTTTACTATACTATATTGATAATATTTTATGATTTTTCTTGGCATTTGTTTAGATTTTTTTGTTGTACTTTATTTATTTATTTTAGTTTTTATTTTTTTTTTCACACTCCTTGTAACGTGTCTACCAGGGGCATAGCTTTGGGGTTCCATGGGGCCTGGGCTCCTGCAAATTATGTCCAGGCCCCTGGTCACACCCCCGATCCATGCACCCATGGTCCTCCCATTTCCATGTCCCCTTTTCTGACTTTCATGTAAAATTTAGGCATGTACACATTAATTGAATCTAATTAGTGCCAATAATTGCTTGTTAAAAAGCCAATTATTGGTGCTAATTAGCTTGTTATTCAATTTAAATGTGCATGCAAATTAGGCACACGCCCAAATTTGTGCATGTATTTTTTAGCACTTTTTATATAATTAGGGGAATTGTATGATAGCTAGAAGGACCATGGTTGGAAGAAACATGGAAAGTTCTACATAGTAGAAATCCTGTCATGAACTATTGCCGAAAGCAAGCAAGATCAGAACAAAAAAAATCTGCATGGTGCACCTTTATAGCAAAGACTTTATCATTGTTTCTTCCTGTAGAAGGCTGAAGTTTTAATATTTTCTCTGGCCATCTGTGGTCCATTTATATCAGTTTCTTTCAAACCAGGCTCTGAGTATCCCCTAGCGAAAAGATTTATTTTTTATTTATTTATTTATTTATAGTACATTTCTACCCCACATTTTCCCACACATTCAGGCACAATGTGGCTTACATAGGATTAATAAAAATAACAATACAATACAGTAAAAGTTGTGGTAAGAGACAGTAAGCATGGAAAGGGCATATCATTCGGTAAGGCTATGGGGGGAGTAGGTTAATCCAAATAGGTGAGTTTTCAGCAGCTTCTTGAACAGTTGGTGATCCATTTGCATTTTTAAGTATTTCGGCAAAGCATTCCAAGTCTTAGCACTGGAGTAATGGAAAGACGAAGAGAAGATCGATTTGTATCTGACGCCTTTACAACTTGGGAAGTGCAGGTTGAGATACGAACGTGAGGTAGCTACTGCGTTTCTGGGCGGGAGGTCAATAAAACCAAGCATATACTTTGGTGCTTGCCAGTAAATGATTTTCTGAGTTAATGAGCAGATTTTAAAAGAGATTCGTTCCTTCACAGGCAACCAGTGGAGAATGAAACGCAGTGGTTGAGCATGTTCAAAACGAGGTTTTCCCAGGATTAATCTTGCCGCTGTGTTTTGAGCGGTCTGGAACTTTTTCAAAAGATATTCACGGCAACCTGCGTAGCATTTATACCCCGCTCTTTCCCGCTCGATAGCAGGTTCAGTGTGGCTTACAAAGTATGGTACAAAGTATCACAGAGGTAACCCTGGTATATAGAGTAGGACAATAGGTAGAGACGTGGGGGAGAGGGTAGGAGTATGGATAGTGCTAATGGAGAATTAAGTTGGGTTGTTTGGGTAAGCATGTTTGAAGAGGTAAGTTTTCAGCAGCTTTCGGAAGGGTAGGTGTTCATTGGTTGATCGGATGTGTCGAGGTATGGCGTTCCAGAGTTGGCTGCCTATAACGGAGAAGGAGGTAATTTCTAAAATTACCTCCTGAATGTTTTTGAGAATATCTAAAATGAATATGCAAGAAATAAATTTGCATGGTCTACTTCCGCTGGATGCAAATATATCTCATGCAAATGTACTGATGAGTCCTGAAAACTAGATTGGCCAGGGGATAATCCAGGGCTGACCTGAGAAACACTGCTATATTCTTGACCATCTTCCAGAAAAATTCATACAACCATATCAGCGATTCTCAAAAAAAAAAAAAAAAAGCTACAGCTACACACAAGAGTCAAAGCAAATCCCATTGGAAAAAAAAAAGTTTATTCTCTATGTAACTAGGTTATCTGAAAAATTCTCACCCTCATCATGACTTATGAGTTGTATTAAAATAAGTAACCAGAAGCAGTTTCAACAGCCTGAAAATGCACACTGATACATTCACACCTGCTCTGAGGTGTGTAGAAAGGATGTGTTGTGTAACTGGGAGCGTATGAGTGAGGTATGACTAAGTGTGAAAAAGGTGAGAATATAAGAAAAAGAGGTTTACATTAGGATAAGAATGAAGGCGAATAAGTTTATAACAGGCCACCTAAATTAAAGACACATACCTGCCATATATAGAGGTCCTTTTACTGAGGTGCGTTAAGCAGTTAATGCTGGGTTTACTGTGTAATAAACAGTAGTAAAGACCCACACTACTATCTCCTGAGTTAAAAAGTAAAAAAAAAAAAAAGTCTCATGTTAACTGCCTAACATGGGAGAGGATGGGATCTGGGCATGACAAGAGCAGATAGAAGACTGGCCATCTGTGACAGCTAGTACATAGGTCGTTACTGTTCACTAACTGACACTACTTCTAATAGTGCAGCTGAATTAACCACCACCTCAAGAGGAGGGGTTAAGTGCAGCTCTGCTACCAGAATCTGGTATCATAGTTCACTGTTACTGATCACATAGAAGTGCTACTGTAAACCCCCCCTATCTGACACCAACCTAAACCGATCTAAAACCCGACCCCTTATCCTCAAGCCCAAACACCTCCAATGTCAGACAACCCCCCCCCCCCAATAGACAACACAAATTCCCTGAATCCAGCCAGACTCCCCCCCAACAGCCAACACAAACTTCCCAATGCCAGTCAGATACCTCAACAGCTAGCACAAATTCCATAATGACTGCTAAACCTACCCATAGAAAAACCCCCTGATGCCAACCAGACCCCTGTCAGCCAACACCAACTCCCCAATGTCAGCCTGTTCCCCCTCCACCCCAATGCCAGCTAAATCCCCCTCATCAGATAACATAAACACTCCTGATGCCATCCTAAATCCCCCAACAGCTAACACAAGTAAATCTCCTTATATAGAACAATGACCCAAGCGGTAGTGCCGTGAGACTACCACTAGGGTCATGGGACCTTTTGGATGATTGTGCTGACCTGGACAGCAGTGGAGGGGGTTTGCTGCTACCTGAGACCACTGATTCACCAATGCAGAACCCAGGTCAATCCCAGGGAGGTTAGGGGTGGGGTTTTCTGTCAGGGGCAAGACATTAAAAGAGGGCAGAGGGTTGTATGGAAGGGGTCAGGCTGGCATTCGGGGAGTTTATATTGTTTGTCAAGTGGGGTCAGGCTGGCACTTGGGAGTTTCTGTTGGCTGTCGAAGGGGTCAGGCTGGAATCAGGGGAGTTGTGTTGTGTGTTGAGTGGGTCAGGCTGGCATCAGGGGAGTTGTGTTGTGTGTTGAGTGGGTCAGGCTGGCATCAGGGCAACTTGTGTTGGCTGTCAGGGAAAACTGACTGGAATAAGGGAGTTTGTATTGTATATTGAGGGAGGGATTGGCTGGCATCAGGGGAGTTTGTGTTGTATGTTAGGTGGCTCTGGCTAACATTAGGGGTGTTTGTGTTGGCTGTCAGGGGGGCTGGTTGGCTTCAGGAAGTTTGTGTTGTTTATTGGGTATCACACAGGCATCGGGGGGGGGGGGGGGAGGAGAGTTGGGCTTCAAGATTGGGGGGACAGCTGTTAGATCAGGTCATCAGGTGTCAGATCAGAGGGTCACGTGTACAAAGTGGTATTGAGGGAGGGAGAGTGATGGGAGTGCATCACTGCATGACTTCTCATTTTTTAATTATCCTTGCAAAGGGAGCCTGCACCACGTACATGTAGTTCTTGATAGGGCAGGTGCTCCTGTGTTATCTGGCACTGTATGTAATATGCGGCCTTTCTGGTAACTTTGTCCCTGTGTGGTAAATGCAGGACAGATGCAACCCCCCCCCCCCCCCCCCCCCCGTACTTACCACAATTTAATAAAAGTGCCACAAAGCATTCATCACTATTTAATTTAAAGAAATGTTCATACCTAGAGGACCATGTGCAAATATTTTCTAGAAATTGCATAATTTTTATCAACATTTTCACTGCAGAAGCACTATCAGGCTTATTTTCGAAAGAGAAGGGCGCCCATCTTTCGACACAAATCAGGAGTTGGGCGTCCTTCTCCCAGGGTCACCCAAATCGGCATAATTGAAAACCGATTTTGGGCGTCCTCAACTGCTTTCCGTCGTGGGGACGACCAAAGTGCCCGGGGGCATGTCTGAAGCATAGCGAAGGCGGGACTGGGGCGTGCTTAACACATGGGCGTCCTCGGCCGATAATGGAAAAAAGAAGGGCGTCCCTGACGAGCACTTGGTCAACTTTACTTGGTCCATTTTTTCTTGTGACCAAGCCTCAAAAAGGTGCCCAAACTGACCAGATGACCAACGGAGGGAATCGGGGATGACCTCCCCTTACTCCCCCAGTGGTCACTAACCCCCTCCCACCCTCAAAATAAACTTTAAAAATATTTTTTGCCAGTCTCAAATGTCATACCCAGCTCCCTGACAGCACTATGCAGGTCCCTGGAGCAGTTTTAGTGGGTGCAGTGCACTTCAGGCAGGCAGACCCAGGCCCATCCCCCCCTACCTGTTACACTTGTGGTGGTAAATGTGAGCCCTTCAAAACCCAGCACAAACTCACTGTACCCACATGTAGGTGCCCCCCTTCACCCCTTAGGGCTATGGTAGTGTTGTACAGTTGTGGGTAGTGGGTTTTGGGGGGGGCTGGGTGGCACAGCACCCAAAGTAAGAGAGCTATGCACCTGGGAACAATTTCTGAAGTCCACTGCAGTGCCCCCTAGGGTGCCCAGTTGGTGTCCTGGCATGTGAGGGGGACCAGTGCACTATGAATGCTGGCTCCTTCCACAACCAAATGGCTTGGATTTGGTCATTTTTGAGATAGTCGTCCTCTGTTTCCACTATCGCTGAAAGCCGGGGATGACCATCTCTAAGGACAACCATCTCTAAGGTTGACCTAAATGTTGAGATTTGGGTGTCCCCGATTGTATTATAGAAAGATGGCCACCCAACTTGTTTCGATAATACGGGTTTCCCCACCCCTTCGCTGGGACGTCCTGCGAGGACGTCCTCAGGAAAACTTGGGAGCCCCATTCAGTTACGCCCCTCTATGCGTCCTATTCAAAAAAAGCACATTAGAAATTCTCAAAAGATTGCTTAAAGTTAGGTGCCAGGATGATAGAAATTTAGAAATATGACAGCAGATAAGGGTCAAATGGCCCATCCAGTCTGCCCATCCCTAGCAACCACTATCTCCTCCTTTCCCTAAGAGATCCCATGTGCTTGTCCCACACCTCCACCAGGAGCCTGTTCCACGTGTCCACCACCCTTTCTGTGAAAAAGTATTTCCTTAGATTATTCCTGACCCTATGAGATCTTAACTTCATCCTATGCCTTCTCATTCCAATGTTTCCCTTCATGTTGAAAAAGGATCACCTCATGCACGTTAATGCCATGGAGATATTTTAATATCTCTATCATATTCCCTTTCTCCCACCTTTCTTCCAGAATATACATATTGAGGTCTATAAGTCTGTCCCCATAAGCTTTATGACAGAGACCACTGATGAGTTTTGTAGCCACCCTCTGGACTGACCACATCCTGTTTATATCTTTTTGAAGGTGCGATCTCCAGAATTGCACACAGTATTCTAAACGGGATCATTCGTCTCCCTATGCACCTGAGCATCCTTCTGGCTTTGACCATCACCTTTTCTACCTGTTTGGCCACCTAATAATCATCAGATATGATCACCCCCAAATCCCACTCTTCTTTCATATACAGAAGAACGTCATCCCCCATACTACACCATTCCCTTGGATTTTTGAAACCCAAGTGCATGATCCTGCATTTTTTAGCATTAAATCTTAGTTGACAATTTCTGGACCATTCTTCAAGCTTCACTTGCTCCCTCCTCATGCTATCCACACCCTCCAGGGTGTTTACCCTATTACAGAGTTTGGTGTTATCCACAAAGAGACAAACCTTACCAAACAGTCCTTCCACAATATCATTCACAAAGATGTTAAAAAGAGCCGACCCAAGGACCGATCCCTGCAGTACGTCACTGATAACATCTTTTTCCTTGGAACAAACTCCATTTATCACTACCCTCTGTCTCCTTCCACTTAACCAGTTTTTAACCCCGTCCATCAAGAAGAATGTCAGGAAGTATTTTTTCATGGAGAGGGTGGTGGATGCTTGGAATGCCCTCCCGCGGGAGGTGGTGGAGATGAAAACAGTAACGGAATTCAAAAATGCATGGGATAAACATAAAGGAATCCTGTGCAGAAGGAAGGGATCCTCAGGAGCTTAGCCTAGAATGGGTGACAGAGCTGGTGGGACAAGTGCTGGGCAGACTTATACGGTCTGTGCCGGGGCTGGTGGTTGGGCGGCGGGGATAGTGCTAGGCAGACTTATACGGTCTGTGCCAGAGCCGGTGGTGGGAGGCGGGGATAGGGCTGGCCAGACTTATATGGTCTGTGCCCTGAAGAGGACAGTACAAATAAAAAAAGTAGCACATATGAATTTATCTTCTTGGGCAGACTGGATGGACCGTGCAGGTCTTTTTCTGCCGTCATCTACTATGTTACTATGTTACTATCTGACCACAATACAACCTTATATTTGTTATCAACCGACTGGTGAACGCCCTTACGGTATTATGTCAGCCACACTGAGCCTGCAAATAGGTGAGACAATGTGGGGTACAAATGGAACAAATAATAATAATAATAATAGTTAACCGATTGAGTTATGCGCATTGTTATAGAATACACTTTGATATCTGCACGGAAATTAAGGCGTGATGTATACAATTTAGACGATAGTACTTTATGTTAATGAAAGAAAAGGGTGAGAAAGAAGCAGGGAAGAAGAGGGCTGGCTGGGTGACACAAAACTGCTTCTGAAGTATCAAATGCTGTTTTAGCAGGCTGTGCTGACATCACAGCTGCTTCCTGCCACAAGCTGTGCATAAGGCTTTTAACTAGAAAATATTATTGTGAAAGATTTTGCCACTAATACTCACTAGATTTTGCTATTTAACTCAGATTGGAGGCAAAATCTTACTGTAAATTACTTAATAGGCTTCATGGAGTGGGAAAATGCAGGAAAGCCTGAAACGCTGATATTTCTAGCTTTTTGTATTTTTTTTCTCACGTGGTGCTCCTGCTACGTAACAATTAACAGCTTAGTACATTAGCTTCTAAGAGATCCTGCAGCAATCTGGCCATGGTGTATGAGAGTTTGCCAGTCAAGGAAGCATATGAGGACATGCTGACGTTGGTGAGAAAGTTTTCACAAATGCTGCTTTGGTTCTGTGGTAGCTCAGCTTTGAAATCCTATTTAAAATGGATAATATATTTATTACTGATACTTACTCTGTTTTTCGGAAATTGTAATATAGGAGCACAGTAGTAAAAAGATCCCAGTAGGGAATTGACACAATCCCACTTTTTTCTATTCATGTAACGTCAGTGTTGCGTACTCGTTTTGACCTATGTGAATTCTAGGCTAAATTTGCCTTTCGATAGGTTGTGATTAGCTGAGTAAGGTCCAGCTGGCTCAGTGGCCCAAGCTTTTCTGTTTACCGTAGGTGGCACAGCAGAAAATTAATACACCTTCAAAGCCAATGCAGCAAAATATATTCCTTGAATGGCTCCATTATTTTTAAGAAGTACTGCCTGGATAGTAGCAAGTCTTTCTCTTGAGAACTCATTCTTCCAAGTACCTGTTTTCCTAATAGTAGTTTTCTTTAGGGGGTCTTTTACAAAGCCGCACTGGCATTTTTAGCTCATGGTAAAAATCAGCTGGCGGTAAATGCTGAGATGCCCGTTATACTCCAACGGGCCTCTTAGCGTTTACCGCCAGCTGATTTTTACCACAAGTTAAAAAAACGCTAGCAAGGCTTTGTAAAAAGGCTCCCTTAATGTTATCCTTCACACTCATTGAGCTCATGTCAATGGAGGCAATTTGGCAATAGGCGTTGAACCTGGCACCAAGAAATAAGTGCCAGAAACAACAGCATCAAGCTGTGTTCTATAATGGCAAGTAAGCAGGCCTACCGCAATATCAACTGTGAAGATTTCAAGTTATTCAAAATACCACAGCTACATTGCTGTATGGAGCAAAGAAATATGACAGTGCATCAGACACACTGGGAAAGGAGCACTGACTGCCAATTTTCTATCGAGTTATGTCTGAAATTTTAATTCTTACCTGACTCTGGAACTCCGTCTTTCCTGTTTAGTTTTCTTGTATCATATGCACTATCAGGGAACCTACAATCCATTCACCAGAGCTGACTTGGGATTCCAATTCACCTTCAAACCTGCTCTTATCTAGCTAAAAACATTTGTTTTAGTGTAATCGCTCCTATGTTATGGAATTCTTTAACATTAGCTGTTTGGAAGAAGCTCTCATTAAATAATTTTAAAGCATTATTTAAAACATATTATTTCAAACAAGTGTTTCCTTCTATTAAGTGTTCAGATGAGTGAGTACATTTAGTACCTGCCCTCAGAGTGGTCCAGATATGACTTCAACATTCACTAGTTTCTTTGAAATATTTAGCATCTCCTCTCATCCTTTTGTATCTTAGAGGCCCTTTTCAGTGGTGTTCCTAGGGTGGCTGACACCCAGGGTGGATTGCCGATATGCGACTCCCCCCGGTGCAGCATGACTCCCCCTGGGTGCAGCGCGCCCCCCCCCCCCCCCGGTGAAAGGACACCTCCCCCGGCAAAAGGACACCCCCCCCCCGGGTGCATTTTTACCTGCTGGGGGGTGTGCCGTGCGCCTGTCGGCTTCGCTCGTTCCATGCTCCCTCTGCCCCGGAACAGGAAGCAACCTGTTCCGGGGCAGAGGGAGCAAGGAACAAGCGGAGCTGACAGACTTGCGGCACCCCCCCCCCCAGCGGCGTGCACCCAGGGCGGACTGCACCCACCACCCCCCCTTGGTACGCCACTGGCCCTTTTACTAAGCTGTGGTAAAAGGGGACCTGCGGTAGCAGCGGCAGCCATTTTTGCTGCACACTGAGGCCCTTTTTACCGTAGCAGGTAAAAAGGCCGAAAAAAGAAATAGTCATGAGGTAAGATTGCACTTACTGCATGGCCATGTGGGGGGGAGAGGGAGCACTTACCGCCATCCAGTTAGGTGGCGGTAAGGGCTTCCTCACTAACCTGGGACTGGCACTGCCTGATTACCGCTGGGTAACTGCTGTCATAAAAAATAGGGACCTATTTTCCTTAGTGCTGGAACTGCCACATGTTGGAGGTGGAACTACCACCAGCGCTCACATTGGGCCAGCGGTAGCTCTGGATTGCCATTTGGCAAGCCCGTGGTGGGCTTACTGCTGCTTAGAAGAAGGGCCCCTTAGTGATTTAGCTTAATTCCAACTTAATTACCCAGTCCCGCAACTTGAAAATTGAAAATTAGATCACCTTATGTTTCCAACTCTATTTCTTATTCTAGAACGTTTTAATTTTTTTTTTCAAAATATTTTATTGGTTTTCCAAATGTAACAATAACCAAGAACAGTAAAGGAAAGGAAAGAGGGGCAAAAGAAAAATAAGGTGGGAAAGGAAAATAGGAGGAAAATGTCCAGCTGTCTGATATATAAGGTGTCTGATATATAAGTTCCTTACGTTGGGCCAATATTAAGTCTGAAGAGATTGAAGGTAGTTTTCCAATGGAGACCAGACTTTTTTTTCGTAGAGATTGTCGTTCGAAACTTCTCTGCCATGGCAAACTCAAATTTCTGATGTTGTAGAACTGTATTCCACCAAAAATGAACATTCAATAGATGTGCTGTTTTCCAGTTTTGTAAAATATTCATTTGAGCAATGGTAAGGAGAATATCTAGTAATTTTGTTTGTGATGTTGACATATCAAAAGATTTAGAGGCAGATTTAAAAATTACTATGGAGTAAGACAGGTGATCCTCGATAGGTAAAATCTTTTGTATGATGCTCCAAACTTCTTTCCAAAATTTAAGAACCATTTGACATTCATACATCATATGAAGGAGAGTGCCTACTTGCTGTGAACAGTGCCAGCATTTGTCTGATGAGTTCAGACCAGCAGCAGCAAAGTTTCCTAGGAGTCCAGTTTGTTTTATGATAGAGAAAAAAAACAGATGCAGAGGAGATGGGTTTCATTACTTTTGACCAGAAATGAGACCACATTTTTCCATTCAAACACACAACCAGTATCAACTTGCCAGTTATTTTGAAGAACAGTATTGAAGAACGTTTTAATTAGTATGTAAACTGCGTAGACATTTTGTAATGATTTTGCGGTATACCAAATAAAAATGAAATGTAAATGTACATGCCATTATAGAATATAGGAATAGGGGAGAGGCATGCCAATATATAGCCATGACCACTTGGACCATGTGAATGGCAGGCTTAAGTGTTTGCAACTATCTTGAAAGACGGTCACATGTAACTTCACCATTCTGTAAGTTATGTACTAATCTGGTGATCCCCCATGCTCCATCCTCATGTACGGCTCCCTCAAACATACATAGGAACGGTAATGTCTGCATATGTAACAGAATAGCACCACGTCAAAACAGCAACCAAAAGGTCAAGGTAAGAGAAAATCCACGTGTAGTTCAACAACCAAGTACAGGAGAGTGGGGGTGGACCAAGAAATTTAATCAGACGAAGGTAAATTGAAGTAAATTTATTCAGCATATATATATATATATATATATATATATATATATCTATATATATATATAGATATATATATATGACCCAACATGGGGCCATGCTTCAGGGGTCAAGCACTTGCAATGAAAATCACAAAGTGTAGGTGCAGAAAGCAGGGTAAAATGTCTATATATATAAAAGGCAACCCCAACGTTCTGAAGCCTCCACGGAAGTTGAGGCGCCCGAGATATCCAGTGTGCCCTGGAGTGTCTGCACCGCCCTCGCGTCAAAACGTCATGACGTCGAGGGCGGAGCTATTGACACTCGAGGGCCGAAACGGCCCACAGCGAACAAGGCAAGTAGCTTCGAGGGACGGAGGGAGGGGGCCCCTTGCTAGCGCCCGTTTCATTCCGCTCAGAAACGGGCATTTTTTCCTAGTCTTGTAATAAAATTGCTATCAAGCAGTGAAGGCTCCACAGATGCTTGAAGCTCGCCAGATATAAAAAAAAAAAAGAAAGCACCAACCACATACGCAGGTAAGTGTCAATTAGTGATGTCTCTTACCTATATACAGTATATGTGCTAGTATTCTACATAGGTATTTGGTCCCAACCCATAGAACTGCCTTTCACATTGTTTGTTTTATAGCATTTCTATGCTTGTTAGTTATGAAAGGCACTGACCGCACCATTCATTAAGCTTTCATAACCATGTTGCAATTGTTAAAGCACCAGAATTTCTCCAGATATAAGAGGAGAAGGGAGGAAAAAAAAAACATTGCATGAAATATATTCAGCTCTGAAAGAGTTGATGTATACATTTAGCAGACCTATTCAATCAACAGTTTCATGCTGCATTTTATACTGACTAATACAGAAAAAAAACAACAACATATTCTCTTCAACACTAGTGAATGATTACAGGGAGTCATTCAAATGGGCTCCGTTTCATCAACAGCATAGTAGAATTTATTTTGCGTGCTTTGACTGCTCGTGGTGAACTAAGGCCACTGCTTATATAACCCTGACATCAGACAACGTGTTTGGCAATGTTTGCTTCTTAAAAAGAACCGGTCCACTATATTAGAGGAGCAAGTTTTTAATATACACCTAGCCACTAATATGCACAGTTCTTGACTTCTGACTGTACTGACATTTACTTTATTAGCATAGTGAATTATTTAAACAGACACTTATACAGGATATGCCATCTCTTTATATTTACTCATGTAAGATGTACCTTGTATTCCTGGGAAACAGAACTATGAGTTACTGTTCTCTTAAAATAAAGAATTATCTGCACCAAGCAGGGATTCGTCTGGACCTCAGTTTGGTAATGTGATAGCCTATGGCTTAACCCCTTTCGCTACTGGGATGTTGTTACAATAAAAGGAAAGAAAAGAAAAGAAAAGAAAAGAAAAGAGAGCTGTATACATTGAGAAACTATTAGATTAAGAAGAGACATAGCAAATATCACTCAATATTTTTGTTACTCGTTTTCAAATGTCTTAAAATTAAAGCTTGATTTTTTTATTCAACAATTAGACACAGTGGTGCGATCTGCAGTCTCTCTCTTACATATAGAAATGCTAAGTAGTAGTAGTACATATATCTATTTGTTAGCCAGGGTTCAAAACCATCACCATTCCTTGTAATCTTGAGCAAGTCACTTAGGGGCCCTTTTACAGAGTGGTGGTAAGTCCAACCCGGACTTACTGCTCACTCTTCCATGACTACCACTGACCCAAGGCAGCTGTTGGCGGTAGTCCCACCCCAAGCGCATGCCATTTCTGGGGGGAAAAAGAAAACCCACAGAAATGGCTTGCACGTTGGTAACCCAGTGCTAATCAGGCATTGCCACGTGCTGCCTGGTTACCACTGGGTTAGCATGGGAGCCCTTATCGGTAAGAGTTCTCATACCGCTTGGCCATGTGTGCTGGAGGTTTTTTTTTTACCCACTTTGGTAAACAGGGCCCTGGCACATGGGGGAAATGGCCCCTGCCACTAGCACAGGGCCCTTTTTCCCGCAGCTTAGTAAAAGGACCCCCTAACCCTGCATTACCTCAGGTATACAATTAGGGGTATGTTTACTAAAGGGCATTAAGCTCTTAACACATGCTAACAGGAATACCGCATGACAGTGTAAATGTGTTCTGCAGTAATATACCTGTTAGCACACGTATTAGGGGTTTTTTTAGAGATAAGGTGTGGCATGGGCATAGCATGGGTGTAAAAAATATTATCCTGTTAGCATGTTGGTATAGTCAAGTCAGGAAGATACTGAGGCGTAAAGAAGAGCAAATTGTGAAGGGGTATCATGAAGACTACTTAACAATCTAAACTGGTGCAAGGTCCAGAAACACTTGCAGACCATTTGTGCTACTTGAGGTTCAAATGTTAATTGCTGGTCAATTAGAATTCCAAGATACAGAAATGATTCTGGTAAGAAGTGGGGTTTACTGGTTGGTGATCCAGCAGGCAATAGATTTAGAAGAATTAAGAACAAGGCAATTAGAGGATAGCAAAGAGGCAGTTCCATCAAAATATTATTGAAACTGAGAAGATCAGAAGAGGGATGAAGGGCAGCCACAAGAAGGATGTTGTATGCAAAATAGTAAGCGGAGATTCTCAAGGATTTAGGAGAGGCCTAAAGAAATGTTAAAGAGCGGCAAAGCCAGAACGTAATCCTGAGGGACACCACATGTTAGAGGTATAGGAGAAGAAACATAGCATAAAAGCGCAACCAAGAAAGACCAGAAATGAATGAGACAAAGCGTTGCAGAAATGTCCTAGTGAGACCAATGTCTGCTAGCCACGTTAGAAGAAGTGATCCACAAGATCAAAGGCTGAAGTCAGACCACCAAGGCGATCTGTCCTCTGTAAAGGATGCCATAAAGCTCACTCAATAAGCCTTTAATTAGTGTTTTGGTACTGTGTCCCAGGCAAAACCCCAACTGATGGGGTGCAGAATATTTAAATCTTTGACATGTTGAAGGAGCTGAGAAAATACTGCTTTTTTGAGAATTTTGAATAAGAAAAAAAGATTAGAAACAGATCTTTAGTTTTCATGTAAGGGGGTATCAAGGGAGGGTTTCTTGAGAAGAGGGCAAACAATGGCCTGTTTCCATACCAGAGGAATCTCTCCAGAGTGTAAACTGAGGCTTGGGATTGATAGGAGTATTGACAAGAGCTCAAGGGAAGGGGTATGAATCCAGAACAATGGAAGAGTGTCAAGAGAACATACTGTGGGCTTCGAAGAGAAAAGAAGTTTTGAGAGATTAATATTGCTGAGAGCATTAAATGATGACCAAAGTTGAATCAGTGTTGAGGAATTGATAAGTAGAGACGGAGGAGAGAATGATGGCTGGGTGGAATCAGATAGAGGTTGGCTAGTGGATAATCTCTGCAACACAACCAAGCTAAAGCACGTAATGGACATAATACAACTCTTCCATTCTCCGATTCCCTAATGTGGCTGTGCCACATGAACTTGATCTTACCACAACATCACCCTGTATTTTGTTCACACCGGAGCCTGCAAAGACCTCTCTGGTACTATGTAAGCCACATTGAGCCTACAAATATGTGGGAAAATGTGGGATACAAATGTAACAAATAAATAATGGAGAAGAAAGAGGAGGGGCAATTTATGAATACGAGGAGTAGAAATAGAGAGTGAGTGGCACAGATCAGTGATTTTTTTGAGCTAAAATAGCAAACGAAGTGACATCTAAGGTCTCAGGGTGAGAGTGATCTGAAGTTAAATTGAACAACTTCTTAGAGTTAATAGTGGCCAAAGTAATCTGTTTTGAGTAAAAAGCTCTCTGAGCTTTCATCAACTTGTCATGATAAAAGCAATGAGCATGAAGTAGTGCTGTGACCTGAAATGTTCCAATGTGGTTCAGCCTGGAAAGCTTGCACTTTAAGGAGACAAAGACCCAAGTGATACCAGGGATTCTGACAGGCAGAGTAGATAGGTAATAGTTTTAAGCAAGCAAAAGAGTATAATGCAGTGCATAGGGTGGAGTCCCAACAGGCAACCTGATCAGAAAGAGACTTATCTGAAAGACTGAGAGGAAAAAGAGAACCAAGAAAAGGCAGGGAAGAGGGATTGATGGAAAGAGGGATTGATGGGACCAGGACTGCGGGACAGGGTGGGTGGAGGAGAAGGCAGGGAAGGAGCTGAAGGGGCTGTAAAAGAAATCAGCACATGATCAGACTAGAATATAGGTAGAGATAAAAAGGGTGAAGATCAAGAGGAGAATCAGTGGTGGAAAGAACTAAATCCAATATATGTCCTGCAGAGTTGGTAGGAAAATAACATGCTGCTGAAGATCAAGATCTGAAATCAAGGTGAGGAAACATAAATCTTGTGGACAGGTGGGATTATTAACATGTAAGTTGAAGTCCCCAAGAATCAATAAATTAGGATACAAAACCACACATTGTAGAGGCAATAAAATCCCAGACAGTGTTGGCGGCAGGAGAGTAATAAACTACAGTACAAGGAAGTGAATGGGATTACTAAGACTGAGGCAAAGGAGGAGCAGTTCAGGATACGTAAAACAGGTAACAGGAAGCTCAGTGATAGGGAGAGTGGTGGCAAAAATAGCCAACACTCCCCCACCACACATGGTAGACATGGACATGAAGATGACCACTGATAAAGAACAGGCTTTTCCCCATCTCACAGCCAAGTCTTAGTTAGATCAAGAAGCTGAATAGGAGAGGACTGGATGGTATCATGCATAATGGAGGTCTTGGAAAGTAAAGTTGAAGAGGGTAACAGAAATATAGGTCAAATGTGTTAGAGAGATGAGCAACAAGAAGCCAGAGAAGGAGATATTGAAGCACAAAGAACACACATCAATGCAACATAAATTGATTTATCATTTATTTATTTATTAGGATTTATTTACTGCCTTTTTGAAGGAATTCACTTATTAGTCTACTTGTACATTTTCTTGCCTGACACACATTTTTTCACCAACTATTTTAACAGCATGGCGTTTGTTGCTATTGGTACCCACTACTGGGGAAGTTCTATAAGCTCACACCTAAAACTATGCGTCACTTATGCAAGTCAAAGGTGACTATAATTGGTGTTTTCATGTATAAGTGTACTAGATACCATTCTATAAAGTAGTGCTTAAGTGCTATAGCATCTGACTCCAAGATGGACATAATGTGAAGCCAAGTAATGTGCATAACTTCTAAAATATCAGTTATGCGCATCCTTTGATGTACTTAGGCGTGACCTTCTATACCTGGCATTCGCATGGTTGTGCCTATGTTTTGGTATGCCAGTGCAGGTTTGCTCTAGTATTTAATAGTGACTTTGGCATGCCTAAGTGCTGTTATAGAATTTCTGCTAAGGCATACCCCACTGTAGCCCCTAAATTGAGGCATCAAGTTATAGAATTGTCTCATATCAGATTTCAAGTTAAACATTTGTATTTAGTCACATATTATTCTTGTAAAAAGCACCAAATAGGTATTCACAACTAGACACTGATGATTTCAATCAGGGGTGTCTAATGTCGGTCCTCGCCAGGTTAGGTTTTCAGGATTTCCCCATATAATTGAGGCAGTGCATGCAAATAGATTGCGTGCATATTCATTGGGGAAATCCTGGCAGTAATTTCAGATTTGGAGCACGCCCATAATGTGTGGATGAATTATTTATTTATTTCCTCCTATGCGCGCCAGTTCCAGTGGTAATCAGCACTTGGCATGTGCCAACCACTCACCGCACATATAGCATGTGAGCCTTTACTGTTTGATCAATGAGTGGCGTCAAGGGCTCAGGCCAGTTTTGGGCGCGTGCTGGTTTCATTTTTACCGCAGGCCCTTTTCACGTCCCATTAAAAAAGCCCTTTTTTGTAGATGCGGTAAAAACTGGCTTGATGTGCACCCAATACATGCGCCTACACTACTGCAGGCCACTTTTTACCACTGCTTAGTAAAAGAGCCCCTATCTACAGTTCAGAAAAGAACTAAAAACCTACTTTTTCAAAAAATTCTATAACTAACAATACAAACCAGGAGCGTATCTGCGTGGGGCCACAGGGTCCTGGGCCCCCACAGATTTCGCCCTGGACCCCCCTACCGCCGTCAACCCTTTCCCTGCCTACTGCCGTCACCTACCCCCGAGGTCCACTTCCTCCTGCCGGTTTTTAAAAACATTACTTCAGCTGGCGGGGGACCCCAACCCCTGCCAGCCCAGCCAAGGTCTTGTTTGAGTTCTTTATCCTTGTGCTGTGAAAGCTGCATCCCTTCCAGTTGGACGGAGTCTGACGTCGCAGCACGTTGATGTCCTGCACGTACAACGTGCTGCGACGTCAGACTCCGTCCAATTGGAAGGGATGCAGCTTTCAGAGCACGAGGATGAAGAACTCAAACAAAACCTTGGCTGGGCTGGCAGGGGTTGGGGTCCCCCGCCAGCTGAAGTAATGTTTTTAAAAACCGGCAGAAGGAAGCGGACCTCGGGGGTAGGTGACAGCGGTAGGCGGGGAAAGGGTTGACAGCGGTGGGGGGGAGGGTTAAGGGCGGGGGGGGGGCTATAATGTGCCCCCTCACTCTAGCCCCTGCCCCCCTACCGCCGAACCTCAGATACGCCCCTGATACAAACTGCATATGACCAAGAACACCTTCTAACTGAAACTTCACCTATCTGTAAAACTGTAAAAGTGTAACTGTAAAATTGAACCGAAACTTGTATTCGGAAAATAGTGGGATACAAGAATTTATAAATAAATAAATTATTGTTTGTATTGGTCTTGAGTGCTTGAGTATTCTTTCCTGACAAGTTTTTGTAGTTCCTTTACCTACTATTTCCTAATTGTCATTTTTACACTGTGAACCGCTTTGATCTGCGAGTTAGCAAAGGTGGTATGGCTAATGTTAATAAGCAAAAACGATCCACCATAAATCCCCACACCCAGCAACACAGCATAACCAATGATCGTACTGGACAATATACAATCTTCATTCCCCTCGACCCTCATGGTACCTAATACACACCTACCTCATTCAACCACAATATAACCTTGTATTTGTTATCAACCGACTGGCGAACGCCTTTACGGTACTATGTAAGCCACATTGAGCCTGCAAATAGATGGGAAAATGTGGGGTACAAATGTAGCAAATAAATAAATTCTTGTGAAGATAAAATTCTCCAAGGGGTAGATATGGTTCTATATTTTGTTTTTATTATGTATAGTTTTTGTCATTGTTGTATATGTGGCTATTTCTATCCAAATTTTATCATTGTTATTACATATATATTTTGTCTGGGTTATAGTGTTCATCGACCCTTCATGCATCCTATGGGCAAAACATGTCCATATCAGTTTTATCATGTGCTTTAAGATCGTATTGATTAAACTTTTTAAAATTGTTTGAACAACTCTTGCCTTGCTGCTGTTTTTACTTTCAACAATTTAAAATCATTCATTTAAAACAAAGAGGCCCTTTTACTAAATGATGTTAAGCACTTAAGTGATTAGCGTGTGGTTACAGGCTGTCATACAAATACATAAAGGGTTGTGCGGTAGTTTGCTTGTTACCACTCGTTATTGTAATTTTTCTCCGAGGAGACGTGGAATAGGCAGAGGGTGGGCATGGAAGTGTTAGCCCGCTAGTGCATTATACTTACCACATGCTAACTGGCTAAGAAAGAGTTAAAGCGGGAACACTTAGCACCTCCTAAATAGGAGGCAGGAAGTGGTCCTGTGTTAGCATCCTGCAGATACTATGTGCTCATACAACCTTCAATAAAAAAATAGATGGAATGCGCCCCCACCCCCAATTAAATCAGGGTTTAGTGCATGGTAAAATCCTGCATTATAATCCATTAAGCCCAGATTTTAGTGTACTTTACTAAAAGGAGTAAAAAAAAAATAGCTGTCAATAATAAAACAGTTAATAAATCCACTATTTCTTTAGGAAATTCGTATGTTTGGATTTATAGGTAATTGTGTTTTTTACAGCTGATTTTTTTTTTCCTTACAGGTTTTGAATTTATTCTTTAATAAAGTGTGTGGTACTTATATCTCTCTCTTTGTTTCCTTTACGGGCACAGCAGGTCCTAGGACTCTGAGTAGCAGATAAATATTACTTTTTTGAATACATTTAACTCTAATAAAAATGTAATTTACTCTGAGATCAACTGTTCTTTTCTCAAATTCATTTAATTCTTTTCAGGAACTCTCTCCACTGTAGGTAGGTAGGTTCATTCTTTTTGTTTTCTTTAAAAAAAGAAAATTAAACTTTTAATTACTGCCCTGATTAAGCTATAATTTGGATCAGAATTTTTTTAAAGCATGATGTGTACCGGCTGTACAGGTCATTGTTTCTTTGTAATATGGGTACCATAGCTGCCAGGCTTTCTTCACCGTCAGTTTGATGCATTTATGGTATGATCTGTTCTCTCCTGTGAAGTCTTCATGTCTCCAACTGTTCTGGTTCCTTTAGGCAGGACTACTTCAAAGGGTTGTGCCATCCTAAGCCAACCTGTGCGTGTCCATCTTGAGGCAGTGTTGACGTATGAACCAAATAGATGTCAGAGCTCATCCTATGAGGGTGGCCCCAACACTGGAAGGCAAATTTGTTTTCTAGTAATTTTATATTTTCAGTTGGGTTGGCCCTTGTCTCTTTATCACTGCTTCTTCTTGGTTTTCTCCTGAATCCTTTTCAGGATCTTCTTTCCATTTTCCTTTTCTTCAATCTCCCTGTCTTCTTCTTTACACCCCTACCTCTATCTCTGATGCTGACCCTTCTGTTTCTTCCTTTTACTCCATTTCTCTCATCTGCCTTTTTATCTTCCTATAGATTTTCATTCTTCCTTGACTCCCTCTCATGTTCCCAATGCAGCTCATGTCCCATAGCAGAGGAAGAACACACAAATGGTAGCGAAGGAACATATTTCTTACTCTGTGAAGGGGTGAGCCAGTGAGGCATGCTTGAGTGATTTAAATCTGTGCCTCACTGGCTCACCCCTTAACCCAGCTCTGCCTCCAGACTAATTGTCTTCCTGATCCTTAAAAAATTTCAGAAACAAAAACTGACTAGCCTCAGTACAATAAATTTTCCGTAGACTGGGTAAATTAGTCTTTCTCAGGATTTCAATTTGTGAATATGAAAATAGTCAGAGAAAAGGAAACATAAGAAACATGTCTCCTTCCCTAGGATATCTATTTCAAAATCATTCTAACACAAATTAGAGAATTTCAATCTCTCATATATAAAGTATCTAGAAACAACCTCCTTTAAATTCTCAAATTTTCTCATTCATTAGAATTACAGCTTGAACAAAAATTACAACTGGGCAACAGTAGAGTTGGCTTAAGGATACTTCTACTAAAGGGGTCCTTTTACTAAGCTGCTATGTGTGCTGCTAATGCTTGCTTAATGCAACAACAAAAATGCCTAACACAGAACATGCTAATGTATCATGCATTAGTTTTGGGATGTGCTAAACATGAGACAATTATTTCTTGGCATTTTTTTTGAACGGGCATGTCAGAGAGTGGACATTTCCTTCCTATCTAGTTATTTATTTATTTATTTATTTATTTATTTATTGCATTTGTAGCCCACATTTTCCCACCTATTTGCAGGCTCAATGTGGCTTACAGAGTCCTGTTATGGCATTGTCATTCCAGGATATCAGATACAATTAGTAATATAAGGTTACCATTTACTAACTGCACGGATATGCAGGGGCCCTTACCACCTACAGAATCAGAGGTGATAAGTGCTCCTGTAGTGATTTTTTAAAAATAGCCACATGCTAATAGCAACATTATCAGGAACAACAAAACAAGAAGAACCTCTATGTCAAACCATCCAATCAAGCAAGAATAGAGACTGTCCAAAGAATGAGTCTAATGCTGGAGATAGTGCTTGAAAAATTCTTTATTACTGTTGATATAGGAGCATCTGTATGCTGAAGTGGTGGACTGCAAGAAAGAATACTAACGAGACCCCTGATGCGGGCATTTTGCGAAGCCAAAATATGGACTGTGCCAGGTCCTCCTGTATCAACAGTAATAAAGAGTTTTTCAAGCAATGGCAACATTAGCGCATGGTCATTAATAAAAAAGATAAAAAATTGGGGGCCCTTTTACAAAGGTGCAGTAGGCTCTATACGCATGTGCAGCGAATGGCAAAACGAGACTACCGCCAGGCTAGTGCACCACTGGCAGTAGTCTTGTATTTAGCACATGCCCGTAATGCCAGGACAAATTATTATTTTATTTCATACTACACACAGTGTTTCCTGATTAATTGATAGTTGGTGCATGCCGACTGGTCACCACGCATGTAGCATGTGAACCCTTACCGCTAGATCAATGGGTGGTGGTAAGGACTCAGGCCAAAAATGGACATGCGCTGGTTTCAATTTTAACGCATGTCCATTTACTGGCCCTTTAAAAAAAAAAGGCCTTTTTACTAGATGTGGTAAAAAATGGCCCAGCACGAGCCAAAAGACGCACTGGCACCACCACAGGCAACCTTTTACTACTGCTTAGTAAAAAGACCCCTGGTAAAAATGTCCTTAGAACATGGGGGGAAACCTACATAAGGGCACACCAAGGTCAATTTCGACCAGAGCTTAGTAAAAGGACCACAAAGTGCATTAAACACTAAAAGACCCTTTTACTAAGGCGCACCAAAAAAGTGGCCTGCGCTGGTGTAGGCGTGTGTTTTGGACACGCGCAAGTCCATTTTTCTGCGTGCCTGGAAAAAAGGTCTTTTTTATGGCTGAAAATGGACGTGCGGCAAAATTAAAACTAGCGTGAGTCCATTTTTGACCTGAGATCTTACTGCCACCCAGTGACTTAGCGGTAAGGTCTCACGTGCTAACTGGGCAGTAAGTGTCAGCATAAACTGCCGATTACCACCGGGTAAGCACCACGCAATAGAACATATTTTCTACCATGTGTTTTGCACGCACATCAAAAATGGAATTGCCGCCCAGGGCATGCAGTAGCCTGATAGTAGCAGGGCCGCCGAGAGACTGGGCCAGGCCCGGGACAAGGCTACCCCCGGGGTCCCCCCCCACCTGAGGTCGCCAGGCCCCCCTCCATCTGCCACCGGGCCCTCTCTCCACCCCCGGGCCCTCTGCACCGACCTTAAACACCTCACCTTCGAAAGCGCAGCAAGCAGCGGCAGACCAATGCCAGGGAGCAACGGAGGGTGGGTGGGCCAGACTGCAGTGGCGGTGCCGGGCCCCCCCCCCCAGAAAGCCCGAGCCCGGGAAATTTTGTCCCCCCCTGTCCCCCCCTCTCGGCTGCCCTGGGTGGTAGTTCCAATTTGACACGTGTTAGACATGCGTAGGCACCTACGCACCTTAGTTAAAGAGCCCCTAAGTGCATTAAGCATTAAGTAGAACCCAGCTAACAATGGTTGTGCTGCCACTGGCTATTAAGGCCTCAGGTCTGAGGACCTTCCTAGTTGCAAGGATCTTGGCAGGAGGGAAAACCAAGAAACAAAAGGTTTTCTACAGTGTTGCCAGGTGGAAAATTTTTTTCCCACCCAATCCAGCATAAAAACAGCCCAAAACCCGCCCAAACTCAAACCCCGCCCCTGACACCCCCACCCCCGCGTCATCACCCCCGCCCCCGCCGTCATCAACCCCGCCCCCTGCCGTCACCGGCCCTGCCTCCCCCGTCACCGGCCCCGCCTCCCCCGTCACCGGCCCCGCCCAACACGTCACTAACCCCGCCCAAAACATCACTAACCCCGCCCAAAACGTCACTAACCCCGCCCCCCGCGGCTTAAAAAACCGCCCGAAAAACCGCGGAAAAGAAAAAAAAGAAGCCCAAAAAACCGCGACCCGCCGCGGGCAAAAATTTCCCGCGGCGGGTCGCGGAAAACCGCCCAGTTGGGCGGTAAAACCGCCCACCTGGCAACACTGGTTTTCTATTTTGCTCCAGGCTTTATAACCTTGCAAAATTACCTCCAATTAAAACTCCTCCTTTCATTATAATAACTGACTCCTTTACTCCTCCCTCCTAATATGAAAAGGAAGATAGATCATTAGAGCTGTAATTCTTCCAGTGTCAGGTGATGTCACTACATACACAATCTGTTCTCTAATTGGCTGGGCCTGTGAGGATTTTTCCAGCACCAACAAGAAAAACCCCACAAGCCACACCTTAATTGCTAAACATATTATTGTTGGTGCAAGCTTCACATACCAAGCTACCTTCTGCTCAGTGTGCTGCTGCGGCTAGGAAAGCGAATAGAATGTTGGGTGTTATTAGGAAGGGTATGGAGTCCAGGTGTGCGGATGTTATAATGCCGTTGTATCGCTCCATGGTGCGACCGCACCTGGAGTATTGTGTTCAGTACTGGTCTCCGTATCTCAAAAAAGATATAGTAGAATTGGAAAAGGTACAGCGAAGGGCGACGAAAATGATAGTGGGGATGGGACGACTTTCCTATGAAGAGAGGCTGAGAAGGCTAGGGCTTTTCAGCTTGGAGAAGAGACGGCTGAGGGGAGATATGATAGAAGTGTATAAAATAATGAGTGGAATGGATCGGGTGGATGTGAAGCGACTGTTCACGCTATCCAAAAATACTAGGACTAGAGGGCATGAGTTGAAGCTACAGTGTTGTAAATTTAAAACGAATCGGAGAAAATGTTTCTTCACCCAACGTGTAATTAGACTCTGGAATTCGTTGCCGGAGAACGTGGTACGGGCGGTTAGCTTGACGGAGTTTAAAAAGGGGTTAGATAGATTCCTAAAGGACAAGTCCATAGACCGCTATTAAATGGACTTGGAAAAATTCCGCATTTTTAGGTATAACTTGTCTGGAATGTTTTTACGTTTGGGGAGCGTGCCAGGTGCCCTTGACCTGGATTGGCCACTGTCGGTGACAGGATGCTGGGCTAGATGGACCTTTGGTCTTTCCCAGTATGGCACTACTTATGTACTTATGAAATGGAATTCCCTACCAAAGTCACTCAGCTATGTTACTGACTTCTTGAAAGTTCGTAAATTGTTGAAAGCATTCTTATTTAGTGAATTCCTCATCAATGTTGGTGATTGTCATTATTTTAGTTAATTTATTATTTCAAAATGAGTCGTCTTACTGTTTGAATGCTTTTGCCTATTATTGTTTTGTATTTTTGTGTTAGTTCTCTTATTGTGATTTGCTTTAAAAGTTTGATGTAAGCTACATTGAACCCGAACTTGTTTGGGTTAATGCGGGGTACAAATGCCATAAATAAATAGATAAACACGTGATTAACGTGTTGAAACAGGATACCATGTTATATGCTAAGGTTTTTTTTTTTTTACAGTTGTTTGCCTCTTACCGCACATTAAACCACATGTCAGTTAGGGCTCCTTTTAATAACTGGCAGCAAGCCCAATGCCGGCTTACTGCTCGCTATTCAGGAAGTACCGCCGGGCTACCGTAGAAGCCTGGCAGTACTTCCTACCCCTAGTGCGCAGTCATTTCTGGAGTGTACCCAGTGGTAATTGGGCAGTGCTACATGCTTAATGGGTGGCGGTATGAGCTCCCCTCCCAAATGTCCACGCAGCAATTGCTTTACTTGCCATATGTCCATTTCCGGTAGGAAAGCGAGATTTTACTTTTACTAGCTGCAGTAACAGGGGGCCTCGGCATACATGAAAAACATGTGTTGATGCCAGCGCAGGCCCTCTTTTTCCGCAGCTTGGTAAAAGGGGCCCTTAATTTTTGTGAATTTCTTTGACAAGGGGCATGGTGGAGAATGGGCAGGAAAAGCATTTGGGAATTAATGCACTTTACTTACTGCTGACTGAAGAGGGCATTCTTTAAATGGTGCAGAGATTTTGGCACGGAATGCTATCCTATAAATTGTGCTCCGGGTTGATTACCATATATAGAACAGTACTTAAGAACCCATTTCCACACCAAAATACGAGCAGCCAACTCCGGTCATTTTGGTGTGGAAATGAAGCTATTCTATAACGTTGTTGAATTGTCCCTACCACTCCCCTGGCCACACCGCCTTTTAAGTTGCACTCTAGGGCATTCAGGCATGCAGGGTTATACAACAGGGCTTGGGGAGATGTGCAAGCGAATTTCAATAATTGACAATTAACTGCAATAATTGATTGTCCTGCCCTGATAAACCCCACTGAGATGGCCATACCTGGAAATTCAGTGGCACTCAACCTCATAGTGCCACTGAATATCTTCTCTAACTACCAAAGCACTAACCCCCGGATTCTCTAAAGGGCACACACCCAAATTTGGGTGCAGTCCTGAGATGCAAGTGCAACTAAATTGGGTTACAATCCAATTAGCATCAATAATTGGGTACTAACCATCAATTTATTGATGTTAATTAGCACCAATTTGATTTGTGCAGGCACCTTGCTACGCGCTATACTATTAAACTGCATGGCCAAATCCGATAGGGGTCCTTTTACTAAGTCATGGTAAAAAGTGGCCGGTAGTGTGGGCATGTGTTTTTGGTGCTTGTTGAGCTATTTTGATACCGAGGCTGGGAAAAAAAGTCATTTTTCAATGGCCTAGTAAATGGCTGTGCACTAAAATGAAAGATTGTGCGCGGCTATCTACTGCCTGAGACCTCATCGCCAGCCTTTGACCTAACAGTAAGGGCTCACATGCTGAGCCGGTGGGGGGAGGCGGGGCTGGTGGTTGGGAGGCGGGGCTAGTGCTGGGCAAGACTTCTATGGTCTTTGCCTTGAAAATGGCAGATACAAATCAAGGTGAAGTATACACAAAAAGTAGCACATATGAGTTTATCTTGTTGGGCAAACTGGATGGACCGTGCAGGTCTTTTTCTGCTGTCATCTACTCTGTTATTATGTTACTTGAGCGGTAATCATGCAGCTCACACCAAAGTGGGCGCGCTGCTGATTACTACTGGGAACACCCCCGCGGTAGAATATAGAACACTATTGTCTGCCACGGGAACCAGCGCACACCAACTTTGGAATTACCATCGAACACCCGTGCTACCCTGGCGGTAGTGCCAATTTGGCACGCCCTACCGATGCGTTAGCCCTAGTATTGCTTTGGAAAAGGGCCCCATAGTGCGCAACCCAAAGGAGGGCATGGTCATGGAAGAGAAATGGGTGGATCTGGTCCTAACTGGCTGGGTTAGGGGCAGTCCGGGGACAGAATATGGGTAGAGCCAGCACTTAACCAGTTAGAAGTGATATTAGTCCACTAACTGGTTAAGGGACACTTTTACTAAGCTGCGTTAAATAGTGGCCTGTTCTATGACTATTGTATGGACTTTCCGCTAATGGCCACGTTTTCCCTTTTTGTAATAATGGCCACATGCTAGCACATGACCATTAGTGCATGAGCCCTTAACTAGAACTATTTTCTAGGCATTAAGGACTTTTCTACTAACCACATGCTAATTGTTTAGCACGTGGCAATGTAGCTGCGCTAACCACTCAGTGCTGGGCATGCCTACTCTCTACCCCCAAACAAACCCACAGCATTAAAAAATATATTTTTTAGTGCATAGGAAGCATGCACAGAGGCCAAAACTACCGTGGGATACCTGAGCATGTCTCGCGGTAGTAGTTTTTAAACCTGCAATAAGCACATGTTAATGCTTACTGCAGCTTAGTGAAAGGGCTCTTAAGTCAACTGATCAACCCCCCTGTTTACTAAAGCTTAGCTCGCGTTACCTGCAGCAGGGCCCATTTTATTCCTATGGTCCCTGCTGCAGATAACTCAAGCTAAGCTTTAGTAAACAACCCCCAAAGTTATGACAGCTGAAAGGCTTTCCTAACTTTATCCACCAACCTAACACGCACTAGTCTGAATATCGGCTGGTACATAGTTAGAATTCATGTAGCTGCACTAATCTGGATATTTCATGCTGGAGGTCAGACAAGCCCCAGCGTTGAATATCTGGGGTTAACTCTGCCTGTGGCTTACAAGCCCCTTTCCACCACAGGCTGAATATCAACCTGTCATGTCCCCTACCTCAACGCAAACGGTGTCCTCGGGCTGCGCGGGGTCCCGTCGACACACACACGTGACTGGCAGAGCCCTGAGCCATGTGTATGTAGTTCTTCTCTGGCTGCAGGCTCCTTGATTGCTTTGCTTCCATGCACCTGGGTCGGCTCTCTCTTTGCCTGGCTTCCCTTGCTACTCTCTTATTGGTCTTCCAGTTCCTCCTTCCCCTGCTCTTGTCCTATGGCTGTGCTCCTTCTCCCTGCTGGTCCCTGCTGATGTCAGACGCCAGCACTTTATCAGCTGAGCTCTTCCTGGACTCCATGCTTCGGCTACTACTTTGGTAGGTGTTACTTGCTCAGTAGTTTGCTTCTTCTCTACTTTGTCCCTTGTTGCTGACTTTACCTGTGCCTGGATTACTCTCTTGCCTGCTGCTTGCCTATTGACTTTACCTGTGCCTGGATTACTCTCTTGCCTGCTGCCTGCCTACTGACTCTGCCTGTACATGGATTACTCTCTTGACCTGCTGCCTGCCTATTGACTTTACCTGTGCCTGGATTACTCTCTTGCCTGCTGCCTGCCTACTGACTTTGCTGTACCTGGATTACTCTCTTGCCTGCTGCCTGCCTATTGACTTTACCTGTGCCTGCATTACTCTCTTGCCTGCTGCCTGCCTACTGACTCTTCCTATACATGGATTACTCTCTTGACCTGCTGCCTGCCTATTGACTTTACTGTGCCTGCATTACTCTCTTGTCTGCTGCCTGCCTACTGACTTTGCCTGTACTTGGATTACTCTCTTGACTGGCTGCCTGCCTATTGACTTTGCCTGTATCTGGATTACTCTCTTGACCTGCTGTCTGCCTGGCCGATACATTCACCACCCCGCTTCCAGCTCCGTCTCGTAAGTCCTGCAGGCCACCTGCACCTAGGGGCTCAACCTCTGGGGAACAGCAGTCAGCACAGGTGAAACCCGGGGTTGTCCAGCCTCCAAGCAGAACCTGGTCCAAGTACCAAGCTCAGCTGCGCTCTACTTGGTACAAAAACTCACAAGTCTGACACAACCCCATAATTTTTAAGCTCCTAAATTAAGATGAATTTTCAGTTGAAAATTTGTGCTGAAATATTTGGCTAAAAATGGAGCAAAAATTAGGGAGCAAAACTTAGAAGCATAAATTTAGGAGCTTAGGGGTCATTTTACGAAGGTGCGGTAGGCTCTACATGCATGCAGCGTGCACCAAAATAAGACTACCACCAGGCTAGCGAGTTCCTTGGCGGTAATTTCAGATTTGGTGCACACCCATACCGCTGGGACAAATTATTACTACTACTACTACTACTTAGCATTTCTATAGCGCTGCCAGGGTTACGCAGCGCTGTACAAGTTTAAACATGGGGAAGGACAGTCCCTGCTCAAGAGAGCTTTTATTTCCTACCATATGCAGCATTTCTGGCGTTAATCGGCAGTTGGCGCACGCTGACCAGTCACCATGCATGTAGCGTGTGAGCCATTACTGCTAGATCAATAGGTGATGTTAAGGGCTCAGGCCATAAATAGGTGCACGCTGGTTTCAATTTTACCACAGGCTCTTTTCTCGGTCCATTGAAAAAAAGCCCTTTTTCCCAGATGTGGTAAAAATTGGCTCGGCACACGCCAAAAACACGGACCCACACTACCGCAGGCCACTTTTTGCCATGGCCTTGTAAAATGACCCCTTAGCTTTTCTTGAATATTGGGCCCTTGGGAACTTAGAACTGCTTATATCAAGTCCAATTTCCCTTTCCCTTTCCCCCTTTTCAGCACTTGGCTTATAAATAGGTGTCATAAATCTGGGCAAATGAATGGCAAGCCTAAATTTATAAACGTAGGATTGATATTCAAAGTGATTTAACCAGTCAGAAATGGCTTCTGGCTGGTTAAATCACTTGTTTTGGGCTATCTGCTAATATTTGGCAGTTAATCAGCCAAATAGGACCACATAAAACATAGTTCTATCTTTATGTGGTGTTACGTGGAGGGGAATAATCAAACGGCGCCGGCGATCTATTTTCGCGGCGCTGCAAACAGCTGCCCGAACCGTATTATCAAAAAAGACGGACGGCCATCTTTTGTTTCGATAATACGGTTCAAACCGGCCAAATGCCTTGGATTTAGCTGGGTTTGAGATAGCCGCTTTTGTTTTTTAGAGATAATGGAAGTTAAAAGCGGCCATCTCAACCCCGGCTACATCCAAGGCACTTGGTCGTGGGAGGAGCCAGCATTTGTAGTGCATTGGTCCCCATGACAAGCCAGGACACCAACCGGGCACCCTAGGGGGCACTTCTAAAAATGTTTAAAAAATACACAAATAGCTCCCAGGTGCATAGCTCCCTTACCTTGGGTGCTGAGCCCCCCAAATCACCCCCAAATCACCCCAAACCCACTCCCCACAACTCTACACCATTACCATAGCCCTTATGGGTGAAGGGGGGCACCTACATGTGGGTATAATGGGTTTTGGGGGGGGGGGTTGGGAGGGCTCAACGCTTAGCACCACAAGTGTAACAGGTAGGGGTGGGATGGACCTGGGTCTGCCTGCCTGAAGTGCACTGCACCCATTAAAAACTGCTCCAGGGACTTGCATACTGCTGTCAGGGAGCTGGTATGACATTTGAGGCTGGCATACAGGCTGGCAAAAAAGGTTTTTATTTTTTTTAGTGTGGGAGGGGGTTGGTGACCACTGGGGGAGTAAGGGGAGGTCATTCCCCATTCTCTCGAGTGGTCATCTGGTGAGTTGGGGCACCTTTTTGAGGCTTGGTCGTGAAAATAAAAGGACCAAGTAAACCTGGCAAAATACTGATTAACGCCACTTTTTTTTCCATTATCCGCGAAAGCCAGCCATCTGGTAGCCACGCCCATGCCCGCCCATGTCCCGCCTCCGCTACGCCGCCGACACACCCCCTTGAACTTTCGCCGGCTCAGCAACGGGAAAGCAGCGATGGTGTCAAAAAAGCAGCTTTAGATTATACCGATTTCGCCGCTTTTGAGAGATCGCCGGCCATCTCCCGATTTATGTCGGAAGATGTCCGGCGATCACTTTCGAAAATAAGCCTGATAGGCAGTTAAGTACTGAATATCACACGATATAGCCGGCTGCATAAACCCGGATATTCATTGCTGGAGGCTGTCCAGCATTGAATATGCAGGAATAATGCCGGCAACGGATAAAAAAGAAGCTTACCACTACCGGATGAATATTGACCCCGTAACTTTTAAGCTCCAAAATTAATGGAATTTTGAGCTGGAGAATTAGGATCCTAAGTTTGGCTGAATATAGGTCATAAATTTTGGAATCTTAATTTAGCAGTATAAATTTAGGAGCTCTGCTTTTTTTTTTTTTTTTTTTTATATTAGTCCACCTTCTTTAAATTATTCTCAAAGCCTGAGTGGTAGTCTGTGGCTCTGTTCCTACCTGTGATCTTACTGGAAGGCACTAGATTTCAAGAAGGCACTAGACTTCAGGAAGTACAGGTGAGGCCCTCACCATGGCCTCACCTGTACTTCCTGAAGTCTAGTGGCAGCAGGAGCTTGTCAAGATGGTCCCCCACTGTCTGTAGGCGTTAGTTAAGGGGGTTATAACCTGCTTGAAAACAGGTCTGAATTTAAGCATAGGGAAATCAGCTGATTAGATAGCCGGCTAGTAACGCGATAGGGAAACAAAGAAAAGCAGGTTTTACCATGTGGGGAACCATGTTGGAAACTCCCGCGCCGCTCTCTGCCCGTGATGATTGCGAGATGGCCGGCTCTGTGGAAAAAGCAAAATTTTTAAAAAGGCGCGACACCGCTACACCGCGATCGCAAACAAAGAAAGGGAGATGGCCGGCTTTTGTGAAAAACAGAAAATTAAAAAAAAAAAGGGAGGGAAATCAGCCGATAGCCGGCTAATACCGCGATTGAAACTCCCGCACCGCTCACTGCCAACAAGAGGCTCCCTAGCCCTCGTTGGCAGCTTTTATGCTTTCCCCTGTAGACCTGCCCCCTCCGGCTTCCCAACCAACGGCAAGGGTGTCTCCTGCCACGTCATCTCAATCACCGATGGGGAAGCCGGAAAGGAAGGGTCGCTCTGACGCAGGAGCTGCCGGGCAGCAGCCGCCATGTTATGTGCGGCTGCTCGGCATGCCCCTCGCCGGCCTACCTCTATACCAAATTTTGAAAACACCAATTGTCTGGGCCAAAGAGAAGCCTGTTCTTGTTTTCAATGTAGCATATAAAATGTAGTTAGGATATTACAACAATAAGATTACCTATTTTAAATCTAATCAGGAAGAGATTTTGTGAACAAAAGTTTTTTCAAACCTTGTTTTACTTCACCTGGATCTAATCCACTCACGCATCTCTGGTGACAAACTAGTGTACCAACCTGGTGATATCACTAAGAATGCTCTCACACAGTTCCTTGCCTATCTCATTTCCTCTATTCCCTGTGAGGGGAATTCTAAGAATGGCACCCAAATTTAGGTGCCATTAAGTTCTGCACCAAGCACTAATTCTATAAAGTTTGGTTAGTACTAAGCAACCATTACTGAATAGCACTTACTGGCAGATTCTATATAGAGTGCCTAGAGCAGGGGCATAGCCAGACTTCAACGGTAGGGGGATCCAGAGCCGAGGTGAGGAGGCACATTTTAGCCCCCCCCCCCTTGGCACCGCCCGCCCGCCAACCAGCCATTGCCGACACCGACCCCGCCCGCCATTGCCGACACCTCCAACAACTTTGACCCCTCCCCTGCCGATGACCTGCTCGACCCCCCCTCCCCCCACCCGCCATCGCCTACCTTTGCTGGCGGGGGACCCCAACCCCCACCAGCCGAAGTCTTCTTCCTTCGTTTCGTTTCTGACTGAGTCTGACGTCCTGCACGTACAACGTGCAGGACATCAGACTCACAGAAACAGAACAAAGCCTTGCGATCTGCAGGGCTTCGTTCTGTTTCTGTGAGTCTGGACATCAGAGTCAGAAACCAAATGAAGGAAGAAGACTTCGGCTGGCGGGGGTTGGGGTCCCCCGCCAGCAAAGGTAGCAGGCGGCGGGTTGGCAGCGGGAGGGGGGGTTGAGAGGGTCGCCAGCAGGGGGGTCCAGGGCCAAATCTACAGGGGCCCAGGCCCCCGTGGCCCCATAGCAGCTACGCCCCTGGCCTAGAGATCTGTGCTAAAATTCAAGCATATTAACACATGTAGCGTATTTAACAGCAGTTAACAAGCAATAATGAGCATTAATTGGAGATAATTAGAACTTACACACACAGCTCACTAAGCGTATTCTGTAACACAGTGCACCTAACTTCTAATATGTGCAGGTAAAAAGGAATGTGATTATGGGCGGGGAAATGGGCATTTCGTGGGTGTTCTGAAATTTACATGCATAGTTATAAAATATGGCCCTCTGCGCCTAAATCTACATGCTGGGATTTACGGCACATTTTCGTTGGTGTAAATGGAGGCATGTAGTTTTCAGCACTTTGATATTGACTAAGCGTAGTCTATGTACCGCACCTAAATCTAGGTGCCGTTTATAGAATATGTTTAATAGGAATTATTTTATGCGCATATGTTTTTGGGTGCCTTATGTAGAATCTGGCCCTTAGCCTGGATTAATTACAAAAATTTTATTTTAA
Source organism: Microcaecilia unicolor (assembly GCF_901765095.1). Taxonomy (NCBI): domain Eukaryota; kingdom Metazoa; phylum Chordata; class Amphibia; order Gymnophiona; family Siphonopidae; genus Microcaecilia; species Microcaecilia unicolor. The sequence continues at coordinate 46,430,952 of NC_044040.1, read as the reverse complement.
ACAATAAAACATTCTCATACGCAAATATGCTAAAACTAAGCATCCATTTCACTGCTAATCACTCTAAATGTTGAAAATCATACAAATAACTTGAAGCCATTTATCTGAAATGATCCGAATGCAAGCGTCCTCAATGGAAGAAAAATATGTAGCAAAGCGTAACAATCCTCAAGCGTAGCAATCCTCAAGCACAAATCTCAAGCACTTAAATGATGATACTTGACTAATCTCCTTTATCTAATCCCATATGCCAAAGTTCTTTTGGTTAATTGTCCCAACCTTGTATTAATAATCAAGGCACATAAAAGCTGATGAGCTTCCCACTCGTAAACATGAAGCACTGCCAGGTGTTGATTCCTCCACTCTTCTGAAATAAATGTTCATGTGTATGTCCAGGTCTCTATCACAGAAGCGTGGAGGAGCAAAGTTTATGAATCAACACCTGGAAGTGTTTCATGTTTACGAGTGGGACCTTTACACACAGACATAGTAGCAGGCTGCTCCCTTTATGCATAAGGTTTATTGTTTCAGAACTAACTGAAATACTCAGTTTTTTATCACTGATGACAGTATATAGAAATGTTTTACAGTATTACTGTACTTCTGAGCTATGTAAGCAATTTGCTTTCCCGTACAACATACACTTTTTATGACTATGCCAGGTACACTGAATTGATCTTCTGTCAACTTTATGAGAGACGAAAACCTTTTATCTTCCTGGAAATGGGGTTTTCAGAGGACATTTCTGTATCAAAATTTCACTTGTCTGAAAACTCAAATGTTTGAACAGCTGATTGAATGTGAAGGTTCAGTTCAACAGGACAAGTTCTTTTAAAAAGCAGCGTTTTTCCAATAACCCCCAGAAAAAAGGTGGGCTAAGAGTCAGTCCACATGCTCTACCTTACATATGGGCTTTTTAGATTATTGCTGCTTGTCAGAGAATGGAGATTTGCAGAGCTTGCCAAGTTTTCTAGTTCCAGGAGGGAAACCTTTTGGCTGGTCCTGGTTTTTAACTTTGATGTGAAGCAGTATTGCTTCACAATATTCAAAGGGATTTAACTAGGCAGGAGAGACTCCTGCCCTGTTAAATGTCTGTATTTATTTTTATTTATTGCATTTGTGTCCCACATTTTCCCACCTTTTTGCAGGCTCAATGTGGCTTACAATACATCATGAATAGTGGAGATATATAAGAAATAAACATTTAGTATTACAGAAGGATCTTGGGTAACATGATAGTGATAAGGCATGATGTTAATATAACAAGCAAATAGTAGAGACAATTCTAGGTATATATGAAGGAGTTCATATTTGTTGGTCTTTGTGGTATGCCTTGTTAGAGAGATGGGTCTTCAATAGTTTGCGGAAGTTAATTAGTTCATAGATCGATATTAAGTTGTGCGGCAGCGCGTTCCAGAATTGTGTGTTCAAGTAGGAAAAGGTTGACGCGTGTATTAGTTTGTATTTTAGCCCTTTGCAGTTGGGGAAATGAAGGTTGAGGAATGTGCAGAACGATGTCTTAGCATTCCTAGGTGGTAAGTCTATCAGGTCTGACATGTAGGCTGGGGCATCGCCATGAATGATTTTGTGGACCAGGGTACATATTTTGAACGTGATGCGTTCTTTAAGAGGGAGCCAATGCAGCTTTTCTCATAGGGGTTTAGCACTCTCATATTTTGTTTTACCGAATATGAGTCTAGCTGCCGTGTTCTGGGCTGTCTGAAGTTTCTTGATTATTTGTTCTTTGCAGCCAGCATAGAGTACGTTGCAGTAGTCTAAATGACTGAGTACCATTGATTGTACCAGGCCTCGGAAGACGGTCCTTGGGAAGAAAGGTCTTACACTTTTTAGTTTCCACATTGAGTGGAACATCTTCTTGGTTGTGTTTTTCGCGTGATTCTCAAGTGTTAGGTGTCGATCAATGGTGATTCCAAGAATTTTTAGAGTGTCCGAGATTGGAAGATTCAGTTTAGGTGTGTTAATGGTGGTGAATTTGTTCGTGTTATGTTGAGAGATGAGTATTAGGCATTGGGCTTCAGCCGAAAAGCGTCTGCCCATGAATGCATGATCTGTAGACTTTGGTTGATGTTGTTGGAAATTTCCTTTAAATCTTGTTTAAATGGGATGTAGATCGTTACGTCGTCTGCGTATATGTATGGGTTGAGGTTTTGGTTTGATAGTAGTTGAATAAGGTCAGTGAGAGGGGGGATCCCTGTGGGACTCCACATTCCGGTGTCCATGTGGCTGATGTTGTCGAATTGGATGTCACTTGGTATGATCGTGTGGTTAGGAACCCCTTGAACCAATTGAGAACGTTGCCTCGAATTCCGAAGTACTCGAGGATATGTAGTAGTATTCCATGGTCAATCATGTCGAAGGCACTAGACATGTCAAATTGTAAAAGTAGTATGTTCTTGCCAGTTGCAATCATTTGTTTGAACTTGGTCATGAGTAACTAGTACTGTTTCAGTACTGTGGTTGGTTCTAAATAATGACTGGGAGTCGTGTAGTATTGAGAATTTGTCTAAATAGTGAGTTGTTTGGTCACCATCCCTTCCGTTAGTTTGGTTATTAAGGGAATGGATGCTACTGGTCTGTAATTGGTTAGTTCATTAGCACTTTTCTTTGGGTATGGGGGTGAGTAGAATGTTTCCTTTCTCCTTCGGGAAGAGACCATTTTGTAACATATAGTTCAAGTGGTTCATTAAAGTCTGTTATAAATTGTTGATGGGCAAATGTCATAAGATTGTTTGGGCATATGTCTAATTTGCAATGAGATTTGGCAAATCTTTTAAACGTTTGTGAGATGAGATCCTCCGATAAAATCTTGAATATCCCCTCTAACTGTCTAATCTGAAACCGGTTGTTTTGAGGGCGGGCCAGATAAGTTAACCAGACAAATTGGACTGCATAATAAATCCTAATAAATAATAATTAAAAAAAAACACCGTCCTATCTTTGTCCAGTTTAATTTATTTAGTTTATTTTGCTTGTTGTAAGCAAAGAAGCTTAAAGGAGAATCCAAAGAAGCTTAGGGGAGATTAGGTAGGGAAACCAGTGCTAGGCTAACTTCTACAGTCTGTGCCCTGATGAAGGCTGAGTAGATTTGGATGGGCTGGAGTGGAGCTTTTCAGGTGCTTTAACAACAGCTTCAGAAATTTTAGAACAAGGCCAGTGCCGGGTAGATTTCTATGGTCTATGTCCTAAAAATGGCAAGGATAAATCATGAACAGGTATACATATGATGTAACACTTCATACCATATGTAATGAGTTTATATTGTTGGGCAGATTGGATGGACCTTACAGGTCTTTATCTGCCGCCATCTACTATGTTACTATTGGTCTCATTTTTGAAAGAGAAGGACGCCCATCTTTTGACATAACTCGGAAGATGGGCATCCTTCTCACAGGGTCGTCAAATCGGTATAATCGAAAGTCGATTTTGGACGTCCCCAACTGCTTTCCGTCACAGGGACGGCCAAAGTTCAAGGGGACATATCAGAGGCATAGCGACCCATAATCGAAAGAAACAAGGACGTCCCTGACGAACACATGGATGACTTTACCTGGTTGTGTTTTTCTTACGACCAAGGCACAAAAAGGTGCCCGAAATGACCAGATGACCACTGGAGAGAATTTGGGATGACCTCCCCTTACTCCCCCAGTGGTCACTAACCCCCTCCCACCCTAAAAAAAATCTTTAAAAATATTTTGTGCCAGCCTCTATGCCAGCCTCAGATGTCATACTCAGGTCCATCACAGCAGTATGCAGGTCCCTGGAATAGTTTTAGGGGTGCAGTGCACTTCAGGCAGGTGGACCCAAGCTCATCCCCCCCTACCTGTTACGTTTGTGGAGGAAACATCAAGCCCTTCAAAACCCACCACAAACCCACTGTACCCACACCTAGGTGCTCTTTTCACCCGTAAGGGCTATGGTAGTGGTGTACAGTTGTGGGTAGTGGTTTTTTTTTTTTTTTGGGGGGGGGGGGTTGGGGGACTCAGCACACAAGGTAAGGGAGCTATGTACCTGGGAGCAACTTATTAAGTCCACTGCAGTGCTCCCTAGGGTGCCCGGTTGGTGTTCTGGCATGTCAGGGGGACCAGTGCACTAGAAATGCTGGCTCCTCCCACAACCAAATAGCTTGCATTTGTTCATTTCTGAGATGGACGTCCTTGGTTTCCATTATCGCCGAAAATCAGAAACGACAAAGTCTAGGGACGACCATCTCTAAGGACAGCCAAATTTCAGGATTTGGGCGTCCCTGACCATATTATCGAAACAAAAGATGATTGTCCATCTTGTTTCGAAAATACGGGTTTTCCCCCCCTGGATGGGGATGTTTTGCAAGGACGTCCAAATCGAAATGAGGACGTCCCTTTCGATTATGCCCCTCCATGTTACTATATTTAGTACCTCAAAAGGCTTCAATGTGGTTTACAATAAAATAGTAAAAGGAAGGGGTATAAGAGGGTAGGACGAAACAGTGGAAGTGGTGGAGAAAGTAGGGTGAGAATTAGTCAGACCAAATGCCTCAGAAAATAAATGAGCTTTCGGTAATTTCTTAAAGAGGAAAGTGGAGGGCTGCTTCTTGATCTGAAGGGGAAGTGAGCTCCAAAATTTAGGTCCTAAATAGCTAATTTCATGGGAGGTTGTTAGGTGGAAGGCAGAGAGGCAGGAGGTTATTGCCAGCAGATCATAAAAAGCAGAGAGGGGTATATGGGATGAGAAGATTGCCTATGTTTGATAGTGCAGGTATTGGCCCTTAACTGAAAAAGTGCTGGTCACCTGCACATGCCTGGATATTCAGTGCCATTGCCCGGACATGGCTCAGTATTATATATCCAGGCATAAAGCCGGCGGCAGCAAAAGAATTGCTGACCACCACCGGCTGAATATTTACTCCCCTGTTCCCCCCCCCCCCCCACACACGCCTTATTGTTTCCATTGAAATCAGTGCTGCAGGTCTCGTAATAATGCACCATGATAGGATTATTAGAAATCTAGGCCAGGCCTGAATCCTCTCACCCGGAATTGAATAATTTAGCAACTCTGGGTCTGTGGTATAATATAAATAAAAAAAAAATCAACCCATATTAATTTCTTGGTGTCCTGAAATAATACCAGTTCTGTACTACAAGATTTCTATTGCTAATGTTTTTCAGTCAGAACAAGAGAACTCAGTTTTCCAGCCAAAATCTGATTTTAACAGGAAGTGATCTCAGGCAGCTTATCCTTTACTTTTGGAGACTGTGTTATCTGTGCCAAGAGGCACATGAGGATACAGCTAAACCTGGGCAACTGAGTAAACAAAACTAGCTGTTTCAGAGTAGAACGCAGAAAGCGTCTCAAGTTCGTTTGTTTTCCTTACATCTGTCAATACTATCCATTGTGGCAGTTATAAACAATATTCTTCCTCTGATGCATACTGAAAGGATACTGCACTTTTTTTTTTAGCTGTAAATTATGCCAGTTGTTCTCTTTTGAAAATTAAAGCTACCTGGGAAAGGACATGGGGAGGACATTTTCCATGGCCATTTAGCTGTATTAATTGTCTTGGCTAAAAACTGCCATCTTCTCCTTGGCTAACAGTGCGGAGTGGCTTCCAGAACAGGTGTGCTTTTAGCTAGACTGAGGGAAGAGGGGAGAGAGTAAGAAAGGAAAAGAACATGTGTAGCTCTAGGCATATTGTTTTTAGGGGTGTGCAAGCCAAAACTTTTCAATTGTTTAGTTTTCTGTGTTGTTTACAGAATGCTTCGTATTTTTTTTTTTTCCATTTCAGGGACATTGATATCAATAGAGCATACTGTTCTTTTAAAGGCCACGTGTTACTATAGAATATGATTGAGCAACAGTGTGCACTGAAGTGATAGTACACACTAGCGATAGCACAAGGAAAACAACATTTTGGAGCTCTTCCTGATTTGAGATGAGAAAGGTCAATTCCAACAAATGCACATCCCTAATTTTTTCCTTAAAATGCTTTCCTGCACAATTTACAGTTACAAAGGCCATGAATATATTTAGTCTGCAGACTTTGTGGACAAATTTTAAAGGGAAACTAACCACTAAGGGTCCCTTTTACTAAGCGGTGTAAGCAACTAATACAGGTTTTACCACAAGGTAGACATAAGTTCAGGCCTGTGCTAATGTTTAATATGCTAAAAATGCAGTCAGCACATTTAAAAAAAACACGTTAGCCACTTAACACAGGAGTGGGCGGTAGCTGTATATGACATGGGTAGGTCACAGGAGTGGCCACCTGTGCCAGCTAGAGTGTGGGTCGGTACCACACGCATATCAAGAGGAGGCAGCAAGTGCAGCTGTACTGTTGAGAGTCTAGTAGCATGGCTGCTCTCAGTGTAATGCAGTGGTGCTCCCCTGATCTCTGATCCCCTGTTCTCCAATTCTCTCTGACTGAAACAAACCCTGACTCCCCAAAAAGCATAAAACCCATCCTCTGATAGAAGAGTGCCCCCTAGCAGTATCTCCATGAGACTACCACAAGGGGGCATGGTGGCCATTTTGGAACAGAGGGGGACTTGTCCTATCCAGGTCCACTGACTTACAAAAGATGACTCCCCAGTAGGTTCCAGAGCTGGGAAGAGGGTTTGGCCTCTGGAGGTGGGGTTTGTGCCATTGGGGGTGTTTGGATTTATGTGTCAGCAGGAGTGTCAGAGTTTACATCATGAGATGGTGGGGTTGTCGGGGTTGGTGCCATCAACATGGTCAGGATTTGTGTCATTGGAGGTTTCAGGCATTTTGTCATTGGGGGTGGGATTTGTGACATCATGGGTGTTGTGGTTTGTGTCATTGGAGGAGAAGGGATTGGAGATTGGTGGGTTGGAAATCAGAGGGGGTTGCGGGAGTTGAAGATCGGGGAGATATGTTGGAAGTGGGGGGTGTGCTCCACTATGGCAGTGCTGTGTTTATTTTTGTTTGTGTAGGCTCACACCATGTTACCTGTAGTGTCAGATAACATGGGCACTCACGCTATTTGGCACTGCACGTAACCGGGTGCCCGTGCAATAACTATCTGGTGTAAATGCAGGGCATACCCCTTGCTTTTACCATATAGGCTTTGCACTTACCATGCATTACTTTTTGCTGTTAACATGTGATAAATGCAAAACCTACTGAACTTCAGTTAAAAAAAAAGCCCCGTACAGGGGCATAGGTTTTCATGAAAGCATCCTCGCAGGACGGCCCCGCGAAGGGGTGGGGAAACCCATATTATCAAAACAAGATGGGTGTCCATATTTCATTTCGATAGTACGGTCGGGGACGCCCAAATCTCAACATTTAGGTTGACCTTAGAGGTGGTCGACCTAAATGTTGAGATGGTCAACCTTAGCGATGGTCGTCCCCGGTTTTCGGCCATAATGGAAACCGAGGACACCCATCTGAAAAACGACCAAATCCAAGCCCATTGGTCATGGGAGGAGCCAGAATTCATCCCCCTGACATGCCAGGACACCAACCGGGCACCCTAGGGGGCACTGCAGTGGACTTCACAAATTGCTCCCAGGTGCATAGCTCCCTTATCTTAAGTTTTGAGCCCCCCCAAACCCACTCCCCACAACTGTACACCACCACCATAGCCCTAAGGGGTGAAGGGGGGCACCTAGATGTGGGTACAGTGGGTTTAGGGTGGGGTTTGGAGGGCTCACATCACCACAAGTGTAACAGGTAGGAGGGGATGGGCCTGGGTCCGCCCTCCTGAAGTGCACTGCACCCATTAAAACTGCTCCAGGGACCTGCATACTGCTGTCATGGAGCTGGGTATGACATTAGAGGCTGGCATAGAGGCTGGCAAAAAAAAAAGGTTTTTTTAGGGTGGAAGGGGGTTGGTGACCACTGGAGAAGTAAGGGGAGGTCATCCCCGATTCCCTCCGGTGGTCATCTGGTCAGTTCAAGTACCTTTTCATGGCTTGTCGCAAGAAAAAATGGACCAAATAAAGTTAGCCAAGTGCTCATCAGGGACGCCCTTCTTTTTTCCATTATCAGCCAAGGACGCCCATCTCTTAATCACGCCCCAGTCCCGCCTTTGCTACAGTGCCGACACGCCCCCATGAACTTTGGTCATCCCCGCGATGGGAAACAGTTGAGGACGCCCCAAATCGGCTTTCGATTATGCCAATTTGGGCGACCCTGAGAGAAGGACACCCATCTCCCGATTTGTGTCGGAAGATGAGCGCCCTTCTCTTTCGAAAACAAGCCTGTAATAGTCTCCCTTTGAAAATTAGTCACAAAATACTAACAGATTTTGCAGCTACATGGGTGATTTCATTTGATTTGGTTTCTTAGCTTAATATACAGCTAAGTACAGTAAAGTGTTAAAGTGGTTTGCAATGAAAAAAAATAATACTAGCAAGAAATAAAATACCAAACAATGATTACATAATTACAATATTAAAAGTATATCAATTTCAAAACAATTTTTTAATAAGAATGATTTAAACCTAAGAAATACCACAACAATTTGTAAACAACCAAGTCTTCAAACTTTACAAAATGTAGAACTAGGACTAACATGAAATTCTGAAGGCTGAAAATTCCCCACTTAGGCACCTTTTCAAATCCCTACAAGTAAATTTTCAAAGGAAATCTTCCTACAGAATAAAGAGTATCCAAGAGGTCAGAGCAGCAACCTGAGAGCTGTCAAGCCAGGGCTTCCTTCCTACTTCTTCCTCTTATGCTTCTTGTGACCTGAGGTAGGTGTAGGATAAACACAGAGGATCCTTCTAGCGAAAGCAAAGCAAAACAAATTACTTCCACAGAGCGGCAGGTACAATCCTAACAAAGGCATAGAGGAGGTAACTTGCTCACAGTGACAGATATAAATCTACCACTTTGCTGGGTAGTCTAGATGGACCATACTAATCTTTATATGCCATCTGTTACTATGTTACAGTATTAAGGGCCCTGTTTACTAAGGTGCACTAGCATTTTTAGCGCATGCTAAAAATTAGCACATGCTGTAAAGACGCCCATAGGAATATTATGGTTAGTGCGTGCTAATACTTAGCACACACTGAAAACACTAACGGGCTTATAGTGCGGCTTAGTAAACAAGGCCCTAAGTCACTTAACCCTCCATTACAGTTTAGATTGCAAGCACTCTCAGGGGCCCATGCAGAAAGAATTACCGCGGGCTTAACATGGTTTAACCATGGGTTTTATAGGACGAACAATGCAGGAAGGGCTTCAGCATGTTAATGCGGTCATTAAGGATTCCTGCAGTCATGTAATTTTTTTGTTTTTTAAAGAGTATTTCTTGTGTGTTATATGGCAGATTAGCTCCATCAAGTGCATCCCAGGATGCACTGCTTAGGGCTGGGTGCTGCCATTTTAAAGATGGCAGTGTCGGAGACAGATGCAAGTGGGCATCACTCCTGCCTCTTTTGAGATACTGGTCTAGGGAGGAGCGCTAGGAAAGGTTGGGGGGGGGGGGGGGGGTGCTGTTAGACACCAGGGATTTCTCTCTCTCTCATTTTTTTTTTTAAAATCTGAGACAAGGATCTGGTCAGTGAACAGTCACTAGACTATAAGGAAAGGGAGGGAGAACATGGGGTCACTAGACTACCAGGGATGTTTAATGTTAGGGGGGGGGGGGGGAATTGGATGGACAGAAGGGAGGAAAGAAGGGAGAGAGGTGTGAGGGGGCAATAGAACACCAGGGCTTTTTGTTTAAATTTAGGGGCAGTGGTGTTGGCGGCAGGGAAATTGGGGCTGATGCAGGCTATCCAGTGACTTCTATTTATGTTATCTCTTCTGTCAGTGCCAACAACAATCACTGCTCTGGTCCTGACAGGAAGGATGACATTTAGCAATGAGCTTTGTATTACTACCGCATTAAATTGCATATTCGTTGCTTACAGTATAACTGCAGAATTTTTTTTTAATTCATTGTGCAGTAGAACTGGCATGCAGAATCAGCTGTACCTCATATTATTTTGCATGGGCCCCTCAGGCAGAGACCTATGTACCTGAATAAATAACTCAGCTTGGATTTGGAAATGACTAGAGCTATATTGGATAGAATATTTTACTATTTGGCCGAATATGAATAGTGAATACGAATAATGGGCATTGAGCTTTAACAGAGATCGTGGGGGGGGGGGGGGGGGATATTCAGATCACAGGAGGTAGCCGGGCTGCCTTCCTCGGTCAGCACTGAGCCTGTATATTCAATACCGGGCTGTTTCCGGTGACCGGTATTGAATATCCGGTTTATTTTTGACCAGTTTGAACTTAACCAGCCAAGTCGACATTCAGCACTGGTCAGTTAAGTTCGAACCAGTCAAAGATATTCTACCTATTCAGGCAGCCACATTTGGCTGCTTAACCGGTGCTGAATATTCCCAGCTAACCGGTTATATCACAAGATATAACCAGCTAAACGCTATCTGCTGACCGGAGATAGTCAGCAGGAGATAGCTGTCTATCTCCCACTGAATATCAGCAGATAGCCAGCTAAGTACTATTTAACCAGCCAGGAGTCATTCCTGGCTAGTTAAATGGTTTTGAATATCGGGAGGCAAGTGTTTATTTTCAGGGCACTAACCGGGAACATGTACCTTGGTGTGCGTTAATGTGAATACTAACATAAAACCTGAAATAGAAAATAACGGGAATGCTACTAATAGGTGCTGCATTATGGGGTCCTTTTACAAAGGCATGCTAGCATTTTTAGCGTGCTAAAAATAAATATGCGCTAAGAGACGCCCATATATTCCTATGGGTGTCTCTAGTGTTTAGTGTGCGCTAATCATTAATGTGCACTAAAAACACTACCACACCTTTGTAAAAGCCATTCGGCTTTGTAAAAGAAGTCCTAAGTCAGTTAAAAGATCAGATCCAGATACCTTAAACCTTTTGAGGACCACAATGTGCCATGAGGTGTAACAATATCAGGGGATCCATGAATAGTCAAAGGAATTGCTTATGGTACTAAGCCATGCAGACTAGTGCAATGGAATTTATGCGGGATGCCAAGAGCAAATCTTAAAGAAACTTCAGACCGCTCAAAACATGGCAGCAAGACTCATCTTTGAAAAAACAAGATTTGAAAGCGCAAAACCCCTCCACGAAAAACTACACTGGCTCCCAATCATAGAACGCATCACCTTCAAAATCTGCACTATGGTTCACAAAATTATCTACGGTGAAGCACCGGGATACATGACAGACTTGATCGACCTACCAACAAGAAACACATCCGACCCCTCCGAAGGGACACCACCTTGTAAGTGGTGGAGGGGCTTCCATGTTTCAATGACTCAGAGGGCTATGCTGAAGGGTTACCCATATCAGACAGGCCTCTGAGGAGAAACCAGACAAAGAGTGTCCCAAATTAGGGAGAGGGGAAGGATGGTGACCTGAAGCTCGTACACTCAACGGCCCAGCTGTCCTCTGAAGTTCAGTTTTTGTTCACTTGAAATTTCCTCTCTGCATTGCAGTTGCCTTAACAGAGGAAGGGGACAGTTCTCCGGCACTATGTAAGCCACATTGAGCCTACAAATAGGTGGGAAAATGTGGGATACAAATGTAACAAAATAAAATAAATAAAAGACCCACTAAATGTGCAGCTACCATGGAGTAAAGTCATATATTAAGCTACAGTAACTACACATTTTGCTGTGGTCTAGTAAAAAAAAATCCCCCCAAATTCTTATAATTTTCCATATATATCCCCCAATTTTATATAGATCACTCAAATTTGGGCACGGATCGCAGAAGTTTGTATAAACTAATTAGTCAATTAGGTGATAACATTCAATTACTGGAGTTAGTTGACAATTAATTGGCACTATTTAAGAGTTACACACACACATCCGTCCTAAGCCCTATTCTATAACATGAGTGCCTAAATTTCATAGTGTGCAACTCACAGGGCCATGGGAGGGGCATGGGGGGGGGGGGGGTCAGGGGCATTCCCAGAAATTTGTCATGATGTTATAGAATACTAGCATTTATGCACCTAACTGTATATTCTACTAAAACCCATAGTGGTTACAATGGTATAAAAGGGAGGAAGGCACATCAAACAAACACAAGACAATAAAGAAACATATAAGGCATAAATTACAAAAAAAAATATCAATTTTAAACTAATAATAATGAAAAAATAACAAATATAAAATTTTAAAAAGTTTAAAAAGAGGGCACTTCCATGAGGCTCACTGTTGTACTGTTGTACGCTTGAGTGGCACCTGATAACCCTCAAGACGTTATAATTTCCAATACTGGTAATTTGTGGTCTTCTTAAAAAAATTCAACCCGCACAAAACACAGATGCATATCTTATATATAGATCATCACGCTTTGCTAAAACAACTCCTCCTCCTTCATTATTTACACTGGCTGCCAATAAAGAATAGAATATCATTCAAGCTATGTGCATTTATTTATCAAATTCTACATGGCATGTCACCATCCTATATGAATGATCTCATTGAATTACCACTACGCAACGCCATTACATCATCCAGGAAATCTCTCATCTTACATTTCCCTAGCTGCAAGAATGTAACCTACAAAATAATTCGTACTGACAATTTCTTATATCAAGGCACCAAAACTTGGAACTCTCTTCCTAAACAAATTAGATACACAAACGATGGTCCCAAAAAAACAACAAGGCAAGTGATCTGCAAAATCCAATATGGAAAAAGAAGCCAGCAGATCAATATAACATCAGAAAGATTTTATTGAAGATACCGCATGTAAACAAATTGCCCGACACAGGCCGTGTTTTGCCCACTAAGGGCTGCATCAGGGGCTAATTTGAAACCTTCTGAAAGGAGCAACTCTAAAAACGGAAAAATTGTGGTGTATAATAGATTGGAAAAAAAACAGCGCATACAGCAGATGCCTAAAATGATGTGACTCTTAACACAACGCAAGCAGGTTTGACAGCAGTGCATCTGCTTGCATTGTGTTAAGAGTCACATCATTTTAGGCATTTGCTGTATGCGCTGTTTTTTTTCCAATCTATTATACACCACAATTTTTCCGTTTTTAGAGTTGCTCCTTTCAGAAGGTTTCAAATTAGCCCCTGATGCAGCCCTTAGTGGGAAAACACGGCCTGTGTCGGGCAATTTGTTTAAATGCAGTATCTTCAATAAATTCTTTCTGATGTTATATTGATCTGCTGGCTTCTTTTTCCATTTTCGATACACAAATGATTACATGATATTTCGAAGTTTACTATTGAAGGTTGAGTTTTCAGTTCAACCTTCAATAAAGCAAAGAACTAATTTTGAACTGAACAGTGTTTGATCCTTTTATATCATACTCTATCTCTCTTAATTACTTCCTATCTGTTGGATAATCAAATCCTTACTTGATCACTCTATAATTAAAGGTTACCTATCTAATATTATTTTTACTCGCTATCATTGTAGTTGAGTCTCCTTATTTATCAATTCTATATTGAAATTGTCAACTTAGTTTCTTTTATTATTCTATCAATTCTCAATATAGAATTGTGTATTTCAGGATTATTGTTACTTATGTTGAAATAGCTCCTTTTAAATTTCAACCTAGTATTATGTGATGTATTATAAAAACTGATACTTTTCAAAATGTGTACCATTCTACTGATATTTGTAATGTAAGCCACATTGAACCTAACCTCTTCTTAATCTAATGTGGGATAAAAATGTTGTAAATAAATAAATATATATATTCCTACAATATGTACATTTTTCAAGCACAGAATAAGAGAGACCTCCCTCTCTCAGGAGAGGCAAACCTTCTCCAGAGTAGTCAAACACACTCACCAAATTCTCACACACACACACACACAACCTATTATCTCACAATAGAATCATAAAAAGCAAGGAAAAATAATGAAAAGAGAGTAGACATTCATAAGTAAAATGAACCTGAATCTGTCTAATTAATGATTTTTTTTTCTCTTTTTTGAATAGATTATATTATAAAAAATGGTTTGAGTTTCAATGTATTTTAGATGCTCATTAATAATAATGTTTTGGTAAGATGTCCATTATGTCAGTGATTATAAAGGTAATATAAAAAAAGGGAACAAAATAAGGGTTATATTGAAATGCCTCTATTTAATAGGCTTGCAGTTTTAATGGAACCGCTAATTATCTATCGTTTTTCAAATAAGGAGCGAGTGCATTAAAATACAGATGGAGAAAAATAATACTCATATTGTCAATATCTTCCACATTTGCATATCTCCAGCAATACAAGCACTAAAAAATATTTTTTGCCCTTTTCAAGTTTCTTTCCATAGAAAAAAGCATCCAAATTTAAAGCCTAATTTGCAAGTAATTTTGTATGTCTCACCTCAGATAAACCATATTCCATGAATAAAGAACAATCTTTTTTTAAATGTCCCTGTTTTTGCAGGTTGTGCCAGTCTTTATTTAACCAACACAAGAATTAACCAAATATGGAATACATTTTCAAATGATTTCTCTGGTTAACTTTGGGGTCCTTTTACTAAGCTGCAGTAAAGACTCATGTGGTATTGGTATGTTAACCAGTTAGTGCTAAAAAGTAGTTGGCAATGCGGCCACTTTTAGCGCAGCAGTAAAATGGCTGCATTCTTTATTTTTTTATTGGCCACACATTAATTTTCCTACTAGCATGTGGCCATTACCATCAGGAGCCCTTACTGCCACCTATTTAGGAGACAGCAATGGCTCCTGTGCTACTTCTGCACTAATTGGGTAACGCACAGTAATGTGCCCATGCTACCTGATTAGCGCAGTCATGCCTACCCTCTGCCCCCCAGAAATGTCTTCTATGGCAAAAAATCCTATATAATAATTTGCACCTCCAACATTCCATATCTGGCTGCCTGGGTTCGTAACATCTCCTGGCTGCCTGGGTTCGTAACATCTCCTGACGTCAGCCAGTCTCCAGCGCTCCATTCCCCCTCACTGTCCTCAAGATGTAATGACGTCAGAGGGCGGAACAGTGAGAGGGAAAGGGAACGCTGGAGGTGAGCTGACATCAGGAGGGATGTTACGAACGGAACGGAAGCAAGCGCCAGCCATCCAGAGAACGTTCAGGTACAAATTGAGGGGAGGAGAGAATCGAGGGGAGGAAGGAAGGAAGGGAAGGGGGAGGGCAGGGCAGAGGAGAATTGATGGACATGGATGGGATGGCAGGACAGTAGAGGAGAGAATCGCAGGGCACGGATGGGAGTGCAGGGAACAGGAGAATCGCTGGACATAAAGGGGAGGGGAGGGAAGAATTGCTGAACTTGGAGGGGAGGGCAGGGCAGAGAGAAAAAAAAAGCTTACATGACAGCCTTCCTAGGGCCCATTTCATTGTTGAGGAAATGGGCATGGTTCCACTAGTATATATATATTTTTACTGCGAGATTAACATATGCTGATAGCCAAACTTCAGGACACCTCTGCGTGTTCCTCAATAGTACCCTTTTACTGCAATGTTACGGCAGGACACCTGAGCGTGTCCCATGGTGCTTTATTTTTTGCAAATCCAAGAACACAGGAGGAGCCTCCACAGAAAGTCAAGCAAAACAGCAAAAGTAGAGGCTGAGAAATGCGCAAACCAATAGGGAGATAATCTCAAAAAACTGTTTATTCAGAATATTCATAGGGGCTTAGCAGGACATTTCCATGCACTAATCCCATCTGCTAATGTGAGCATTAGTGTGTAGCTACTGAAAGATGCTAACCTTCAGATTCTATATAGCACCCTACATTCATGCAGAGTGGAGGAGTGGCCTAGTAGTTAGGGTGGTGGACTTTGGTCCTGGGGAACTGAGGACTGAGTTGATTCAACCACTTCAGGCACAGGCAGCTCCTTGTGACTCTGGGCAAGTCACTTAACCCTCCATCGCCCCAGGTACAAATAAGTGTCTGTATACAATATATAAGGTCGCATTGAGCCTGCCATAA
Organism: Microcaecilia unicolor; assembly: GCF_901765095.1. Taxonomy (NCBI): domain Eukaryota; kingdom Metazoa; phylum Chordata; class Amphibia; order Gymnophiona; family Siphonopidae; genus Microcaecilia; species Microcaecilia unicolor. The sequence continues at coordinate 46,415,041 of NC_044040.1, read as the reverse complement.
GTGGGAAGCGCGGGGTACAAATGTAACAAAAAAAAAATCCAAGAGTATTCTGTAACAATGCGCGTAACTTAATTGGCTTAACAAGCAATAATGAGAACTAACTGGCAATAATTAGAATTGACACGCATAACTTGCTAAGCGAATTCTGTAATGTACTGCGCCTAAATTCTAATGCGTGCTGTCAAAAAAGGATGTGGTTATAGGTGTGGAAATGGGCGTTCCAAAATTTACGCATGTTATTATAAAATATAGCCCAATGTGCCAAAATCTATGCGCTGGGAATTACATCACATTTGCATTAGTGTAAATGGATGCGCGTAGTTTTGGGCGCTAGGATATTAATTAAGCGTATTCTATATACTGTACCTAAATATAGGCACCCCTTATATAATACGCTTAAGTGGAAATGGTTTTTGCATGGATTTTCTAGACACCATAATATAGAATTCCCCCCTAAGTTCTCCTGCATTTAGTACACATAAACCAGTTAGCATGCGATAACGTCACTGTACTAACTGGTTTACATTTCCATATCCATTCTCCACCCATGAAATGCCCCCAGCAAAAAAATAATTAGCATGCAATTACCATGCACTAATAGCCAAACTAGTGCAGGACGCTTTAGCGTGTCCTGTGCTAGCTCATATTTACCACATGAAGGAGGTCTTTTAATAAAGCTTAGCTCGAGTTATCTGCAGCAGGTCCCGTTTTATTCCTTTGGGCCCTGCTGCGGATAACTTGAGTTAATCTTTAGTAAAAGACTCCCTAAGTGTACATTAGCACTTAACACGGCTTAGTAAAAGAGCCCCTTAAATTGCTCATGGCTGCCCAACCACCGATATGCAGCAGCACTTAACCGGGCAGTGTTAATGATTAATGGCTCTGACCGCCCAACAAAAAAGTGGACAGCTCAGGGGTGGTACAGAGGCAGCATAGTGGGGAGGAGCTGACAGGTATGCAGGTGAAAGCAGTACCCAGTGCCAGCACCCATATAGTTGAGTGGTAAATTTTGGTTAGCTGGAAAGCTATCGTCAGTTCACCTGGTTAGCTATATGGGCCCTGGCACTGAATATCAGCTGGGACCCATATAGTTCAAAAACCTTTTAGAGGCCGTATGATCTGCCCCTCCAGTCCCAATATCCCTCCTTACATAGGATCTTTCGATCCCCCCTACATGGAATGCCCCTGCCCCTCTCCCCCACCCATGCTACCTCCTCTACCCCTTTTCACCCTTCCAACATGCAGGATAGGTTCCCCAGGCCTACCTGCAATCCCTGATGGACCAGCAGGGGCATGAGTGAAGCCCACTTTCTCCTGCCTCTAGTAGCTGCCTTTCCAAAATGGCTACCACTACCCCTAGCAGTAGCTTTGTGGTACTTCAGCATTACCTCAAGGCTGCCGCAAGAGGTTGCAGCAGCCATTTTGGAAAGGCAGCCACCAGGGGCAGGAGTGAATAGGCTTTGCTCCTGTCACCACCATCTCTGCTGAACCACCAAGGATTTTAGGTCAGCACAGGGGAGGGCAGGGGACTCCAAAGTCGGGAGTGGGGGGGGGGGAATCAGGACCAAAGGGGGGATCAGAGAGCCTGTGAAAGGTTTTTGGGCTATGCATGTAGTGGTCCATATTCAGCCAGGGTCCGCATAACTATCTTATGCTGAATATCGGCAGGGACCCACATAAGCTCTGGCAGCCAGTGCTGGAACATTTAGCACCAGATAGTTAGTGCTGATGCCTGCACATGGCCTAACACTAAATATACAGGGTTAATTTAGCTGACCAAAGTCAGTGTTTTTTTAAAAAAAATCTGACCGCCGACAGCTGAATAATTCCCCCATTACGTTCAATTTTTTTTTTTAACCAGCACCACACAAGTTCTGACCCCAAGATCTTTTTCCTGGGTGGTGACTCCTAGTTTGGATCCCATCATTGTATATCCATAGTTGGACTTATTTTTTACTTCTTGCATCACTTTGTATTTGTTCACATTACATTTAATCTGCCATTTGGATGTTCAACCCCCCAGTTGTGCAGGGTCCTTCTGCACAATCTGCTTATAGTTAAACACATTTACATAGTAAATGACAGCAGATAAAGACCTGTACCATCCATCCAGTCTGCCCAACAAGATAAACTCATTTTACATGGTATGTGATACTTTATATGTATACTTGAGTTTGATTTGTCCTTGCCTTTCTCAGGGCACAAACCGTAGAAGTCTGTCCGGCATTGTTTTTGTACTAAGTTCTGAAGCTAATGTCGAAGCTCCTTAAAACCTACGCTCCAGTCCATCCCTATCTATTCAGTTGCGATCAGGGCATAGACCGTAGAAGTCTGCCCAGCTCTCATTTTGTTTCCCAATTACCAGCGTCGCCACCCACATATCCACCACCCTCTCCGTGAAAAAAATACTTCCTGGCATTAGTCCTGAGTCTGCCCCCCTTCAACCTCAATTCATGTCCTCTAGTTCTACCGCCTTCCCGAAAAAGATTAATTTGCGGATTAATACCTTTCAAATATTTGAGTAGTGTTGTGTCATTTGCAGATCTGGTCACTTCGCTCATTGCTCCCTGTTCCAGACCAAATATACATATATTTAAAAGCACTGATCCCACCTTTCTTCCTTAGGTAAATTGGCCATTAAGTCCCACTGTCTATTTCTTCTTTTACGCCAGCCCCATCTTTTTACTACAACCCATATAAATTATAGTATTCAGTAATTTGATAATACGCCACCTATGCTCATGCCCTCCAGAAAAATATGCACCATCAAATCATGATGTGTACCTTTACTGTAGTTGGTATTCTATAAGAGATCATTTGCATGCAGAAGTAGCCATTTATGGGTATAAATAACTAGTATATCACTATTTGCATGCCTTTTTTTGCCTACCACTAGATGGCTCTTTATTGAATTACCTCTAAAATGTGTGCAATTCTTTTGGCTTCGTGATAGTTGTTGCATACCTGTGGTCATACCTACCCAGTCCAAAAACAAAAGGAAAACCCAAGCAATCCCACAGGGAGCAAAAACAGCAATCAAAAGGGTGGGAATGACCAGAGCAATGAGCCAAGGTAACAACACAAAGTTTTATTATATACTAGTAAAAATGGCCCATTTCTGGCGGCGATGAAACGGGCGCTAGCGGGCAGGGGACTCCCTTCCCCTCCCCTTACGCATGTCTCCCTGGTGGTCTAGAGGTACCTGTTCGGTGGGGGCAGGAAAGAAAGAGCCCCCTCTTTCCTGCCCGTAGCGGTGGTGGTAGCATCCTTGCTACATCGTGTGGGAGTCCGGCTCTCGGCATTTCAAAATGACCGCCGAGAGTTGAAGTCTCACGATGCAGCTTGAACTCTCGGCGGCCATTTTGAAATGCCGAGAGCCGGACTCCCACACGATGTAGCAAGGATGCTACCACCACCACTACGGGCAGGAAAAAGGGGGCTCTTTCTTTCCTGCCCCCACCGAACAGGTACCTCTAGACCACCAGGGAGACAGGCGGAAGGGAAGGGGAGGGAAGGTGACAGGGGGGGAGGGACGTTGCTGAGGGTGAGTGTGGTACCGTGGGTGGGGCGGGGCGGTAACTTCTAAGGGGCGGGGCTATGTGGGGAAAGGGGCCGGGTTGATGTGGATGTCCTGGACGGCTGGGACTTTTTGGAAGGGGAGGAGTAGGGAAACACGCTCCGCCTGCGTTAATTAGCCTTGTTTTCGTGTTGCGCCCTCGACGTCATCACGTGTGACGCGAGGGCGGGGCATGAAGATGTTGTGTGGCTTCACCACCATGAAACCACGAACCGGTGTGTGAGTGACTTCAGTGGCGTCAGTGTCCTCAGAACGTTGAGGCTGCGTTTTATTATAGTAGATATACAAGGACTCCTGATGAAGGCATAGGCTGAAACACAGACTGTGTTGAGTCTATGTTCCAGTGAAGCTTTTAAATTACAGCATACCTATCCAGTTTCATCCCTTTTATCATTTCTGTAAGCTCACAGGGCATTAACAAATTTAGTATATGTTTCTCAATGAAATAATTATTCCCATTACCATCTTAATTTGATTTGATAAATTGATAGTTAATAGTCCACTCTGCACATAGAAGATAAAGTAGATTACAATTAAAATTATATGAGTACCTAACGGACGTCATTTTAGAATGCTTGCAAGACATTAGCATGTGGAATTTGCAGCATTTATAAGTAAAAAAATATTATTATTTATTTATTGGGATTTATTAATAGCATCTATGAAGAGATTCACCCAAGCCAGTATACAACAGTTAAAGAGACTCCTTTACCAAACTGGACCATGTTTACAAAGGTGTGCTAGCATTTTTAGCATACACTAACGCTAGAGACACCCATAATAATATATGAGTATCTCTAGCACTAGTGCACGCTGATTTTTAGCATGCGCTAAAAACACTAGCACGCCTACAGCGCAGCTTAGTAAACAGGGCCCTAAGTGTGCTAAAACTATTTTTACTGCAGGGGTAAAATGGCTGATTTTTCTATTTTCCCATTAGTGCATGGCTATTAGTACATAAGCCCCTATCACCACCCATTATGTAGGCAGTAAGGATCACACGCTAATTGGTCAGCATGCGGAAATGCAACTGTGCTAACCAGTTAGTGTAGAACACTTATGGCTGTGTTTACTAAGCCGCTCTATAGCTGTGCTAGTTTTTTTAGCACGTGCTAAAAATGAGCTCATGTTAACAATAGAGACACCCATAGGAATATATTGGCGTCTCTAGCCTTAACATGTGCTAAATTTTAGCGCGTGCTAAAAATGCTAGCGCGCCTTAGGAAACGGGGCCCTTATTTTTTAGCACATGGGTAGTGCACGCACATCCACAGCTTAGTAAAAGGGCCCCATAGTTTGATATAAACAATTAAAATTGTATTAACAACATAACAATAATAAAATGACCAAATGTAAGCATAAAATATAATCAGTGAGGTAAACTTGGAGATGGGCAAATTAAATCCTAGTAATAGCAATGACATGATACAATATTAGAAATATACATGTTAAAAACAGCACCATAGAACATTTATATCACAAATATCATAACTGTCAGTAGAATACAAAATGCTACATCATAACAGGCAACATATGTCAGCATGATGCAAATGAAGCACCTTAATAGATTTCCATTAGAACTTTCAAATAATGATATTCACAATGCCGATACAATGAAAAGGCAGCTGAGGGGGCAAGCGCAGCATAGACATATGGAGGATCATTTTCAAAGCACATAGACTTACAAAGTTACACAGGTTAGTGCCGAACAGGTAATTTAACCATCCAGGCCAGTTAAATCACTTTAATTATTGACCTTTTGGTGCCTAAATTTAAGCACCAACCCCCTAATTCTATAAAAGTCATCAAAAATTGTGCTTAAACTTGGGCACGTGTCCAATTTGCGCATGCAATTTAATTGAATAATGAGCTAATTAGCACCAATAATTGGCTTTTTATCATTCAATTATTGGCACTAATTGGACTTAATTGGCATTTCCATGCATAAATTTAGGTGCAGGACCCTTGCCTAAAATGTACACATGATCTGAAAAAGGGGGTCATGGAACTGGGAGGAGCATGCGCGGAATGGGGGTGTTCCGAAAATTAACTTGTGTTGTTATAGAATAACGGGGATATGCGCCAAATTTAGGCATGTAGATTTGCACCACGTTTCAGTCGGTGCACAAATGGCCGTGTCTAAATTTAAGCACAATTCCAAGGTGCAAGTGCTATCCTATAAACTGCACCTAACTTTAAGTGTGGCTTATAGAATAGCGCTTTTTTTTACACCATATATAGAATCTAGCCCCATTTTTACTACTACTACTAGTATTTAGCATTTCTATAGCACTACAAAGCGTACACAGCGCTGCACAAACATAGAAGAAAGACAGTCCCTGCTCAAAGAGCTTACAAATAACGGGGATATGCGCCAAATTTAGGCATGTAGATTTGCACCACGTTTCAGTCGGTGCAAATGGCCGTGTCTAAATTTAAGCACAATTCCAAGGTGTAAGTGCTATCCTATAAACTGCGCCTAACTTTAAGCGTAGCTTATAAAATAGCGCTTTTTTTACACCATATATAGAATCTAGCCCCATTTTTACTTTTCTATTATAAAATAATAGAATTTATATGGGTAATTGTACACTTGTACATGCTCAGCTCTATTCTATAAATGATGCGTGCAACTTGCTTAGCACATAAATGCAAAGGAGCTGTTCACAGGAGAGAAGCATGGGCAAGACCAACATTTATGCATGTAGCTTACATTTATGTCTGCTACTGACATGGTATAAGTACGCACACCTAAATTAAAGGCATCTTAAGCTAGTATTTAATAATGGAATGTTGGTGCCCAGGTGCCATTATTGAATTAACACTCAATACGATGCATCTAGGCACCAAATTTGTGGTGACCAGTTATAGTATTGCACCGAGGTATGCAGTCAACTAGTCTAGATGCAGAATGAGTGGATTGTCAATCACCATAGGCATTGATGGCTTGGAAGAAGAAGTAGAAGTAATATTAAATTAGGTTTAACCCCTCTGGGAGTGGGTTCCAGAGTATGGCAGCTGGTGGGTGTAACATCACATGTGTGAGAGGTAATTTTAGAAAGCAGTTATTTACACACACAGATTGGAAGGAGGTATGTTCTGGCCATGGTCCTTAGAAGTATAAGTGGATTTGCTGTTTTACCATGGACATATACATCTACTTTTTAAAAATTGGCATTTATTCCTGCTTCCATCTATGCTTAATGGTCAGTTACTTGTCTGGATGTGGGTTAATATAAGAACAGCCATACTGGGTCAGACCAATGGTCCATCTAGCTTATTATCCTGCTTCCACCAGTGGCCAATATAGGTCACAAGTACCTGGCAGAAACCCAAAGAGTAGCAACATTCCATGCTATCAATCACGGGGCAAGCAATGTCTTCCCCTATGTCCATCAATGGACTTTTAAACCCAGATATGCTAATTGCTGCTACCACATCCTCCCGCAACAAGTTCCAGAGCTTAACTATTTCTTGAGTGAAATAATATTTCCTCCTTTTTGTTTTAAAAGTATTTCCATGTAATTTCAATGAGTGTTCTCTGGCTCTGTACTTTTTGAAAGCGAGAAAAATTGATTCACTTTTACCCATTCTACACTATTCAGGATTTTGTAGACCTCAGTCATCTCTTTTCCAAGCTGAACATCCCTAACCTCTTTAGCCTTTCCTCATATGAGAGGAGTTCAATCCGCTTTATCACTTTCGTTGCTCTTCTTTGAACCTTTTGAATTTTCTGCTATATCTTTTTTGAGATACGGCAATCAGAACTGAACACAATACTCAAGGTGAGGTCACACCATGGAGCAACACAGAGGCATTATAATATTCTTGGTCTTATTTTGCATCACTTTCCCTGAGGAACAATTGAGGAGGCAACATAATTTACTTTACTGTGGTTTAAAAACATCTCAAACCCCCAAAATTTGAGATTTACAGTTCCCTTAATTTGTTTTCCCGTAGACACCCCACTTTTCTGAAATCTGCCACTTACACATGTAGGTTGCAAATCTCTACTTATCCATGTACTATAAGTATTAGCATTTATACTTGCACATCACTGAGTGATTCCACCCTTTTTCAAAATATGAGCCACGCTTTCCAAAAATACTAGGACTAGGGGGCATGCAATGAAGCTACAATGTAGCAAATTTAAAACGAATCGGAGAAAATGTTTCTTCACTCAACGTGTAATTAAACTCTGAAATTCGTTGCCAGAGAATGTGGTAAAGGCAGTTAGCTTAGCGGAGTTTAAAAAAGGTTTGGATGGCTTCCTAAAGGAAAAGTCCATAGACCGTTATTAAATGGACTTGGGGAAAATCCACTATTTCTGGGATAAGCAGTATAAGATGTTTTGTACATTTTTGGGATCTTGCCGGGTATTTGTGACCTGGATTGGCCACTGTTGGAAACAGGATGCTGGGCTCAATGGACCTTTGGTCTTTCCCAGTATGGCAATACTTATGTACTTATGTACATATGTTTAGTAAGGCGTTAGTGTTTCCATGCGCCTACAATTAGTGTGTGAGCTAACCGTGTAGGTGCCTATAGGGGTTAATGCGCATATATGGTTAATGCGCGTTAAAATCGCTAATGCGTCCATAACGCGGCTTAGTAAAAGAGGCCCTATGTTTCTTTGTGAAAAATAACCGCACCCACGGTGCACGATACCAACTCCAAGTGTTGCTTGCAGCCTTTTCCATGTTGAGAAAGCCTTTGGTAAAACACCTTGCAAATTTTTAATATCCTGACCTTGATGTCCCTTTTTCTACCTAAACAACCTATACAAAATTTGACTTTACATTAATCAAATCAAAATGTAATGCTTGAAATTGTCAGCTCAATACACAGCTTGGCTTTATAGCCCAATGCTGATTTATGCAGACACCATAGACTAACATGTCCAATAAAATGCAGAATTATTCTTTCAGAACAGATGTCTAGGGATGAGGATGGGGAAGAAAATCCTTAGCACTTGCAGATCCTCAGTCCCTCTAACTGGGGTATTCCTTTTCTAAAACTGTCTGCACCATTAGTAAAGACTGTGTTGCCATAGCAACCTTAAATTCATCTGATATGAGCATTCTCCCCAACTATTACCACAGCTGATGAACGCATTAATTATCATAGTTTCCTAAAGGTGCACTTAAAATAGCAAAGACAAGAGTTACACTCCTGGAATATATAAACATGTTCTCTACAGTCTGTTCTAAAAAAAAACAAAAAATCGTGACAGAGCAAGTGCCACTTAATTTCAGCATTTACAGCTGGAGGAACGAACACTTTCAGAAAATGGATAAAGGCCTTAGAGGGATGAGTTATGATGAATAGCTTAGTATGTTTCCAATGATAATAACAGAAACAATAATAGCTGTTTCAGTTGGTTTCACATCCCCAATTCCATCTCCTTTGGATGTAACACTGCAGGCCTGGTAGCAACATGAATGGATTTATTCAGTGAAATAATAAAACTGAAGTTTTAAAGGCACCACTAAATATTTCTTACTGTACCGGCTGCTTTCCTTCATACAGTACAAGCAAGGTTGGCTTCACAACTAGGCAAACTTGTCTGTCACCTAAAGTACTAATAATAGTGGGCAGTAAAAAATACTATAACAGTGCCCAGCAATTGGGCAGGGCATGATGACTGGCAGGCAGTCCAAGGTCTTGCCACCTAAGAACAGGGGTGCTGTAATGAAGAACAGAGTGGATACCAACCAGGGATCAACAGGATCCACTAGTTGTAAAACCAGGGGCGGACTGAGAGTAGTCTGGACCCCCAAGCACTGAGACTACTCTGGGCCCCCCGCTACACTGGTGCTGCCCCCCCATGCTGCTGACACCACCACCAGTGCCCCCACCCCCGCCATGCTGCCTCCCTCCCACTGTGCTGCCACTGTCCCCCCCCCCCCCCCCCCCACACACCTTGAAGGGCCCTGGTGGTCTAGTGGCTGTGGCTTCTTCGGGGGCAGGAAAGAAATCCCCTGTTTCCTGCCCACCCGCTGCCTCTACTCTTCCCTCTCCTCCAGAAGAGGTTCTATCCAGATGTCCACTTCCCAAGTTCACAGAATCTCCTTTTACTACCTCTTTATTCCACCCCTCCTGAGATCCTAGAATTTCCATCCCTCTACTTTTCTTCTGCTCTCCCTTCCCATTCTAGACGTCCCTCTTTCCCCTTCCATCCCTGTTATTCCCTCTACTCCCATCTCTCCATACCGGGCCCTGTCTTCCTTAGGACTCCCCATGTCTAATCCTCCCTCTCTCTCCACACCACATACCCAATCCTCTCTCCCTCTCTCCCCATTCCAAATTTTGTCTCTGTAATTACTGTCCTTGAGATCTTTTTTTCCTCTCTTTTCTCCACCCCCCCCCCCCCCCAACTCTATTAATACGTAAAATCTCCCACCCATATAACACCCAAAAGGACAAAAAAAATTACTCAGTCACAAAGCTAGTTTGGAAATCTGCTTTACTTTGATTTGCAAAATTAATTTTACATGATTTAATATTGCTTCCTCAAGGCCGAAACAGATGGAAGAGAATTGACCCAGAGATTTTTGACACCTGTCACATACATTCACAGAAAAATAGATTAGACAATATGGATTCCGCTTCTTCTCTGCATGCTGTACATGTCTCATATGTTATTGTTAAGAAATAAAGAAAAAGAAATAAACATGGAATACGCTGATGATGTGTTTCTTTCTACATCCAGTTACTTTGGATTAATTGTGTCTTTATTATTATTATTATTATTATTAACATTTGTATAGTGTTACCAGACGCACGCAGCACTAAACACCTGACATAGAGAGACAGTCCCTGCTAAATAGAGCTTACAATGTAAAAATAATACAGACAGACAAGACAATTAAGGGCGAGGGAGTCTTTCTGCCTCCTTTACAGTCTACTCAAAGTCAGTATTTGAATCTGCAAAATGTCCCATGATAGCATTAAAAACTAAGGTGGCCTTTTACAAAAGCATGCAAAAACTGGCTTGCGGCAGTGTGGGTGCATGTTTTTGGCATGCACCAGACTCTTATTGTACCGAATCTGGAAAAAAAAAAGGATTATTTTAATGGGCCAGAAAATGGACATGCGGCAAAATGAAAACCAGCATGCATCCATTGACTTAGTGGTAAGGTCTCACGTGCTACCCAGGTGGTAAGTATGCAGCGTGCGCCAATTGCTGTTTACCGCTGGGTAGGCGCCCTGCAGTAGAAAATAGAAAATATTTTCTACTGCGTGTTTTCAGTGCGTGCTAAATTCGGAATTACCACATGGAGTATGCGGTAGCCAGGTGGTAATGCCAATTTGGCACATGCTGGAGATGTGTAGGCCCTTATGCGTCTTTGTAAAAAGGTCCCCTAAGATCTACCAAACGTGTGCTAGGTGTATATTGTTCCTTTTTGATGATGAAAGTTAAAATTATTATACACATTGTTCCTTTTCCCTTTCCCCTTTCCTGTACCCGTCTCTTCCCCTTTTTCCAGAATCCACCCAGGGACATAGCCAGAACTCAAATTTTTTTTTTTTTTTTTTTTTTTGGAGAGGGGTGGGAAGAGACCCAGGAGTGGATGGGGGGGGGGCAAGCATTTCCTCTCAGTTCCCCCCTCAGTTCCCTCCCGTTGAATCTTACTTTTTATGGTGGGGATGCTCAAGCCTACCAGCCGGAGATTCTCTGTTGGAGTCCCCATGCTGCCTGAGCAGCAAGAAAGCCGGTAGTATGCTCCAGCCTCTGTCACCAGCACTTTCATACATGCTCAGTTCAATGCATGAACTGAGCTTGCACGGAAGTGCCAGCATCAGCTGCTGAAGCATGCCACCTATTTCCTGCTACTCAGACAGCACAGGTGGGGGCTGGGGCATCGAGTCTCTTTGGTTGGCGGGGCTTGAGCATCCATGCCAGCCAGGCATCCGGTACTGCAATTTTGGAGGGGGCTTGAGCTTGAAGTGTGGGGGAGGGGGGAACCCAGGCCCCTGAGGCCCCTCCATGGCTACATCTTCCACCCATTCTTTTTCCTCTCCTTCCTTCTTTTGTTTTTCCCAACATTTGACCCCTGCTTCCCTCCCCTTCCTTCTGCAGTATATGACTCATGTCTGCCTGCCTTTGTCTGTCTTCTGTCCTTACCTCCTTTGGTTTTACTGAGAGGTAGGAAGCCTGTGCTGTGGACCAGTCATGGTTTGTTTCCTCCTCAGTGTTGGAACTGAGACCACGTTCAAAACATATGGCTATAGGCTGGCACTTCCTAATGCTGATTTTGCAATATACAAGATCAGCCTCAGAAAGAGTTTGTCTACAAGATTTGAATATGCTCATAAAGCCAGCACTGAGGAGGAGGTAAGCAGTGAGGAACTACTCCACAAACCCCTATTGCTCTGCCTGGCTGGTTCCTTCAGTTCTATGCAGGGGCGGACTGACCATTTGGGCAACCGGGCAGTGCCCGAGAGTCCAGAGGATCTAGGGGGTCCAGAGACTCTGCCTGGTTGCCCATTGCCACACCCTACAGCCCCATGGGGTCCTGGTGGCCTATTAGTTGCTGCACTACTGTGTTTACAAAATGGCTGCCGAGACTCCTGCGGTAGACCCGCGAGAGGTGAGACTACTGTGGGAAGTCTCAGCAGCTATTTTGTAAACACGGCGCTGCACCATGTTTGGTGCAAATGGCCTCACCTAAAGTTAGGCACAATTCCCAGGTGTAAGCGCTATTCTACAAACTGCCCTAATTTTAAGTGTGGCTTATAGAATAGCTCTATTTTGGCACCATATATATAGAATCTAACACTTTGAGGTATTTTACTGTTTGTGCATACAAACCTGAAAATAACTGATTTTTCAAAAATATTTTTCAGAGGCAGGGCGTGTCATGGGTGCAACACAAAACAACCACTGAGGTGGAGAAACGAGATCTGCTACAGAGAAGATAAAGTGAAAAAAAGGAAGTAGCGCGATCAACAGGACTCCTCCAAAAATCCAAGGAGACGTAATGAAGAAGTAAAGTCTTTGTTCAATACTGAAATAGAACTTGATACGGCACCGTGTTTCGGCAAAGTGACTGCATCAGGCGTCTAAAACATAACAAATAAAAACAATAAATGCTATCACATAAAATAAGGAGAAAAAAATGAATTCTATAAGAAGGTCTCTGCTCTGTCCTTCAATCCACTGCTGACTACTTCAGTATGCCAACTACTATCTCCACTTCTACCTACAGTATGTACTTCTGTCATAGGACCTCAGGAGCCGACTATGATCAGCAGCAGAAGTAGTGCAGTGTGATCCTAAGTGCAAGAAGAATGTCATAGTCCCCATGGTTGCCCCTCCAATGAAGAGGGTTTCCTATCTGATAAGACTCACAGAAAGGTTTTGTGCAGTAAAAAGAAGGGCAAAGACAGGGATTTGTAGACATGGGGGACCTTTTACTAAGCTGTGTAAGTGTGTACGCACGCCCAACGTGTGCCAAAATGGAGTTACCGCATGGCTACCACGTGGCCCTTGTGGTAATTTCAATTTTGGCGCGCATCCGCTACCTGTGCCCGAAAAATATTTTTTTTTATTTTCTGGCGCACGTAGGTCATTACCACATGAGACTTTACCGCTAGGTCAATGGCTGGCGGTAAAGTCTCAGACCCAAAATGGACGCGCAGCAATTTTCATTTTGCCGCATGTCCGTTTTCAGCAAAAAAAAATTTTAAAAAGCATTTTTTTTTTACAGGTGCGCTGAAAAATGATTCTGCGCACGCCCAAAACATGCGTCTACACTACCGCAGGCCATTTTTCAACGGGCCTTTGCAAAAGGGCCCCATGATGCAGGGGACCAGAAATGAAGTTATGCAGGGAGATGGACAGAAAAGTACTGACATTGCTGGTGATTTGTGATCTCAAGCACTGACCTATATACTTCCTGCTGATAACACCAGCTCTGATTCTAGTAATTTGGACATGAATGGTTCAATTTTTAACTTATGCATAGCAATAGAAAATCCATTTTCAAGCTGAGTAAATGTAGAGCTTCCTAAACCCATAAACATAGGGATATCTACAATCAAATGTAAAATATGAGGCCGAAAATTCAACACAAGAGTTTTTCCAAGCAGGCAAGAACGTTTCGTTTAGTTTATTGGTCTCATTTTTCACATTCAGCTCTCATTGTTACCTGAAATATACAACACCTCCGGTATTTGTTTTAGTTTGAAATGTCAAACCTCTGAAAGGCTTTCATTTAGAACTGGAGAGTTAAGGATTGAGTAATATTAATGTGTTTTTGGCTGGTCTACCACCATTATACCCCTCCCATGTACACATAAATATAAAAGTTTAATTTATCATTGATCTTAACAATAAGGAAGAAGCACTTTCCCACAGGAGTTTCCTCATTTCAACACGTTTTAATTTTAGGGATTATACCTTCCTTGCTATTTCTTAGGTTTCCATGACTCACTAATGCATAGTTTCAGAGAGCGGGATATTTCACATCTTAACCACACAAATCCTATGATTGTTTACAGAGGTGGCTTTATGTTCTTAGCTGTTTTCTGGAGTACAAACAAGGACATTAGAAAAAAAAAATGAAGGCATGCCGTCCTCATGTTCAGAAAGACCACTACACTGACCCTAAGTCCACAACATTCTTTTCAGCATGCAGGACAATTAGGTTCTTCTCCGCCAGGTCCTTAAACATGATTCTTTCTTTTCATTTTCTTTTTTCATACTTGGTCATACCAAGGGTATATCTAGCACAGCATCCTGTTTCCAGCAATAGCCAAGCCAGTTCACAAGTACCTGGCATGATCCCAAAAAGTAGCAAGATACCATGCTAGTTACCCCCAGGAATAATAGGCAGATTTCTCCTGGTCTACCTTCATAACGGTTTATAGACTTTTCCTCCAGGAATTTGTCCAAAGGTTTTTTTTTTAATCTAACTATACTAATTGCTCCTACCATATCCTCCAGCAATGAGTTCCAAAACTTACCTATTCAATGGGTGAAAAAATGTCTCCGATATGTTTTTAGTTGTACTATACTTCTTGGTGTGTCTCCTAGTCTTTGTTCATTGTGAAAACGTAAAATTATAGATGCTCGTTTACCCATTTCACTCCACTAAGGATTTTAAAGATCTCTATTATAGCTCCTCTCAGCCATCTCTTCTCCAAACTGAAGATCTCCAGTTTCACTGTCCTTTCCTCGTATGAGAGTTGTTCCATTCCCTAAATTTGGTTATCTTTTTCTGTATCTTTTTTTATTCTGTCATATCATTTTTGAGATGTGGTGACTAGAACTGTACGTAATACTCAAGGTGTGGTCTTACCACAGAGCAATACAGAATCATTATTATACACTTTATTTTATTCACCATTCCTTTGCTAATACTGCCTAATGTGTCTTCTTTTTTAGCTGCCATTACACACTGAGCAGAAGGTTTCAGCATATTGTCCACGATGACACCTATATCCTTTTCCTGGGTAGTGACTCCTAATGTGGAACCTAGCACTGTGTACCTATCATGTGAATTACTCTTCCCTATTATGTGCATCACTTTTCAGATCTCCAAATTAAATTTGATTTGCTTTTAAGATACCCAGTCTCCCAAGGTGCTTCTACAATATCTCAAAATTCATATGTGATTAATCAACTTTGAATAATTTTGTATTATCTGCAAATCTGATTATCTCACTCATTGTTCCTATTTCCAGAACATTAATAAATATGTTTAAAAAAAGAACACCAGACCCAGTACAGATCCCTTTGGTACTCCACTATTCACCATCCTCCATTGAGAGAATTGGCCATTTAATCCTACTCATTGTTTCCAACTTTGAACCAATTCCCAGTTCACAAAAGGACATGATCTCCTATCACATGGCTTTTTAACTTATTCAAGAGTCTCTCGTGAGGGACTTTATCATAACCTTTCTAAAACTATATCAACTGCTTCATCACAGCAAGAAATTCACAGTGTCAATGATCAAGTTTAGAAGGAAACAGCCAAGACATCACCATTTTGGAGTTTTCTGTAAACACCGTACATCACTGAGACTACAAACCTGGGAGAAAATATCTAAGACACTAAGGGGTATGTTTACTAAGGTGCGTTAGTGTTTTTAACATGCCTTTAAATTTAAGGCATGTTAAACGCTAACACGCCTATACATTTCTAACGCACATAAACCATTTACGGCCGTTAAAAACACTAACGAGCCCATAGCGCCGCTTAGTAAACCTAGCCCTAACTCAACCAAACCAGACCAGAGGAAAGAGGCTATGTTCCATTCAAGTATGTCCTGTGAAAGAATGGCTGAAATGAATCCTGGGATATTAACGGTTCAAAGGCCCAATCGAATGTCCCAGGACCTAGAATACCTGGCTGATACTTCCTAAAGGCTCATTTCCTGTCTTTTTCTTCTTTCCATTTATTGTCTCTTTTATTTCTCCTTTGTTCTTTCATTTCTCTCTTTTTTTTAATCTTTCTTTCCCTCTTTGTCGGTCATTTTCTGTCTTTATCTTTTTTCTCATAGTCATGGCCTGTAGCAATTTTCTATGGTGCTGAAATTGAGACCAGGCTTGCTGTGTCTCCAGACGGGAGGATCAGGACTGTGTTGCCATGACCTTGTAATGTTAATAGCATTTTGAACCCTTATTTTCCCAAGTATAACTGTTAGACCTTATGGGTCTGATTTAATAATAGTCCAGATAGGGTCTCAGAACCAGGCCCTGTTACATGTAGATGCACACATCCGGGAGGGAGTGGAAAACATGAAAAAGGATCTGCGGAAGCTAGAAGAATGGTCTAAGATTTGGCAATTAAAATTCAATGCGAAGAAATGCAAAGTGATGCACTTAGGGAGTAGAAATCCACAGGAGACGTATGTGTTAGGCAGTGAGAGTCTGATATGTACGGACAGGGAGAGGGATCTTGGGGTGATAGTATCTGAGGATCTGAAGGCGACGAAAAAGTGTGACAAGGCGATGGCATTAGCAAGAAGGTTGCTAGGTTGTATAGAGAGAGGTGTGACCAGCAAAAGAAAAGAGGTTTTAATGCCCCTGTATAAGTCGTTGGTGAGGCCCCACCTGGAGTATTTTGTTCAGTTTTGGAGGCCGTATCTTGCTAAGAATGTAAAAAGAATTGGAGCAGTGCAAAGAAAAGCTACAAGAATGGTATGGAATTTGCGTTACAAGACGTATGAGGAGAGACTTGCTGACCTGAACATGTATACCCTGGAGGAAAGGAGAAACAGGGGTGATATGATACAGACGTTCAAATAGTTGAAAGGTATTAATCCGCAAACGAACCTTTTGGGAAGGCGGTAGAACTAGAGGACATGAAATGAGATTGAAGGGGGGCAGACTCAAGAAAAATGTCAGGAAGTATTTTTTCATGGAGAGAGTGGTAGATACTTGGAATGCCCTCCCGCAAGAGGTGGTGGAGATGAAAACAGTAACGGAATTCAAAAATGCGTGAGATAAACATAAAGGAATCCTGTTCAGAAGGAATGGATCCTCAGAAGCTTAGCGGAGATTGGGAGGCAGGGCTGGTGGTTGGGAGGCAGGGCAAGTGCTGGGCAGAATTCTACAGTCTGTGCCCTGAAAATGGCAGATACAAATCAAGGTAAGGTATACACAAAAAGTAGCACATATGAGTTTATCTTGTTGGGCAGACTGGATGGACCATGCAGGTCTTTTCCAGCCGTCATCTACTATGTTACTATCCTGCTTAATTTCGAAGGAGAAGGGGGGCCATCTTCCGACACAAATCTGGAGATGGCCAGCCTTCTCCCAAGGCCGGCCAAATCGGTATAATCGAAAGCCGATTTTAGCCTGCTTCAACTGCTTTCTGTCGCAGGACCAGCCAAAGTTCAAGGGGGCGTGTCGGCAGTGTACCAAAGGTGGGACAGGGGCGTGGTTAAAAGATGGCCATCCTCGGCCGATAATGGAAAAAAGAACGCTGCTTTATGGGGCCATCATTAGAGATGGGCGCCCCCGTTCGATTATGCCCCTCCACGTTACTATGTTACATTTCACCTGCTCAGAAGAAAACCGTGCCCTGAAATTATTGGTCTACAAGTGTTATGTTTATCTTTGGAAGAATATAAAATACCAGACATCTAGGGGAGAAGTTGTTCAAAACCTGAAACCTTTGAATAGAAAGGAATCCTGCATCAATCCATGCTGAGTAGTTTCATGAATCAGCTTCTGCAGGTCAGTGGTAGGGTCCTCATCCAACTGTATATATTCTGTTATATTTGACAGCTGTCTCTTTGCTTCTTCCATGTAGTCTGTTCTGTTTTGAATCACAATAGCCCTCCTCTGTCTGCTCTTTTAATTACTATGGGGTCCTTTACTAAGATACGCTGAAAAATGGCCTGCGGTAGTGTAGGGACGTGCTTTGGGCATGTTCAGAATCATTTTTCAGCGCACCTGCAAAAAAATGCCTTTTTTATATTTTTGACGAAAATGGACGTGCGGCAAAATGAAAATTGCTGCACATCCATTTTGGGTCTGAGACCTTACCACCAGCCATTGACCTAGCGGTAAAGTCTCACGCGGTAACCAGGCGGTAATGACCTATGCGAGTCAAATGCCAGTTGACGCACACCCAATATGTGTATCTGAAAATAAAAGTTATTTTTTGGATGCGTGTATCAGACACGTGCCATAAATGAAATGACCACAAGAGCCACAGCATAGCTGGGCGGTATCTCCATTTTGGCGTGCATTGGGCGCTTGTAGACACTTATGCGGCTTAGTAAAAGGGCCCCACATTGAGCTAAACCTGAATCAGAAAGAAAAGTACAAAAATTGGAAGCTAGGTTGTCCTTAGGGTCAGAGAGGTGGATATTGAAATCTTACAAGATAAGTAGAAGAGTTGAGTCAATGAAAAAGGAGAAACAGTGGAGCTGATTTTTGAAAGAGAACAGCATTTTGGAAGTGTCGTAAAGCAGCATTTGTATGAAAATCTTCTCAAAACGTCCAAATTGGTATTTTTTCAACCTGTTTTGTATGCAATTTGTCTGCAGTGCTTCCAAATCACAAGTAGGTGTGTTGAGGACATTTTGAAGGTTGGCTTAGGGCATGCTTAATACTTGGATGTTTTACAGCCAAAATGGAACAAAACGGGAACGTCCTGGATGAAAATAAATGCTTTGGTCTAGACCTGTTTTTAGAACAAATAAGACACAAAAGGTGCACTAAATGACCAGTTGACAGCTGGAAAGAATCAAGGATGACCTCCATTACTCCCCCAGTGGTCACTGACCCCCTCTCACCCACCAAAAATGTAAATAAAAATAGTACTTATCAGCCTCTATGATAGCCTCAGATGTTAAAGCCAGGTCTATTAGGGCATTAATTATACAAACCAGGGTATAATATAATGGAGACGATACCTGTGAGAGGATTGACCCAAGAGTATTCTGAAATATAGTGTTATATATAAATGTAAATATATTAAGGAAGTTCTCAGAGTATAAACTCACCCAAGCAAAGCTACATCAAAGTGATCTACGTCTCTAAGGGTGGACAAGTTTCTCGATCATAGAACTTCTCTTAGAATCTTTTTCAATTTTATACATGCAAATGCACACCCGTGCTATTATTTGATTTCAGATAATAAAATAAAATAAATATACACCTTCCTCAAAACTTAAGAAACTAGTGAGTCAACGCTATCACTTGCTCCAACAACCTCATGCACACAAAAAAATAAATTGTGAGTGTGCTATAATAAAACACTCTTAATAGCTTGTGTACATTCTCTCTTTTCACTGTTGTCTATAATATACATATAATAAATCAAGGCACTTAGCGTTGTATAATCAGGAATGCCACTTCCAAACTGGATTCAGTCCATATCCGCGTGTAATTGCCAACTCTGTCACACGATTTTGTCAGCTGCTCTCCGATGTTTGTTAACTCGCTGTTGGACGTTTCCTGTTGGAACTGAAGATGGTAGTTCAACTTTACCACTCTTGTTGAATGTAACTTTCAAAGTGAAATCATGAAGAGTCCAACTCTGCAGGGTTTCGAAAAACTTCTTCAGGAACTCTACATATGATAAATTTCCCCCTGTCAAAATTTCCACTACCAAAAGAAATAAGATAAGTGCCCCTAGGCAAATCAAATAATAGCACGGGTGTGCATTTGCATGTATAAAATTGAAAAAGATTCGAAGAGAAGTTCTATGATCGAGAAGCTTGTCCACCCTTAGAGACGTAAATCACTTTGATGTAGCTTCGCTTGGGTGAGTTTATACTCTGAGAACTTCCTTAATATATTTACATTTATATATAGCACTATATTTCAGAATACTCTTGGGTCAATCCTCTCACAGGTATCGTCTCCATTAAATTATACCCTGGTTTGTATAATTAATTATCGAGATTTTTACCAGAGGTAATCTGGGAACCCTTTTTTTGGCAGTAGGTCTATTAGAGTAGCATGCAGGTCCCTGGTGTAGTCTAGTGGATGGATCAGTGCACTGTAGACAAGTGGACCCAGGACTATACCCCCCTACCGGTTACACTTGTAGTGAAAACTGTGAGCCCTCCAACACTCACCAGAAACCCACTGTACCCTCTTCACCTAAAAGGGCTACTGTAGTGATGTACAGTCGGAGATAGTGGGTTTTGGAGAGCTCAGCAGACAAGATAAGGAAGCAACGGTGAGATGTGTACCTGAGAGCATTTATATGAAGTCCATAGCAGTGCCCCCTATGATGCCCATTGTTCTCCTGGGATGTCTGGAGGACCAATCTGTTAAACATGGTGGCCCCTCCTACACCCCAATGACTTCATTTTCTATGTTTTTCACTTGCATTTTTTTTTCTGAAAATGGCCTGAAAAGATAAACGCACAGAGCAGAAAACTTGTTACAAATGGTATTTTCGGAAAAAAAAAAGATATTTAGCATTTTCTAAAATGGTAATGTTTTCTATTTGGATTTAGAATGTTTAGCACAAAACGTCCAAAATCTGACTTGGACGTCATATCAAAAATGCCTTGCTATATAATTTGGAACCAATTTTAACCAGCATCATAAATATTCAGATCAAATAGCGAGTTTAGCAAGTATATTAAGAGTCTGAGTAGCAATTACTTTGAGTGTTACATATACTCAGCTATTAAGGGGGGGGGGGGGAGGCAGTCTTTTTGCATAATGTATAATATAGTCAGTATTACAATATAAAGCAAGGGTAACCACAGAACAGGGGCAAACAAGCATATAATTCCAATTTCCAGCCAAAATGATTCAGGCGGTAGAAAAAATGAATAATTCATGCATAAAAAGTGTAAAATCTTAGAACATCAATCTTTACCACCAATGTACTTTTTCCTCGGTGATTACATATATTTCTTTCAAAGTTGTTCCAAATATTATGGAGTCTGTTATTTGAAAAGGAGAAGGTATAATTAGTGTCTATCACTCAGGTGGTGTATGCAGTATCTAGTATTCTGAGTCCCAGATGCCTTGCAGATAGGCTCTAGGCCAGGACCTTAAGTGACCCTGTAACAATGCTTATTTCTCCCATAATTAGGTGAGGAAATAGAATGTTAACAAATAATGCCCTGTCTCCTCTGACACTGGAAGCAGAGAACACTAAATTGGAACCAATGCATAATTGACAAGGTTCAACCTATATTTTTCTCTCCTTTTTTTTTTTTAAGTAGTGAATATTTCTGCTGGTAAGGAATGTTCTTTAGTATGTTTCGAATATATTCTGTATAAATGAACGTAGAGAGGGTAATTTTATAATAGTACTCAAAAATCGGCACTGGAAAAAAATTGGCACTAAGCAGTATTCTATAGAGGGTGCTACGAGTTCAGCGCTCTTTGTAGAACAGCGATTATACTCAATTCTCGCACCTAAAGTTGAGTGGCGATATTTACGCCAGCTGAAATCTGGTATAACATCACTCAACCCATTTCATTGCTACCATTAGGAGTTTATCCATAAAAATAATCACAGAAGTAATGGACCAATAACTTCATACTTAAATAAGTGCATGAACCCTGTCTGTCAATAAATTAACAAGGACAAAGAGGCATATTTAGCAAGACTGCTATAAATGTGTCCACATTCTTGTACCCAGTGGATAATTGCAAGTCATTCTAAAATTAGCTGTTGCAACAGCATTTATTAACAAGCAGGTGTTAATTTTAGAGAGATGCTGGGTGAGAAGGGAAAACAGGAAAGGAAGTTCCAGTAAGGTTACTTCAATAAAAATCATTGCTAGCATTGTTAATGCAACTGTCTACTCTTAAAGGAGCAGTTTAGCTACTCTGCAGAGACAAACATTTATTTACCAGTTCAGACTTTTAAAGGCAGTATCAGATGTTATCTATAGCACACAAGTAGGATAACCAGGAGAACCTGTAGAGTGCACCTAAGGAGAAAGGCTGTGTTGTGGTTCTCTTGAGTGTGCAACACTGAAGTCAGCAGAATTGTAGCTGATGCCTGGGCAAGGAAGCAGTGCTGTCCAGCTAATATCCAGTGTTCTCTGTTCACATGAATAATGACCTATGGATATCGTCTTTTCAAGAGTCAGTGTGAGGAAAGGCTAGAATTCTAATATCCTCTTCAGGAAGACTCTTTACTTAAAACACCCTGGCAAATCTACTGCTTTACAAAGAAAGAGGCCTTGTAGTAATTTTTAAACCAGAGCTTGGAAAACAGAAAAACCATAAAAGATATGCAGTCTGTACTTTGGAGGACGCGCCACTAAAATGTGTCCACATATTTACTGAAATGTGGTAAGGTTTTGCAGCAACTATGTGTATTCATTTTTGAAAAATGAGGTCATTTTTTGTCATCCCCTCTTTAAAAAAAAAATCAGAAGGACATAGGTCCCTAGTACCTACATTTGGCACCATTTCAATTTATGAGGACAGGAAAACAACTCTCAGGCCACACCTTAAAGGGGCTGCCTTGTGAAAGTAAGATGCTTCCTCCAGTATCCCCTCCAATTACAAACCCCTATTCCAAAGGCTTGTTGTCAGCCACCAAATGAAGTACCCCCCCCCCCCCACACACACACACACACGCACACACATCAATGCATCCCACCCAGTGCCAGACCCCCATTCTGGATGTGATCCCTACCCTGAAGTGACCTCCTCAGTCAAGGTTCACCTACATGGAACAACTTCTCCAAGTTGAGGGCCAACACTTTGATAGCCCCCCTCCCACCAGTAGGCATGGGAATGGTGGAAAAAGTGGAAGAAGGAAGGTCAGTGATAAGAACATAAGAATAGCCATACTGGGTCAGACAAATGGTCCATCTAGCCAAGTATCCTGTTTCCAACAATGGTCGATTCAGGTCACAAGTACCTGACAGAATCCCAACTAGTAGCAAGATCCATGCTACTGGTAAATCTTTAGATATTAAGGTACTATTTAAAATACTTTCCGATCTGACTAATAATGAATCATGCCTAAAATCAGTTTGGGAAAAGAGGCCATCAGATACTCAGCTAACTGAATATTTTCAAACTAATATTTCAACCATTAGAGATCAATTTGAGTATATTATACCTGACTGGGAAAGTTTTTGTACTCCCATGTCTCAGATCCCTGTAGATAAAATCTGGATAGAATTTTTTACCAATATTTTGGCCCACTGTGAATACTCTTTTTTAAAAATATGTTACTTCTCATTGTGTATTGGACACTAGTCCCTCATACATCCTGGAATCAGCTTCTCCTAATTTTAAGGGTTTACTCTTTTGTTGGTTACAATCAACATTGATGGCTGGAATTTGTCCCTCTGATCTAGGTGAAATCATAATTACTCCCACTACAAAAAAATAGCAAAGAATCACAACATTATAACTCTAATTATAGGCATATTGCTTTTATCCCCTTTTTAGTTAAATTATTAGAAGATTTATTAGCCATGCAACTCATGAACTATTTGTATCAGCATGGCATCTTGCATCCCTCCCAATCTGAATTTAGATCTACTTATAGCACCGACAGTTCTTTATTCATTGTTAGACAATGCTCATCAATTACTAGGTGATGAAAGAAAAGCTTTACTTTTACAACTTGACCTGTCAAGTGTTTTTGATTTAGTAGACCATGAGATTTTATTGCATACTAGTAAAAAAAGGCCCTTTTCTGGAGCCAATGAAACGGGCGCTAGCAAGGCTTTCCTGTGCCCCTCCCCTCCCCCCACAGAACGCACCTTGGTTGTTAGTGAGGGCATTGCGCCGCCGTGGCCGCCATCGATGTGTGACTGTGGCCCCCCCCCCCCCACCCAACGCACCTTCGTCATCAGTGGGTGGCCCATTGCGGCGACCTGGCCGTCGTCGATGTGATTGAATTGCTCCGCCTCCGCCCTCAACGTCATAACGTTTGACGCGAGGGCGGGGCCCCGAGACTGTGATTTTGTTGGCTTCAGAGCTTCGAACTTATGAACCTTGGCTTCACTGACGTCATCAGACAATAGAACGTTGAGGGTGAGTTTTATATATATAGATATTAGAGAACATGGGAATAATGGGTCATGTCTACAATTGGTTCAAAGGTTTTCTTACTCAACGGTCTTATACATTTAGAATAGAGGATAAGTTTTTAGAGAAATGGTCTAACATTTGTGGAGTTCCTCAAGGTTCGCCTTTGTCTTCTACCCTTTTTAACATTTATGTACGTCCTTTAGGCTATTGTTTAGAGAAATTGGGTAACTATTTTTATAGTTATGCGGATGATATTACTTTCATTAATTCCTACTGACTCTATGGTTTCTGCATATCTACATTTAATTCACAATGAGGGGCATTTTCGATATGACATCTAAGTCCAACTTTGGACGTTTTGCGCAAAACATCCAAAATCTGAATAGTGTGATAAACCATAGTGTCTGCCCTTACTTGAGGAGGCCACCAGAGGCGCTCTCCCATGGAAACTGGGAGCTCCGGGGATCTAGCTGAGTATTGGCATGTATAGGCCAGTAGGGGGAGCTCCAGAGAGATAGCTGGGGGAGTGAGATGAGACTTCTAGGCCAGATCTTTCTGGAACCAGAGGGGCGAGGTCTCAAGAGGTGGGGGAGGTTTATTGGACACCTCATAAATAGCTTCCTCTCAGCAGAGGAAGGGTTTTTGCCTGAGGGAGAGGCGATGGGAGCCTGGAGGCCGGAACTGTGTGTCCCGGGGCTGAAGAGGAAGGACTGTGTGTCCGAGGAGGTAAAGCAGGCTGCAAAGCCTGGGGTTAGAAGTCCCCAAAATATTGTGGTTGGAACTGTGAAGTGTTTAAAAAGAACAAACAGCCGTGGGGTGGAGGATAGGACCGTAAGGTTAAGGTGAATAAAGTGTGTCCTATCCAGGGGGAGGTGGCTGTTATACCCTGAGACCCAGATATCCCCAGTAAATGGTCTCAGAGGGGGTGCTTCGCAGTCAAAGAATAAGAGTTGGAAAGCCAGGTTCCCAAAAGACTATAATCAAGCTCTAATAAACTGATTTTACATGCAACCAGCTAATTTGCATATTTTTGCAAGCAGAGGAAGCTGTGCTATCTTCCAGAGAAGGGTGACCCGGGGGCCCCACCAGAAGAACTGGTAAGGTGGGTCGGTTACCAGGAGATACAGCGTGGAGGCCGGGCCAGGACTGCAGGTTAATGAAGAGGTCACCCTGAGGGAAAGGGGAGGACCAAACATAGAGGCCCGAGTCAACGGAGACAGAGAGAACTCTGGTCTCAAGGTGGTTCCCTGAAGAAAAGGGCTGGTGAGGCTGGGCAGAAGCCACTAAAGGGGCCACTGCACATCAGAGAGCACCCCTGGGGGCTTACAATAGGAATTAAAGTTATTTTCAATAAAAGGAAAATGTCTCTTTTTTCAAAAATACTGTTTCAAACAAGGTTTTCTGCTTTGTACATTTTTTGACCATTTTCAGAAAAAAAAAAACCTTCTAAATGAAAAATGTAGCAAATAAAGCCATTGGATTGTAGGAGGGGCCAGCATTTTTAGTAGACTAGTCTCCTAAACATCCCAAGAGAGCAATGGGGCACCCTAGGAGCCACATAAGAACATGTTCTAAGTCATCTGGATTACTGTAACGGAGTTTATGCTGGATGTAAAGAGCAACTAATTAAGAAACTGCAGACGGCCCAAAATACAGCGGCCAGATTGGTTTATGGAAAGTCAAAATTTGAAAGTGTCATGCCCCTCTGAGAGAAACTGCATTGACTTCCTGTCAAAGATCGAATCACCTTTAAACTCTGCTCTCTAGTTCACAAAATCCTATATGGTGAGGTACCTGGCTACATGATAGATCTCATCATCCTATCTCTCAGGAATACTTTCAAGCTCTCCCGTTCATATCTTAACCTTCATTATCCAAATTGCAACGACATCAAGTACAAATCCACGTATGCTACATCCTTCTCTTTCATCAGTACTCAGCTTTAGAACTCTTTGCCGAAAACCATAAAAACCATCACCAACCATCTAACTTTCAGGAAATAACTAAAGACCATGTTATTCGGAAATGCTTATCCCACGGCCTCTGCATGTATCTCCACTGTTGGATGCGCATCGATCTAGAGTCATTTTGGACACATTCCCCTTCCCTCTTCCCTCCTGGTTTCCCTACTCCTTCCGTCAATTCCTACTCTTCCCCATTATCACTTGTAGATTTTCCTACTGTATTAGCTTCATTTTACTGTATTGGCATTTGCCTCTGTGGTGCGCAGTAAGCCACATTGAGCCTGACACTGTTGGGAAACTGTGGGGTACAAATGAGATAATAAATAAATAAATAAAAACATAGAACATAAGAGTAGCCATACTGGGTCAGACCAATGGTCCACACTAGCCCAGTGGCAAAGCCAGGTCTCAAGTACCTGGCAGAAACCTACTCTAATAGACTTCAAATAAATGCTCCCAGGTAAACATCTTACCATTGTTCTCTTATATTGTCTGCTAAGCCCCCCAAAACCCACCTAAAACCCACTACCCCCAACTGAACACCACTACAATAGCCCTTATGGGTGAAGGGGACCCCTATACATGGGCACAGTGGATTTCTGGTGAGGTTTGGAAGGCTCACAGTTTCTATCACATGTAACAGGTAAGGGGAGGTATGAGCCTGGGTCCACCTGTCTACAGTGCACTGCACCCATCACTAGACTACTCCAGGGACCCGCATGCTGATGCAATACTTGAGTATAACATCTGAGGCTGGCATTGAGGCTGATAAGTGATGTTTTTAATCACATTTTTGGGGCGGGGTAAGAGGGGGTCAGTGACAACTGATGCAATAAGGGGAGGTCATCCATGATTCCCTTCAGTGGTCATTTAGGGCACCTTTTAGTGCCTTTTTCATTCTAAAAACAGGTCTAGATCACAATGAGGCTTATTTTCAAAGCACTTAGCCTCCCAAAGTGCTTTGAAAATATGCCTCTATGTCTTAATTTTAGCCCTGGGTGGTTTTGTTTTCTTCCATTATGGCTGAAAAACATCAAAGTCTTAGGAACGCCCAAATCCCACCCTTAACACACCTCAACCGTCCCCATGAGAGTTGGATGCAGTGCAGAAGAACAGCATAGAAAAACATCTGAAAAATAGGTTTCAAAAATACCAATTTGGACTTTTTTCTTTTTTTTTTTTCTGCTTTATGCCACTTTTCAGATGTTTTTCTCTTTCGAAAATGAGCACTAATGTCTTTGATATTATTGAAAATTGAATAGATTGTATTAATTAAGATTAAAGCTGAAGAGTCCTGACCTCTTAAGCTTTTCTTCAAATGAGAGGAGTTCATCCCCATAATCATTTTGGTCACCCTTCTTTGAACCTCTTCTTTCTAGTTCTGCTATATCATTTTTAAGATATGAGAACCAGAATTGCCCACAACAGTCAAGGTGTGGTCACACCATGGAGCTATACAGAGGCAGTATAACATTCTTTGACTTATTTTCTATCCTTTTCCTAATAATTCCTACCATGCTGTTTGCTTTTTTTGGCTGCCACCACACACTAGGCAGAAGATTTCAGCATGTTGTCCATGATGACATCTAGCATCAAGTAAATATGATTGGATTATTCTTCCCAATGTGCATCACTTTGCTCTTGTCCACATTAAATCTCATCTGCCATTTGGATGCTCAGTCTTCCAATTTCCTAAGGTCTTCCTGCAATTTGTCACAATCTGCATGCGTTTTAACAACTTTGAATAGTTTTGTGTTGTCTGCAAATTTAAACACTTCACTCATTGATCCCATTTCCAGATCATTAATAAATATATTAATTAGCTCTGGTCCCAGTGCAGATCCCTGGGGCACTCCACTATTCACCCTCCTCCACTGAGAGAATTGGCCATTTATCACTACCCTCTGTTTTCTATCCATCAACCAATTCCTAATCCACAACAGAACATTGCCTCCTTTACCATGGGTTTTTAATTTTCTCCAGAGAGACTTAGGATCATCAACAGCAGTAATCATGATGATCATTGACTTGGATTCTGGAAATCTTACAGTCTATCAGCCAAGATAAAGAAAGAAATTTTTGAAAAAAAGAGAACACTACACCTGCACATACAGGTTCCAGTGAAGTTTTGAAATGCCAATTGTTTGCTCCCTTCTCCACACAGAAGACAAGGGTTTTTAACCTTTTCCAGAAGCTAAGGTAGCTATTGTCTGTTCTAATGGCAATAGGTAAAGAGTTCCATAATGTAACTCCCTGTACAGGGAATAGAGAACCAAAGATCTTCTGATATTGAATTCCCTTTTGAAACGGTGACATTAGCATCAGTTGTTTTTTCAGTCTGTTAGACTGGACCAAACATAGTGAAGCAGCCCTAGTCAGCAAAATATGACAACTGAAGAAATGCATTGTTGAATAATTATATGTGTCTGTGCATGTGTGTATAGTAAAAAATGATGTCTGAGAGAAGAGAAGAAAGGCACAAGTGTGACTGGATTTCTATCCAAGATGGAGAACATTGCCTCAGAGACTAGGTTATAGCAGATTATTCATAGGCATATGTCTAGTTTATATGTGTCATCATCAAAACATCCAGAAGCTTATAACAGGTACCAGTAAGTTAGACCATCAAGCTTATTTTTGAAAGAGAAGGGCACCCATCTTTCGAGACAAATCGGGAGATGGGCGTCCTTTTCCCAGGGTCGCCCAAATCGGCATAATCGAAAGCTGATTTTGGGCATCCCCAACTGCTTCCCATTGCAGGGACGACCAAAGTTCCTGGGGGCGTGCTGGAGGCATACCAAAGGCGGAACTGGGGCGTGCCTAACAGATGGGTGTCCTCGAGCACTAACGGAAAAAAGAAGGGCGTCCCTGACGAGTACTTGGCCGACTTTACTTGGTCCATTTTTTCTTATGAACAAGCCTCAAAAGGGTGCCCAAACTGACCAGATGACCACCCCTGACTCCCCCAGTGGTCACTAACCCCCTCCCACCCTGAAAAAAACAACTTTAAAAACTTTTTTTTTTGCCAGCCTCAAATATCATACTCAGGTCCTTCGCAGCAGTATGCAGGTCCCTGGGGGGAGGTGTGTGTGTATGTCAGTGGAGGCATAGCGAAGACGTGGATGTCCTTCTTTCAAAATTTTGGACGTCCTGAACTGCCCCCCCCCCCCCCCACAGGGACAGCCAAATTTCAAGGGTGTGGAGTGGAGGAGTGGCCTAGTGGTTAAACCACTGGTCTTGCAATCCAGAGGTGACCAGATCAAATCCCACTGCTGCTACTTGTGATTCAAAATCCAAATAAATAAATAAAGGGGGTGTTGGAGGCATAGCAAAGGCATGGACATCCTTCTCAAAGAAACATTCACATTTTGGACATCCTCACGGAGGCATAGCAACAAAGGCATAGCAAAAGCACCTAACACTTGGACGTCCTTCACCCATACTTAAAAAAAAAAAAGGCGTCCCTGACGAGCATTTGGACGTTTTCACCTGGACTTGTGTTTTTTTAAGGTTGTAGACGGCTATTTTACATACAGCTTGTCTGCATGTATGAAGCCGTCTTTGGCATGCGCAGAGCAGCCACGCATAACACTTGGCTGCTTTGCACTGGCTTCCCCTCCTTAGGAAGGAAATCATGTGCAAATGAGCTAACAGCGAGCAGCTCATTTCCATGCAATTTCCTTCATGCATGCCCGTTCCTTTCCGAATCGCTAAGGGATAGGTAAGGGAAGGGCTTTTTTCATTCAGTTAGTGCATCACTTAGTCCACTGCAGTGCCCCCTAGGGTGCCCGGTTGGTGTCCTGGCATGTCAGGGGGACCAGTGCACTATGAATGCTGGCTCTTCCCATGACCAAATGAGTTGGATTTGGTCATTTTTGAGATGGGCATCCTCGGTTTCCATTATCGCCGAAAACCGGGGACGACCATCTCTAAGGTTGACCATCTCAACATTTATGTCGACCATCTCTAAGGTCGACCTAAATGTTGAGATTTGGACGTCCCTGACCGTATTATCGAAACGAAAGATGGACGCCCATCTTGTTTCGATAATACGGGTTTCCCTGCCCCTTCGCCGGGACATCCTGCGAGGACACCCTCAGGAAAACTTGGGTGCCCCGTTCGATTATGCCCCTCCATATCACACCTTTACTTAGAGATGCACTTTGGTTACCAGTATCATATCAGATTGTATTTAATATTAACATTCTTGTATATGAAATGTATTACTCTTGCCTACCATTTTTCTTGTCACAATTTCTCATTCCATACATAACTTCTAGAGTTCTTCTCAATATCACAAAAGAATCTACTATTTTTCTTTTGACATATACACTTTGATTCCATTTGAAATTCGGAGTTCAGTGCGACAACTCCATCACTATTGAATAGTTTTACCCTTACATCTTTAGTTGGAAGTTGTTTTTCTTTTCCAGTGTTTAAGGCCACTTGCTGTTTTCATCAGAACAATCCTTCTTAAGAGTTTTGTGATATCACTGTAGCTGGGGGGGAGGGGGGTCTGAAATATAAAAAAGACACAACATGGCTTTTTTATATTTCATTTTTTATGTATTGAATTTTATTTTTATATGATTATTATAATTTTTTGTAATTTATCATTTATACAGGAGGAGTGACCTAGTGGTTAGGGTGGTGGACTTTGGTCTTGAGGAAGTGAGTTCAATTCCCACTTCAGGCACAGGCAGCTCCTTGTGACTCTGGGCTCCTTGTGACTCTGTGTCACTTAACCCTTCATTGTCCCATGTAAGCCGCATTGAACTTGCCATGAGTGGGAAAGTGCGGGGTACAAATGTAAAAAAATAAAATTTTAATCTCATATTCTTTCCTTCTTTACCTTAGATTTTATATTGTATATTTTATTTTGCAAACCACTTAAGAGACCTTTAAGTAGGCAATGTATCAAAATATAAGAAAAACTTTAATTTTCCAGTTGTAGGAATGCAAAATTCCATTTGCTGTGAATGTTTGAAATTGCCTTTTTTCATTTTTGGAGCCAGTTTAAGTTAACTCCTTTATTACCCCCCACCCCCCAAACAAAACCTTTGGAGTCCTTTTACTAAGCTACTAACGTACGCTTACTCAGGCGTTGCATGGTACTTTTGGGATCGGTGTGTGCTACTCACCAGAGTATTGATTATTCATGCATTGCATGTGATTTTCTTGTTGACGTGGAGGAGCATAATCGAATGGGCTGCCTAAGTTTTCCTGAGGGCGTCCTCGCAGTATGTCCCTGTGAAGAGGCTGGGAAACCCGTATTATCGAAACAAGATGGGCGTCCATCTTTCGTTTCGATAATACGGTTGGGGACGCCCAAATCTCAACATTTAAGTTAACCTTAGAGATGGCTGTCCTTAGAGATGGTCATCCCTGGTTTTCGGTGATAATGGAACCCGAAGACGCTAATCTCAAAAACGACTAAATCCAAGCCACTTGGTCATGGGAGGAGCCAGCATTCATAGTGCACTGGTCCCCCTGACATGCCAGGACACCAACCAGGCACCTTAGGAGGCACTGCAGTGGACTTCACAAATTGCTCCCAGGTGCATAGTTCCCTTACCTTGTGTGCTGAACCCCCCCAAAACCCACTCCCCACAACTGTACACCACTACCATAGCCATAAGGGGTGAAGGGGGGCACCTACATGTGGGTACAGTGGGTTTCGGGTGGGTTTTGAAGGGCTCACATTCACCACCACAAGTGTAACAGGTGGGGGGGGGGGGAGAAATAGGACTTGCTCCGCCTGCCTGAAGTACACTGCACCCACTAAAACTGCTCCAGGGACCTGCATACTGCTGTCAGGGAGCTGGGTATGACATTTGAGGCTGGCATAGAGGCTGGCAAAAAATATCTTTGAAGTTTTTTTTTTTTAGGATGGGAGGGGGTTAGTGACCACTGGGGGAGTAAGGGAAGGTGATCACCGATTCCCTCCGGTGGTCATCTGGTCAGTTCGGGCACCTTTTTGAGGCTTGGTCGCAAGAAAAAATGGACCAAGTAAAGTCGGTCAAGTGTTCGTCAGGGATGCCCTTCTTTTTTCCATTATCGGCCGAGGACACCCATGTGTTAAGCATGCCCCAGTCCCGCCTTCGCTACGCTTCCGACACTTTGGTCGTCCCTGCGATGGAAAGCAGTTGGGGACACCCAAAATCGGCTTTCGATTATGCCGTTTTGTGCGACCCTGGAAGAAGAACACCCATCTGCCGATTAGTGTTGAAAGATGGACGTCCTTCTCTTTCTGAAATAAGCCTGTTTGTGTTTGTTACTCTTCTATACCATTTGGTACTTTTATGTTTGGTTCTTTATGCTATCTTTTCTGAAAATTTAATAAAAATTTATTTTTTAACATTGGAGGTGGGTCTAGGAATTTAGAGTGGGCGTGTTCTGTGCAAATTGGTTAGCATAGTTACATCACCCGGTGCTGATTAGGACTTGGTTAGCACATGAGCCTTTATCACCTACAAAATAGGTGGTGGTAGGGGCTCATGTGTTAATGGCCAAGTGTTAATTGAAAAATTAGCATGTGGCCATTAATACAGAAAATGCAAAAATTGGCCATTTTACCTCTGAAGGAATAACCTGCATAAGGATGCACTAAGGCAACTTTATACCACAGTTTGTTAAAAGGGTCTCTTAATTTACTTTTCACATTTGTTGATCAAGTTGTTATTGGCAATCAGTTGATACACAATTTAGCAATAACATATTATGCTCCTTTATGAATTTTGTTTCAACTATTCCCCTTGGTAATCTTAATCTTGGACTTCTTGTGGTTTTGTTTCCTAGGTGTTCAGAAGAATTTGACTTCCCTTTTCCTTTTTGAAAGTGAGTAGTAACACAGCATTTTTTCCCATGAAAGGTAACCATTCTACTATGTAAATCCACATTTGGGGAAGGGGGGGACTATTCACGGTTCACAGAGCAACAATGACATCAAAGTTGCAAACTCCATAACCCTGGTTCACATCACTCACATCTGCACCTCCGTTGCATTAAAAGTTCCTTCATTTTAATTGAATGCGTTTTTATCATAAGACATCTAGAATGATTTATGGATTGAAATGGCTTTACTCTGTCACCTGATATCACTGAACAGTCCATTAATATGGATTATGCCACTCAGTCTTCCTTTGATTGCATTCACTGTTTTTTTTTTTACATGCATTATTATTCTCTTTGAAAATGGATACTACAGTGTGCCCCCACCTCTACAAACATACAGACAGACACACACACACACACACACTAGAAAGCTGGCACGGGCAGGTGAACCATTTTGCTCTAATGGTCATAATATCCCTATTCATTGTTTTGTCACATTTACGTTTTACTATCTGGATGTTTGAAGATTAATGCTTTCTTTTTCTTTCATGGATCTGTCCAGCACTTTTCTAATTTAGGGGATCTTTTACTAGAGCTTAGCTTGAGTTATCTGCTCCAGGGCCCATTTATTCCTATGGGCCCTGCTGCAGATGCTAAGCTTTAGTAAAAGACCCCCCAAAATTTTATTTATTTAATTTATTTATTATGATTTATTTACCACCTTTTTGAAGGAAATCACTCAAGGCAGTGTACAGCAAGAAAACTTAAACAAGTTTCATCCATATTATTACTATATATATAAGAAACACCAAAACTTGTGTCCTCAATTCTACTTTGATTCTTGGGTATATATCAGAAACACAAGATAATTGAAAAGATGCACCTGAGCATCATTTCAAAGCACTGAAGTATATGGCTGCAGTAAATCCATTAACAAAAAGAATCTCCCTACTATTCAACCTCATATCATACCAGTGAAGCAAATTTTCATTATACTTGTTGTACCAGCAAGAGCACAGAATGCAACCATGACAGAAATATCAGAACCCTCTCTTTTTCTTTTAAAATATGATTTACAAATTTCTTGGTAGGCAGTGTCCATAATTGGTCACCATGAGAATGTATCTCAGGCAGCCTGGACCGATCTGGGAAGGAACTACAAGTCACTTAACCCTCCACTGCCCCCAGGTATAAAATAGTACCTGTATATAATATGTAAACTGCTTTGATTGTAACCACAGAAAGGTGGTATATCAAATCTCATCCCCCTTTCCCTTTCCTTTCTCTTTTAGGCCTGAAAAGGTCTATAAGAGTTTCATGGCTTGAAGGCATAATGGGACAACACGATCGTATTTCTTAGCCTGAAACAACAGATGTATTGCTGAGTTTTGAAGAGTTTGGAGGCATGAAAGTTGAACCTGAGAGATGACGGCATAAACAGTATTACAATAGTCCAGTCTGGAGATGATAAATGCATGGATCAAAGTAAGTATGGAAGAGAAATCAAGATATTTATGAATAGAGTGAATACAGCAGATCCAGAAAAAAAAATTGCAGGACTTCTTGAGAAATTGGATGCTTGAATGATAATGTAGAATCAATTGTCACACCCAAATAGCGAAATGAACATACTGTCAGCACAGCGATGAGAGTGGTGGTGGTCATGATGGCAAAGTGTTGTTGGATGCAGCATTGACTGTAAGGGCTGCTCTGAGGACATAGATGTCCTGCTGCAGGCTTTACACCTCCTGCTTCCTGTCATGCAGGGTTCTCACTATTTCTCAGGTGTCTTCTCTGCATCTCTTCTGCAGTTCCAGCATGTGTGGCATTAACTGGAACTTTCACTTGAGCCAGTCCAACACGAGTTTGTTTTGTTCCAGGAGGCACTCTGCACACAATACCATTATGCCATCACCGTCCAGCCTGATGCTGCTCAGCTGCATTGCCTCCAGAATCCCCTTCTGCTGGGACAGTGCAGAAAATGGGGATGGAGGGGCCAGAAGCTTATCCCCTGGATGCTCGGGCAAATCCTAGCTACCGTAGGAACACCCACCCTTAGTGGTGCCACTGCCACTTATTCCTCCTATGTGGGCCCCTCTATTGTGTCATGTGGCACCTCAGTCTGTATGGTCCCATCTGGAGCTGCTTGGCCTGCTGCCTGGCAGCTTGGTCTCTCAGCTAGATTGCTATCAGAAACCTCATCTTCAGATAAGGAAACATGTGGCAGATGAGATCCACAAAGCATCTGTTTTGCCTTGAAGTTATGAATAGAGAAAGGTACTAGGCGTCAAGTGACAGCATGCTTACAAAAACCTATCAATAATAACAAGGGTGTCCTGAGAGGAAAAAAGTCTGGCCATCCATGTGAGGGGTGAATCTTGACTGTTAGGAACATCTTGGGGTGCTCAAAATTGTTTGACATGCATGACAAGGGACATGCGTGCCCTATATGTTGTTGATTGGTGGATTGTGGTATCATTAGGATCAGCTGTGATCTTATACTTCCCCTGATACACACGCACGCACACAGCGCTTGTTACTTGTTTGAGTGGTATTTCTGCCTTCCGCTCTATTCTATGAGTTGAACATATTTTTGGGTGATACACCCATGTTCCACCCATATGTATGTACCCCCCCCCCCCCCCCCCCCGCCAGTTTTGGCAATCTAGGCACACTTGTTTATAGAATGGAGTGTAGCACTTGCACACTTCACATCAATCACACATATAAGTGTTATTATTATTAGTTTGCAACAAATGCTATGAGGGGAAGTTAGGGGATGGATAGGAGGGGAGGAAGGCAAAGATGGCAGAGGGATTTAGGGGAGATAAGGAGGTGGGAGGAGAACAGTGGAGAGGGGGTACTAGGAGGGGCTGCCTGCAATCTGAGGAACTAATAAGTTGCTGACTGGGGTTAGCGGGGAGAGCTTGGGGAAGTTGTTTTGTTATTATTCAATATAGGTGTTATGTGTTAAGAATAATGAGTAGATGAGATTGTTTTGTGCTATTTTTGACTATTGTTCTGTGCTGAGTTTTAAATATTAATACAAAAAAAAACTAGGTGTACCATTGGTGCCCAAATTTAGGTACCATTGTATAGAATAAATAAATAAAGGAACCTCTGTGGCAAGGTAAGGACAGGAGGAGATTAGTAGCAGTAGGACAGGTACAAATGGGCAGACTGTGTGGGTCAAAAGTGGTCCTTTGTGGCTAACATTTTCTATGTTTTTAATGTTTCTGTGTTATACAGGTAAACAGCAGGAAAGAGGTGACAATATTTGGTGCTACTATCACACGGATCTGCTAGAACTTGTTCTTGCATTCATTAACTTTGGATTTACCCAATGAATTGAAAGCCATAATGGAACTTAATTATAATCTTCATTTACTCTGATCACAGCTCCTAAAATTATGCAAAGTATGAACAGTAATTTCATTTGCTTACAAAAGTACAATGATACATTTATAGCAAACATCATAAAAACTATAGAAAATAAAAGTCTAAGTATACATAATCTTGCACAAAAGGGATCTAGAAGTATAGTTTTCCAGGTTGTTCTTTCTGAATTTCTGTTTCTTCTTCACATACCTACCATCCACATGATATAACACTGAAACTACAATTGTTTGGAGAGGTTATGGTGACAGTTAAGGTTTTTAAGTATCTTGGGGTCTTAATTTATTCTCTACTCACTTTTGATGAGCAGTTTTGTTGATGGTTAAGAAAGGATTTTTGTGCTTAGTCAATTGAG
This sequence comes from Microcaecilia unicolor, assembly GCF_901765095.1. NCBI lineage: Eukaryota > Metazoa > Chordata > Amphibia > Gymnophiona > Siphonopidae > Microcaecilia > Microcaecilia unicolor. The sequence continues at coordinate 46,378,466 of NC_044040.1, read as the reverse complement.
ATCAATAAAGCACTTGTTTGATGAGAATATGTTACATGCAGTGTTACATTCATTGCTAATTTCCTGCGTGGATTATGGAAATATTGTTTATGCGGGGTTGTCTCAATGTAATTTAAAGCATCTACAATCGATGCAAAATGCTGCAATTAGAATGTTGGGTAATTTGAGAAAATTTGACTGTGTTATGCGATTGTTTAAACATGATCATTGGCTGCCTATATGGTAGCAGATTAAGTTTAAGTTGTTGAAGTTGGCTCATGCTGCAGTTTATCAGAAGCAGCCTCCATATTTGAGTCTTTTAATAACTCCATATGTTTCAAATAGAGTTCTGCATTCATCGCATGAGAATAAATTATTGTTGCCAAATCGGTTGCATGTATGTTATCACTGGACTTCTAAGAGAGCGTTTGTTTGGTTGACACCATGTTATTGGAATAAACTGCCTAAGGAGATTCAGAGAGAGGCAGGTATTAAAAAATTCAAAGTTTTGGTAAAACGTTTATTTTTAGGCAGGCTTTCCCAGAGGAGATTTATAGAGCTAGATTCTATATATGGCACCTGAAAAATCTGCGCAGAAAAAAATATGACTAGGCATAATCTGTAAAGTATTCCTAAATTTTATAGAATAGGCTTAAATTTCTGCATGGTTTATAGTGTGATAGTCACATCCAGGATAGTTGGGTTAAGGCAGTCTCAGTTTGAAATACAAGTCCCAGAAGGCATTGCAGGCAAGGAGCCAGGGGGTGAGATGAAGAACCCGGACTGGACTCCTAGCTGCAATCGGGGAAGACATGGGTATAAACTGGCAGGATGTGTAGAGTGGCTGCCACTAGGGGGAAGAGAGATAGGAAACCCTGTGTGCAGGAGCTCCTCATTAGTCTAATGCTTAACTCAGCTGGTGTGGGGGAAGCTAGTGGAAGGAGAATGATTGGTTGTGAGAGCAGAAGCCAGGGATTGATTAGGCAGGTGGAAAGGAGTCCCAGAGAAGTTCAGTTCAGGAGGAGAGAAGCAGTTGCAGGCTGAAAATCCTTAGGCAAGAGAGGTCCCTGAAGTACTGAAGCAGGCTGAAATCCCTTGGGTGTGAGGAAGTCCCTAAAGTATTGAAACCTCCTGAAAGTAAAGGCTGCTTTGTGATTTAACTGGGATGATGAACTGATTGAACTGTTTGTCTTGGGAATTGAACTACTGTTTATTGTGCACTGGATAAAGAGCCCAGACTGAAGCTGACTGTGAGCCTATATTAAATCCTGGTAGGTGCTGGTAGCCTACTGCTTAAAGGGGACTATTTGCCACACACTTTCAGGTGGCTTACATGTGCTTAAGATTAAAGGCGAATGCTGCTGTTGGAACCGTGTATCAGGTCTACTAGAAACCTGCATGGAATAAAAACCTTAAAATTGAAGTTGCTGGTGGACATTTGTTTCTTGATTGTACCGGGAGTGCTCTCCCTGGTGACAATAGAATACACCGAGAACATCTCGGTGCAATCAAATTTGTCGCGTCCATTTAGGCCATGTTTTACTTAGCATAAATCCCAATGCCTAAATTAGGTGCAGAGCAGGTGTGTTCTATAATAATGTGCATAGATTTTAGAAATGCCCATTTTAAGGCCTTAACCACACCCCCTTTTCAACTATGTGACATGGAATTTATGTGGACCACGTTACAGAATATGTTTAGCGAGTTGTGCATGTAAACCATAATTAATGCCAATTAGTGCTAATAATTGCTTGTTAACATCTAATTGACAGTGCTGATTAGCTAGTTAACCAATTAAGTTACATGCCTTGTTATAGAATAGGCTTTGATTTCCACATGGAAATAAAGGCGCGAGAAATATAGAATTTGGGAGATAATGGCTACACTGTTGAGGTTCTGCAAATAATAATTTTGTTATAACTTTGAATGATGTATTTTAATCTTTTAAATGATTTGATTAAGAAATATGTATGGAGGTTGAATGTGATCTTCTGTTTGAGTGAGGCTTTCCTATTGATTTTTGGCATTCTGTTAATGGTATTGTTTTATTACACTGTTTCATCATAATGTAAGCTGCTTTGTACTATCTAATTTAAACAGTATATTAAACTTAATAAACATAAACAAAATCACTGAGGGAAATAATCCAAAGATTTAATGCAGGTGTATAAAAATGGGGTTGGATTATTGACCCAGTAATAACAACTTTGAAAATAGAACCTAGTGCTGAAGGAATGGCTAGGGATCATTTCTGCCCCATTTGAAGGACTGTTTCAGTGTCCCCAGACCTGGAGAAGCAAAAATGACTGGGATTGTCTCTACCCCATTTGGACAATATGATTATGGTAAGCAGGGTATTGGGATGGGAGACAGAGAGAAAGGCTAGGGGTGTTTAGAGGTGTGGGCAGCCCTTACTTTTGGGGGTTTACTTTTTCATTTCGGAAATGAGAACGGGAACTCCCTTCCATTTGAAAATGAAACAAGGCTCTTCATTTCATTTTCAAGTGAATGCACATCCCTATATTGTCTACCTTTTTGTAGATCTCAAAAATGTGATTTAATTTATTGGGAAGTGTTATATCTAGGCATGTTGATCAGGGATTACTTTGTATGTTTTACTGTGGTCAAGTAGCCTTGCTTGTTTGCTGGCCTCAGCTTTGTTTTGTTTGCAGCCCACTGTTCTAACCTTTAGGCTATTCTCCTATTCCAACTGGTTGATATACAGCACCATATCCACCAAGATAGGCTTATCTACTTCCTACTGGAACTACTCACACATATTGAGCTTAGATTCAAACCTCTTGTGGAAAGGCAGGCACACAGGTCTACAATTACAATGGTATCAAAGCTGATAGGGATCTTGCACTCCTATTAACATGTAAGCTACAGTATATGATCACATTGATGTCTTGGCTAACCAGTTCTTTCTCAGTGGTTATGAAGATTTCGACTGATTCTCTAGGGATCCCGAAGTTGCAGAAGAGCATCTGTGGAGCCCAAGCCCTCCAAACCTCCCAACATATTACCTGCACTGACCAAAAAGAAGTCTTCAAAACTCAATCCCTCCGATATCCAGTGCTATTTAACCAACCAGAAACGGCAACTGACCGGGTAAATAGCATTTTGGCGCCTAACCGTAAATATTCAGCACAAGGTAACTAGTTATCTCTGCTGAATATTGCCGATTAGCACCGAAAAGATAACCAGTTATATCGCGCGATAACCGGAAATATTTAGCACTGACCTGCTAAGTTTAGCAGTCAAATCGGACCTCCTAAATAGCAGTCCTATCTTTGGCTACTATAAACTTAGGGGGTCTTTTACGAAGCGGTGGTAAGCCCAACATGGGCTTATCGCTCGCTAATCTGGAACTACCGCCGGGCTATCATAGCAGCCTGGTGGTAGTTCCCACCCCAGTGCGCACCACTTCTGGTGCAATGGAAATATTTTTATTTTTGTAGTACCGGTGTTTACCCAGCAGTGCCGCATGCTGCTCAATGGGTAGCAGTAAGTGCTTCCCCCCCGAAATGGCTGCGTGGTGCATGGCCATTTCTTTAAAAAAAAAAGACAGTCTTGTACACACTGTGTTAAATGGGGGCCTCAGCGTGCGTGAAAAATATGTGCTGATGCCAGTGTAGGCCCTGTTTTACCACAGATTGGTAAAAGGAACCTTTAATCGGCCAACACTGAATATTGACATAGCCGGTTCAATTTGAGCTGGCCAGAAAAACCCTGAATATTCAATGCTGGTCACCATAAATGGCCCAGCATTGAATATCCGTGGTCAGTGCTGACCATGAAACTTAGGTGAGCTGCCTCCCGCGGGCTGAATATCAGCCTCAATCAATTAAATTAACTTTGCAAATAAAATTGTGTTTTAATCATGTAACTCATAAAATAATGTCTGTTTCAATAATCCTATGCAAGTGAAGTTCTCTATATGATCGCGACCAGGAGGCTGATGGATTAGACTAATCAATTGGTTGAGCCATTGCTTTCAAAGTCATTTGAATGGACTTTTGTCCTCCATCTTATGCATCAAAAAATTGGTTAGTTTATAAGGTGTCACCAGTCTCTTTGTCATTTTTGCTGCTTCAGATTAATGCATCTACCTCTCTAGAAGTTTCTGGTGTATGGTGTAGAGGATGTAAGGGTAGGTGAAAGGATTTGGATGTACCTCACACCTTGCCAGTAGCAGCTAAAGGTGTGTTTCATTCAAGTACTGCAAGTGTTTTCCTCTGATAGCAGTAATGAGATGTGAGATGGAGAATAACTTCTATCTTTGTGCAATTGTTGAAGTGATACTGATTTCAGAATTTTTAGTACTATTACATAATGCTAAAAAGTGTAATTGTGAAGCAGTTTGATCAGGGGCGAAGCCATGGGTGGGCCTGGGAAGGTCTGGGCCCATCCACTTATGCCTCAGGCCCAACCAGGAGTGTAGCTGGCAGGGATCCTCATGCCCCACCAGCTGAAGACTCAGGAACCCGCCAACCCTCTTCAGAAAAGCATGGCAGTTCACAGCAGTGCTCTGAGCCACCAATGCTGGCAACATGGGCAAGCTGGGTTCTCGTGTATGCTCATTTAATGCATAAGAACGGAGCATGGACTGGTGCTGGCGTCAGTGGCTCAGAATACTGCTGCTAATGCTGAAGGTTTCTGAAGAGGGTCAGTGGGCTGCTGAAATTTTAAGTTTGAAGGGAGCAAAGGAATGGAGAAGGTAGGTGTGGGGAAAAGGAAATGCATGCCCACCCAACCTACCCATTGGGCCACATAAAAATTGCCATTTGGTTCTGATCATCCTTATTTTATTTGTCAGCAGACTGAACTTCAAGCATCCTCACTTTAGTAAAATGGGGAAGTACCTGAAGGTGGAATTGACAGAGTGGGAGGAGATAAGGGAAATAGAAGTACAGTGGGATAAACTGAAAGGAGTTATAAAATGGCAGCAGACATTTATTTAAGGAAAGTTAAAAGTCTGAGGAAAAGAAAGCTGTTATGGTTCTCCATGGAAGTTGGCTGAAAAAAATAAAGGCAAAAAGGATAGCATTCACAAGGCTGAAAGGGATGAAGAAAGAATTCAGGATGGCAAAAGCATGAAATGGCTAAAGATGCAAAGCAAAAGGAGGACGGCTAGACATGGAATTCTAAGGGTGACATGTGCTGAGGACCAATGTTTGGAAGAACAGAAATGTTACTCCTTCTTTGGCATACCTCTGCTTGGCTTCTGCACTTAGGAACAACGTGCCAACTAGAACAGCACATATGTACTGGTACGCACCAAGCATCAGGAAACATACATTGGAGTGATAAGATCCAAAGATCTCAAAGTGGTGAAACAAAGTAACAAGACAATGGCCAAAGTCAGAAGGATGATAAGCTGCATAAAGAGACATAAACAGCAGCAAAAAAAAAAAAGTGGTGATGGAGTCCCTGTACAGTTCATTGGTGAAGCCTCGTTTGAATTTTTTAATATTTATTTTCTACGCATACATTTTTACAATAACAGATCACGACAAAGTGTTCAGCTGACAGGAGTGGGGCTTGGGAGGGTCTACCACTGAAGCTAGAAAAAGAGGAACTCCTATTTTTTTTTTTCATCTAGAACACTTGCTTATGGGAACTAGATGCTGGTTTCAGTTTAGTGGTATAAAAGGGCTTATGTGTCGTTTCCTGCTTAATAGCAATTTAATAGAAATGCTGCAAGATGGATCAGATACATTACTGACCATTTGGCATTGAAGTTATCATATATACTACTGAATGTGGTTTGTTTTCACTGGAAATTCCTGATCAATTTACTTTGATGCACAAAGAGCATATAATTATTGTCCCCCTGATACTCAGTGCTATTTAACTAGCCAGGAACGGCTTCTGACTACTACTACTACTACTACTTCTTAACATTTCTAGAGTGCTACTAGGGTTACGCAATGCTGTACAGTTTAACAAAGAAGGACAGTCCCTGCTCAAAGAGCTTACAATCTAAAGGACGAAATGTCAAGTTGTGGCAGTCTAGATTTCCTGAGAAGAGGTATGGTGGTTAGGTGCCGAAGGCGACATTGAAGAGGTGGGCTTTGAGCAAGGATTTGAAGATGGGCAGGGAGGGGGCCTGGCGTATGGGCTCAGGGAGTTTATTCCAAGCATGGGGTGAGGCAAGGCAAAATGGGCGGAGCCTGGAGTTGGCGGTGGAGGAGAAGGGTACTGAAAGGAGGGATTTGTCTTGAGAGCGGAGGTTGCGGGTAGGAACGTAGGGGGAGATGAGGGTAGAGAGGTAGGGAGGGGCTGCAGATCGAGTGCATTTGAAGGTTAGTAGGAGAAGCTTGAACTGTATGCGGTACCTGATCGGAAGCCAGTGAAGTGACTTGAGTAGAGGGGTGATATGAGTATATTGGTCCAGGCGGAAGATAAGATGTGCAGCAGAGTTCTGAATGGACTGAAGGGGGGATAGATGGCTAAGTGGGAGGCCAGTAAGGAGAAGGTTACAGTAGTCAAGGCGAGAGGTAATGAGAGAGTGGATGAGAGTTCGGGTGGTGTGCTCAGAGAGGAAAGGGCAAATTTTGCTAATGTTGTAGAGGAAGACGCGACAGGTCTTGGCAATCTGCTGGATATGCGCTGAGAAGGAGAGGGAGGAGTTGAAGATGACTCCGAGGTTACGGGCAGATGAGATGGGGACGATGAGGGTGTTATCAACTGAGATAGTGGAGGGAGAGGAGAAGTGGGTTTGGGTGGGAAGACAATAAGCTCGTTAAATAGCAGTTAAATAGCACCTAACCAGCTATCCGTGAATATTCAATGGGGGATAAGAACATAACATAAGAGTAGCTATACTGGGTCAGACCAATGGTCCATCTAGTCCAGTATCCTGTTTTCCAAACAGTGGCCACCTGGCAGAAACCCAAATCATGGCAACACTCTATACTACAAATCAGTTGCTTCCCATGTCTTTCTCAATAGCAGACTATGGACTTTTGCTCCAAGAATTTCTCAAAACCTTTTTTAAACCCAGCTACACTAACCGGCTATATCCTGCTGAATATTTGCGGCAAGCGCATAGCAGCTAACCAGTTATGTCATGCAATGTAGCTGGCTAGCTTTGAATATTCATCGCATCGCCATCTAAGTTTGGCTGCCAAAATGAACTGCCCAGATAGCAGGCCTATCTTTGGTCGCTATAAAAGTAACTGGCCAGTGCTGAATATTGGCTTGGTCAAGTATAAACCAAATATTCAATGCCGGTTACTGGAAATGGTCAGGTGTTGAATATCCAGCCTCACCACCAACAGCGTGAGTTAGCTGGGCTGCCTCCCACGGTCTGAATATCGTCCCCTAAACCCCTGATGAAGGCATTTTGCCAAAACATGGACTAGGTTGGGTCTGCCAATAAAAGATTATTTTGATGTCAACCCATTTCTGAAGGCCTATTGTGCTTGTTATGCACAATTTCAATTTTTACAATATCAGATCAAGACAACTCTTGACTAATGAAAAATATTTCTTATTACAACAAAAATAGAAGGGAAAAAAATAAGAGATCAGGTTAATATACATCCTAAGGAATATTAAATCTTCATTTAAATGCTATAATTAAAGAAAAGAGGAGAAAGAGAAATAAAATAAATCAAGGAAGATATACTTGAATAAAAACAAATATCAATAGGTAATTTCTTAAACCCAAAGCCAGCAATTCAGTCAAAAATGAGACACATCAAGCTGGAATAGAGGTCTGAGTAGACACCATCACAGGAATTGGAGGTTTCCATGCTTCTAAAAAATTCTTTAATTGGTCTAAAAAGCTATAAGTTTTAGCCTCAAATTTCAGAAAACATTTACAGGACAATAGAAGAAAAATGACCCTCCCATGGCTAAGAGCTGTCATTTAGAAATGTATGTTGGCTCATTTTAAATATTCTGTTCAATTTTGGAAGCAATATATCAGTAAGGGAAATAATGGTCCAAAGGAGATTCAGAGAGAAACAACCAAATGATGTAGGGTCTGCTCAGGAACAAATATGAGAACAGATTTGACGACTTAAATATGTAAGCCTTAAAGGAGAGGAGGGATGGGGAGATATGATTCAGACATTTAAAAACTTGAAAGGTATTAATTAACACAGGGTTGGCCCTAACAGTATGTGAACAGTAGGGTGGCACAATTTTAAGGGTGGCGCTGGCATTGGCAGAACAGAAGAACTAAGAGACAGCATCGGGCTTTTTTGAGCAAATATGTCTGCTCAAGGCCTGTCACATTCTACCCTCTTCAAAGGAAATTTGTGTCAGGGGCATAGTACACACAAGTTCTTCGTCATGCACATGTGCTGAAAGGCATTTCATTTGACTGTCTTTTAATACTGTACACCTGAGCAGATGTAGCAAGGCAGCAATAGCAATAACAGCGAGAGAAGGGACAGGCTGATGGGGAGGGGAAAATAGGACACATCTGGATACTGAATGTAGGAAATAAAATGGCATCAACAAAATGTTAACAAAATGATAATGCGCCTGTAGCGTTGCTTAGTAAACAGGGCCCTAAGTGCTTTGAAAATGAGCCCCATAATTTTTAGGACACATACATACTTACAACTTTACATATCTATTTAATGGGTGAAATATTTGCCATATCTAAGGCTTCTAATTCTCATTAACAGTCAAAGGACCCTGTTTACTAAGGTGCGCTAACATTTTTAATGTGTGCTAAAAATTAGCATTTGCTAATGCTAGAAACACCCATAGGAATATATGGGTGTCTCTAGCATTAGCGCTCTAATTTTTAAGCTTGCACTAAAAACACTAGCGCGTCTACAGTCGGCTTAGTAAACAGGACCCAAAGTGTAGATTCCGTGATAGGACATATGGATTTCTGCAGTCTGGGAGCTTATTGCACTAATGGGTGAGTAAAAAGATTGATACATAAATAAAATTCTGTGTTATGTTTGTAATATAAAGTAAGGCCACATATTGTCATTAAATATTGAAACCTTACTGTGCATGAAAGGGAAATGTTTCTTTTACTAATTAGATATTGAAAACCATATTATTACAGCTATTTAATTATTTATATGTAATCAAATCAAACTGCATTGATCTCCTTTAAATGCAGTTCCTATTACAGTGGTGGTGGAGGAATGTTGTTTAACATATTATTTAAATGCAAATCCCCAATCAGAGCAGACTGTCTTGATCTATCTCAATTCATTCAGCATGCAGGGTTCAGACTCATGCTGAATACATATTTTTAAACCATGTTTAATTGAAATCCTTGTTTTCCTTCATTGACTTCCTTTTGGACATGTAGGCCCATAATGTTCTCCGTTTCTAGCTCTTCACAGAACACAGAAGGATTCCAAGTGTCTCTGGCCCAGGGCTTCTCAACTCAGTTCTCTGGGCACACCAAGTCCCATCAGACTTCCAGGATATCCACAATTAATATGCATGAGATAGATTTGCATACCAAGGTGGAAGTGCTTGCCAATCTATCGCATGTACATTCATTGTCGATATCCAGAAAATCTGATGGTGTGCTCCAAGGAATAGGTTGAGAAGACCTGCTCTAGCTAGTTTTAAAGGCAATGCATGCAACTCTTTCTAAGGTCTATTTGTCATAAGTACATAAGTACATAAGTAGTGCCATACTGGGAAAGACCAAAGGTCCATCTAGCCCAGCATCCTGTCACCGACAGTGGCCAATCCAGGTCAAGGGCACCTGGCACGCTCCCCAAACGTAAAAACATTCCAGACAAGTTATACCTAAAAATGCGGAATTTTTCCAAGTCCATTTAATAGCGGTCTATGGACTTGTCCTTTAGGAATCTATCTAACCCCTTTTTAAACTCCGTCAAGCTAACCGCCCGTACCACGTTCTCCGGAAACGAATTCCAGAGTCTAATTACACGTTGGGTGAAGAAAAATTTTCTCCGATTCGTTTTAAATTTACCACACTGTAGCTTCAACTCATGCCCTCTAGTCCTAGTATTTTTGGATAGCGTGAACAGTCGCTTCACATCCACCCGATCCATTCCACTCATTATTTTATACACTTCTATCATATCTCCCCTCAGCCGTCTCTTCTCCAAGCTGAAAAGCCCTAGCCTTCTCAGCCTCTCTTCATAGGAAAGTCGTCCCATCCCCACTATCATTTTCGTCGCCCTTCGCTGTACCTTTTCCAATTCTACTATATCTTTTTTGAGATACGGAGACCAGTACTGAACACAATACTCCAGGTGCGGTCGCACCATGGAGCGATACAACGGCATTATAACATCCGCACACCTGGACTCCATACCCTTCCTAATAACACCCAACATTCTATTCGCTTTCCTAGCCGCAGCAGCACACTGAGCAGAAGGTTTCAGCGTATCATCGACGACGACACCCAGATCCCTTTCTTGATCCGTAACTCCTAACGCGGAACCTTGCAAGACGTAGCTATAATTCGGGTTCCTCTTACCCACATGCATCACTTTGCACTTGTCAACATTGAACTTCATCTGCCACTTGCACGCCCATTCTCCCAGTCTCGCAAGGTCCTCCTGTAATCGTTCACATTCCTCCTGCGACTTGACGACCCTGAATAATTTTGTGTCATCGGAGAATTTAATTACCTCACTAGTTATTCCCATCTCTAGGTCATTTATAAATACATTAAAAAGCAACGGAACCAGCACAGACCCCTGCGGGACCCCACTAACTACCCTCCTCCACTGAGAATACTGGCCACGCAATCCTACTCTCTGCTTCCTATCTTTCAACCAGTTCTTAATCCATAATAATACCCTACCTCCGATTCCATGACTCAGCAATTTCTTCAGGAGTCTTTCGTGCGGCACTTTGTCAAACGCCTTCTGAAAATCCAGATATACAATATCAACCGGCTCCCCATTGTCCACATGTTTGCTTACCCCCTCAAAAAAATGCATTAGATTGGTGAGGCAAGACTTCCCTTCACTAAATCCGTGCTGACTTTGTCTCATCAGTCCATGTTTTTGTATATGCTCTGCAATTTTATTCTTAATAATAGCCTCCACCATCTTGCCCGGCACCGACGTCAGACTCACCGGTCTATAATTTCCCGGATCTCCTCTGGAACCCTTCTTAAAAATCGGAGTAACATTGGCTACCCTCCAGTCTTCCGGTACTACACTCGATTTTAGGGACAGATTGCATATTTCTAACAGTAGCTCCGCAAGTTCATTTTTTAGTTCTATTAATACTCTGGGATGAATACCATCAGGTCCCGGTGATTTACTACTCTTCAGCTTGCTGAACTGACCCATTACATCCTCCAAGGTTACAGAGAATTTGTTTAGTTTCTCCGACTCCCCCGCTTCAAATATTCTTTCCGGCACCGGTGTCCCCCCCAAATCCTCCTCGGTGAAGACCGAAGCAAAGAATTCATTTAATTTCTCCGCTACGGCTTTGTCCTCCTTGATCGCCCCTTTAACACCATTTTCGTCCAGCGGCCCAACCGACTCTTTGGCCGGTTTCCTGGATGTTCTGAAAACCAATCAAACTGTAGGTTGTGAAAAGCTGTTTTCTATGCTCAGTTTGGTTTCTGTTTGTTTTGTATGGTGGTGATGGCAGTAGGGTTCATTACATTCCAGGCTTTTGTTATTGCTTTGCTTCATGTTTAAAAAAAACAGTAGTAGTAGGCTCTGGGAGCTGGGACATCCTTGCTTTGGATACCTTTTATTGAACCAACATAAGAATGATCCAGGGCCAGTTTAGTGGCTCAGTAGCAGTGATGCATGCTGCCGTGTGGATGGTCTCCATATCATCAATTGACAAGGATCGAGGACTGAGGATGCTGTGAAGGCAGTGTTCACAGTTCATGGGGAGTAGGAAGTGGTTGTCCTCAACAATGAGACCTGGTACCCAGACATGGAGCCCGTTACATAGGATTCTAAGCTAGCAGCCATAGGACTGCTCTTGCAAATGACCAGATTAGAAGCAAGGGGAGGGTGGGTCTATAGAGTAATTTTGAATGAAAGTTCATGGCTCCACAATTTCAGTACTGGTTCTGACTGAACTTGAGGATTAAGGAGAAAGGAGGAAATACCGAGCCTTAAAAAAAGAGACAAATTCAAAGACAAATGTTATAGATCATTAACTTTCAAAATCCATTTTCATTTATTATTTGTGACCTGCTGAGCAAAAAGATACTAAAAGTGGGGTTACAAATTAAGGGGCCTTTTTACAGAGCCCCTTAATTTGTATCCCCACTTTTGGTACCTTATACTTATACTTTAAGTTGTATGTATTGATTGGTGCATCTAGGCACACCCACTTAAGACTTCCATTGATTTGGCAAAAGCAGGCATACCTTATTTTTGGCACACCAATGGGGGTTTGTGCTAGAATTCTATAACAGAATCAAGGCACCCTGATGTTATTATGCACTGGTGTGCCCCGCACTGCATTAGGATGCCAGAAAAGAGGCACTACTTTATAGAGTTATCTCAGTTGTAAACCCTTTAAGGGCAGGGAGATAACTACTATACCTGAATGTAGATTGCCTTGAGTTACTTCTGAAAAAGAGATGGACTAAGACCAAACTCCCTCACCGCCCTCACCGAATATAGAAGTGGTAGACAGCTGGATCCCCTATGACTCTGATTAATTTCAATTTCATTTTTTTTCCAAGTTCAGCACCAATTGATGGTATAGCAGCCAATCATTGACCCATGATAAAGAAGATTGCCTAGGTCCCCTCTTCAAGTGACCAGAGGTGTAGCTAGATTTTGAATAAAAAGGCACCAATGCAAATCAGCCCTTCAGCTTCACACTGATGCCTATAAAGTGACATATGTAGTTTTGAAAATTTAAACCTCATGTACCACACCATGAACAGAATTTAAGCACTCTGTGGATGGATTTTAAAAACCTGAGGTTTATCTGGGTCACTTTTAGAGTGACCCCTGTTTAGGGGGGGTCTGAAAAACCTCAGAACTACCATAGACATCCAGAGCTTAGTTTCAAAACCCAGAGAGTTCCTCGGTATGTTAATCTTCAAGAGTTCAAGCCCTTAAAAGAAAACTCAACACGTGTATACTCTGAAATATTTCAAAAAGGACAAATGACAAATAGTCATTTCAACCAGTCCCTTCATGTCAGTAGTCATGTCTAGAATGTTCTCTCACATTGAAAAAGATGGATCCATAACATCTATAGTATCAAAAACGAAGCCAAATGTATCATGAAATAAGCAGGCATCATTTTACACAAGGTAATTTGTGATACATCTGTACACAGCTGCTCTCATGGTTGGGAAGGGTGCTACAATAGCCAAGGGGTTGTTTATAGAATTTTGACAAGAACAACTTAACATTAACAATATAATTGGATGGATAATACTTTCCATGCTTATTTTTGATACAATGCCCAGTGCATGGTAACATCATTTATTTTTAAATAGGTAAAAAAAAGGTATTTCCAAGAGGAGATTAGAGAAAAAAAATACATGAAATACTTTTCCTAGGTCACTAAGGACCTGAAGCTTTTTCTCCATTCTTTGTCTAAAGGAAAAAAGCTTAGCCCCCTAAATCCTTGCATGGAGAGTTACAATGAAAGAGTAGTTTTCTTTGGGGTAAAAGCATAATGGAAAAACCTGACTGATGTGATTTATAAGAATTTAGTCATTCTTCAAATGATCTCCAAACATTGAAAGCGGAAACATTAAAATTGGTTGTATCCTGGCTTTAAGCATCGGCTGTCAGACTACTATGAAATATAGCAGGATAGTTGAGTTCCATTTTGTAACAGGGGGAGTCATCTGAATTACTAACCAGTAATCTTCATTCTCTGACTTTCACTATCATTTCTGCTTATCCATGGAAGCGTTGATCTACTATCACACTTTAGAAGTTCATTTAGGGATCCTCTTACCAAGGCGTACTAGTGTTTCTAGTGCATGCTAAAAATAAGCACATGCTAAACGTTAGAGATGATGTATGCACAGAACAAACAAATCTCCACAGGAATATACAGTATGTAGCAAATCAGCAAAACAGGAATATGCAGTATGTGGACGACGCTCAAGATGATAAAACAGTTTATTAAAAGATGAACGAGACTCGACACAGCTGTTTTTCGGCCAACTAGACCTATGTCAGGAGTCTCTTGTATCAAATAAGATCATTCACTTGAAATATTTGTCATCGTTAATGTATAGAGATAATAAGTCATGCTCTCCATGCGCTAAAGTAGAACAGAGGCTTTTGCAAGCAATAAAAATCGAGAGCTGGTCTTTTGATTTTAAACTATGAGCTTACTCTCTTAAGTTTTATTAACAATGACAAATATTTCAAGTGGATGATCTTATTTGACACAAGAGACTCCTGATGCAGGCCTAGTCGATTGAAATACAGCTGTGTCAAGTCTTGTTCATCGTTTAATAAACTGTTTTGTCATTTTGAGAGTCATCCACTTATTCTTGAGTCATCTTCGCTGTTTTGCTACAAACGTTAGAGATGCCCATAGATTTCTATGGGCGTCTCTAGCATTTAGAGTGTGCTAATCATTAGCACACACTAAAAACACTAGGACCCTCTGTGCATCTCTTTTATAACACACCAGGCTGTTGACTTGATGAAAAAGGTGAAAGAACCTTGAATTCACTAGTTACGTCTTGCACCATACAAGGAACAGGTTTCAGTTAGTTTGCTCCTTAAGGGGACCTTTTACCAAACTGCAGTAAAAAGTGGCCTAAGTGTGTCCTTACACAGGTCATTCCAGCACGCTAAGGCCATTTTTCTATTAATATTTTCCCATTAGCAGGTGGCCATTCATGAGTTAGCTCCTACAGCCACCTATTTTGTAAGCGGTAAGGGCTCACACGCTAATTGGTTAGTGCATGGCAATGTAACTGATTAGTGCAGAACATGCTCACTCTCCGCCCCCAGCACTAAAAAATAAATTTTATTTCTTTAGCATGTGGGTAGTGTGTACCAATCCCAAAATTACTGGGGATGCCTGAACGTGCCCCGCAGTAAGGCATTTTTTGCTGTGGTAAGCACACATTAATGCTTACTGCAGCTTAGTAAAAGGACCCTTAAGTCATGTGGTGACCCCGTTAGCCTTCCTGTGCTAAAGGGTTCCACCTTCAGGACTTTCTAGTTCCTTTTATGCTATGTATGTTTCCTCTTTATTCTTGTTGGTGGCCCTGAGGAAGCATCTACTGCTATGATTGGTTGTGCTGTCTATGCCTTCTGTCTGTCCCCTACAGTATGGAGTATAAATTCTGCCACCTAGGTGTAAAAATAGAAAAGAAACTCCCAGGTTGTTTTTAACAGGCTTAGACTGAATATGGAAAAAATCTCAAATCTTGTTTTTATCAGGACATGCTAATCCTTCTTTTCCATCTCAGGTAATTTTGGGTGACTTGGTATTGCCCATTGTTAGGGAAGTATGATATCTGGGGGTCTTGCTGGATTCTTCAGTCTTTTTGATCTCATTTATGAAATGTTATCCAGAAGACTTTCCATCAGAATTAGTGAGGAAGCTGCTAATCCTCTTTGCATCCAGCAGTAGGAAGTGTGCTAAGGATAACTGTGTTTGACCCCTGCTACCCTCAGTGGTAGGACATAGGAGTTATGGGAGTAAGTCATTGCTGAAATACAGAAGTGAAGTCCAGGAGAAATTTTGTACATACTTTTGCTATTGTTACTGCTCTGTTTACCACATGTTGATTGTCTTGCCACTGTTGTAGTTCTAAATTACTTTAAAATACGTTAAGTTCTGATTCAGCACACCATCTTTGAGGTCAACTGAATTATTAAGGATGAAGTTATAAAAATTCTGAACTGTTTATTTGGCCTTCTGGCATAAGCTAGCCCCAGCCTTGTTCCCAAAATCAATAAATTTGTTTACTTGGTTCCCGCTCCACAGATCAAGCATTAGGCAGTCGCTTAGGCAAGACTTTTGAGCCTGGGGTTACATACTGTAATCTTAAAATAATAAAATTATCAACCACAGTTGCCATATACAAGATACCACTTTCCTACAATGAAAGAAGGTAGCTATCACCATTTCTTTAAAGAGGAGAATGCAATTATTCTGATGAGTGAGAAAGGAACAATTTAGGGTATTCATATTTCTGGTTATGGTTATGATTATGGCTTATTGGTCTTGATATACTGCTATTCATACTATAGAAATAACAAAGCAGTTTACAGTACAAAATTTAATTCACAAGCATTTGAAAAGAACATCAATTTTGACAGGACAGAGAAATATAGAGAGGTAAAGACCATACAACCAAAAGGACACTATCACACAACTGATGCTGAGAAACACTCTAACAGTCAGCCCAAACAGATAATGGAGCTCATGCCCCATGTGTACCACTAGACCAATCCAAGAATTCAGAATTGGAATGTACTCCCTTATTATTCCTTTAACATACTCCTTTTTTACCCACCTTCACACAATCTATTATACCCTTCTTCTTACCCCTCCCCTACATTTTTCCTATAATAACTACATGTTATTATAATAACTATATATCAATTTGTTATCCTGTTTTACTATGTAAGCCATATTGAACCATTCTATTTCATTTTGTCAACCTGTTTTACTATGTAAGCCGCATTGAGCCTGCTATTGAGTGGGATAGTGCGGGGTACAAATGTTACAAATAATAATAATAATAATAACACCCCAGTATATGGAAATAACATAATTATTTTTAAAAAGTAAATAATTAATCGCAACAGTGGTAGAAATCAATTTTGTAAGCTTTCAGGAGCCATATAACTCTCCTTTGTATGTGGACTTGAATCTGCCCTGGGAAGGAGCCAGCCATATCTATGAGTTGGAAAAGTAAATCATGTGAATGAATGCTTTTGTCAGTTTTTAGAAAATAAAATTAAATGCTTTTATATATTAATTTGCCCTTTTTTATGTGATAATGCCTTCTTCTCATGTTTGACTTTGGGGCCTTTTACTAAGGCATGGTAGGCCTAACATGGGCCTACCACATGGTAAAAGGTCACTACTGCAGGATGAGCTGATGTGTCCTGTGGTAGTTTGTCTATCAGTGCACACTATTCCTGTGGTAATTTTATTTTATTTTTTTCTGCCATGGGAGGAGTATTTGGGGGAGGAGAGTAAGTGTGTCTACGCTAATCAGGTAGCACAAGCACGTTACTGCGAGCTACCTGATTAGCATGGGAGTAGCACGGGAGCCCTAAATAGGGGACGGTAAGTGCTCCCAGTGGTAATGGCCACATGACATGCTAATGGGGAAATTAGCATGTGGCCATTAGAAGAAAAACCCCAAAGGCAGCCATTTTACTGCCATGCTAAAAATGGCTGAAGCATGCAGGAAACCCATGCGTCGACAGCAGTGCTGGCCACTTTTTAGCTTGGCTTAGTAAGAGGACCCCTGGCTCTTCTCCCAAGCCTTTAATACATAGGGTGACTGACTATAAACCCATTCTGCAAGTGGACTAGTTTGCTACACACACTGTAACTTAGACCAGTTTCTTATATGTTGATTAACTGTACAAAGAACTTGCCTTTAGTTTAGCCACCCATTTATTCATCCCAACTGAATCTGTACCATACATCTTGTCCCCATTTAGACATCTGCATTTAGCCCATCGGGTATATGGTAAGTTGTATTATAGAAAAGCATTAGTATCATAGCAATGTTATTTGAATGCTCTAATTGTGTGCTTATTAGATATTCCATCACTATTATGCTTACATTGTATTATGTCTCTGTTATTTGAACTTCAGTGCTGTTAAATTTTTTATCCTGTTTTGTGGTAGTCTTATTATTAGGTTTCAATTTGCTGTTCTATTTATATTTATACTTGTACATTTTACATTGTTATGCTGTTAACAAAGTTGTAAATTTATGTTAAACTGTACCTACTGTACACCGCCCTGGGTGAGTCTCTTCATAAAGGTGGCTAATAAACCCCAATAAATAAATTAATACGGACAAACCATGAAATCGTGAATGTAGACTTCCTGCAGGAAACAGGAGTTGTTTGCCCTTTTGTATCAATGTATGTATCACAGCATTTTATTTTTTTATCATAAGCCCTTATTTATTGGGGGAAAAGGAGGCAGTTTTTCTCTCCTATTTTAATCGTTATTTATAGCTGCAGAAAGTAGTATCACTATCAATTATAATGCTCTATTAATTACGTATTGTGTTGACATTGTAAGTAGTATACCATCCTGCTTATAATCGAACGAGAAAAATGCCCAAGTTCCGACCTAAATCGGGAGATGGACGTTTATCTCACAAAAACGAATAACGCGGTATAATCGAAAGCCGAACTTGGACGTTTTCAACTGCACTCCATCGCGGAAGCGTACAAAGTTGACGGGGGCGTGTCGGAGGCATGGTGAAGGCGGGACTGGGGCATGGTTATCACCCGAACAGAGATGGGCACCTTTCGCCGATAATGGAAAAAAAGTATGCGTTTGTAGCTAGAATTTAGGGCACTTTTCCTGGACCCTGTTTTTTCACGAATAAGGCCCCAAAAAGTGCCCTAAATGACCAGATTACCCCCAAAGGGAATCGGGGATGACCTCCCCTGACTCCCCCAGTGGTCACTAACCCCCTCCCACCACAAAAAATGATGTTTCACAACTTTTTATTTTCACCCTCAAATGTCATACCCACCTCCCTGGCAGCAGTATGCAGGTCCCTGGAGCAGTTGTTAGGGGGTGCAGTGGACTTCAGGCAGATGGACCCAGGCCTATCCCCCCGTACCTGTTACAATTGTGCTGCTTAATGCTTAGTCGTCCAACCCCCCCAAACCCACTGTACCCACATGTAGGTGCCCCCCTTCACCCCTTAGGGCTATAGTAATGGTGTAGACTTGTGGGCAGTGGGTTTTGAGGGGGATTTGGGGGGCTCAACACACAAGGGAAGGGTGCTATGCACCTGGGAGCTCTTTTACCTTTTTTTTTTTGTTTTTGTAAAAGTGCCCCCTAGGGTGCCCGGTTGGTGTCCTGGCATGTAGGGGGACCAGTGCACTATGAATCCTGGCCCCTCCCACGAACAAATGCCTTGGATTTATTCGTTTTTGAGCTGGGCGCTTTCATTTTCCATTATCGCTGAAAAACAAAAACGCCCAGCTCACAAATTGTCGAATAAAACATGGACGTCTATTTTTTTCAAAAATACGGTTCGGTCCGCCCCTTCACAGACCCGTTCTCGGAGATAAACGCCCATGGAGATAGACGTTTTCATTCGATTATGCCCCTCCAAACCATACTTTGTATTGTGGTTTGCATATTTTTACTGCTGTAATTGCCTATTGCTCCTGTTTGACCCATTCTTACTGTACACTGCCTCGAGTGAATTCCTTCAAAAAGGCGGTAAATAAATCCTAATAAATAAATAAATAGCTCTTCTTGGACCACTGTCAAGAAAAAGTTCTAGACCAGCCTGTTATTGTGCTTTTTTTTCCTACCTATTTGCCTTCTGTTTTTTTTGTGTGTCTAGAACTGCACCTCTTAAAGTCACAATAGGCAGACCACCTGGATCTGCCGGCACTTCAAATATAAAGCACAAATCGGTAGCATAAAATTTTACACTCAGCCATGATCTATTGTGCAGCTAAAGAACCCAATTCCATTACTATCATATCTGGGTAATTATTCAGGAGTCCTTTTACTAAGCCGCGGTAAAAAGGGGCCTGCGGTACTGCAAGCGTGTCCTTTGGACGCACGCTAGACCATTTTTTACCACGTCTAGGAAAAAGGTCCTTTTATTAAGGGCTCAGAAAATGGATGTGTGCTAAAATTGAAGCCAGTGCGCATCCATTTTCGGCCTGAGGCCTTACCACCACCCATCAACCTAGCAGTAAGGGCTCACGCGATATAAGCGTGATGACCGGTTAGCGCGCACCAACTGCTGATTAATGCCAGAAATGCAGCGCGTGGTAGGGAAAAAAATAATTAATTGTCCCAACATTATGGACGCGTGACAAATCTGAAATTACCACCAGGGGGTGTGCTAGCCTGGTGGTAGTCTCATTTTGGCATGTACTACATGCACGTAGAGCCTACCGTATCTTTGTAAAAGGGGCCCTTAGTGTATTAGTGTTTTAAAACTGAAAATGGGGTCTATTGTATAAACTATGTGCTATTATTTATGCATGTTAAGCACAATAAATATTTAGAATACTAGCATTTATGCAATATTCTACCTAAGTGCTGTTCTGTAAATACGCACCTCTCTTGCATAGCACATATTTGCAAGAGGAGTGTACATATGAGTACAGAATGAGCAGGACATAGGCAGGGCTCCCATTGATATTTAGTATCTGCTTAACTATAAGTTCAATCACACATTATAAGCAGGTACTTTCTCTGTCCCTAGAGGGCTCACAATCTCAGTTTTTGTACCTGAGGTAATGAAGGGTTAAGTGACGCCCAAGGCCAAAGGAGCTGCAGTAGAAATTGAACCCAGGTTGCCAAAATCAAAGCCTGCTGCACTAACCTTTAGGCCATGCCTCCATTCTACTCATTGACATAGGAGCCAACTTTTCAAAATTATTGGGGGTGCTAAGCCCAATGAAAATAACCCCTCCCTGGACACATACAAATAATTTTCTCAATATTGGGGGTGCTCAAGCACCCACAGAGTCGGCTCCAATGCTCATTGGCTGCCACTTTCAGGCATTTACACCAGCTCTATGGCTGACACAAGTGAGTACCTACATTTTAGGGAAAGGGGACTTGATATACTGTCTTTCTGTGTTTTTTGCAACTACATTCAAATCAGTTTATGTAGTATATACAGGTACTTATTTGTACCTAGGGCAATGCAGGGTTAAGTGACTTGCCCAGAGTCACAAGGAGCTGTAGTGGGAATCAAGCCCAGGTCCCCAGGATCAAAGTCCACTACAATAACCACTAGGCTACTCCTCCACCTGTCCAAATAGGGTTATTCATATCTCATGGAAATATTTAGTTATTTATTTATTTAATGACAATTGTATCCCACATTATCCCAAATAGAGTTCAGGTTCAATGTGGCTTACAATCCAGACAATTTAGTACGTCAAAGTTCGCTGCACTAACCACTAGGCCCAATGATTCCAGGTTATGCTTGCATTCTTTAATAGAACCTTAATGCCTTGGTTCCATTATAGCAGAGGTTCCTACTGTGCAGCCTTGGTGCATCTAAATCAGAGGTTTTTTTAACCTGAGGTCCCAAGACTCCTTGATAGATTTCATTTGGGTCTGTGAACTTAGATGGGAAAAAAATTTACAACTTTATTTTTAATGATCTCTAACTAAAAATTTAAGGGTTAAGGGTAACGGGAAGTGATATACTGCCTTTCTGTGGTACAATCAAAGCGATTTACAATTATATGCAGGTACTTTAACTTATCATTCAATAACAAATATGAGCAACAAAGTTGTCCTTTCACTAAACTGTGGCAAAAAGTGGCCTGAGTGTACCCTTGTATGGGTTTTTTCCTATATGCTAAGGCCTTTTTTGCTACAGCCATAAAATGGCCAAATTTCTGTATTTTATGGTAATAACCATGTGCTAATGTTGCTATAAGTGCATGACCATTAAAAAAATTCAAAAAGATACCGCACTGGGTGTGGAGGTACCACACAGAGTGTGGAGGTGCACTTAATCCTCACGAGATAGTAAAAGAAAAACAGGGGGGGGGGAGAGATAGGCTCTTTCCAAACAATCATATGTCTTCACCATTGTTTGGAAAGAGCCTATCTAGCAAGGACTTTTGTGCATCTTGCCCTTAGTGAGGTCAATAGCATCAATAATTGGGTGCCAGAAACCATTTATTGATGTTCATTGGCACTCATTTGCATGGGCACCTGACTGCATACTGTTCTATACGGCAGGGCACCTAACTCCCATGACGCCTATCTCGAAAGGGGATGTGGCCATTGGAAGAGCATGGGCGTGTTAGGGGCATTCTGAAAATCTGCATGCGTAGTTATGGAATACTGGATGTTTACGCCTAGCTTGGATGCCAGCATTTATACACAGTTTCAGCAGGCATAAGTCTGGTGGCCAAAGTTAGGAACCCTTTTACTAAGCCATGGTAAAAAGTGGCCTGTGGTAATATAGGTGCATGTTTTGGGCATGTGCTGGGCTAGGTTTTACCATGTCTGAAAAAAAAGGGCTTTTTTAATAGGATGGGAAAAGGGCATGTGGTGAAACTGAAACCAGTGCGCACCTAAATCTAGCCTAAGCCCTTAATGCCTCCCATTGATCTAGCAGTAAGGGCTCATGCACTATATGCACGGAGACAGGTCAGCTTGCACCAACTGCCAATTACTGACGGAAACACCACGCATGGGAGGAAATAAATAAATCATCCAGGCATTATGGGCTCATGGCAAATCTGAAATTACCGCCAGGAGGCATGGTAGCCTGATGGTAGTCTCAATTTGGTGCACGCTGCACGCGCATACGTAGAGCCTAACGCATCTTTATAAAGGGCCCCACACCCTTTACAGAAGTGCACTTAGCATGATTTTTTTTCTGGTGCCTAATTTTAAGCACCGTTCATAGAATCCAGCCCTAACTGTTTAGCTCAGGAATGCTCACTGCCTCCTAACACACCCTCTTCCAAATTAAAAAGGAAAAAGAAATTGGTAGCACCCAACTTAACATGAGCTATTTTGGCATTTACCACCTAACACAGCTTTGTAAAAGGGCCCGAAAGTAATTTATGGCTCTTAAGACTCCAAAAATGTGTGCTAAATCTCATTAACATTAATATACCCTAAAGAAACGAAACCAGAATGCATTTGGTTGTGTGAAATACCTTTTCTCCAAAAATACGTCATTGATTATGGTCAATACATATTTGATATTTTTTAAACATCGTGGTAACTGAATTTGAACATAATTGGTTTCCTTTACAATATATATCTATATACTTCATTTTTTGTATTTAAATACATTTTTCTGAGAAGGGGTCTGTAGGTTTCACCAGACTCCCAAAGAGGTCCATGGCACAAAAAGGTTAAGTACCCATGACCAAAATGGATGTGCCCAGTTATAGAATTACCTGTAATGGACCAGATTCTATATATGGTGCCTAGAAAATCTTTGTGGAAAACACTTCCGCCTAAGTGTATCCTATAAGGGATGCCTATATTTAGGAACAGTATATAGAATATGCTTAATTGATCTCCTAATGCCTAAAACTATGCACCTCCATTTACACCAATGAAAACGTGGCATAAATCCCTGCGCTGGGCCATATTCTATAACTAGGGGGTCCTTTTACCAAGCTGTGGAGAAAAGGGCCCTGCGCTAACAGTGGGGGCTGTTTTTCCCGTGTGCCAGGTCCCTTTGTACTGCAGTGGATAAAAGCCCCCATACACATATGGCCATGCAGTAAAAGAACTCTTACCAAACGGTGAGGAGCCCTTACCACCACCCATTGGGGTAGAGATAAGGGCTTCTGTGCTAACCCAGCGGTAACCAGGCAATGCACGGTGATGCCCAATTACTACCAGGTTACCGCTGCACAAGCCATTTCCAGGGGTTTTCTTTTTCCCCCAGAAATGGCATGCACTCAGGGTGGGACTACCACCAACGGCTGTGTTGGGCCGGCAGTAGTCCTGGAACAGTGAGTAGTAAGCCCACACTGGACTTAACACCGCTCTGTAAAAGGGCCCTCCTGTGCACAAATTTTGAAATGACCACAAAACACCCATTTTCCCGCACATGAACATGCCCCTTTTGAACTGCGTGCTTTAGCATTTAGGAGCAGTTCAATATAGAATACGCTTAGCGAGTTGTACATATAAATTCTAATTATTGCCAATTAGTGCTCATTATTGTTTGTTAGATGCTAATTAGCTTGTTAAGCTAATTTAGTTATGTCTGTTGTTATGGAATATGCTTGCATTTCAGCGCGGAATGCTAGGCGCGCTATATAAAATCCAACAGAATGTGCTGACATAGGGGATCATTTATTAACAATTAATATACCTTATTTATCAAGGGACATAAAATGGGCCCCCAAAGTGAATACTGCATGTCAAGAGCATTAGTATATTATTAATAAATTACTCCTATAAAGTAATGCAAACAAGAATAAACAATCACTTACATAACTATAGAGACTGATATGTATATAAGAGGGCGAACCGCTTCCCAGGGTATAAAGGAATTTTGCCCTATATATCTATAATATTCACCTTATTTCAAAGCATACTTAACTGCCCTATGATATTTCTGTATGAAAAAAAATTCCAGTTTCGAATCCGTAACTACAGAGAAAGGGTGTTTTTTAAATATATATATAAACCTTAGCAAGGCTGGTGGCACCTTATAATCTAACAGGTTTATTGGGATAAATAGTAAGCTTCTGATGGCAGAATGCATTCTTGCCCTTGAAAGTATAGACTCCATAATCTGTGTGTCAATTTTGATGCCAAGGACAATCTTTGCTATACCGCTGGATATTTTTCTTCTTACATTAATTCCCATTCCCCAATCTCTCTCTCTCTCTCCCCTCCTTGACACACACAGACTGCATGCCCAAGGGACATGTCCTCACTGGTAATAGAGACTACAAGGAAATTGCCCCGATATACCGCAGTTGTCATTGTAACTTCTTTCTTCGGCATGTGGTTCTTGTCTCCACAGAACACCCAAACTGTGTTGGTCTCATATAGAACCCCAGAGCATGTGTCTTCTCTACCATAGAGAAGAAGGCTACTGCCTTAATTCAAAAGGAACTTGGTAGGTATTTTGAGAAAATGCTTTAGAAAGCACAAGCCAGTCTCTTAATTTAACAAAATAATTCATCTGAGGGAGTAATCATTGCTAAGCCACTGGAGTCATGTCCAAGAGAAGAGCATTTTACAATTAACCAGAAATAGATCCTTGACAACGCCAAATTGTTAATTCTGGCAAACGATGCATTTTTGGCTAACAAAGTTGTACTACAATGGTTGTGACGCCAAGCTTCTTCAGGAAATAAGAGATTGCAGCAAAGTCATGCTGAAGGCCAGTTTTTCGATGAGAACATCTGTGCTTATTGCTTTTTTCTTTTTGTGGTAAAAAAAGATCTGAATAGAAAGTTGATTACACATCAGATCTCTGATGCTGCCAATGCTTCCTTCTATAGACTGTTCCATTTTCTGAGTAATAGCAAATAACATTCCATGGACGCTGTAATTATTTCAAGGCACTCTTACAGTTCACATTTTACTAACTCTATTTCAGATAAAAGAAAGAGAGAAATGAAACTTAACTATATATTTGCCACTAATAATTTATTTATAGACATATCATCATGTTAACTTATAGGGGATATTTCCAACGTCATTTTCCTAGGTAAAGAGGTATTTTATAGATAGAAATGGCCGGTTACAAAATTGTCCACTCAATATGTAGATAAAATGACACACATGAAAGGGTAAATTCAAAACAGGTCACTAAAAGTTAGGTACCAAACGCACGTCAAATTGGCACTACCACCTGGCTACCGCATGCCCTGGGCGGTAATTCCATTTCTGGCATGCACCCAAAACACGCGGTAGAAAATATTTTCTATTTTCTACCGCAGGGCGCTTACCCGGCAGTAATCTACAGTTGGGGTGCGCTGAACAGTTACCACCCAGTTAGCATGTGAGACCTTACTGCTAAGTCATTGGGTGGCATTAAGGTCTGAGGTCGAAAAATGGACGTACGCTAGATTTGCCGCACGTCCATTTTCCGGCACAATTAAAAAATCACTTTTTTCCATACACGCTCAGGAAATAGACCAGCACGCATCCAAACACACACCTACACCAGCACAGGCCACTTTTGGGCATGCCTTAGTAAAAGGGCCCCTGAGTGCTAAACTAGTATTCTATTTTTTTTTTATTATTTTATTTATTCATTTTATATTACATTTATGTCCAATACATAAATGGGAAAGAAAAGAGAAAATATCAATTATTATTGTCCACAATTGGGGGATCCAAGATCAGGAAAACAATCTCAAAGAAAATAAGAAAAACACGGAATGGTTAATCTTACAATTCATATTTTCTGAGGGAGGAAGGTTAATCGGTAATTGCAACCGGTACAGTGATAACTTAAAGGAGGTTGCTGCAGAGGGTTCTTCATCTGTTCTTTTAACTCCACAAACTCTTATAATTTCCTGGGTTCAACAAATAAGTAATCAGGAAATAAAACACTTACAAAGGAATCGCTCTAGGAAGGTCCCACCTAGGGCAATGATTCTTGGCTTAAAAGTCAAGAGTTCACACCTCCTAGTCTGCGATTCCCTTGATAAATCAGGAAATATATTTATCTTTGAACCCAAAAAAACTATCAGCCATATGTTGGAAATACAATTTCAAAACATTGTTCCTATCTAAATCAAAGGCAAAAGTCCCTAATAGTATAACTCTATATACAGGGTATTTTAGGAAAATTTATCTTTCTCAAGTTATTTTTCCTTAATTGGTTCTCCAGAAGTTCCAATTTTTTACAAGAAACATAATTGTCCTTCATTACCAGATTAACTGATTTTCGTAGAGAAACCATTTCTGAAATCAAAGTCTTTATTTTTTTATCTTGGACTTCCACTTTGTTAGATAAGTATTGATATAATCACATATTTATTCCTAAAAAAATTTTGACATCTGAAGAAGAGAGTTATTCACACTATGCAGCACTTCCCATAGTACGTCCATTGTGACATTGTTTGGCTTCACCAGGTCCAATTTCTCCACAGAAACTGCTCCAGATATCTTCAGGGGGAAGAGCTCACTCTCCAATCCCCCAGTTGATTTATTATCCGGAGTCAATGCTGTGCCAGGACCTCCTCGGATCGCGTGAAAAACCTAATCAACTTCGGGCGTTTCCACTGTCGACCTCCATAGCGAAGCGTTACTGTTTCCGGGTCTTGGAGAGGTCATGCCAACAGGGGGACTCAAAGTCACTCCCTCTCCACTGAGATTCGGCAATAAAGCCTTGCTGTTCCCCGAAGCAGGAACCGATATCCCCAACGTTATGACCCCGAATCTCTCCAAAGTAGACTGAGAAGTGGTGGGAACCCCAGCCGTGTTCGAGGAGGACAACACCATAGCTTTGCCTTTCTTCTTCCCCATTCTCTGGGGAGCGCGCCAACTTCTTCAGGTAATCTGGTGTAAAACGGGAACTCAACTAACGTACATCCTCCCTCGACGCCATCTTGGATCCTCCAGTTTGGGACACTCTTTGTCTGGTTTCTCCTCAGAGGCCTGTCTGATATGGGTAACCCTTCAGCATAGCCCTCTGAGTCATTGAAACACAGAAGCCCCTCCACCACTTACAAGGTGGTGTCCCTTCGGAGGAGCTAAACTAGTATTCTAAAATGGCAGATTTGCATGCCAAATCTGTTATACAATATTTATTTATTTATTGTTCAGCACTTGATATACCTCAAGTGATCCCTAAGGTGACAAGCAGGCTCATTTTCGAAAGAGAAGGACAACCATCTTTCGACATAAAATGGAAGATAGACATCCTTCTCACAGAGACGTCCAAATCGGTATAATCGAAACCCGATTTTGGACGTCTCCAACTGCAGTCCGTCGCAAGGACGTCCAGATTTCAAGAAGGCATGTCGGAGGCATAGCGAAGGCAGGATTTGGGTGTGCCTAACACTTGGACGTCTTTGACCCATAATCGAAAAAAAGCAAGGATAGCCCTGACGAATACTTGGAAGTTTTCACTCATGTGTTTTTTTTACGAATAAGGCACAAAAAGGTGCCCGAAATGACCAGATGACCACCGATGGGATTCGGGGATGACCTTCCGTTACTCCCCCAGTGGTCACTAACCCCCTCCTACCCTCAAAAACATCTTTTAAAATATTTCGTGCCAGTGTCAGATGTCATACTCAGGTCCATGACAGCGCATGCAGGTCCCAGGAGCAGTTTTAGTGGGTACTGCAGTGCACGTCAGACAGGCGGACCCAGGCCCATACCCCCCCCCCACCTGTTACATCTGTGGAGGAAACAGCGAGCTCTCCAAAACCCACCCCAAACCTACCGTACCCTTATACAGGTGCCCCCTTTACCCCTAAGGACTATGGTAGTGGTGTACAGTTGTGGGTAGTGGGTTTTGGGGGGCTCAGCACACAAGGTAAAGGAGCTAAGTACCTGGAAGCAATTTATGAAGTCCACTGCAGTGCCCCCTAGGATGCCCAGTTGGTGTCCTGGCATGTCCGAGGGACCAGTGCACTACAAATGCTGGCTCCTCCCACATCCAAATGGCTTGCATTTGGATGTTTTTGACATGGATGTCAAAAATCGACAAAAGTCAGAAATGTCCAGATCCATATGTCATAGGTGCCCGGTATAAGAGGCTTGGGGAGGCTAAGCCTCCCAAGCCGGGCGAGTGGCGCCGTGAGTGTCCCCTTCCCTCCCTTTCCGTTAATTACTATCTGCCCCGTGCCATCTTTAATTTACCTGCGCTCCGTCCCCAGCATTGGCCGCATCATTTCAAAGCCCGCCCTGCTGCCCGTCTCTATTCTCCCCTCGCTCCCTTCGCGACGTGATTCGTTCTGCAGACAGAGTCCCGCCCTCGAGGAAATGATGTCAGAAGGCGGGACTCTGTCTGCGGCACGAATCACGTCGCGATGGGAGCGAGGGGAGAATAGAGATGGGCAGCAGGGCGGGTTTTGAAATGATGCGGCCGAGTCGACGCTGGGGACGGAGTGGAGGTAAATTAATGATGGCACGGGGCAGATAGTAAGCAAGGGGAGGGAAAGGGGAGACCCAGGGCGCCGCTGGCCCAGATGGATGGAGGCAGGGGAGAGGAGAATCGGGCTGGGTATGGATGGAGGGGGGTAGGGGACAGAAGGGAATTGCTGGATGTGCATGGAGGGCAGGGAAGAGAAGGGTTGCTGGAATGGGTGGGTGGATAGAGGGGATGGCAGGGGAAAGAGGAGGGTTGCTGGACATGGGTGGGTGGATAGAGGGGATGGCAGGGGAGAGGAGGGTTGCTGGAATGGGTGGATAGAGGGGATGGCAGGGGAGAGAGGAGGGCTGCTGGAATGGGTGGATAGAGGGGATGGCAGGGGAGAGAGGAGGGTTGCTGGACATGGGTGGGTGGCTAGAGGGGAGAGCAGGGTTGGTGGACATGGGTGAATGGAGAGCAGGGGAGAGAACAGGGTTGCTGGACATGGATGGAGGGGAGGGCAGGGGGGAGAGAGGAGGGTTGCTGGAATGGGTGGATAGAGGGGATGGCAGGGGACAGAGGAGGGTTGCTGGACATGGGTGGAGGGGAGGTCAGGGGAGAGAAGATTTGCTGGACATGGGTGGGTGGCTAGAGGGGAGAGGAGGGTTGCTGGACATGGGTGGATAGAGGGGAGGCAGGGGAGAGAGAGGAGGGTTGCTGGACATGGGTGGCTAGAGGGGAGAAGAGGGTTGGTGGACTTGGATGGATGGAGGACAGGGGAGAGAGGAAGGTTGCTGGACATGGATGGAGGGAAGGGAAGACAGGAAGGAGATGCACATGAATGAAGGGGAGAAATTCTGGACATGCATGGAGAGGAGGGAAGACAGAGGAAGGAGATGCACATGGATAGAGGGGAAGGGAGAGAGAAAAAATGCTGGGCATGGATGGAGGGGAGGGAAGAGAGAGGAAGGAGATAAGATGAGGGAAAAGGGAGAAAACCTGCACATCGATGGAGAAAATAGGCAGAAGCTGGATCCACTGGACAGTCAAGTCTGCAGAGGACCGAGCTTTTACTTACGGATGTAAGGCAAGAAATGAAGAAGAAAGGCGGAAAGTAAAGAAATAAATGGAAAGGAAGCCCTGGAAACGGAGTTAAGAGGACAGATAGCAGCAGAATCGGATACTTGGCCAGCATGATCAGAAAAACAGTCACCAGACAACAAAGGTAGAAAAGATCATTTTATTTTCATTATAGTGTTTGGAATATGTCCACTTTGAGAATCAGGTGCTCAACATTAAACGTTTATATTTTTTACATATTTATGGCATTTTATCCCACAATAAACATGAATTAGGGTGTTTTGTGGCTGTACATGAGAATTGTGATGTTATGATCCCTAGTTTCATATTGTTGATGGTCTGCATTTTCCGTATGGGTGGTATATTGGTGTATTAGGTTCTGCCCAGTGTAATATTTATGGTACAGTAAGGTTCTGAGTGTGTTTTTGCACAAAGTTGTGCATAGTGTTTTGCAGTTGAGCGATTGTGGTTAGTATATGCTTTGAGCAACCACTTTATTCTTTGACATATGATACATAGCTAATATCTAAATTTAATAAAAGGTATTAATTGTGACTTTTATTTTTATTTATTTATTTTTTTCTGTGTGTTATCAGACAATTATGGATTTAAGCTCCACCCATGGCCCCACCCCTAACCCCGCCCCTTTAGCCTCCCCAAACAGTTGGGCCACCGACCGCCTATGAAGGACGTCCAAATCTAGGGACGTCCAAATTTAAGGATTTGGACGTTCCTGACAGTATTTTCGAAACAAAAGATGGACGTCCATCTTTTTTCGAATATATGGTTTTCCCCGCCCCTGGATTTCGCCATTTTGCAAAGACGTCCAAATCGCAACATGGATGTTTCTTTCGAAAATGCCCTGATACGCAGTTGACAAATTTCTATTACAGGTACTTTGCACTGTTCCTAATGGGCTCACAAATTAAGGGGTCCTTGTACCAAGCTGCGATAAAAAAGGACCCTGCTCTAGCGGCGGAGTCCCTTTTTGCCACACACTGCGGCCCTTTTTACTGCAGTGGGTAAAAAGGCCCAAAAATGGCATGACTGTGAAGTAAGATTTCACGTACTGCATAGCCATGCAGAGAGAACACCTAATGCCACCCATTGAGGTGGTGTTAAGGATTCCCACGCTAACCCGGTGGTAACTGAGTAGTGTGTGGCACTGCCTGATTACTGCCGGGTTAATGCCGTGCTGGAAAATAGCTACATATTGTAGAGTGGCAAATGGTGCACACCAGGGCTAGAACTACCGTTGGTGCCAGCCGCTCTGTAAAAGGGTCCCTGAGTTTTATATTGTACCTGAAGCAAAGGAGGGCTTAGGGCCCTGTTTACAAAGGCGCACTAGCGTTTTTAGTGTGCACCAACCATGTAGATGACCATAGGAATATTATGGGCATCTACATGGTTAGTGCAGTCTAAAAACACTAGCATGCTTTTGTAAACAGGGCCCTAAGTGTCTTGCCAAGAGTCAGATGGAGCTGCAGAGGGAATAGAGCCTGGTTCTCCAGGATCTCAACCCACTGCTGACCGTCAGCCAGCAATGAGAATCGAACCTGGGTCCCCAGGTCCACAACCCGCTGCACTGACTATTGGATGACTCCACTACTTTTCAGTTACTTGCCAAACTTTGTGTGATCATTTATACAAAGTCTGTGGCTGGCATAAACGTTAGTGCTTAAATGCGGCAGTTGAGTGCATGAGTGTAACTGTTCTGTAACGTGCTTGCAATAATAGTCAGAACGCCCCCGGCACGTCCATGTCCCCTCCCACATTAATTCCCCCTTGGTATTTGTGTGCGAAGAAAGTTAGGCACACTCTTTATAGAATAGGAGTGTAAGTCTATTACATGCACAACTGCAAATTAGTGCTTGTTAACATCAATTATTGGTATTACCAATTTGTCAATTTAGTGCTAATTAATTATGTTATGTATGTAACTGGCCCAATTGCATGCTTAACCTTAGGTACTATCTATAGAATTTTGGAGAAAACTTGTATATGTGTAATTTTGCTTGCTGTTTGACGAGGCACATTTGAGAACAGAATTGTGGGACATGTTTCTGAAAATGTGAGTTTCTTTATGTAATTTAACTCAGACTGTTGGTGCGTCTCAAATAGCAGGTATAAATTAAGCATCTAGGACTCCTGGGGTAAATTTCAAACCAGAAATATATGCATAAAATCATAAGAACATCAGGAGTCCATTTACTAAGGTGCACTGAAAAGTGGCCTGCGCTGGTGTAGACACGTGTATTGGATGTGCACAGGTCCAGTTTTCAGCGCACCTACAAAAAGGGCCTTTCTTTTAGCCAAAAATGGACGTGCAGCGATATGAAAATTGGCGCACATCAATTTGGGCCTGAGACCTTACTGCCACCCATTCACTTAGCGGTAAGGTCTCATGTATTAACCGGGTGGTAATTGTCAGCATGCGTACAATGCCGATTACCACCCAGTTGGTGCCATGAGCCGGAAAATAAAATATATTTTCCGGCGCATGTAGTGGGCATGCATAAAAATGAAATTATCACCCGGGCCACGCAGCAGTTGGGTGGTGGTTCTGAATTGGCGTGTGTTGGACCATGTAGGCACCTATGCGGCTTAGTAAAAGGGCCCTTAAATGTTGCCATACTGGGACAGACCGAAGGACCATCAAGCCCAGCATCCTGTTTCCAAAAGTGGCCAATCCAGGTTACAAGTACCTGGCAAGATCCCAAAACTATACAATACATTTTATGCTGCTTATCCTAGAAATAAGCAGTGGATTTTCCCCAAGTCCATCTTAATAATGGCTTATGGACTTTTCTTTTAGGAAGCTATCCAAACCTTTTTTAAACCCCACTTAGCTAACTGCTTTAACCACCTTCTCTGGCAATGAATTCCAGAGTTAATTACATGTTGCTGGATTCTATACAGTGCGCCTAGAGATCTGCGTCAAAATCCTGGCGTATTCTATAACAACGCACGTAACTTAATTGGCTTAACCTCAGAAGTCTGTATTATTGCAGCATAAAATTGTGCTTTTAACCTCCAGGCATTGACCATCCGGGAGCCCTGGAGAAGCGATTTAAATGGCCAAGATCCTCTTCTAGCCATTTAAATCATGTTGAATGTCATCCCCTGTATGCTTAGCACACACATAAGGTAAAACTAACACTTAAGTGCATCCTGAGTTAGACAGCCTTTCCTGCTTTAGGTGTATATTAACGGCTAACGTAGCTTAGTAAAAGGGTTCCTTAGTGCATTCAAAATTGGTTTAACATGCATTAACTTATGAATCAATACATATACAATTAATTTGTATGTATTTAAAGCATTCTAACGCATATCAGAAACAATTACAAAACCAAATTTGTGAAAAACTGCACGTTTTGCCTATGCATACAGTATTAGTGTCGTCTTCTGTCTCATTCTCCCATCTCTCTGCACTTTTCTTATGACTCAAAATTCTTTTAAAAAGGTAACATTTGCCTTCTACTAATAAGTAAGAATTATATAATCTTTTGGTATATTGTCACAGTGATTTCAAGGTATGACAATAGCTTAAAAAGATGAGTTTCTATTCTTTGTCCGAAATCTAAATTCTGGTTAAAAAAAGATGTTGAGTTAAATTTTTCATATCTTCCGAAACTACAGAAATGAACCAGAGATTGACAAATTTCATCTTTCTTCCCCAGCTGTTATTCTTGTTTAATGACCATCTGCCCATCAACCCTTTACCTATCTGAAGAAAGACAGATGAACCTCTTCTGAATATCGGTGGAAAATTCTGCTGCAGTTAGTCAGTACGGTCTCCCGGGTATGGTGAAGTGTGAGAGTTTATTATCGCATCAAAGACATCCTCTGCTATATTAGATAGATGTGCAGAGCTTAAAAGAGGATACTTATGAGGTTAGACCATTTGGAACTATAGCTTCTCAGTTAACTAATTCTTCAACCTCCTCAAATAGAAATCAATTGCGCCTGTCAAAATGTGCCTGGTAATTGATCATTTGCAATAATATGTTACTTTGCTGTTGTTTTTTCTTTGACAGAGAATCAATAGATTAAAAAGTCCTCAGGGCATGGATTAGCGATAGATAAATAGTTTAATCTTTTTGTATCTCTAAGCACTGATCATATAAACCATGAGCCCGCCATACTGGCAGATCCGGTGAACAAAGTTTACACAAGGCTTTATAGAAGCGATCAAGGACATTCAGCTTGAACAACTAAAATACATTCTGTAAGGGGTCCTTTTATTAAGGCGTGCAGAAAAATGGCCTGCGCTGGTGTAGGCACATGTTTTGAATGCTCGCAAGTCCATTTTTCAGTGCGCCTGTAAAAAAAAAAAGTGTCTTTTAGGGGGGCTGAAAATGGACGTGCGGCAAAATAAAAATTGACACGCGTCCATTTTGGGCCTGATACCTTAGTACCACCCACTGACTTAGCGGTAAGGTATCAAGTGTTAACCGGGCAGTAATTGTCAGCATGTGTACACTGTTGATTACTGCCCAGTTAGCACCACGTGACAAAAAATGCAAATATATTTTCTGACGTGCGAATTGGATGCATATAAAAAATAGGATTACTGCCCGGGCCACGCGGTAGCCAGGCAGTAGTTCCAAATTGACACACATTGGATGCATGTAAGCGCCTACATGCCTTAGTAAGAAGGCCCCTCAGACTTTAATGGGCAATTCTACAACTGGGTACCCATATTTAAGACAAATAAATAACACAGAGAGTAAGCAAAAAATGTTCTGCTGTACCCAAAGCAAAATTTTTAAAAAATCACCGGTACAGACCCACAATTAAATGCCAACTAATGTATAAAATTTTTGTTTTAAAGTGAGAAGTGCTCAGTTCATACTGGTGCAGACAACACAATATGAGACTAACTGGACCAGAACCATTATAGCACATTCTCATACATTCATCAAGAGTGCTATTGGACATAAACATTGTTCATCCTCAAGTTACAGTTCAACAAAGTTTTTCATTCTAAAAAAAAAATATAACAGTACTTATCTTAATGGCAATCCACATGACATGTAATAAACATCCTCAATGATGATCCACAGAAAACATGGTTCAATATCATGGAATTCCAGTGCAAACTAAGTAAACACAAATCCTTCCTTCAGTCATGTATATGCATTTCCTCAACTCAGTCCGAGTTTTGCCAAAGCTTCTCCAGGAGGAAATGATGACTCTAAATAAAAATAAACTTAACGTACAAAAAACAAACTCATTCAAAAGCATCATAAACAAACTTCTCAAACTAAATTATTCAAAAAAATATATAGCATATGAACCATATAATATACATAAAAAATACTCAAACCCACTACTGCATACTGGAGGAATCCATATTTAAGCACAAGTTGAATGTGTGAATACAAGATTACCAGCACTTTTGCAGATAAATGTCTACTTATGCATGAATGTGCCAACAAAGCAGCCAAGCATTGCTCTGTATGGGCCCTTTTACTAAAGGGTTGCTGCACGGCAACCTGGAACTACCATTGACCTAATGTGGCCACTGGCGGAAGTTCTGCCTCAAGCGCGTGCCATTGCTGGTGCTATGGAAAATAGGGGCCCCTTTCACTAAAGGTTTGCCATGTGGCAATGTGCTCACCGCGTAGCAACCCAGAACTACCAGTGTGGCTGCCGACAACTACAGAAAATAATTCCATAATTTCTAGCGTGGTGCCTTACTTACTGCTCTGATTACAGATCAGTAAGTAAGGCTTATGCCCACAAGGAATGAATGCTTTGACGTTTGCTTATGGTGTGTGAGTCGGTAGTGAATATGAGTAGGGAAGTTTTTCAGTATAGGATATAGATATTCATTGTAATTGACAATACGGCAGGCACGCCATTATTGTGGCCATGACTTGATTTGATTGGGAGCATAGGTTTGATCACGGGTGTAACAAAGATAATTTGGAGATTTTCTATGATAGAGAAACCCATCCACCCTCTAGGAACAGCTCATAGTGGGCTGTCTGCTTGGGTGAGTCTAGCCTCTGAGAATTTCTCCTTTCACAAAAATATTATTTTGATTGTTTTTGTGTTTTGGTTGGAATATTAAGCTCTCTATCCATACCCTTTTAGTAAGCATGCAGAGTTGAGCTCTACAGAACCCTGGTTTGTATTAGTTGTGCACCAGCATTTATACCAGGTTTTAGCAGGCATAAGTTCTCTTGCCCAAAGATGGGAATCTACACTAAGTGCTATTCTATAAAGGTTACTTAGTGCTATGTGACCTTTATAGAACTGACACTTAGTGCAGATTTTACTGGTGTCTTACTTTGGGCAGGAAACACAGAAAGGGAAACCGAAGGGGGTCTTGCAATGGTCATAGAATCCAAAAGTAAAAAAAAACAAAAACGATGAAGATTGCCAAATCTCAAAACACTGAAGGACGCCAAAAATTATGGGTGCAACAAAACCCTTCATAAGCAAAGAACCCACAAAAGTGGAAACAGCCGAGAACCGGCAGAGTAACGCTTTTAGAAGTAAATTTTGAGTTGGTGCCCCCACTCCTGAAGGCTTCTTGTGCTTTTGTTTCTGCTCGGGTCTTACTTTGGGTACCATTTACTGAATCTGGCCCAATTATGACGAACACTGAAGTTAACATCTTACTAGAAAAAATAATAATTTTATTTAATTCTACAGTATTTATGATTCACAAAGCTTTCAACTTTCCAGTTTGCAGAAGCTGTACTTTAAAAGCAGTTATTTCTGGAAATATTCATGGAAACAAAAAAGAGCCTGCAAAAGTTGAGATGAAGTGATCATAGAGATCATTAAATTCCTGGGGAAACAAATTAAAAAGGATGCATGAATGCTTTTGCATGAGCTAACAAAAGTTCACACAAGGCAACAGGAGGTGGAACAAGGTAAAGCAAAGCAACATCTAGAATGATGAAGATCACACATCTGTTTTCACATTCAGACACCAAGTACTTAATCTACAAACAGGAAGTGTCATAAAAAATGCAGAGCATCCACTGAATTCACAATCTAGAGTTTTGCAAGCAATTTCAGTCAAAATTGAATGACTCAATATACCTCTGATATTTTAATTAATATTTACATCAACCAGCAAATGTCTCAGGGTTTGGAATTAGAGCACCCATGTACTATATAAATCATTATATTGCATTGAATGTTCAGAAGTCATATATTATGGGGCTCATTTTTGAAAGAGAAAAACGTCTAAAAAGCGACATAAAGCAGCGTTTGTATGTTTTTCTCACAAAAACTTCCAAATCAGTTTTTCTATGTTCATCTGCAGTGCATCCAGACCTCAAAAGGGGCATGTCAAGGGAGTGTTGAGAGCGAAAACATGGTGTAAATCCTAGCATGTACATTTAGGGGCAGAGGGCCATATTTTGTAACTACGTATGAACACCCCTTTTTGCCTGCACGTGTTAGAAGTTAGATGAACTGCATTACAGAATACACTTAGCGAATTGTGAGTGTAAATTCTAATTATTGCCAATTAGTGCTCATTATTACTTGTTACTGTAAGTGCTGTTATCAATGCAAATTAGCTTGTAAAGCCAATTAAGTTGCGGATGCTGTTATAGAATATGCCTGGATTTCGGTGCGGATCTCAGGGTGCGCTATATAGAATCCAGGGGTCTATGCTTACCCTTTCATTATATATACGGCACCCAGATTTGGGTGTGATACTAAGATGTGTGCACAAATTAATTGGCTAATGAGCCATTAATGAGCAATAAATGCATGCTAACCAATTATTGATGTTAATTGGCATTAATTGGAATTTGCACACTCATGCGCTCTGTTCTGTAATGCCAGGTTCCAGGCATGCAACCCAAAAGTGGATGGGGTCAGGGGAAGGGCATAGGTGTGTCAAGGACTTTCCAAAAAGTTGCACATTTTTATTTTTAACAGAATAATGGGTCAGTGTACCAAACATGGGCTCCTGAATTTATACCAGATTTTAAGTCTGGCACCCAAAGTTAGGGTGCAGGAATCAGTGCTAAATGCCAATCTTTTACAGCACCCATTTTTGAGTGTCATTCTTAGAATCCAGCCCTTAATGTATTGTTTGATTAATTAACACTTCAGCCTCTTAACTTCACATTTGTTATAGGCATAGACGCCAGTAAAGAGAAAACTGTTCCATGCTAGTTCTAGACCTATTCTCATCTGAAATCCCCATCCTGGTTTTGTTTTCATCACACAGGATGTTTTTATGACTTAAACCTTTACCATTTCCTTCAAGCAGGAAGTTTCACAACTCAGCTTCTTTCTATGAATGTATTAGGTAAGCTAAAAATTAGCTCCCCTTCCTCAGCCATGCCCAAAAAAATCCACCTCCTCTACTGGTGCCACTGCATTCCTGTTCTACATAAACTATAATACATTTCAGCTAGGAGAGAGTGAATCTATTTTTGCACCTACCTCGTATGTGATTTCAGACTGCTGAGGTGGCATTGCCTGTCAGTGTTCGTGCTGTAGACACCAGGTCAGCACAAAGTCTACCGGGATCAGCAGTCAATGAAATCTATAGGCGTGTGCAACATGGGGGAGAGTTAATCTACTGCTTTCAGATTTTATTTTTTTAGGATAACTAAGTTGTAACAATTGGAGGGGTCCTTATACTAAGCTGCAGGAAAAAGGGCCCTGAGGCAGCGGTAGGGGCCATTTTTCTTGTGTTCCAGAACCCTTTTTACCTCAGCAGGTATAAGCCCCTAAAATAATGACCACATGGTAAGATTACTCTTACCACATGGCCATGCAAGGGGAAGCACTTACCCATTGAGGTGGCAGTAAGGGCTCCCGCGGTAACAAAGCAGTAACCGGGCAGCATGCGGCGATGCCCGATTACCGCCGGCTTAGCACCGCGCTATAAAAAAACTTCCAGCACACTGGAAATGGTGCGTACCCGAGGAGGAACTACTGCCGGCAGCCGCGTTGGGCCAGTGGTAGTTCTGAGTTAGCATGTGGTAAGCCCGTGTTAGGCTTGCCGATGCTTTGCAAAAGGGCCCTGGAGTGTTGCTTTTATTTGTGTCACAATGAGGGGCGCCCAAGTTTTCATGAGGCCGTCCTCGCAGGACGGCCCCTGTAAAGGGGCGGGGCAACCCATATTATCGAAACAAGATGGGCGTCCATCTTTTGTTTCGATAATACGGTCGGAGACGCCAAAATCATGAAATTTAGGTCGACCTTAGAGATGGTCATCCTTAGGTCGTTTTTGAGATGGTCATCCCCGGTTTTTGGCGATAATGGAAACCGAGGACGCCCATCTCAAAAATGACCAAATCCAAGCCACTTGCTCGTGGGAGGAGCCAGCATTCGTAGTGCACTGGTCCCCCTCACATGCCAGGACACCAAACGGGCACCCTAGGGGGCACTGCAGTGGACTTCAGAAAAAGATCCCAAGTGCATAGCTCCCTTACCTTGGGTGCTGAGCCCCTCAATACCCACTCCCCACAACTGTACACTCTACCATAACCCTTAGGGATGAAGGGGGGCAGCTACATGTGGGTACAGTGAGTTTGTGGTGGGTTTTGGAGGGCTCACATTTACCACCACAAGTGTGACAGGTAGGGGGGGATGGGCCTGGGTCCGCCTGCCTGAAGTACACTGCACCCACTACAACTGCTCCAGGTACCTGCATACTGCTGCGATGGTCCTGAGTATGGCATTTGAGGCTGGCATAGAGGCTGGCAAAAAAGTATTTTTAAAGATTTTTTTGAGGGTGGGAGGGGGTTAGTGACCACTGGGGGAGTAAGGGGAGGTGATCCCCGATTCCCTCCGGTGGTCATCTGGTCAGTTCGGGCACCTGTTGATGCTTGATCTTGAAAAAATATGGATCAAGTAAAGTCGCCCAAGTGTTCATCAGGGATGCCCTTCTTTTTCCATTATTGGCCGAGGACGCGCATCTCCTAAGCATGCCCCAGTCCCGCGTTCGCTACACTGCCGACACGCCCCGTGAACTTTGGTCGTCCCCGCGACGGAAAGCAGTTGAAGGCGCCCAAAATCAGCTTTCGATTATGCTGATTTGGGCGACCTTGCGTGAAGGACGCCCACCTCCCGATTTATGTCGGATGATGGGCACCCTTCTCTTTCGAAAATTCACCTGAATGTGAACTATTAAATCTGAAGCAATATGCAGCACTTGAGTTTTTGCCAATCAATTAGTCCAGTAGAATATAAAAATCAGGAGTCACCATTCATTTATTTGTATTGAGCAAGTGTACTGAGAAAATCAGAATGAAATAAGCATATCTATGGAAAGAAGCTATCTATTCTAAAAATAGCTCCTAGAAAGGAGAATAAGCTGTCAGAAACAGTTGCCGAAAAACCTCAGGATCTCTAGAGTTTATTGAGTGGGCCAAATGTGGGGAAATGGGTCCTGCTCTTATATTTCCTATGTTTTAGTTTCAGTGGTAACAGTGTTTCAGTTTCAAGGAGGTGCCATTCCAATTTCTGTGCTTTATATCACTGATTCATGCACAAAAAAAGCTCCTTTTAGGAATGCAGAAAATAATCAGTGTAAGGAATAACAGATTTCAGTTTTAAAAAAAATTGATTCTGTCCTGCACATTTAAATATGTTTTTTTTAATCTTGAATAGGAATCCTGGTTAAATCATACCTCCGATCAGCAGACATAATTCCTCCTTATTTACCCCTAATATTCTCACTGTACTTTATTTATGTAATATCTATGGGATTTCTTGATACTTAAATCTTTTGACAGCAGAACACTCATTCCTCTTTGAGCATCTGCCCAACCAGGATGAGCAGACGGATGCAGTCATGATAAAGGAAATTAGTGAGGCAAATAAAATAGGTAACGCAATAATAATGGGTGATTTTAATTACCCTGGAGAATACTCCTTATGTAGGAACCACCTTTCAATTTTCGAGTACTCCTGTTCTTCAATCACTAGTCTTCACAAAAAAAACTCCACTCTTCTTATTCATGCAATACATGCACATACACCTTCCACAATACTCAATGGTAAAGGCTTGTACCAATTATATACATTCGGTGAATCAAATATTACTTAGCTTAAATGTTCTTAAAGCTGTCAATCCAAACTGTCTCCAACAGCATACAGCGTTCACGAAGCCCAACAGGAGACCCTGTTTCGCCACAATTAGGCTGTTTCAAGGGCCAGAACTTTAGTACAGACAGCTATCTTCCATCTTTCATACTTCACCGCATTAAACTGCCTCTCATCGGCATCCATATTGGCATCATTATTTAACTTGCTGTGTAGTTCTTCTTTTCTGTTGTTAGCTGCTGTTACTCCACCGTCTGGGCTTACAATGAGCCTATCTTTTTTTTCTCCACATTTCATGTACACTAGCGATTATACACCTCCAATACTCGGTTGTATCTTAGTAGAATTTCATTGTCATAAGTGTTGATATTATTCTACTATCCCTTTGGGAATAATCAGTGTAACTGATTTTAATTACCCCCATATAGACTGGGTTAATGTAACATCAGGGCACGCTAGGGAGATAAACTTCCTTGATGAAATAAAGGACAGCTTTATGGAGCAGCTGGTACAGGAGCCGACGAGAGAAGGAAAAATTCTAGACTTAGTCATTTGTGGAGCACATGATTTGGTTCGGGAGGTAACGGTCCGGGGGCAGCTTGACAAGATGATCGACTTTGAAATTTGCTTTCAAAAAGGTAAACATAGGAAGTCAAATATGTTAGCGTTTAACTTTAAAAAAGGAAGCTATGATAAAATGAGAAGAACGGTAGAAAAAAACTTAGAGGAGCGACTGAGAGGGTAAGAAACCTACAACAGGCATGGATGCTGTTCAAAAACACAGTCCTGGAGGCCCAGGCCAAACATATCGCACGTATCAGAAAAGGAGGATGGAAAACCAAACTACAGCCAGCATGGTTAAAAAGTGAGGTAAAGGAGGCTATTGGAGCTA
Source organism: Microcaecilia unicolor (assembly GCF_901765095.1). Lineage (NCBI taxonomy): Eukaryota > Metazoa > Chordata > Amphibia > Gymnophiona > Siphonopidae > Microcaecilia > Microcaecilia unicolor. The sequence continues at coordinate 46,336,842 of NC_044040.1, read as the reverse complement.
AAAAGGAATCCTTCCAAAAAAGGAAGAAGGAACCAAATGAAGAAAATAAGAAGCAGCATAAGATAAAAAAGGCAAAGAGGGATTTTGAAAGAAAGGTAGCGTTAGAGGTGAAAACCGATAGTAAAAATTTTTTTTAGATACATTAAAAGCAGGAAACCGGCAAAAGAATCAGTTGGCCCGCTGGATGACCGGGGTGTAAAAGGGGCGATCACGGAAGACAAGGAAATAGCAGAAAATCTAAATGAGTTCTTTGCTTCAGTCTTCACCGAGGAAGATTTGGGTGGGATACCGGTGCCGGACAGGGTATTCGAAGCTGAAAAATTGGAAAAACTTAATGAAATATCTGTAAACCTGGAAGATGTAATGGAGCAGTTGGACTGGATGGTATTCACCCCAGGGTACTGACAGAACTAAAAAATGATCTGGCAGAGCTACTGTTATTGATCTGTAATTTATCCTTAAAATCGAGCGTGGTACCGGAAGATTGGAGGGTGGCCAATGTAACACCGATATTTAAAAAAGGTTCCAGGAAATTATAGACCGGTGAGTCTGACATCGGTGCCGGGCAAAATGATAGAGACTATTATCAAGAACAAAATTACAGAGCACATTCAAAAGCATGGACTAATGGGACAAAGTCAACATGGATTTAGTGAAGGGAAGTCTTGCCTCACCAATCTGCTGCACTTCTTTGAAGGAGTAAACAAACATGTGGACAAAGGTGAGCCGGTTGATATTGTGTATCTAGATTTTCAGAAGGCGTTTGATAAAGTCCCTCATGAAAGACTACAGAGGAAATTAGAGGGACATGGGATCGGAGGTAGTGTCTTACTGTGGATTAAAAACTGGTTGAAAGATAGGAAACAGAGAGTAGGATTAAAAGGTCAATATTCACAATGGAGAAGGGTAGTTAGTGGGGTTCCTCAGGGATCTGTGCTGGGACCTCTGCTTTTTAACATATTCATAAATGACCATGAGATGGGGGTAACTAGTGAGGTAATCAAATTTGCCGATGACACAAAGTTATTCAAAGTCGTCAAATCGCAGGAAGATTTTGAAAAACTACAAGAGGACCTTACGAGACTGGGAGACTGGGCGTCTAAATGGCAGATGATGTTTAATGTGAACAAGTGCAAAGTGATGCATGTGGGAAAGAAGAACCCAAATTATAACTATGTCATGCAAGGTTCAGTGTTGGGAGTCACGGACCAAGAAAGGGATCTAGGTGTCATCATTGATGATACGTTGAAAACTTCTGCTCAATGTGCTGCTGTGGCTAGGAAAGCAAATAGAATGTTGGGTATCAATAGAAAAGGGATTGAAAACAAAAATAAGGATATTATTCTGCCATTGTATCACTCCATGGTGCGACCGCACCTCGAGTATTGTGTTCAATTCTGGTTGCCGCACCTCAAAAAAGATATAGTGGAATTGGAAAAGGTGCAGAGAAGAGCGACAAAGATGATACAGGGGATGGGACAACTTCCCTATGAGGAAAGGCTAAAGAGGCTGGGGCTCTTCAGCTTGGAGAAGAGGCAGCTGAGTGGAGATATGATAGAGGTCTATAAAACAATGAGTGGAATGGAACGGGTCGATGTGGAGCGTCTGTTTACGCTTTCCAAAAATGCTAGGTCAAGGGGGCATGCGATGAAGCTGCTGTGTGGTAAGTTTAAAACGAATCGGAGGAAATTTTTCTTCACTCAACACGTAGTTAAACTCTGGAATTTGCTGCCAGAAAAAGTGGTTAAGGCGGTTAACTTAGCGGACTTCAAAAAAAGGTTGGACGGCTTCCTGGAGGAAAAAGCCATAGAATGCTATTGAATGGACGAGGGAATAATACATTATTTCTAGGAGGGGCGGGACAAATTGCTTGTTCTTTTGGCCACTGTCGGTGACAGGGTGCTGGGCTCGATGGACCCTTGGTCTGTCCCAGCATGGTGATGCTTTTGTACTTATGTACTTATGACCTATCCAGCATCAGTCCATTGGACCAGTCGGATCCAGCCCATATTGGCATCATTATTTAACCCTAGAACGCATATTGGGGGCCTTTTAGGCCCCCATGCTTACATTTTTGCTATTATCTGCAAAATTACTTTAGTTAGAATTTTGAAACTCAAGGTATTCCTCAAGTATGTCATTGTTGATAATATCCAGTTGTTCATATAATTTTTTTTCATAGGCATTATGGTGTAACAATGCTTGTTTGGTGAAAACTACATCTGTACGAATTGGGGGCCTTTTAGGCCCCCGCTGTTTTTATCATGTTATCAGAAGTGTTTGTGTCTCAAGTTACTTTATTTGTACTCAGTAATGCTGGTGGAGGGGCCAGGGTGTGGATAATAACATGTGAGGATGTCATGTGATTTTTGGAGGGAGTGATAAGGCCATGACATCACCTCAGGTCCTCTGAACACTGAGGACAGTATACACTGTGAGCTAATTGCTGAAGGACCTGTGATAAGATAAGCTGTTGAGAGGAAATCTGTTTCATTTTCTAACATCTAGTCAGCAATGGCACAGTCTTCCTCCAAGTGTCTGACTGACCAAGAGATTGAAGCGATTATGTTTCAAAGCGATGATGAAAGTGAACTATCTTTGTCTGATGAAGAATATCTGCCACCAGCTAATCAAACATCCTCATCCAGTGATTCTTCTGATGATGAAGAAGTGAATCTAGTGGATCCTCAAGAAGTGATAAGTAGAACATCCAAAACGAATGTTTTTTGGGACAGTAATCCTACATTAGTCGGACGTACTCCAATACACAATATTGTGAGACAGGCTCAAGGAGCTGTGGGAAGTCCCAGTTACTTTACCCCTAAAGATGTATTCTGTACTTATTTTTCTGACAATATTGCAGAAGAGGTCCTATTATGTTCAAACCTAGAAGGAAGATGTATCGCTTCAGCAAAAAATAAGTCCTGGAAAAATATCTCAAAAGAGGAACTTTATGCATACATTGGACTTTTCCTGCTGGCAGGGAGTCAAAAATCGTATGATGTCCCAATACGAGAATTATTTCTGGACCCACTTTCTGATCCACACTATAAGGCGACAATGTCAGTGGGCAGATATGAGGAAATTAGAAGGATCATTCGCTTTGATGATAAGCGAACTCGTGCAGCGAGGTTTGAAACAGACAAATTAGCCCCTATCAGTTATATCTGGAACATATTTATCAAAAATTGCACAAAACTTTACAATCCTAGTACTAATGTTACTGTAGATGAGCAACTTGTACCGTTCAGAGGACGCTGCAAATTCATACAATACATGCCCAGCAAGCCAGCCAAGTACGGTATAAAAATCTTCTGGATGTGTGATTCTGCAAATTATTATGGCATAAATGGCGTAATCTACTGTGGCAAAGAGGTTGGTGCACCAGTACAGAAGGATCTGGGGTCTGAAATAGTCAAAACTCTTGCTGTTCCAATATTCAATTCAGGTAGAAACATCACCATGGACAATTATTTCACCAATGTTGAACTAGGCAATTTTCTGCTTGCAAAAACTATTACACTTGTTGGTACTATAAAGCAAAACAGACGAGAAATTCCAGCAGCACTCAAACACAATCGTCAGCGAGCACTTTATGAGAGTGTCTTTGGATTCAATAACAAAGCGACTTTGGTATCTTACAAGGCAAAGAAGGAGAAATCTGTAATTTTACTCAGTACCATGCATCACGATTGCAGTGTTGACAGCAATAACCAAAAATTGAAACCAGAAATCATCCTGCATTACAATGCAACAAAAGGAGGTGTAGATAAAATGGATGAGATGGTGGGAGAATATTCGTGTAAGAGGCAAACAAAATGATGGCCTGTAGTACTATTTTCAAATATGCTTGATGTAGCAGCCCTAAATTCATTCATTATTTATACAGAAACTCATCCTGAATTTCATGCACAGAGGAAGGACAGGAGACGCTTATTCTTGAAGGACCTTTGTCATGAACTTGTAATACCTCACATGATAGAGCGAAGCGACTTGAAATGCTTGCCAAAGAAAACTAAAGAAGCAATGAAGGTGTGGCGTACAGTTTCAGATTACTCCAGAGCCAGGAGAAAGAAAACGAAAGCGTTGTTTCATGTGTCCAAGAAACATAGAGAGGAAAACTGAGCGATATTGTTCCACTTGTAAGGAAACTGTTTGCAAAGAACACTCTTCTGAAAAAATAACATGTCAGAATTGTTTGGAAGACTAATATAATAGAAAAGAAAGTTAGAATAAAAATGTAGCTGCAGCTAATTTGCTATAGATTTCTATGCATTTTTGTGTGTTTTCATGTCTTTGCGTGAAATTTGGGAAAAAAAAGATTTTTTGGTGTTTTCTGTGAAAAATTATAATTAAAATGTTGTCCACTATTCATATTTTATTGAGCAATTTTGAAATAAACTTGTGAAAGTTATTTAAGTGTGTTTTTCTACATTATGTGCATGGGGGCCTAAAAGGCCCCCATGACGTTAATATGTATATTTTTAACGTCATGCGTTCTAGGGTTAACTTGCTGTGTAGTTCTTCTTTTCTGTTGTTAGCTGCTGTTACTCCACCGTCTGGGCTTGCAATGAGCCTATCTTGTTATGTTCTTCATTGGCTTAGTACTCTTCCTGTTTTTTCAGTGCATCAGATGAGTTACTTGTTCACAAACCTCACATAGATAGTCATTTTTTAGCAGTTAATGTGCACTAACTCTGTTAATGTGTGTTATGTGCCACAGGTCCATTGTTATGCAAGGTTTTCAATTGAACATTCTCCTAAATCTTAGGAAAAAGAGATGTTGTGTATGTCAGTGATTCTGAAAGCTGTCCTGGGGGACCCCAACTAGTCAAGTTTTCAGGATATTACCAATGAATATACATGAGATAGATTTGCAAGCACTGGTTCTATTTAGGGCTGGCCCAACGGTATATTAAACACCCTGTTTCAGCCATGTGCCTCACCAGGAGAGGTTCAAGGCCTACTCTCCCCACCCCATAGTTCAGCATCTTTCCTTCTCCAACTTATCCTCCCTAGGTGGCCAGCATCTCCACTTCCCCCCCTACATACCCCAGGTGGTCAGAACTCCTCTTCCTTTCGAAAACCCCCTCCAAGTTGTCCTGCATCTCCCCTTTCTCTCTCTGCAACACCATCAAGGTAGCCAGCATCTACCCTTCCCCTTCTTGTGCTCCCTAAGTGGCTAACAGGAAAGGAGAAGAGCATATAAATAGCAAGCTTGAGAGAATCAAGTAACAGAAGTGTCTTTGGGGAGGCAGAGAGCCTAATGATTTTGGGTTCCCCTTAGACAGTCCAAGGGAAAAGAAGGGCGGTATCCCCTGTGCCGAAGGAATGGATCCTCAGGAGCTTAGTCAAGATCGGGAGGCGAGGCTGGTGGTTGGGAGGCGGGGATAGTGCTGGACAGACTTGTACGGTCTGTGCCAGAGCCAGTGGTGGGCAGCGGGACTGGTGGTTGGGAGGCGGGGATAGTGCTGGACAGACTTGTACGGTCTGTGCCAGAGCCGGTGGTTGGGAGGCAGGGCTGGTGGTTGGGAGGTGAGGATAGTGCTGGGTAGACTTATACGGTCTGTGCCAGAGCCGGTGGTTGGGAGGAGGGGCAGGTGGTTGGGAGGCGGGGATAGTGCTGGGCAGACTTATACGGTCTGTGCCCTGAAGAGCACAGGTACAAATCAAAGTAGGGTATACACAAAAAGCAGCAAATATGAGTTATCTTGTTGGGCAGACTGGATGGACCGTGCAGGTCTTTTTCTGCCGTCATCTACTATGTTACTATGTAACTGTGTGTACAGAAGGATCTGAACCATATTCCGCATTTATTACTAGTATGATGCTTTGGAACCTATTGCCATTGGCTGTTTGCTTGAAAGAAAGATGTTCATTTAAGGACACTATAATTTTGTCCAAAGTATGCCCACATTCCAGGAAAGAAGAATCACCCTAGCTGTTACTGATAGTCAATGGGACAGAGATCTTATGTGAGCTCAGATCAAATTGTGTGTCTGGAAGAGGGACTACATATAAACTAGATTGCACTGTTAGAAGTTCCAGCAGATATATCAAATCTGAACATACTACTACTACTTATCATTTCTATAGCGCTACTAGACGTACGCAGCGCTGTACACTTGAACATGAAGAGACAGTTCCTGCTCGACAGAGCTTACAATCTAATTAGGACAGACAAACAGGACAAACAAGAGATAAGGGAATATTAAAGTGAGGTTGATAAAATAAGGGTTCTGAACAAGTGAACAAGGGTTAGGAGTTAAAAGCAGCATCAAAAAGGTGGGCTTTTAACCCTAGAACGCATATTGGGGGCCGTTTAGGCCCCCATGCTTACATTTTTGCTATTATCTGCAAAATTACTTTAGTTAGAATTTTGAAACTCAAGGTATTACTCAAGTATGTCATTGTTGATAATATCCAGTTGTTCATATAATTTTTTTTCATAGGCATTATGGTGTAACAATGCTTGTTTGGTGAAAACTACATCTGTACGAATTGGGGGCCTTTTAGGCCCCCGCTGTTTTTATCATGTTCTCAAGTAGAGGAGTGTGGTAGCCGTGTTAGTCCACTCTTAAGGTTATCAATAGAAATCAAACAAAATAAAACATGGAAAAGAAAATAAGATGATACCTTTTTTATTGGACATAACTTAATACATTTCTTGATTAGCTTTCGAAGGTTGCCCTTCTTCGTCAGATCGGAAATAAGCAAATGTGCTAGCTGACAGTGTATATAAGTGAAAAACATTCAAGCATTGCTATGACAGTCTGACAGGGTGGGAGGATGGGGGTGGGTAGGAAGTATGCATGGGGACATCAAAGATATACTTTGATGTCCCCATGCATACTTCCTACCCACCCCCATCCTCCCACCCTGTCAGACTGTCATAGCAATGCTTGAATGTTTTTCACTTATATACACTGTCAGCTAGCACATTTGCTTATTTCCGATCTGACGAAGAAGGGCAACCTTCGAAAGCTAATCAAGAAATGTATTAAGTTATGTCCAATAAAAAAGGTATCATCTTATTTTCTTTTCCATGTTTTATTTTGTTTGATTTCTATTGATATCATGTTCTCAGAAGTGTTTGTGTCTCAAGTTACTTTATTTGTACTCAGTAATGCTGGTGGAGGGGCCAGGGTGTGGATAATAACATGTGAGGATGTCATGTGATTTTTGGAGGGAGTGATAAGGCCATGACATCACCTCAGGTCCTCTGAACACTGAGGACAGTATACACTGTGAGCTAATTGCTGAAGGACCTGTGATAAGATAAGCTGTTGAGAGGAAATCTGTTTCATTTTCTAACATCTAGTCAGCAATGGCACAGTCTTCCTCCAAGTGTCTGACTGACCAAGAGATTGAAGCGATTATGTTTCAAAGCGATGATGAAAGTGAACTATCTTTGTCTGATGAAGAATATCTGCCACCAGCTAATCAAACATCCTCATCCAGTGATTCTTCTGATGATGAAGAAGTGAATCTAGTGGATCCTCAAGAAGTGATAAGTAGAACATCCAAAACGAATGTTTTTTGGGACAGTAATCCTACATTAGTCGGACGTACTCCAATACACAATATTGTGAGACAGGCTCAAGGAGCTGTGGGAAGTCCCCGTTACTTTACCCCTAAAGATGTATTCTGTACTTATTTTTCTGACAATATTGCAGAAGAGGTCCTATTATGTTCAAACCTAGAAGGAAGACGTATCGCTTCAGCAAAAAATAAGTCCTGGAAAAATATCTCAAAAGAGGAACTTTATGCATATATTGGACTTTTCCTGCTGGCAGGGAGTCAAAAATCGTATGATGTCCCAATACGAGAATTATTTCTGGACCCACTTTCTGATCCACACTATAAGGCGACAATGTCAGTGGGCAGATATGAGGAAATTAGAAGGATCATTCGCTTTGATGATAAGCGAACTCGTGCAGCGAGGTTTGAAACAGACAAATTAGCCCCTATCAGTTATATCTGGAACATATTTATCAAAAATTGCACAAAACTTTACAATCCTAGTACTGTTACTGTAGATGAGCAACTTGTACCGTTCAGAGGACGCTGCAAATTCATACAATACATGCCCAGCAAGCCAGCCAAGTACGGTATAAAAATCTTCTGGATGTGTGATTCTGCAAATTATTATGGCATAAATGGCGTAATCTACTGTGGCAAAGAGGTTGGTGCACCAGTACAGAAGGATCTGGGGTCTGAAATAGTCAAACCTCTTGCTGTTCCAATATTCAATTCAGGTAGAAACATCACCATGGACAATTATTTCACCAATGTTGAACTAGGCAATTTTCTGCTTGCAAAAGCTATTACACTTGTTGGTACTATAAAGCAAAACAGACGAGAAATGTCAGCAGCACTCAAACACAATCGTCAGCGAGCACTTTATGAGAGTATCTTTGGATTCAATAACAAAGCGACTTTGGTATCTTACAAGGCAAAGAAGGAGAAATCTGTAATTTTACTCAGTACCATGCATCACGATTGCAGTGTTGACAGCAATAACCAAAAATTGAAACCAGAAATCATCCTGCATTACAATGCAACAAAAGGAGGTGTAGATAAAATGGATGAGATGGTGGGAGAATATTCGTGTAAGAGGCAAACAAAACGATGGCCTGTAGTACTATTTTCAAATATGCTTGATGTAGCAGCCCTAAATTCATTCATTATTTATACAGAAACTCATCCTGAATTTCATGCACAGAGGAAGGACAGGAGACGCTTATTCTTGAAGGACCTTTGTCATGAACTTGTAATACCTCACATGATAGAGCAAAGCGACTTGAAATGCTTGCCAAAGAAAACTAAAGAAGCAATGAAACGGTGTGGCGTACAGTTTCAGATTACTCCAGAGCCAGGAGAAAGAAAACGAAAGCGTTGTTTCATGAGTCCAAGAAACATAGAGAGGAAAACTGAGCGATATTGTTCCACTTGTAAGGAAACTGTTTGCAAAGAACACTCTTCTGAAAAAATAACATGTCAGAATTGTTTGGAAGACTAATATAATAGAAAAGAAAGTTAGAATAAAAATGTAGCTGCAGCTAGTTTGCTATAGATTTCTATGCATTTTTGTGTGTTTTCATGTCTTTGCGTGAAATTTGGGAAAAAAAAGATTTTTTGGTGTTTTCTGTGAAAAATTATAATTAAAATGTTGTCCACTATTCATATTTTATTGAGCAATTTTGAAATAAACTTGTGAAAGTTATTTAAGTGTGTTTTTCTACATTATGTGCATGGGGGCCTAAAAGGCCCCCATGACGTTAATATGTATATTTTTAACGTCATGCGTTCTAGGGTTAACCATACTGGGTCAGACCACTGGCCCATCTAGCCCAGTATCCTGTTTCCAACAGTGGTCAATCCAGGTCACAAGTACCTGTCAGAAACCCAATTAGTAGCAACATTCCATGCCATCAATCCCGGAGCAAGCAGTAACTTCCCCATGTCCATCTCAATAACAAACTATAGACTTCTCCTTCAGGAACTTGTCCAAACCTTTTTTAAACCCAGATATGCTAACTGCTGATACTACATCCTCCAGCAGCAAGTTCCAGAGCTTAATATTCTTTAAGGGGCCTTTTTACAAAGGTGCGCTGAAAAATGGCTTGCGGTAGTATAGACGTGTGTTTTGGCCACACGCAGCATCATTTTTCAGCTCATCTGTAAATTTTTGAATTTTTGACAAAGATGGACGTGCGGCAAAATTAAAATTGCCACGCGTCCATTTTGGGTCTGAGACCTTACCACCAGCCATTGACCTAGCGGTAAGGTCTTACGCAGTAACCGAGCAGTAATGGTCTACGTGCATAAAAAGCCGATTACCGCCCGCACGCCAGAAAATAAAAATATTTTCCAGCACACATAGCGGACGCGTTCAAAAATGAAATTACCGCAAGGGCCACACAGTAGCCAAGCGGTAACTCAAAATTGACGCTCATTGGGTGCACATAGGTGCCTACGTGGCTTAGTAAAAGGGCCCCTAAGTGAAAAAAAATATTTCCTCCTATTTGTTTTAAAACTATTTCCATATAATTTCATTGAGTGTCCCTTGGTCTATGTACTTTTTTGAAGAGTGAAAAATCAATTCACTTCTACCTGTTCTACACCACTCAGGATTTTATAGACCTGAATCATATCCTCCCTCTGCTGTCTCTTTTCAAAGCTCAAGAGCCCTAACCTCTTTAGCCTTTCGTCCTATGGGAGGAGTTCAATCCCCTTTATCATTTTGGTTGCTCTTCTTTGATGTTTAAACACTTTTTATTTGCTATTCTGTCAATAGAGAGATTGTGCTGATGGACTCAACTTAAGAAATTAAATTATATTACCTAGGAGCAAAACTACAATCTTTTGATGATATGATTATCGCTGAAATACTTGATTGTTTAAAATACTTTTAAAAATGTACTTATTATACTAGTTCTGCTTGATCCAGGACCATCAAGTTGTTAGATATTGTCTGATAAAATATTTGTGAACTAAAAGGCCATGAAGAGAACATACCAGAAAAAATTGCATTTTGAATAACCTGTGGATGGTCATGTTTTAATCATGTCTTCATTTAACTTTCTTCGTCAAAAAACTTTGAAACTAGTTACAAAACCAAGGCTAAATGAAGACTCCTCAAAACTCACGGAATAGAAGCTTGTTCAAATGTATTGTATGCTGGGTCCTTTGCTTGTTATGGAATGTTTATTGGCCCAGCATAAAAATTATCCAAAGATGATATAATAATGCACTACATTATATTCCTGCAAGGACATTGTGTTATTCACAAATGGATAAAGGTGAGCCAGTCGATATTGTGTATCTGGATTTTCAAAATGTATTTGACAAAGTACCTCATGAAAGACTCCAGAGGAAATTAGAAAGTCATAGGAGAGGAGGTAATGTCCTACTGTAGATTAAAAACTGGTTAAAAGATAGAAAATAGAAAGTAGGGTTAAATAGTATTCTGAATGGATAAGGGTAGATAGTGGGGTTCTCCAGGGGCCTGTGCTGGGACTACTGCTTTTTAACACATTTATAAATGATCTAGAGATGGGGATAACTAGTGAGCTAATTACATTTGCTGATGACACAAAGTTATTCAAACTTGTTAAATCGCAAGAAGATTGTGAAAAATTGCAAGAGGACCTTACGGGACTGGGAAATTGGGAATCCAAATGGCAGATGATGTTTAATGTGAGCAAGTGCAAAGTTATGCATATGAGAAAGAGGAACCCAAACTATAGCTATGTGATGCAAAGTTTCACATTAGGAGTCACCGCCCAGGAAACGATCTAGGTATCATCATTGATGATACATTGAAACCCTCTGCTCAGTGTGCAGCGGTGTCTAAGAACTCAAATAGAATGTTAGGAATTATTAGGAAAGGAGTGGAAAACAACAATGAGAATGTTATAATGCCTTTGTATTGCTCCATGAAGTGACCATACCTTGAATACTATGCACAATTCTGGTCACTGTATCTCAACAGAGAAAGGTGACGAAAATAATAAAGGTGGGAGGGACCACTTCCCTATGAGAAAAAGCTAAAGCAGCTAGGGATCTTCAGCTTGGAGAACAGATGTCTGAGGGGAGATATGATAGAGGTCTATAAAATACTGAGTGGAACGGGTAGACATGAATGGCTTGTTTACTCTTTCCAAAAATACTAGGACTAGGGGGCATGCAATGAAGCTACTAAGTGGTAAATTTAAAACAAACTGGAAAAAATATTTCTTCACTCACATGTAATTAAACTCTGGAATTCGTGGCCAAAAAATGTGGTAAAATCAGTTAGTTTTGCAAGGTTTAAAAAAGTTTGGATAATTTCCTAAAAGAAAAGTTCATAAGCTATTATTAAGATGGACTTGGGGAAAATCCACTGCTTATTTCTAGGACTTTTTGCTCCATCAGTAGTTCGTTGTGTATTATTCAAAACATAGTGGTGGAGTGTTGCCATTTTTGTGATTGTTTTTGACCAATATTTCTAGGATAAGCAGCATAAAATTTGTTTTACTGTTCTGGGATCTTGCCAGGTACTTGTGACCTGGATTGGCCACTGCTGGAAAAAAGATACTGGGCTTGATGGACCTTCGATCTGTCCCAGTATGGCAACGCTCATGTTCTTATGAGTTGCTGTGCATTCCAGATGTATGAGACGAGTGCTGACATCAATCAAGCCAAAGAATGGTCATCGGGATGAAACTTTGGAATTATTAAAAAACAAAATACTTATGCTGTGTAAAGCATAACAGCAGGTAAAATCATATTAGATATCTGATCTGCACTCACATATCAATTCAAGAGCAAATCTTTCACCTTCACTACAACAATTAAGGGGAAAGTTATCAACATGGGCTACTGTTCAAATGTCCTATATAATAATTCTCACCTCCAACGTTCTGTACTGCCTGGGACCGTGGCTCCCTCAGAGGTGGTGGTCAGGAAGGCTCCATAGATCAGTCTGACACGTCACTGCTGCATTATGATGTGGTCCCAGGCAACACAGAACGTTGGAGGTGAGAAGTTAGTGCTGCTGAACGAAAATGTCAACCGCGTGAGTCCAACATAATGGCGCCGCAAACACCCCCTCCCCCTTCTGTCATTCCAGGACCCCCATTCCTCCACGATGTTGTTTCAGGACCCCCCTTCCACTCCACCCCACAGGAATAGCTGAAACACAAGCGAAAGAAGAGGCTGTGTGAAGCGGCGTCCCTGCGTGCAGGAGGTAAAAACTTTTAAGCAACAGATGGCTCTTACGAGGGGTAGGGCCAGAGAGGTGGGGAGGGGGGTCCTGAAATGACAGGGAAGGGAAGAGGGGGTCATGAATGACACGGGGGGGAGAGAAGGGGGTCCTGAAACTACAGAGGGGAGGAAGGGGGTCCTGAAACGACACGGGGGGGAGGGGATTCCTGGAAATCCACTGGAAGGTTAGGGGCGGGTCATGGAACTGGAAGGGGAGGGGGGTCCTGGATCAGGGGGTAGCGGGGGGGATGGGAATAAGAGGGAGGGGAGGAAGAGGGGGAGGGGATGAAGGAGGAGGGGGTCCTGGAACTCGGAGAGGGGGGAGAGGCGGAGCGGGAAGGGGAGAGGGGGATGGGAAGAAGTGGCAGGGGGTCCTGGAACTCAGATGGGAAGAAGTGGGAGGGATTTGTAGAACTCAGACAGGGGTGGAAGGGGGAAGGGGAGAGGGGGGAGGGGATGGGGGTTCTGCAAACTCTCGGTCTCATACACTCTCGGTCTCACAAAGAGTATGTGCATCGCACACATACTCTCACACTCGCTCTCTCTCACACACACTGTATCTGTGTGAAACACACTCTCTCTCACACTCACTGTATCTCACATATGCACTCGCACACACTGTCATTCTGACACACACACTCTCTCTCACAGACACACTTGCACCTAGTCTCACTCTCTCTCTGTCACACACACACACTCGCTCAGTCACTCTCTCTCTCTCTCACATAGTCACTCTCACACACACACTCTCTCAAACATACACACTACAAGGAAAACCTTGCTAGCGCCCGTTTCATTTGAGTCAGAAATGGGCCTTTTTTACTAGTTCAAGCATAAAATGAGACCCTGTGTAAAATAGCATGGTTTGTGGTAAAATAACCATTTGTATCAATGTTCTGGTCAACCAGTAAGATTAATTTTGAATCAGACAGAAAGACAGCTGAAAGAGAACAATGATACCAAAAACTGTCCTACCTTTTGTTTTTTTTAATAAAAGCTCATTCTAAATATGCCAAGCTAAACATTTAGAGCTGTGTCTCGTCACCTACTTATTTTTATTTCCTTATTATACAAGACTGGGTCACTATGACCTCCTTGTGATGCAATCTTTTCCACTACAAAATGAAGTCTTCAATTTCCATTCACTTTGCATGACATCTTTATACTATATGTGGACTCAATAAAAGATTTTGGTTTTATTTGTGCTTTAATGGCCTTTATATAGAATTTTTATCCAAAGCACATACAGGAAAACATTGCAACATAGATCAAACAAAGAAAACAAAAAATGAAGCAAAGAGAATCAGCAAATGGAGGGACAAGAATAAGGAAATGGCCTATAAGGGAACAGTATTTAAAACTAGGCATGCAGTCTACAGTGACACCAACCACATACTGTAAGCACTTTCTAACTTTTTTTTATTTAAAAAAGGAATCCGGGCCACTTATTCACATAGGGGCCCCTTTTACTAAGCCGCGTAGGTGCCTACACGCACCCAACACCTACTAATTTGGAATTACCGCCCGGCTACCACATGGCTCGAGCAGTAATTTCATTTTTTACGCCACCACACGCGCTGAAAGATTTCCGGTGTGCGCCACTAACCAGGCAGTAATCGGTAGCATATGCATGCTGACAATCACCACCCAGTTAACATGTGAGACTTTACCGCTAAGTCAGTGGGTAGCGGTAAGATCTCAGGGCCAAAATGGATGTGCACCAATTTTTATTTTGCTGCACGGCCATTTTCGACAAAAAAAAATAAAAGAGGCCTTTTTCGCAGGTACACTGAAAAATGGACCTGTGTGCGTCCAATATACACGTCTACACCAGCGCAGGCCATTTTTCAGCACACTTTAGTAAAAGGACTCCATCATTTTTACATTTAATAAAGAGGCAGCTAAAGATGTTCTGAGGTTGGCCAAATAATTATGAAATAAAAAAAAGAGGAGAAATCACCACAAAGCACGATGAAAAAGAGGAGCAGTGACAACTAAGACTTATCCAACCTATTTATCTCACTTTTTTGTGGCAGTTTCTCTTTTTATTGTATGCTTAATACATATATATATATATATATATATATATATATATATATATAAAACGCACCTCCTTCGTTCTAATGAAGCCGCAAGTCAAGTCTCCAAACGTTCTAAATGTGTACTTGTGTAGATCGCTTTTTCTCCATGAGTGTCTGCCCTGTCCTCGCGTCACAATGTGATGACGTTGAGGGTGGAGCACTGACACTCAGCAAGTCGCAACGCTCGACGAAACGTGACATCAGACACATCACGGACCCATGAAAATGACCTGCAAGAAATAAGGAAGGACTACCATCGCCGAAACGTTGCTAGGCGATGGAACGAAACGTAAGACGCTCGACGGACCAATCAACGTTGCTCTTGGACAGCTGAACAGTAGTGGAGACACGGCAGTGGAAAAAAAGAAGACCGGGAGCCACTTCTGAATGGCAGCGCCAAAAAAAGGTAACCCACAAAAAGAAAACACAAACACTGTCTCTGGAGCCTGGGATGGGGACAGAGAAAGGAAAGAATGGAAAAGCAGATTGGGGATTGGGGGAACAGCAGTGATTGATTGGGAGGATGGAGATGGAGACTTGGACATTGGGTGAAAAGGGTGTGCAGGCAATGAGATAAGGGAAGACAGGATGGGGAGGTACAAGGAAAAGGATGATGCACTGAGGTTGAAGAACATGATGGGAAAAGGGGGAATTGATGTGCAAGGGAGTGCCCATACACTGTCTCACACACACACACTGTGTATCTCTCACACACACACAACATGTGTCTTGGGGGTCCTGAGACCTGGGGGGGCCTGAGACCAGAGAGGGGGAGGGGGTCCCTAACACCAGAGAGCAGGGGGAAGGGGGGTCCATAAGACTACAGAGAGGGGGGAAGGGGGGTCCTCAGACCACAGGGGAGGGGGTTCTGAGAGGGGGGAGAGGAGAGGACACTCACTGTCTCACATACGCACTCGCACACACTAATTTTCACATACACACACTGTCTCAAAGACACACTCGCACCCACTCTCACTCTGTCACACACACACACTTGCACATTCACTCAGTCTCACACAGTCACTCTAACAGACACTCTCTCAAACATACACACTCCGCGGAAAACCTTGCTAGCGCCCGTTTCATTTGTGGAAGAAACGGGCCTTTTTTACTAGTATATATATATTGATATATGATATATATATATATATATATATATATATATATCATATATCAATATATATCAATATATATCAATATATATAAATGGCGAGTGTCGTACTCACTTGCAAATGCGCAGTAGAGACCCTCTCTGCCCCGCCCCGCGTCAATACGTGATGATGGGGGCGGAACAGAGAGGGTCTCTACTGTGCATTTGCGAGGGACACCGCCGTCACTAACGCTCCCCCCACCCGGAGTCGCCGCCGCCACCCACCTTCCACCCAGTCGGGCCCTCGCTCCGCTATTGAAACAGCGAGGGCACGCCGCACACAGCTCTGCTGAGCTGCGGTCGGCCTTCCTTCTTCTTCTCTGCCTGTGTCCCGCCCTCGATGACGTTACGTCACACGAGGGTGGGACACAGGCAGAGAAGAAGAAGGAAGGTCACGGCAGCTCACCAGCAGAGCTGTGTGCTGCGTGCCCTCGCTGTTTCAATAGCGGAGCGAGGGCCCGACCGGGTGGAAGGTGGGTGGCGATGGCTCCGGGGGGCGAACTCGGAGGGGGAGTGGCAGCAGCGAACTCGGCGGCGGTCAACCCCCCCCCCCTTCCTATACTAGCCCGTTTTTACGGGCTCAACGGCTAGTATATATATATTCATAGACTCCCTAAGCAGGCAGTAGCACTGGAACACAGCACCATGTCAAGTCAAGTAGTGTCAAGCATTTGTGATCATTTTTCTACAATAAAAGACTTTTTGAACCTTGAATCATTGCCTTGTGTTGTCAGTTCCATCCTAATCTATAGGACTTGTCACTGAGCCTCCATATTGGCCCAAATGTAGACATTCTGAAAGACTGAGTCAAGGCAAGTCAGCCATTTTCCTTTTGGTGAGATTAACCTGTTAGATAGGAAGCAAACAGATTAATTATCATGTTAACTCAAATGTGTCTTGTATACTTTCTGATCTTTAGAAAGTCTACTATACTGAATGTATTCATAATAAGTAGACAAACAAGATTCATACTATACAAAGAACGCAACTGAATTGTCTTTGTTTTCTATATGCAAATGTGCACCACCATTAAACAGAAACAGTGTTCAGTTAAGTACATATCTTTTTTGTGTTCTAGTATAATTTGCTATTAACATTTGCAGCTGTGGTGTTAGTGAGCAGGTTTTGTGTATGGCATCTCAAATCAGATATTATACAGGACTTAAACTAGAGGAAAAGAGCAAGAAATTGGCCAGAGTGCCTACAGTTTGCCACTTGCCTGTCCAAAAAATAAATAGTACTGGGTTTTCATACTTACATGAAAGATCTGCATGGGAGGCCTTGATGCCTGGCAGAGATTGTTCCCTTGCAAACACAAGTCTTTCAGTTTCAATTGTCCTTTCTTTACTAAACACAGGCAACTATAGTCTATCTTTACTCTGCTGGTCTAGAGACAGTGGAAACACAGAGTAAATGGACCTCTAGAAATTTGACAAAGCACAGTACGTCCTAACAGTTACCCTTATGAAATAGAACAGACTGCACATCGCAGCAAGTCATGAAAAAAAAAAGGATGGAACAGTTTTTAAATTTAAACAACTTTCTGTATGTTATTTTATATACATGTATTTAGAGCTTCATCTAAAATAGCTGTTTATGCAGGTGCAGCCCGATACTCAGTGCCAGCACCTGCCTAGCTAAGGGGTCCTTTTACTAAGGTGCACTAAAAAATGGCCTGTGCCGATGTAGATGCGTGTATTGGACGCACGCAGGTCCATTTTTCAGTGTACCTGCAAAAAAGTTCTTTTTTTTTTTTTTTTGGCCGAAAATGGATGTGCAGTAAAATAAAAATTGGTGTGCGTCCATTTTGGGCCTGAGACCTTACTGCCACCCATTGACTTAGCGGTAAGGTCTCATGCGTTAACCGGTCGGTAATCATCAACACGTGTACACTGCCGATTATTGCCCAGTTAGCGCTGCGTATCAGAAAATAAAATATATTTTCCAGCGCGCGTGGTGGACACATGTAAAAAACGAAATTACCGCCTAGGCCACACGGTGGCTGGGCAGTAGTTCTGAATTGGCACACATTTGGCGCACGTAGGCACCTACGCAGCTTAGTAAAAAGGGCCTCTTAATGGCCTAATTTAGGACAGTTTCGCATAGCTAATGGCCTAAATTCAGCCGCTTAGCTATGCGAGAACTGGTATTGAATTTTGCCAGCACCTACATACCCCCAGGCTCCTCCCTAGTGTCACCCCCTGTACTACCTCTGACTTGCCCATTTTTCTTATGGGTGGTCATAGGTGATATTCAGTGGCACTGCCCAGTTTAGTGCTGCTGAATAGTGGGGGGTAGGTGGCCATAGGTGATTTAAGTGGTCAGGAACCTCTACTGCCTGCTTAAATCACTTTGAATATCAGCCAGACTGATTTGTGCACCCTCATAAACCCCTAGGGGCCATTTTACTAAGGTACTTAGGTGCCTATGCATGTACAAAGCGCATCAAATTGAAACTATTGCCCGGCTACTGCATACCCCGGATGCTAATTCCTTTTTTGACCTGCATCCAAAACACACGGTAGAAATTTTAAGAACATAAGCATAAACACCGCCATACTGGGAAAAGACCAATGGTCCATCAAGCCCAGCATCCTGTCTCCGACAGTGGCCAATTGAGGCTTCAAGAACCCAGCAACCCCCCCCCCCCCCAAATTAATTTTTAATAATGTTCAATAGACTTTTCCCTCAGGAATCTGTCCAAACCCCCTTTAAACTACTGTTTGGCGCTTACCAGACGGTAATCAGCAGTGTACTACGCTGATGATTACTGCCTGGTTAATGCGTAAGACCTTATTGCTAAGTCAATGAGTGGTGGTAAGGTCTCATGATGAAAATGGACATTCATTGGTTTTAATTTTGCAGCACATCCATCTTTGGCCACAAAAAAAGAACTTTTTTGCAGGCGCGCTGAAAAATGGACTTGTGCACATCCAAAACACGCGCCTACACCAGTGAAGACCATTTTTTAGCAAGCCTTAGTAAAAAGGTTCCTTAATTAGCTGAATTTACAATTCATAAACACCTAAGAAAGGAATCCCTCTGTGTATATATAAAGTGGCTACTGCTTAATCAGGGACTCATCCCACATGGTCGGATTCTGCCATGTTAATTAGTCACAGCTAACAAACATGCAGATGACCATGAGGGGCATAATCGAAAGGGACGCCCAAGTTTTGCTGAGGACATCCTCGCAAAACGTCCCGGTGGAGGGGCGGACGTCCATCTTTCGTTTCGATAATACGGTCGGGGACGCCCAAATCTTGACATTTAGGTTGTCCTTAGAGATGGTCGTCCCTAGACTTGGTCGTTTCTGATTTTCGGCGATAATAGAAACCAAGGACGCTCATCTCAGAAACGACCAAATGCAAGCCCTTTGGTCGTGGGAGGAGCCAACATTCATAGTGCACTGGTCCCCCTGACATGCCAGGACACCAACTGGGCACCCTAGGGGGCACTGCAGTGGACTTCATAAATTGCTCCCAGGAACATAGCTCCCTTACCTTGTGTGCTGAGCCCCCCAACCCCCTGCCCAAAACCCACAACTGTACACCATTACCATAGCCTTTACGGGTGAAGGAGGGCACCTAGATGTGGGTACGTGGGTTTGTGGTGGGTTTTGGAGGGCTCACATTTACCACCACAACCATTGGTTGTCAGTGGAATTTAGGCCTATGTATAAGCGTTGACTATGGTGCGTAAAGCATTATACACTGGGAAACCTGGTTATTTAGCCAATTTGCCGTGACCGTATGTTCCAACTATCTCCCTTAGATCCCAAGATAAGGGGTTATTGGGCCTCCCATCTCTGGCACAGGCATAGCTTTCCTCTACAAGAGAAAGGTTTTTGATTTGTTTGTTTGCCCCTTCACTGTGGAACCAGCTTCCGCAGTTGCTTTGTGAGGATTAATTTGGTGGGTGGAGTGTATATCTATTTATTTGTTTTGTTCTGGTTTTAAATTTGGGGTTCTGATGTGTGTGCGTGTGCTGTCTCTTGGTTTCCTATTTTATTTTAGCATTCTTTTATGTTTCTGTTTTTTATATATATTATGTAAAGATTTGTCTGACAACAAGAGTGGTATATCAAGTGTTTTTAAACTATTAAACTTCCGGCATCTGGATTGGACATTGAATTTCTGGGGTTTTGTGAGACATTCTGAACATAGATGGTTAAGCCAATATTCATCTGCTGACTGGCTAAGTTATATTGGGCAAAGATAGACCTGCTATTTATGCGGGTCTGTCTGGTCACTAAACTCGGTCAACCAATGAATATTGGTGCAACATAGCCAGTGACCAGGCTAGCCGCTAAGGGTCAAATTCTATATATGGCACCTAGAAAATCTGCGCAGAAAACATTTCTGCTAAAGCGTATTCTATAAGCAGCACCTAGATTTAGGCGCGGTATATAGAATACACTTAGTTTATATTCTAATGTCTAAAACTATGTGCCTTCATTTGCACCAACCAAAATGTGGCATAAATCCTGGCAAGTAGATTCTGGCGCAGGTGGTCATATTCTATAATAATGCATAAATTTTGAAATGCCATTTCCCTGCTCCTTCTTGCCTGTAGGCATTAAAATTTAGGTGCAGTGCATTACAGAATATGCTTCAGGAGTTGTGCACTTAAATTCTAATTATTGCTAATTAGTGCTTATTAAGTGCTGTTAACAACACTGAGGGGCCCTTTTACTAAGCCACGTAAGTGCCTACGCGCACCCAACACATACCAATTCCAAGTTACTGCCCACCTACGTGGCCCAGGTGATAATTTCATTTTTGATGCGCGTCCACTATGCGTGCCAGAAAATAATTTTGATTTTCAGCTGCATGGCGCTACTGGGTGGTAAAAGACATTTGACGCAGGTAGACCACTACCGCCCAGTTAACGCACTAAGTCAATGGCTGGTGGTAAGGTATCAGACCCAAAATGAACGCGTGTCAATTTTCATTTTGCTGCACGTCCATTTTCGGTCAAAATTTTTAAATGGCATTTTTATAGGTGCGCTGAAAAATGGATCTGCGTGCATCCAAAACACGCGCCTACACTACTTCAGGCCATTTTTCAGCACACCTTAGTAAAAGGACCCCTTATTAAGCCAATTAAGTTATGCGCTTTGTTACAGAATATACTTGGATTTCAGCTTAGATCTCTAGGCAGGCTATATAGAATCCGGGGGTAAGCGCTAATATTCAGCTGAGACAGCCGACTATCTCATGCTGAATATTAGCGCTTAGCTGACTTTAGGCTATTTAACCGGCCAGGAGCAATCCGGCTAGTTAAAAACAGCGCTGAATATTGGGCAGTTAAAATATTATCAGTTGTGCACTTTGCATGACACAGTTTGGTGCGTCAACTTCCACCAGCCATTGGCATGACATGAGTTGACATGCCTAACTTTTGGCTCACCAAAGTGACTTTGTGCTAATCTTCTAATATAATAATTCGCACCTCCAACGTTCTGAAGCTGACTCCGTGGCAGTGAAGCCGTGTAGTGTTTGTAGGGTTCGTAATCACCCCGCCCTCGAGGAAACTCTTTATAGTTGCCAGGGAAACAAACGCGACTTCAGAAGGAGAAGAGACCAACCACAGGCCTCGCACTCGCTCTCAGTGCCCCACCCTCTGAGGGAAGGGAAGGCTGCATATAATATTCACCCATCGGAAGTTCGTTCCCTCCCTCCGAGTTCCAGGGTCGTCGTCTGTCACCCCTCCCTCCCAATTCCAGGGTCCCCCCTCCCTCCCTCCCAGTTCCAGGGTCATCGTCCCTCCCTTCCAGTTCCAGGCCCCCTCCCTCCGAATTTTAAAAGTCATCCTGACTTACCTTTCGCGGTAAAAAGCGTGCAGGCTCGGCACTTACTTCAGTTTTCCCTTCTCTGTCTCTCAGCTCTGGTCCCGCCCTTGCGGAAACAGGAAATGAGGGTGGGACCAGAGCTAAGAGACAGAGAAGGGAAAACTGAAGTAAGTGCCGAGCCTGCATGCTTTTTACCACTGCTGCCGGCCGCCGTAACCCCGACGAGGTAAGTCGGGATGACTTTTAAAATTCGGAGGGAGGGGGACTGAAACTGGTAGGGATGGAGGGAGGGACGACGCCCCTGGAACTGGGAGGGAGGGAGGGATGACGACCCTGGAATTGGGAGGGAGGGAGAGAGGGGGGGATCCTGAAATTGGGAGGGAGGGGGGGCGCTGGAACTTCCCTTAAAAACATTAATGGCAGAAGGTGATTACCTTGCTAGCGCCCGTTTCATTTCAATGAGAAATGGGCTTTTTTTTACTAGTATTCTATAATGGCTTAGGTATGAACAGAAGTCATCACAGAATTGGTGCTATGCATGCCCCATTGTTGAACCTACATCTTGGCGTCATTTTAAAGAATTGCCCCATAAATGTTTTTAGTGTGGTGGTTAGAGCAGAGGCCCCTTTATTATATTGAATAGTACTTTCAAGTTTTTCACTGTGTTGTCACAGTTGCTTTCAACATATTCCAGAACACCGAATTCCAGTTGGAATGAATTACCTTAAATGCCTTCTTCACCAGAGAAAGACTGGCAGTATAGTTTATTTTAATGGACATATTACTTTGAACTGAGACTTTGCCATCTGTTAAAAATTGTAATTATCAAGATAAACAAAAAAAAAAAGTACAATCACATGAGTAAAGCCTAGAAATTAAGTAATTAAAAGCACAAGTGTATGCTCTTTGAACATTACAGCAGGTATCCGTAATTTCCAAGTGGAAGCCAGGAATAAAATTTGCATACTTGGTAAATAAATAAATCCCTATAAGATATATATTTTTATATCTGCTGATTAAAACGTGTCAAAGTCTGGCAAATTATGCTTGCAAAAATAATGTTTCATCTTTTAAACTCATGTACTTTGTATTTCCTGAGGGAAGAAAAACAATTTGACCATTAAACTATTTTCACATTCCTCTTGTCCATATGTTTCCTGTTGTTTCCTGGCTAGCTGAAAGATTTTACTATGCACCCTTTGCACTTTGAATGGAGAGTTTAAATTAATGATTCCTGTAGTGTTAGTCATGTTATGGCCACGAATACAAATAACATTTTCTAGAACAAAGGATGTTATGCATTGTTATATCCTTAGAAAGTTTGTGTTAATGTGTAACCTCTCAATGCACCAAGCTTCCTCTTTAACAAAAATAATAATTATTATTGACTTTTTTGGAGTTCCTGTACAGTCTGTGCCATATATATATATATATATATATATATATATATATATATATATATATATATTTTATTCATGCCAGGACAAGGTTCAAAATAGTACCACTACACCCTAGCAGTAATCTCACCATACTACTGCTAAGGGTCAAGCTGCCATATGGGGGTAAACGTTACTGCCACTAGGTGTCATTGGTGTTATTTTGAACCTAGCACCTGCAAGAGGCAAGAGCAATTGCTCCTGCCTGACCCCACTAGATACCAAGTAGGTCTGAGGAGACCTGTGGGAGGGTGTGTGGTTCTGATGGGGGTGTTGAGGAAAGAGGTCTTGAATTGGGGTGTATCAGAAGTAGAAATGCAACTGAGGGCATCGAGAGGGGGAATTTGTTGGTGGGGGGGGGGAGCTCTTCAGGGTGCAGAGATTTATGGGCATAGAGAAATACCTGCTGTATCTGAATGTAACTCATATAGCAAAATACTCTGTAGGGTTACCGATGCTTACTGTGAACATTAGGGAAATACTGTATCTGAATCCAATTCACTTTAAGCTTCCACTGAACAGGCAGGAGCTAAATCTAGGTAAATAACAATGAACTATGTTAACTTTCCATAGTACTTGTATGCTCATGAGTTCTTTATACCCAGAAACCAGCAAATAGATTTTCAAAAGGATACTTGACATAGTGAAAATTCTTTACCCAGCAAACTTTATAGATGTAAAGTATTCAGGAATAGAGAACATGACAGAATTTCAAAATGACATCCTGGTCTTAGCCTTTCCTTCTTCCCCCTCCCTGGGTTGTCTTCTTTGGAATAAACCTTTTGAAAATTGTTACCTTAACAAATAACATAGCAGGTGTATGTTTTGTCATACACCCATTTACCCTGTATTGCAATTTATTTTTTGTTACATTTATACCCTGTGCTTTCCCACTCATGGCAGGCTCAATGCAGCAATGGAGGGTTAAGTGACTTGCCCAGAGTCACATGGAGCTACCTATGCCTGAAGTGGGAATTGAACTCAGTTCCTCAGGCCCAAAGTCCACCACCCTAACCACTAGGCCACTCCTCCACTTGCAACTGCCAAGTTACAACTCCAATAATGGAGCCTATGAATCAAGGGGCCCTCTTACAAAGCTGCGTAGGCGCCTACGCACACCCAACGCATATCAGTTTGGAGTTACTACCCGGCTACTGTGTGGCCCAGGCGGTAATTTTGGTTTTTACATGCGTCTGCTATGCGCGACAGAAAATAATTTTTATTTTCTGGCGCATGGCAGAAACCGGGTGGTAATTGTCATTCTATGCGCATGATTACCGCACATTTGCCACATGAGACCTTACCGCTAAGTCAATGGGTGGCCGTAAGGTCTCAGACCCAAAATGGATGCACTACAATTTTTATTTTGCTGCATGTCCATTTTTGGCAAAAAAACTTTTTAAAGGCCTTTTTTTATTTTTACAGGCGCACTGAAAAATGGATCTGCGCGTGCCCAAAACACACACCTACACTAGCGCAGCCCATTTTCCAGTGCATCTTAGTAAAAGGACCTCCAAGTTTTGATAAACCTGGTTACAAAAGTCCAGAAAAATAACTTTCTAACTTCCTGTCTTTCACCCTTCCCTACACATGCAAATTGCTTTGAAATTACTTTTGCTTTATAAATTTATTATAATTATATAATCTATCAAGGACAGATATAATTTGCTATGATAACAAGTGCAGTGTAACAAAACTAGGACATTTATTTTTGACACTTATACCCCACATTATCCCAAACATACTCAAGTTCAATGTAGCCTGCAATAAATAAAACAACAAGCAAAGTAACCACAAATGTAAAATAAGAGGCAGATAAGAACTAAATAATAGCCCATTGTTAGCTAGTTACAAACTACCATTCTCTGTCAATGGGTAGGAATCTTTCAAAGAGGAAAGCTTTCAGCTTTCTGCAAAATACCAAATAATCAGGTCGACGTTTGATTGCAATAGGCAAAGAGTTCCACCATTTAGCACCTTGAGATCTAAAGTCACCAAAGTAAACTGACTTATAACGCACATTCTTGCAATTTTGGAGATGAAGTGTAAGATAGTCCCTGGATCCAAAACCTACATTAAGTAGGGGGATGTTTATTAAAGACTGCATATAATCCGGTGTCTTGCCATAAAATATTTGAAAGACAAAAATACAGGATTTGAAAATAACCCTGGCTTTGATAGGTAACCAATGCAGCTTACATAGTAAAGGAGTGGCTCTATCAAAGCACGATGCTTTGGGAACAAGTCTAGATGCAGTATTTTGGGCTGTTTGCAATCTCTTTAGGACACCCTCCTTACATCCAGCATAGATGGTATTGCAGTAATCAAAATGAATTAAAACAAAAAAAATTAACTAGCAACCTAAAGATGTCATGCGAGAAATACGATCTGATTCTTCTCAACTTCCAAAGGGACTTGAAGGATATATTCACCACTGTGGAAACCTGGGGTTCAAACGTGAGATGACTATCCGCACACCTGCTTTCTAGGGGATAGGATACATTGTTGATGGTAAAACTGTCATATATATTATGGTCTAAAGGGTTTGCTATTATGAGAAATTGAGTCTTTTCTCTATTTAATTTAAACTTGAATTCAGAAGCCCAGGACTCCAGCAAATCAAGACCAAACCTGATTTTAGAGAGAATTTCTGTAAGTCCAGTCTTATAAGGGATGTGAAACATAAGTATGTTTGCTCATATATAACATTTTTCCTTTCACATTCAATATTGCCATTTATGTGTGTATACATTTGTAAATGAAGAGGGGTCCACAACCTGCTTATCTACTTTGAGCCAAGATAGAACGTTGGATGCATTCTTCACAGGAATAGTTGGAAGACATTATGGAGGTAATTCTATAAGTGGGCATTTCTGTTTAGACACCTATGGCTTGCAGAGAGGTATAAGAGCTTCCATTCTGTCTGCAGTGGTGACCGTTAGCCCACAGTAAGTTTCTGTGAGCTAACTGCAAGGTGCAGTCCACCCCCTTTCCTCACTTATAACCTGCCCAATTTTCTGTTCCATTCCAGTACACAGTAAGTGTATGAATTAACTGCTTCTATCACCTCTCATTCAACTGCGAGACTACCCAGCCCCTCCCGCTCTGTTCTTATATCCATCAAGGCTCCATATTTGCACCAGCTCTGTTTAATATTTTCCTTGCACCAGTCCTCACTGTAATCCAAAATCATGCCCTTTAGGCTATGCCAGATGATATTCAGATTTTCTGTAGGGTTAGTGATGCATCCTCTGTTACTACTCTCAACAACTGCCTCTCTAAGGTTTCTGCCTGGCTGAAATAAAACCTTCTTTTTCTAAACATCACTAAATTTGAATCAATTCTTTTCCAGGCTTCACATTACAATTCCCTTCCCGCCCCTACCTTGAATGGCAAGGTCTTATTGTTCAAGGACACCGTAAAGATTTTAGGTGTCACATTTGACTCCAATTTAACCTTTAAACCCCACATTGATTTCCAGTAATTGCATACACCCGGGGTAAGAATATAGGGGAGATGCTATTGAAACAGTTATATAGCCAAGATAATGTAGTTACTACTATGAGTATACATGCTCCTTGTGATAGATGCCAATGGTGTTATTTAACTTTGGCAGGACCTCTTTGGAAGAATGATCAGACAGGGCTAGTGATACAAGCTAAGAGAGATACTTCATGCACTAGTTCTAATGTGGTGTATATTATACAATGTCCGCGTAAGTTGGTATACGTGGGGCGGAGTAGTAAACCCATAAAACTCCAATTGAACGGACGTAAGTCAAGGATTATGACCCAGACTTAACAAGCACCTTTGGTCACTCACTGGCTACAGAAAAACCATTCCAGGTTAGATCTCCATTGGCAGGTCATAGATCAGGTTAGGATGGGGTGGGAGAGGGGTAACCAGGAGAACTTATTGAATTATAAAGAACAATTGTGGATTTTCACATTACTGGCAGATGGATTTTCAAAACACTTAGACTTACAAAGTTCCATTGGCTACTATGTGCTTTGAAAATATGCCTCACTGTACTTTGAAAATATGCCTCACTGTGGCTCCTAGTGGGTTGAATGCTAAAACTGAGTGGATGTCATTGATTTAATTAGTTCCTTAATTCATTCTGCCCTGTGATTGGTGGGCGCCCCGTGAGGCGTCAGTATAAAAATCTGTAGAAAGACACTGCTGTCATCTTGATCACGTTGGCATGGTATCGGCAGGCTGGTGGATGACAATTGCTATGTAAATTTCGTATTAAATTGTATATGTATATAGGACTAGTGATAGGGTTGGTAAATTATTTCATACCCTTCTTTTAGGGGACTTCCTTGATAAAGCATCAAGCGAAACACATGTCGTGTCGGAGAAGAGTGCCCCTACAGACGACTACAATGAGAGTTTTCATTCTTAAGATGAGTACTGAATAACAGCTAAATATAATAAGTTCGTTTTTGATTTAAATGTAATAACTTTTGGATAAATAATCTTCAGTGGAAGGTGGAGGCCATTGATCCGATGACAATCTAGTACATAAGTCTCTGCATAAGAGTTTGTGGACGCAGGACAGCTGAGGTTTGTTGTCCAACACGTGGAGTTTCATTCTTTGGGTGGATTAGAGTGATATTCAAAAAGATTTATTGGCTATTCCAAACATATATGTTTTGATAGTGATTCAGCAGAACCTCTCTTTTTAAAGCCTATTTTTGGTCAAATCAGTTTTATATGCATATAATCAAATTCCTAACATGCATATAATGAATGCATTAAAGATGTAAAACAAACAAAATGGGGAAAAAGTTTTTCAGAAAATTCCAAAAACAAGCCAAAAATTTGTTGGCCATGCACATCCCTAATGTCTTCTATTCATTCACCTAAGCAGGGTAACAAAGGGATAATGAATGGGATTTGATGTACGCCTTTCTGTGGTTACAATCAAAGCAATTTACAAATATATACAGGTACTTATTTCGTACCTGGGGCAATGGAGGGTTAAGCTGCAGTAGGAATCGATCCCAGTTCCCAAGGCCACTGCACTAACTGTTAGGCCACTAGTGTGTAAAATTTTGCTGCAGGAAATTTTGGTAATGAATCAAATTTCAAGCAATGTATCTACATGCTAAAGGCCCTGTTTACAAGCCCCACTAGTAGCTGGCGGTGTGGTACTGCCAACACAGCCCATTCACTTTGAATGGGCGGTGTTGGCAATCCCGTGCGGCTTTGTAAACAGGGGAGTAAGAGTTAATGAGCTGTTTTACATCATTTTCATTCCCAGAATCTAAATAAATATTAAATTTCAGAAACAAATTTTGCACACAAAAATCTATACTCAAAAATATTATTCTGAACAAGGGAGGAAAAAAAAACTTTACAGGTGCCTTGCAGATGCCTAAACATAGGTCCACAGTTATATAACTGACCCTATACACTTTAATCAGTATCTTCAAATCCCCAGGCTAAAACAAGTTGTGGCCTAGATTAGCACAAAGGAATGCAAATAGCATACACTATTTTGTGTTCTAGTATGTTAACCCTAGAACGCATGACGTTAAAAATATACATATTAACGTCATGGGGGCCTTTTAGGCCCCCATGCACATAATGTAGAAAAACATACTTAAATAACTTTCACAAGTTTATTTCAAAATTGCTCAATAAAATATGAATAGTGGACAACATTTTAATTATAATTTTTCACAGAAAACACCAAAAAATCTTTTTTTTCCCAAATTTCACGCAAAGACATGAAAACACACAAAAATGCATAGAAATCTATAGCAAACTAGCTGCAGCTACATTTTTATTCTAACTTTCTTTTCTATTATATTAGTCTTCCAAACAATTCTGACATGTTATTTTTTCAGAAGAGTGTTCTTTGCAAACAGTTTCCTTACAAGTGGAACAATATCGCTCAGTTTTCCTCTCTATGTTTCTTGGACACATGAAACAACGCTTTCGTTTTCTTTCTCCTGGCTCTGGAGTAATCTGAAACTGTACGCCACACCGTTTCATTGCTTCTTTAGTTTTCTTTGGCAAGCATTTCAAGTCGCTTCGCTCTATCATGTGAGGTATTACAAGTTCATGACAAAGGTCCTTCAAGAATAAGCGTCTCCTGTCCTTCCTCTGTGCATGAAATTCAGGATGAGTTTCTGTATAAATAATGAATGAATTTAGGGCTGCTACATCAAGCATATTTGAAAATAGTACTACAGGCCATCGTTTTGTTTGCCTCTTACACGAATATTCTCCCACCATCTCATCCATTTTATCTACACCTCCTTTTGTTGCATTGTAATGCAGGATGATTTCTGGTTTCAATTTTTGGTTATTGCTGTCAACACTGCAATCGTGATGCATGGTACTGAGTAAAATTACAGATTTCTCCTTCTTTGCCTTGTAAGATACCAAAGTCGCTTTGTTATTGAATCCAAAGACACTCTCATAAAGTGCTCGCTGACGATTGTGTTTGAGTGCTGCTGGAATTTCTCGTCTGTTTTGCTTTATAGTACCAACAAGTGTAATAGCTTTTGCAAGCAGAAAATTGCCTAGTTCAACATTGGTGAAATAATTGTCCATGGTGATGTTTCTACCTGAATTGAATATTGGAACAGCAAGAGTTTTGACTATTTCAGACCCCAGATCCTTCTGTACTGGTGCACCAACCTCTTTGCCACAGTAGATTACGCCATTTATGCCATAATAATTTGCAGAATTGCGGGGGGAAGAGGGGTTGGCGGTTGAGAGGCTAGGATGGGGGAGGGCAGACTTATACGGGGTCTGTGCCGGAGCCGGTGATGGGAGGCGGGACTGGTGGTTGGGAGGCGGGAAATACTGCTGCACAGACTTATATGGTCTGTGCCCTGAAAAAGACAGGTACAAATCAAGGTAAGGTATACACATGAGTTTATCGTGGGCAGACTAGATGGACCGTGCAGGTCTTTTTCTGCCGTCATCTACTATGTTACTATGAATCACACATCCAGAAGATTTTTATACCGTACTTGGCTGGCTTGCTGGGCATGTATTGTATGAATTTGCAGCGTCCTCTGAATGGTACAAGTTGCTCATCTACAGTAACATTAGTACTAGGATTGTAAAGTTTTGTGCAATTTTTGATAAATATGTTCCAGATATAACTGATAGGGGCTAATTTGTCTGTTTCAAACCTCGCTGCACGAGTTCGCTTATCATCAAAGCGAATGATCCTTCTAATTTCCTCATATCTGCCCACTGACATTGTCGCCTTATAGTGTGGATCAGAAAGTGGGTCCAGAAATAATTCTCGTATTGGGACATCATACGATTTTTGACTCCCTGCCAGCAGGAAAAGTCCAATATATGCATAAAGTTCCTCTTTTGAGATATTTTTCCAGGACTTATTTTTTGCTGAAGCGATACGTCTTCCTTCTAGGTTTGAACATAATAGGACCTCTTCTGCAATATTGTCAGAAAAATAAGTACAGAATACATCTTTAGGGGTAAAGTAACTGGGACTTCCCACAGCTCCTTGAGCCTGTCTCACAATATTGTGTATTGGAGTACGTCCGACTAATGTAGGATTACTGTCCCAAAAAACATTCGTTTTGGATTTTCTACTTATCACTTCTTGAGGATCCACTAGATTCACTTCTTCATCATCAGAAGAATCACTGGATGAGGATGTTTGATTAGCTGGTGGCAGATATTCTTCATCAGACAAAGATAGTTCACTTTCATCATCGCTTTGAAACATAATCGCTTCAATCTCTTGGTCAGTCAGACACTTGGAGGAAGACTGTGCCATTGCTGACTAGATGTTAGAAAATGAAACAGATTTCCTCTCAACAGCTTATCTTATCACAGGTCCTTCAGCAATTAGCTCACAGTGTATACTGTCCTCAGTGTTCAGAGGACCTGAGGTGATGTCATGGCCTTATCACTCCCTCCAAAAATCACATGACATCCTCACATGTTATTATCCACACCCTGGCCCCTCCACCAGCATTACTGAGTACAAATAAAGTAACTTGAGACACAAACACTTCTGAGAACATGATAAAAACAGCGGGGGCCTAAAAGGCCCCCAATTCGTACAGATGTAGTTTTCACCAAACAAGCATTGTTACACCATAATGCCTATGAAAAAAAATTATATGAACAACTGGATATTATCAACAATGACATACTTGAGTAATACCTTGAGTTTCAAAATTCTAACTAAAGTAATTTTGCAGATAATAGCAAAAATGTAAGCATGGGGGCCTAAAAGGCCCCCAATAAGCGTTCTAGGGTTTTAAATGACCTTTTGTTGCAAATCTGTTGCAATTTATATTTTTCATTCATTTCTCAACTCCACCTATGGCCTACTTTTTCCCCAATCCTGTAACCCTCTCAGGCCCAGATGCATCAACCAAACGTAAAAAAAGCAAAAATGTAAAAGCCATTACCGAATTTTAAAAAACGAACATTGCTCCAAAAAAACAAGTTGCACATGTTCGGTGCGGTATTGTAAAGAACAATGCATCAAACTGGCGTAATCCCCGTCGGTAATCGGCTCCTAATGCATGCGCAGAGCAGCCAAGCATTATGCCACATGCCACAAATGTCAAAACCTAAAAAAAAAAACTAACACAAACACGTGGCTCCCCGCTTTCCCCTGCATGTCTCCACAAACATTAAAAAAGGATCGGGAGGGGGCAAAGGCGCTCATCAGGAGCATCCTGTGTGGACGGCCTTGCCCCCCCTGCCCCCACCTGAGGTCGCCGCTGCTCCCCGCTTCTCCGTGTATGAAATACAAACTGTTAAAAATCTACACTTTTGCAGCGCCGGACCCCCCTCCCTTCCTGTCTCTCTCTTCTGTAGCCAATGCTCCGCCTCCCGCCATCCTCCGCCTCCATGCCCCGCCCCCTGAGTTGGTCGCCGCCACTCCCCCCCTCCACCGGACCCCCCCTCCGCCGTAATGGCCGGTGCAGCGCCTCTCACCTATGTTTGAAGGCGCTGCATGGGATGGATCAGCTGTTCGTTGATCGCTTCTGTCTCCTCCAACGTCGCTTTCCTTCTTCCTGTGCCCGCCCTCCTCTGACGTAAGTTACCTACGTTGGTAAATTACGTCAGAGGAGGGCGGGCACAGGAAGTAGGAAAGCAACTTCGGAGGAGACAGAAGCGTGGGTAACTTACGTCAGAGGAGGGCGGGCACAGGAAGAAGGAAAGCGACGTCGGAGGAGACAGAAGCGATCGACGAACAGCTGATCTATCCCGTGCAGCACCTTCAAACATAGGTGAGAGGCGCTGCACCAGCCATTATGGTGGAGGGGGGGACCGGTGGAGGGGGGGGAGCGGCAGCGACCAACTCAGGGGGGCGGGGCACAGAGGCGGAGGATGGCGGGAGGCGGAGCATTGGCGACAGAAGGAGAAGAGAGAGACAGGAAGGGAGGGGGGCCCGGTGCTGCAAAAGTGTAGATTTTTAACAGTTTGTATTTCATACATGGAGAAGCGGGGAGCAGCAGCGACCTCGGGCGGGGGGGCGGGGGGGGGGGGGCAAGGCCATCCACACAGGATGTTCCTGATGAGTGCCTTTGCCCCCTCCTGATCCTTTTTTAATGTTTGTGGAGACATTTTATGCAGGGGAAAGCGTGGAGCTCACTTTTCTTTTTAAACTACTACTACACATGATTTTTATGGTGCAGGGGGCAGCAGGGAGATGACAGCTCAGGCCTTAACGACAGGTCTGAGCTGACGTTAAATTTCTGACGGTAAATGGTTCGTTGCAATCGTCAGTATGCTTAGTGCATTCCCAATTGTCCACATTTCAATGGTAGTTTCTCGTTTGCATTCCGTTTTCGTTAGCTGCTAGTGTTGTCGGAAAATGGCCTTTAATGCATGCTAAGGTTTAAAATTTCTTCGTTAAAGGGTCGTTAAAGTTTTGTGCATCTGGGCCTCAGTTTCCTCTTCCCATCATCTAGACTGCAATAATGTTCAACAAAATTCAGCTTCTCCACCCAAGCACATAGAAAATTACATTTCAAATCGTCTACACCTTGCTTACTTTCAATGATCTGGAGCTTGGCTTGAAGACTGCGTATTAATGAAGGGAGAGTGAACCATCAGTATGAATTGGCGCCAAGATAAAGGTTTGATCATAAGCCAAAAACTTATGCAATCTCTCTCCCGTGCCTTCACTCAGATGAGGGGTTCTGATGTGATTCACTTCTAAGCATGGGGAATGCTTCACTGCAAAGCACTGTCCCTTCCCGTTTTATGCTGCTTACTGGGAAGCTCCCCATCAAGGGCAGAGCCAGTGCAAGGGAGTTGGGCACGGTGAACCTTCAGCTTATATCCCTCCTTCAATTAACTCTCAGGCCTCTAGCCTCAGCCTCTCTTCCCCCCCACCCAAGATGTTGATTATTAAACTCAACAATCATGTTCAACATACAAAAATCCTATAAAAACGTAGGTTAAAATTTGTGCTGATGGTTCTTTGGGTTTTTGTGCCTGTCAGGATCTATTGTTTTGCTTAGGCTGCAGCTGCTCTTTGCTGCCCCATAGAAGCTGCCTCCCTAGGCAACTGCCTAGTTTTGTCTAATAATTGAGCAGGCCCTGATCAAAGGGGTATTTTTACAAAGGATTCTTTGTGTACGAAATTACTTTTATAAAATTAGCCCAGGGTTACACACGTAACCATATCCTTGTTGCCAAAGAGATGCGTACTTTCATGTGACCCACATGGTTCAGGGACAGATTAGAGGTGGAGGGTGGGCAGTCACAATTTATACACATTCATAAAATAACCTCCAAATTCTATATAAGGTGCCTTAAGCTGTGTGCGCTAATTTGGCCGCATGGCTAAATTGCCTGCACAACTTAATTGATTAACAAGCTAACCAGTGCTAATTGTTACTTAACCAATTAGCAGGACTAATTGGCTTTAATTAGAATTTACACATACAACTTTCTAGGAGTATTCTATAACGTGGTGTGGGTAAATTTTAATGTACACAGTTGAAAGGGGGCGAGGAATGGGCGGGTCATAGGCATTTCAAAAAACTATGCGCGCTATTATAGAATACATTCAATCTGTGCCTAACTTAGGTCCAGGTATTTAGGCCTGGTTTTACATGGCCTAAATGGGTGTGCCTACATTTTAGGTGCAAGAATGGAACATGAGTGTATTCTATAAACTACACCTAATTTTAGGCGTAGTTTATAGAATCGCACTAACCACGTGGTTTTACAGCACCAATTTTTAAGGCACCATATTTAGAATTTTCCCTTAAGTGTATATGCATGCACTTTGTGAGCTAGCATTTAGGCCTGTTCCCAAGCAGGCTTAAATGTCTGCAGCTTCAATCCAAGGGTGAATTCTGCCACTTTGTCCCTAGTATTTTATAAAGACAAAGCTTTCTATGTGTCTCTATAAAATAGGCTTGAAATAGTAGCACAATATCAAGCTTATGTTTATGCTTATTGCTCAATTTGCTATTGCCACCCCATGCAAACAGCACCTGAGCAGTTTCCAGATGGAAAAGAACTCCAGCTCATTGTGAAGGACAGATTAATAGTACTATCAACCAGGCAGGAACCACAGGTTCAAGCATTGTGGCCTAGTGGTTAGAGTGGTGGACTTTTGTCCTGGGGAACTGGGTTCGATTCCCACTGCAGGCACAGGCAGCTCCTTGTGACTCTGGGCAAGTCACTTAACCCTCCATTGCCCCAGGTACAAATAAGTACCTGCACATAATATGTAGGTCTTTTTCTGCCGTCATCTACTATGTTACTATGTAAGCCGCATTGAACCTGCCATGAGTGGTAAAGCACGGGGTACAAATGTAAGAAAATTAAAAATTAACTTCAGCAACTATCCCCACAGAACCATAAAATCAAAATGCCTGTTTTCAGATAGGTCTTGAGGGCTGATTTACGACTCTGCAATGACGATTCTAAGCGGCATCTTGAGCGCTGCTTCACAGCTCGTCAATGACGATTCTGAGCGGCGTCTTGAGCGCTGTTTCACAGCTCGTCAATGACGATTCTGAGCGGTGTCTTGAGCGCTGTTTCACAGCTCGTCAATGACGATTCTGAGCGGCGTCTTGAGCGCTGTTTCACAGCTCGTCAATGACGATTCTGAGCGGTGTCTTGAGCGCTGCTTTACAGCTCGGCAATGACGGCTCTAAGCAGACAGAAGTTTGTAAAAAGTCCCATAACAGCAGATAAAAACCAGTATGGTCCATCTACACTGCCCAGTAAGGTAGTTGGCATTATACCTGCCACTCCCTGCAGATTACGCCCTCTTTGCCTTTCTTTAGGATTATACAGGTTACTCTATCTATGCCTTTGTTTAGGGTTGCACCTGCCACTCCCTGCAGGTTAGTCCTCTCTATGCTTTTTTTTGAAGTGTAAAAGTAACTTAAGTTTTGCTTTGATTTCCTCCACTTGCTATAAGTTTCCTGTGTTTTTGTCCTAAGCATGTACTTTGCCTTCACAGATAGGTAAGCTGTTACAAAATTATTCTAAAAATGTTTAACACATCAGTTAACATGCACTAAACTGTTAATGTGGCAAGTTAACTGTTTTTTTTTAACACTGCAGTAACTGTTAATTGCACCTTAAAACTCATGTTAAATACCGAACATAATTTTAAAAATAGGCTTTAAAAATAGGCCTCCAAGTGAAAAGACTAATCTGGATGGTCAGCTTAGTTTACCACTCCTAGGGATTTGTGGGGGAAAAATCTACAGCAGTTTCTAGTTAACTCACGGTTTTCTGTTGATTTCAGATTAGTGATAAGTCATAACTGTTGCTGCTTATAGTAGGTTGCATACCATCTATTATCCCTTCTTCTCCCTTAGAGATCCTATGTACTTGCCCCAAGCTTGAAATCAGATACAGTCTTCATCTTCACCACCTCCACTGGGAGTCCGTTCCAAGAATTCACCACCCTTTCCATGAAGAAGTATTTATTTAAGTTACTCCTGAGTCTGTCCCTTTTCACTTTCATCCTACTTAGGGTTACCATATATCCGGTTTTGAGGACATGGCAGGGCAACCGGGCGGGTTTTACCAGCCTGCCTGTTTGTCCGGATTTGCGGACGAATGGGCAGGCTGTCGGGTGGACAGGCAAGCGGGCCTCAGGATGTTCTATCCTCCTCTCCTTTACCTTAGTGTGGTGCCTGGTGATCTAGTGACCTCTTTCGGGCAGGAAATGGCTGAAGACAGTTCAAGCGGCGGCCTTGCAAGACTTCCGCAGATGTCTTGCAAGATCACTGCTTGAACTCTCAGCAGCCATTTTGAATTGGTGCCGAAAGACATACTGCAGGCATGCTGGGCAAGGAAGAAGGGGGCTCTTTCCTGCCCCAAAGAGGTCACTAGACCACCAGGGCACCACACTAAGGTAAAGGAGGGGAGGGGTAGTGAATGGAGTCATGTGGGTGAGGGAGGCTGGAAAATTGGGGAGGGGGATCTACATGGGGGGAGAGAGAGGGAATATGGTTTTGTTTGGGGGGGGTCAAATTGATAGGGATGGGCATGATGTGACAGGGGATGGGGTTTCTACTAACTACTACTAATAATCATTTCTATAGTGCTACTAGATGTACACAGTACTGTACACATTACATACAGGTACTTTCTCTGTCCCTAGGGGGCTCACAATCAAAGTTTGGGGTGTAACGGGGCAGGCCGTGACAGGGGGCGGGGTGGGATGTCCTCTTTTTTTCTTAGGACAAATATGGCAACCCTAATCCTATGCCCTTCATTCCAGAGCTAATAGAAGCTGGTCAAGTAGTCAGGAAAGCAAAGCTGCAAATGGAAGAAAATATAGCTAATATGGTAAAATGGAGGGGGGGGGGGACAAGACATTTTTTTTTAGATATATTAGTGATATGAGGAAGCACAAAAGTGGCATTCTGAGGCTCAAGGATGAAGGGAAGGGATATGTAGAAGTTGATAAAGATAAGGCAGAATTGCTTAGCAAATATTTCTATTCTGTGTTCACAAATGAAGGGCTGAGAGTAGGACCTCAGAAGACAACAAACAGGAATTTTTTTTAACAGATAATGGGATTAATGTAGAAGACTTATGCAAATTTCCATGTTGAAGTTCCAGTATTCATATGTGTAAATGTTATCCACATTTAAATAATGGTTTGGGAAGGGGCTCAATTTACACATGGATGTCCACAATACATAGGGGGCATTTTCTAAAATACCATCGGAACTAAGCACCTCCTGATCTGGATGTCTCAGTTCCGATGTCTAACTTCTAGATAAAATGGGACTCCACATCATTTTGCTGTACTTAGACTCAAGAAAAGAAAATGACCATATACATCCCATTCTATCACGGCTGAAAAGTAGCACTGTCATATACATTATCTCCCCACAGTAATTAGCGCAATGACCTCTGCCTTACCTGAACTGACAATTTAATGCGCTAGTGATTATTCAGTTTTTAATTACTTTCAAAAAGATTTATTGGTGCATTAACTGCTTGTCGCAGGAATAAAGACTTCTCTAATTTTTTAATCAGTCCCTTCAGATTCCCAGTCTAAAACAAAGTCATTTATTTTGCTTCAAAAACTGTTATTTGGCTTCTGAGAACAATGCTCTGCTTCCTGCTTAGGTAGGAGGGGGAGGGCTTTAATAGCACTCACAAGAAGATATAATTTCAAACTGAATGCATAGGCACCCATCTATCAGTTTAGAGAAATTCATCCACCCTGGAGCTATTGTAGTTACAAGTGCTGCATGCATGCTGTTTTTCATAACACAGCACTGTATTCAGAGCATCAGAGGTATTGCTGAAATTACCAAAACTCTACATTCTAATTAATGCATGACTCAAGATCTAAAATTAAGCTTGCCTATTTTTAAAAAGATCATGCTGCAGCTTATTTTAAAATCACACAATAAAGGATGTTTAATTTTGACTACGACATATGTATCAGAGCAGAGAGAGCCACAGGTGCCATGGCACCCCCAAAATATTAAGCATGTGATCCAGCATCTTCTTCCCCCCCTCCCCTTCCCAGGATCTCTTATCCATTGTTGTCTGTTACCTGCTGCCCTCTGGAATCATCCAGATCCTTCCTCCCTTCCGTTCATAGCTTTTCCGCTCTTTATCTTCTCAGGCAACAGACCGAGACATAGCGTGCAATAGCAGTATAGTAGCAGACACTAAAGCTTAAAAAGGGAATGCACATGGCCAGGACTGCCACGGAAACTCTTCTGTCCTTGAGAGTGGTAGAACCCTCCAATGCATTCCACCCCCCACAGGAAGTGTACATTGGAAAGCAGGATGCATCAGAGAGTTCTACCACTCTCAGAAGAGGTTTCTGCAGCAGGCCTACTTATGTGTGTCCCTATTTTACACTGGAGTTTGTGGTACTGGCCTGCTGCTATGGCAAGGAAACAAGAAGGCAATTTGGTCTACAATATCCACAATGGAACAAAAGAAGCAGACCTTGTTGAAAAAAACAGAGTTTTTAATGAGTTGTATTGATGCTCCCAGGGTTCACAATCAGATGCCTGGCATGGCCATTATGTTTCAAACAAACCCAGGAAGACACACATTGACCTATGTTGGTAGAGTTCTTAGGTTTTTCACCAACTGGTTCCTAATGCCCCTAACGCAGCCTGTATTCTCAGCCTGTATTCTTGGTGAAACGTGGCCATATCGGGCATCTGATTGTGAACCCTGGGAGCATCAATATAACTCATTAAAGACTGTGTTTTCTTAGCAAGGTCTGCTTCTTTTCTACTGCTATGGCATGCAGTGTCTTGGCTTAGGCCTGCTGCCTGATGATAAAGAAGTTAAATAGCAGAGGAGCTGTAGCAGGGAGGGAAGGAGGTGCTGGACCACAAGGGACTGGGGAGATCAGATTCTGGAGTTGGAAGAAGAAAGACAGGGGCAATGATGTACCAAGTTGGGGGGTGGGGTGAAATGATGGATGGCATTGGCATATGAAGAGAGGGAAGATGTTGGATCACATTTGAGGTGGAAAAAGAGGAAATGCTGGACAGGGGGAAGGCGTATGGAACAGAGGAGAAATATTTGTGTATGTGTGGGCGGAGCTGCAAACATGTCTGGGGTGGAGCTGCAATTTGGGAAAGGAAGGGTTGGAGTGGAACTTAGACCCTTCCCAAACAAAAAAAGGCATTCTGCTGCACCTGGACTATGATCCTGTACAGACTATCATATTCTATATTTTTAGAAGCTCTTAAAAGCTAGTTACCAGGGCCAGTTTAACCATGAGGTGAAAAAAATTGAAGAGGTGGCATTTGGGAGGTATCTATTTTGACAATATAACGATGCTGCTTGCCTTACTCTCTGATGGGCCTATAGGGCAAATGGTAAAGTCATATGATATATGATATAACATGGTCCTTATAGCCTGCCAATTTCCGACATACTGGTTCATAGCAGGTTACAAATATTAAAAAGCAAAATTAACAGTAATTTTTTAAAAATAAATAAGTCAAATTCTTCCATAAAGAAAAAAAGAGACAAATATGTGGGCATCGTTCTAAGAGTTAAAGGTAAAGAGCATCACAACTTAACTGCCTGATAAAGAAATATTTTTTCTCTCTCACACCCAGCAACGATGGAAAATGAAAAGTCAGAAGTTTCCTGATCTAGAAGAGAAAGGTGATAAAGGGAAAGCAGACAAATTTACTAAAAATTCTGGGCATCTTCATAATAGGGTTGTAGGGATGAAGACAAGAGCCCCTAATGATGCCTAGACTCCAGTTGCTGCTAGTGGGATCAATAAGATCATTCTCATGTATCTTTTCTGAACACCATGAACTCAGGGCCGTGCCAACACGGTAAGCGAGGTAAGCATGGCAGGAGGGCGCCATCCTCTGGGGGCGCCCCGCCGCACCATGCTTACCTCGCCCTCTTCTCCCCAGATCCTTTTCCTTTTTTTTTTTTTTGTTTAAATTTACCTCTGTCCAGCGGCAGCGTAGCGTTAGTGAGGAGGCGGCGCTCCCCCGCCCCGACGTGTCAGTCTTCCCTTCGCTCAGTTCCGCCTTCTTCTGACATCAGAAATGACGTCAGAAGAAGGCGGGACACTGAGCGAAGGGAAGACTGACACGTCGGGGCAGGGGAGTGCCGCCTCCTTCTCACTAACGCTACGCTGCCGCCGGACAGAGGTAAATTTAAACAAAAAAAAAAGGAAAAGGATCTGGGGAGAAGAGGGCGGGTAGTGTAGCAATCGTTTTCGGGGGGGCAGGGCGGGTAGTGTAGCGATCATTTTCGGGGGCGGGGGGGCAACTGCAGGGGGGCGCCGGAGAACCTAGGCACGGCCCTGCATGAACTTATGGGCAAATTCTTTTCAACTGAAACTAAACACTGAGAAAACGCACTGCCTTTCATCTCAACACAATAAGTTCAAACCTTCAACCTTAAACACCCCAAATCTTACCCTTACTATCTCTGAGAGCCTAAAAATACTTGGTGTTATAATCGATCGCAATCTAACACTCGAAAGCCAAATAAACTCCACTACAAAGAAAATGTTCTTTTCATTGTGGAAACTTAAACGGATAAAACCTTTCTTCCCGAGAGAAGTATTTCGTAATCTAATACAATCAATCGTATTATGCCACTTAGACTACTGCAACGGAATATATGCAGGATGTAAAGAACAACTTACAAAGAAACTACAGACCGTCCAAAACACAGCAACCAGATTAATCTATGGAAAATCCAAATTTGATAGTGCTAAACCCCTTCGAGAGAAACTGTATTGGCTTCCAATTAAGGAACGTATCACCTTCAAAATCTGCACCCTAGTCCACAAAATTCTTTACGGAGAAGCCCCTGGATACATGACAAACCTAATCAATTTACCTTCCAGGAATATATCCAGATCATCCCGTTCATACTTAAACCTCCACTACCCTAACTGCAACAGTCTCAAATATAAATCCATTTATGTATCCACCTTCTCCTTTATAAGTATACAACTATGGAATGCACTGCCAAAAGCTGTGAAAACAATCCACAATCATCTTAATTTCAGGAAATTACTCAAGACCAGCTTATTCGGAAAGGCCTACCCCAAGGATCTAACATAAGTCCCTATTTTCTGCAACACAGCAAATTAATGGACCGTATTGACCACTTTTACCCTTTCACCTTTTGCCCTTATACCCCATATTTTTTTTTTAAAATCTCCCTGTCCTCTACACTATGTTATCTGTACAGTTACCGGATTGGCGACTGCCTTTACGGTTTGATGATGTTAGTCACATTGAACCTGCAAATTGGTGGGAAAATGTGGGGTACAAATGTATTAAATAAATAACTATGCAACTTTTCTTTATGTTAGTTACTTTTATCTTCTATATTATCCTTGTACTCTATTTTATCTGTCTATATGTTCCACCGACACTTACCCCATGTGGTCTATTAAGATATTTTCATGTGTATTGTGTTGACATTGCAAATAGCAGACTATGTAATTGGCAAAAGTCTGTGGCAGATATCTTGCTGGATATATTATTCCAAATGCATATAATAAATAGCAAATTATGCCATAATGTGTAGTATAATTTGAAGATTTTTACTGCTGCAATTATTTTTTGCCTATGTCCAGATTATAGTTGCTTTATACCCACCTTGGGTGAATTTCTTCAAAAAGACGGTAAATGAATCCTAACAAATAAATTAATTAATTAATTAAATGATGTGAATACTGGTCTGCCCCTACCTCTGCAGTGCAGCCAACAGACAGCAGATTCAGCACTTCTAACACAGTCACACTGCAGCCTTTGCCTCTCCTGTCCTTTGCCCGTGGTTCAGCAGTAAATCAGAACATGGAAAAAAAAAGGAGAAGCATCAGCTGCAGCATGGACAGCCAGTTTAGAAGCAACAGTCCCAATGCATGTGGCCAACAACAGACCCCCCCCCCCGGCAAAGACCCCCAGATCCCCCTGAAGATACCTCCATCCCCTGGCAAAGACTCTCAGACCAATCCAAAGACTTTTTCCAATTTCCCACCCCTGAATGCATCCCCTGGGCACTCTTGGTGTCCAGTGGCTGGGGTGGAAGCAATCTCCAATCAATTCTGCCCCATAATGCTCTAGGTTCAAAATGGCACCAGTTCACCTTTAGCACTAGTCACACAGCACTACAGGTCAGTCTGATAAATAAGGGCATAGCCAATGTTAAAGGTGTGAAGCAGAGTGATACCCACTCACTCTGGCTCACAGTACTGTCAACTTCCAAAATGGGGGAGGAGACAGTCTGCCAAATAAAGGTGCAAAAAGTAAATGTGAGTGGGCTTCACTCCTGACTCTCAATGTGGGAGGGCTGAGGAGTCTGGAGGGCCCATTTTGATCAGCAGGGTGTTTATTTCTGGGGTCTGTGGGCCCACTTGGGACTCCAGAAATTGCTTCTGTGGGTGTGGGGTAATCAGGAGGAGGGTCTACTTTGACCATCTGGATAATTTCATGTGGGCTAGGGAGAGGATGGAGGGGGGGGGGGGTCTAGGGACCTACTTAGGCCAACAGAGTAAGGGTTAAGTGACTCACACAAGGTGACAAGGAGCAGAAGACCAGATAAAGGGAGTGTTGATCCTGACAGCTAGTCCAAAAATGTATTAAGTTAGCCCATTAAAAAGGACATTACCTTATTAAAGTTTTAACCTTTATTATTGTGCATTCAATTAGACACTATCCAAGATGGATAATTTTTTGTAATCTATATGCAGGTCCAAAAAAAAAGATGTCTCACAGCCTTCAATAATCCTATAGACTCAAATTATAGATAACTGGCTCTTGCTCTTGCACCACCCACTGCCCCACTGTCCTTGGTTGCAACACTGACAAAGTTATCAGGTCATTTTCTTTGTGATGGACTCAGTATCTGGCTCCTAGTTTTCACATTAATTAAAGTTAGTGATCTCCAGCACTGATGATGATGCCCAACAACTGCTTACATTCCTGGCATTTTATCACTCTATCTGACATCTCAGGCTGTCCCAAAGGAGATGACAATGAAAGCAATTTAAGCAATGAGATTAATCAGCGGTTGTATTTACCTTTTGTTCTCTGCCCCAGTAAGTCTGGCTCTCTAGTATGCCCAGCTCTAAGAAATAACTTTTGAGTTCCTTTTGTCCAACTGAAATGTAAGCCATTCTTTGGAAAGATGAGCACCTCCCAACCTTAGCTCCATGCTGGCTGGCATGCCTGTTATCCTACTCAAGCTTTATGAATAAGGTGTAGGTGACATCTTTTTACTGGACTAATTTAATATATCTGTGACAAGCTTTCAAGAATTATCCTTTGTTCTTCAGTTCAGCATAAGCTTGTCACAGAAATGCTTTTAGTCTGCCAACTGGATCCAGATTTGCAGGACAAATTTGATCCGGTCCTTGGTTTACCCTGTTGCATGCAGGGACTTGTAGTTCTGATTTCCCCATTAAATTCCCTGAGGAAAAATAGGACTGCAAGTCCCATCAACCCTGCCCTGAGAATCTGTTCCAGTTGGAAGCCTTATATTAGTCCAATAAAAATATTATCGCCTAAAATGTGTTTGCTGAACCTTATTTCCATAGATCTAAGTGGACTAATACAACCACCACAATTCTCTGCTCAAGCTCTATGAGTAAAGTTAGCAAAAGGGAGTGGAGGAGTGGCCTAGTGGTTAGGGTGGTGGAGTTTGGTCCTGAGGAACTGAGTTCAATTCCCACTTTAGGCACAGGCAGCTCCTTGTGACTCTGGGCAAGTCACTTAATCCTCCATTGCTCCATGTAAGCCACATTGAGTCTGCC
Organism: Microcaecilia unicolor; assembly: GCF_901765095.1. NCBI lineage: Eukaryota > Metazoa > Chordata > Amphibia > Gymnophiona > Siphonopidae > Microcaecilia > Microcaecilia unicolor. The sequence continues at coordinate 46,292,885 of NC_044040.1, read as the reverse complement.
ATGAGTGGGAAAGCATGGGGTACAAATGTAACCAAAAAAAAAGAAATATAGAGGGGGAAAATGAGTCAATAATCATTTGTTATGTTCTGCTCTTCCATGGGCACATGATAGCATTGGAATATCACATCTAAATCCACATAAATGCTCAGGAGCTGGAGTAAATCTGGGAGCCTCCCTATGTACTGGAGCCCTGCCATTGTTTCCTATAGGAACAACTTGTTTTTCTTCCCATGTGGAAAAAAAACCCAGCAGATGACCACCCACGCACTTTCTTTTCATTTACTTTACATTATGGCACAGGAATTAGCCTCAAACCAACTCCTAAAAAAAAAAAAAAACCTAAGAAACACTTTTATTTTCTTTCTGCTCTTAAAGGGACACACCCACCAGCATCATAGCACATTTTAACACTTGTTGCTTTCAGATCTAGCTAATCACCAACATGGCCCCTACAGGAGCATTTCATAGTGTCCTCCCCCACACATTTTACTCCCCTCTCTCCATTAATAATTCTTGCTAATAATCACAAGGATCCTCACTATCACCTGTGCACCCATACCTGTCATTCTGACAAAAAAATAAAAATATTCTCAGACCTAACAAAAATCATAAAGGATCAAAAACTCTGGCAAAGGACAGAACATTTACAAAAATTAGAGAGATAGAGAGAGAGAGAGAGAATACCCTATCACAGAGGGCAGTAGAGGGATATATGCGAGCCTTCTAACACTTGCTTCTTCTTTGCCTTTCTGGCGGGAAATGGGCCCCCTTCTTCTGCTGCTTCCAGACACAGAACAGCAGGATGTCCAGGCCAGGCAGAAAGAAAAACTACTGTCAATCAGGAAGCTATCCAGACAGCACAGCAAACAGCAAGTATAATGCAAGAAAAAAGCAAAAGCAGAAAGTATAATGCAGGGAGAATAAGCTAGAGCATACAGGCATGCCTCCAATAAGACACATAGCAAATCCCAAGGAATACATTAATGCATCCAGTAGTGTCATGCTCTTTTGTGAGAATGCTGCATACCTCTGAGCAATCAGAAAATACAGTGCAGGGAGAAAAAGGCAATGTTCACCTATAACAGGTGTTTTCCATAGACAGCAGGATTAATGAGGCACACAACTGAGTGACATCATTCATTGATGCTGAGACAGAACTGTTCCTTCAGAGCTCAGTACTCTAAATGATATTTTATATAGATGAGTTATTAATACAACACTAAAATTCTGAGAATGCATGGCCATTCCCATGTGCAGTAGGCTCTTCAGTTAGTTCCAAAGTTAACAATGAGACAGCTTTCTGGAAGGTGGTTGGGCCTATGTGCCATATCAATCCTGCTGTAGATGGACACAGCTGTTACAAGTGAGCAAAATTGCTTTTACCATCAACAAGCAGGACTAAGTTAGGCACGCAAGTAGGTGAATCCCAAGCTTAGGGCTGATCAATATTGAATTGCCTTAGTCTTTGGAGCAGCCCGCACAGTCAAGTACAAGAGTTGTTACTTGACAAGGACAGACTGGCCAGGACCACTTGACTAAAGGCACTGTCCTGTGCTGAAGCTTGGTCCAAACAATAATACACAGTGAACATATGTAGAGAGGACCAGATAGTTGTCTTTCCCCCTTGAAAGATGAGAGAAGTTATGTAATGGCTTCCTTCATGATTGTACATAAAGAGGAAATGATGGCAAGGGTTGAAGGAATAATTTGAAAATGCCATGGAGTAAGAGGAAATGGAAGTGAAGATTAACCCTGTCATAGCAAGTGTTGGGTTGGTTGAGCATTGGAAGCACTTTGAGCAGGGAGCTGAAGGAGGCAAATAGATTACAAGGATTGAGAGCAAGAGATTTTTTCAGGTGGACATAGTTCCCTTGCTTTAGTGAGTACAATAGCAGACTGGAAAGAGGTCATTATGAATTTGAAATGAATGAAGTCAGCATGGGCACAGGATTTTAGCCAGAGGCACTCTGTAGAACAGACAGAGAAATATATGAAGTTTTAGAGTTCAGCTAAGGCTGAAGTTTGGTAAGCCTTATAAGATGAGGCAGGGGAGGAGTAAGAGTGTCCAAAGCAGAGGAGAATGCAGCATTATAGAGAGAGATTGCCTTATTGACTGACTCTGATTATATAATGGATGGAAGCAGAGGTGAAATTGTGGTTTGAGAAAATTCAACAGTCAATAGATTAGAGATCCCATAAAAAGTTTAAGGTGTTTGGCAAAATTGTGGGGAAGGTAGTTAAGTGTGAAGATTAGCAGATGATGATCAGAGAGGGAAAGAACTGAAGTGAAGAAGTTTAGGAAAGAGCAATTGGGGAAAAGAACAAGATCAAGATAGTGGTCATGATGATGAGTAGGGGTGATAGATCATTGTTGGAGGTCAGACGAGGAGGTTAAACTAAAGCGCTTTTAGTCTGTAATGGTCATCAGGTTTTGACATTGAAAGGAGAAGATGGTTCAAGAAAAAAGAAAAGTCAGGAGTTAAAGTCAATAAGAAAGGAAGAGGAGACTTAGCAGGGTCTCAATAAATGACAGGTACTAGAGAGATACTGGGGAAAGCGGGCACACCGGCTGATACACATAAGTAAAGTGAAGCCATCAATGTTGTTAAGTCTGCCTCAGAGTGAGATTGGAATACAAGATATTAGATGCACAGAGATTGGTAGTAAGGAGGAGGAAGGCGAGTCTATGATTATAAATACACACACACGCTAAGACTCACCGCGTGGTGAAGTGAAATCAGCTGTGTAGATTTATGAGACTCCTCCATTAGCAGTAGTTACAAGATTATACACTACAGAGGTGGGCATTATTTTAACAGTAGCTCTACTCCCCACCAATTTGATATTGTTGAGAATATAAGTAGAGACCAGCCATTTTCATTGACAGTATTTCTGGGATAAACAGTATAAAATGCTTTGTACTTTTTTTTGATCTTGCCAGGTATTTGTGACCTGGATTGGCCACTGTTGGAAACAGGATGCTGGGCTTTGTGGATCTTTGGTCTGTCCCAGTATAGCAATACTTATGTACTTATGTATATAAATCTGGTCATATTCTAGATTTGTGTGCATCATTTAATTATCCTAACAAGCCAATCAGTGCCGATAATTGCTATTTAACAAGCAATTATTGATACGAATTGGTATTAATTAGAATTTATGCACACAACTTGCTAAGAATATTCTGTAAAGTGGTGCATGTAAATTCTAATGTGCACTGCCAAAAAGGGGGTGTGGGCGTGGATGGGTCATGGGCGTTCTGAAAATTTATGCGCAGGGTTATAGAAAACACCTGCTCCATGCCTAACTTAGGTGCCAGTATTTACACCAAGTTTAGCATAAATGGACATGCCTAGAGTTAGGCGCAGTCATGGCCACTAGGCGTAAACCTGCACAGTTTATAGAATACGCCTAGGAGGAAATGTTTTTGGCACCAATTTTACAATGCTTATATAGAATCTAGTCCTTTATGTGCATAAATCCGACGTAGTGTGCATTCTTTACATATATACAATTTTCTGAAATGAAACTGGAAATTGAATACACATCACTTATGCAAAATCCTTCTCCTTTGCACGTTCTTATTAAGCTATGCCACGCACATTAACACTGTTGTCTGTTCAGTTTCCTCTTCATGGAGACTTGTCATTAACTGTTAACTAGTTTTATATTGTAGCAGCTGCTGCACTTTAAAACAAATACATATTAGCGCTGGTATAAACCACTATAAAAGCCATCATTCTTCTGAAATCAGTTTTCAGAGCACTTAACAACTTGCTTGCTGGAGCAGTAATGGGCTTTTACTTTGCCTTGAGCTGTTAATTTCTCATAATGACTATTTGCTTAATTATTACTTAATTACAAACTTTTAAAAAAACACTGTGGCACTGTCTACATCTATGCTTCATTTAAAATGATTTCCTTGTATGTAAATGAGAAGTACTTTAGACTTGACAGAAAAATTACTTAGAAAGCGCATAAAGTAATTTCCCTTGGTAGATAGCCTTGCATGCTTCTTATAATGATTACTATGTATCAAAGAACTGTCCATGAGTGTGTATGTGTGTTTAAAATAGTCAATTCATGTTAATATTTAATTTTTATGTAGTTCTGGCATCACTGTAAAAGTACGCATGTCGGACTATGTAGTCTTGTACAATTTACAACACCTGACCCATGCCAACCCTGACAGGCTGATTCCATCCTGATTGTGTTTCATTTTATCTACAGACTCATAATTCTGAATTTCTTCAAGGCACTGAAAATGAAAGTTTATAAGGCAACAGAATAACACTAGAATTATGAAAGCAAATTAGATCTATACTGGACTGTAGCAACCAAGGCAGCTGAACAACAAAGAGAACAGAAGCTGAATGGAAAGAAAATGGAAGCAAAACAAACTTGGCAGTGCTTAAAAGGCAACTTCAGTAATTTGGAAAAAAAAAGGCCAATTATAACTAAGGTAGGGTTACCTTATGGCTCCAGAAAAAGGAAGACGGATTGAGCCAGCCGGGTTTTACTTCCATTGCAAAGCAATGGAAGTAAAACCCGGATGGCTCAATCCGTCCTCCTTTTTCTGGAGCCGGCAAACAAGGAGTAAGAGCGTCCAAGAGTTTATTTCCCAGAAAAGAGACACAAAAGACCCTACACAGGCCATGTTTCGGCATGAAGCCTTCCTCAGGGGTCGTAGCGGTGCAAATAAAGTGAGTTTTGCAGGTACTGTAACTGGGAAAAAGCCGTAAGAATGCTGGAACGATATACACTGTAAGGCATAGCAACCAAACATCACTGCAAATAAACTCTTGGACGCTCTTACTCTTTGATTGCCTTGGGCATTTGGAAAATTCCTCACTTCCATCCCTGTTGGTGCCAGTGGCGTAGCCAAGGGTGGGCCCAGGCCCACCCAGTAGCACTAGGGTTACCATTTTGTGTCCTCTGAAAAAGAGGACACATGTCACGCCCCCTAGCCCGCCCCCCGCCACGCCTCATGCCCCGCCCACCACGCCCCCTTCGGGTCCTCGTTCCGCCCCCTATTCCCCGTCCCCCCATCACATAGTCCCCTCCCCCCCGTCACGTATCCCCCCCCTCACTTACTATCTAGCCCTGGTGGTCTAGTAGCGTCTTCTCTTCGGGGCAGAAAAGAGCCCCCTCTTTCCTGCCCGGAGCGCTGCCTGCCCTTGCCTGCTGCATCCTCCTCGGTCTGGCTGGGGATTCAAAATGGCCACCGAGAGTTGAAGCGGCCTCGCGAGAGTTCAACTGTCGGTGGCCATTTTGAATCCCCAGCCAGACCGAGAAGGATGATGGACAGGGAAGGCAGCGCTCTGGGCAGGAAAGAGGGGGCTCTTTCCTGCCCCGAAGACGTCTCTAGACCACCAGGGAACATGGTAAGGAAGGGGAGGGGACGGGAGACCAGACCCACGGCGCCGATCGCCCGCCCAAGCCCACCGCACACACGCGCCTGCCCGTGCCCGCGCCCACGTTTGTCCAGAAATCCGGACAAACGTGGGTGCGGGCAAAATCCGCCGGACGCCCCCGGACATGCCCTCAAAAAGAGGGCATGTCGACTGGTTTGTGGGTGGTCTAGGGGCGGAGTCAGCACTTATGCATTGAATATACAGGAATGACGCTTGCAGCAGCTACAAAAACACGCATCGCCACAGGCTTTATATGGACCCCGTGTTACTGTGTAAAGAACATCCCCAGCCCAAGCTGCTTTCATTTTCCCTGTCTCCACCCTTTCTTTTCATGCTTGAACTAAGGATGGTGTGGCACCCCTCTAGCTCACTGTCCAGGGTGGTTCCTATGAATGTGTTATGAAAAACTATCTGAAGGTTCATTTTTTGGTCATTTTCAGACTTTTCCCCTGAGTTTTGGCAAGGCCAGTGCAATGTTTAGCCTTTTGCCCCTGTCCTCCTTAATTATCTTTCATGCCCCTGGGCTCTGAGCAGTCAGGAGCTTTTGTTTAAATTTGACTGCAGCTGCTACTTACCATCCTCCAGGAACTGTTACCCTGGGTGACAACCTAGTTTGCCTAATGCCTTTTTTTTCCCAGTTTTGTTCACCCAACCTTTTAAATAAATAAATAAAATACATGTCAATTTATTTTCATTTACTTTAGTGCACAATAAACTTTTAAAATGTGCTAATGAACCAGAGTGGGTGGGAGGGGTAGCTTAATTTTTATTTATTGCATTTGTATCCCACATTTTCCCACCTATTTGCAGGCTCAATGTGGCTTACAGAGTTTGGTTATGACATAATCATTCCATGGTTACAGCAGTGGGCTGGAAACTGGAGGGCCCAAGTTTAAATCCTATAGCATCTTCTTGTGGTCTTGAGCAACCCACTTAACCTTAACCTGAGATGGTCAGGATTGGCACTCACAACCTTGCTCCATTTAGGGCCTGCAATTGAAACCATCACGTCTGTGGCAGCCCCATAGCCATTCACAGCTCACTGGTTGTGGGCAGCAGGGCCAAGAGAGAATGAGCAAAATGTGTGCTAATGAATGCACATCCCTACCAATGCCCTTCTCACCCACCACTCATGATTGCTCTGGAGGTAATGCTACATGAGAGCCCAAATTTATGACTAGTGAGCAAATCTGTGTGCACAGTTTATAGAAAAAGGTTAGTTGCATGCACAACTTAATTTAATTAGAATTAACAACCAATTATTGGCATAAGTTGGTGTTAATTGCTGCCAGTTAGCAGTTGTGCACCCAACTACTCTTAGTTGCTATTCTAGAAGTTGCACATGTTGAATCTATTGTATCCAGCTTCTAGGGGCATGGATGTGGGAGGGGCATGCCTAGGAGTCAGGCACCTAACTGCCAAGAGTTAGTCACGATCACTTGTCTTGCACCAGCCTTTGACATGGCATAAGTGCTGCACCTAAAGTTAAGCACAAAACCGTGGACTTACACTAGTGTTCAATAATGGCAGTTGCGTGTTTGGACCTGTGTGCAGAACCGTCACTTTTCATTCTGTCTTAAAAAGTTGTGGGTACTGTTATGCTCACAGCAAAAAAGAACAAACTGGCATAAATCATCACCGACGATACTGCAGAAGATCAAACTAACCCTTCTATGCTTCCTCAGACCTGGTATTCACTTTCTTGCATTGCACTCACCTTAAAGTCTTCTGAGTACTTCTGCATTTGGGATGGTATAGCTAAAAGCCTCATTACCATTCATTTTAATATGGTGTGTGCTGCTGTCTAACCTAAGGTTTTGAGAATGGTTCACTTCTGTGCAGAACTCATGTCTACATTGTGCTCCCAGAAAGTTGTGCACAGACATCTTGCTAACCATGTGCTACTGTTTGCATTAATTTTCTGCATCTGCCCCCGCGGTATTAAGCAAACTAATCCTGCTTAGCTTTCAAGGTTTAACAAAAACAGGATCTCCCAGAGAAATGTTGCTGGGGAACACACTGTACAATAATAAAGTTTATTTTAATTCCACCCATCCCTTGACCAGACTACTCACACTAGGACGCTGCAGTGTTGAAAATGCTGGTTCTATTGTGCTTGGAAATCTCTTAGCTATTCAACAGGTCCAGGAAGTAAAGTATTGTTTAATGAGTAGATTGCTGGAGCTCACAGGTTCAGACAAGCTACAAGTACCAAGGCATTGGTGGCCCATTTATTTCAAGAATCCATCAGGAAGAACCTGATTCTCAGCAAGGCTTTGAACTTGCTTCACCAACTAACATGAGTCACAGTTTCTGACTAGTCTTTATAAAGTGGCTTAGAGATGTACTTGAGTTTCTGTCATGTGACTGGGAGAGGCATTGGTATTGTGATACTACCAGAATCAGAATGCATTGGGGGGTCTTATAAATGCTCTAGTTTATATTGCTTGATCCACGCAAACTTAGAATATGTTTTCCTTCAATCAGAATGCATCAGTGATATCTTTCTTTTCCAGTGTCAATGACCTAATAGGACCGTCTCCTACCACAACAAATCATTACCGTAAGTGATGTGTGAACCAGGTGCTGACTGAGTTACTCTCATGTTTTCTCTATGAGGTATTCTGCAGACTACATAAACTGCGAGCCAAAACTTGAATTCTTGGCTTGTCATCAGAGAAGCCGTGGTGGGAAAATGCTTGGGGAACAGAAATGTGCCTGACCAACATTTTTACCTTCCAAGTCACCAGCGACAGCTTTTCAGGTGGCCCTAAAATAAATCAAAGTAGGCATTTCAGTAACCCCCATGAAAGGGGGTTGAACACAGGGCCACAACTACTGTTCTTCCAATCTTAATCAGGATGAGAAGAAGCCATTTGACAGAGAAATTTTTCCAGGATAATCAGCAAAGAAAGTGCACATGATATAAAATGCAAACTTGATTAATTACAAATATACATTTCATTGCTGTTAAATCTTGCATTCCTTACTGTTTTCATTGTATTTATATAGACTCGTATTGTTTGGCATTCCATTCTTTTTTGTTTGTCTATTTTTTTAATTAAGCATTCACAAATTTTACAAGCAAATATATCACTTGTCGAGAAAAAAGCTGTAAAAACAATCAATAACCACCTAAACTTCAGAAAATCACTAAAAACCAACCTCTTTAAAAAGGCTTACCTCACTGATCCAACGTAAATCCCCACGTCCAGCAACACAGCTCAACCAATGATCGTACTGGACAATACACAATCTTCATTCCATATAACCTTCATGGTGCCTGACACACACCTACCTCATTTGACCACAATACAACCTTGTATTTGTTATCAACCGACTGGCGAACGCCTTTACGGTACTATGTAAGCCACATTGAGCCTGCAAATAGGTGGGAAAATGTGGGGTACAAATATAACAAAATAAATAAATAAATAAAATAGGATCAAAACAGGAAACTTGTCATAAACCAGAAAACATTACTTAAATAGAAAACTAAAAAAAAAAAAAAAAAAAAATCAAGATTCTTTCTTAATACCCCCCCTTTTACAAAGCCAAACTAATGCTGACACAGCCCATTCAAAGTGAATAGGCTGTATTGGCATTAATGCATGGCTTTGTAAAAAAAAGGGGAGGGGTTAGTCCCCAAACAGTGGAATGCAACAGAAATTACAGAGAGACAAAATTTTAAAGGAAATTATACAACAAATGAAAGGCCTATTCAAATTGCTATTACATTTATGCCCAAAATAACTAGTGGCTTCTATGTAACTGTATAGGAAGCTTAGGGGCCCTTTTACTAAGCCATGTAGGAGCCTATGCACACCCAACATGCACCAATGTGGAGTTATGTGCATCTGAAAAATAATTTTTATTTTCTAGCACACATCAGCTATGCGCGTCAAGTAGCATTTGATGCACATAGGTCGTTATCACCCAGTTAACATGTGAGACCTTACCACTAAGTCAATGGCTGGTGGTAAGGTCTCAGACCCAAAATGGATGCGCGCCAATTTTTATTTTACCACACGTCCATTTTCGGCAAAAATTTTAAAAGGCCTTTTTTACATGCGCGCTGAAAAATGGATTCGTGAGCACCCAAAACCCACGCCTACACTACCGCAGGCCATTTTTCAGCCCATCTTAGTAAAAGGACCCCTTACACCAATTTAAGATGTTCTGGATCAAAGACTACGTATCTAATGTTCTGAAAATTCCCAAAACACTTTACAGGAAAGTGGAGGAAAAGTTCCCCACCATTTTGCATCACGCGAGGGCGAAGTTCTAAAAAAAGCCTTTTTGCCTATACTTTGTTTCTTTACCCACATCAGGAAAACACCAATTTTTTTACGCTCAAACAAAAATTGATCTATACTTTAAAAACAACTAATCAAGCATTTATCAGATTCAAACATGAAAGAGACCAGGCGTGTGCTCAGGTTTCTATTACATCTTGAGATGTTTCCAGTACCTCAGATATATGTAAACTATCAGGAGATACAGTCTCTAAACCTGCATTTACAGGTGACAAAGCAGTTTGTCTCTTTTTGAAGGGCAGGAATGGAGGTAAGGAGTCACTAGATAGTTTCAATACTTCCTGCATATAGATCTTAAATATCTCCCTTGCTGAGAGCAATTGAGGGAAATTCAATTACAGTCACAGTCAGCTTTGATCCCCACTCCACCCAGAATTCTCCACAGGAGTCAAAAGAACTTCATAGACCTCAGTGGAGATTTTACCCTCCACTCACCACCCATTCTGGTACCTTCCCCGTTGGGAGGGGCACTTACAGGCCTCCTTGAGGCAAAGACCATTTCCAAAGGAACTCTTGTGTCCCAGGACACTGCTGCACCTTGTACTCCAGCCATCCCCAGAGGTTAGCAAGCTACACGCCAACAGTTCTGGAGGGGTTCAAGCGGGCAGGTTAAGTGACATGCTATCGTCAAGCCTTGACTGCTCTTTCTATACAGTTGGGACAGCAAGAACACCTCCAGCGCTCTCCTGATGGGTCACACCAAACCATAAAAGAGAGGCCTGCATTGAGAAAGGAGTAACAGGCAAGGCAGCCCTCACGTCCTTTTCCGGCACATTAAAAAAATGCCTTTTTTCCAGGTGCGCTGAGAAAATGGAACAGCAGGTGTCCAAAACACGTGCCTACACCAGCGTAGGTCACTTTTGGTTGCGCTTTAGTAAAAGGTTTCAGCTGGCTTAAATTCTGGCGCTCAACATTAGGCATGAGAATTGACTCAAAATGCTATTCTATAAAGCGAACAGAAACAGAGGCAAAAGGTGTTTGCAGCAGCAAAACAGAACACAAACCAAGCAAACACTGTACAGCCCCAAAACAAGTCTTTATTCAAGCAAACTCCAACGTGGTCATGTTTCACCACTTCGTCAGGGGTTAACATAAACAACTGGTAAAAAAATAAATAAATAAAACATAAATATAATATTGCAGAACCAGACTAAAAACAATCACATTAATCTCCATGAACAATAAAAACATACAAATCAAATTCAAAAAAATATATATACTAAAAACATTCACAAAATAAATAAATACATCTAAATAAAACCAGGGCTGTGTCGGCATTAGCACAGGGCAGCCGCTAGCGTGGCTTAGTAAACAGGGAGGTTAGAGACACAGTGTTGCTTGCTTTTTTTTTAGGAAATGAATTAAGTCCATGCATACAGTGGCATCACATAAAAACTGGATGTGTATAGCCTTTATGACATGACCTTGTTGCAAAAGGTATAAAAATCCTGAAATGAGATCATTCAGCAGAATGCTAATTTTCAATGTGAAAATTTGCTTTCCAACCATGCATTATCAATAGAAATCAAACAAAATAAAACATGGAAAAGAAAATAAGATGAAACCTTTTTTATTGGACATAACTTAATACATTTCTTGATTAGCTTTCGAAGGTTGCCCTTCTTCGTCGACGAAGAAGGGCAACCTTCGAAAGCTAATCAAGAAATGTATTAAGTTATGTCCAATAAAAAAAGGAATCATCTTATTTTCTTTTCCATGTTTTATTTTGTTTGATTTCTATTGATAACCTTTAAGAGTGGACTAACACAGCTACCACACCTCTCTACAACCATGCATTGAAATCAAGGCCAAGAAAACAAAAAAATATAGTTAACAATAACTGTAAGAGAAGCACGAGGAATTATGACAATATAAATGCAATCATTGTTACTATATATTGCACTTATTTTGAACATCAATAAAAATACTAGACTTTAAAAATTTAAGATGATACCTTTTACTGGAATAAAATTACTTTTTTTTATATACTAGCCTCCAGGAGTTGCAGCTCTTCCTTAAATTAATACAAAGCCTTTCAACTATGAAACACTGTATTTTTTTTTAATTCTATTTTAAACATATATTCAAGGTACATAGGAACCAGCTCTGTGGGTACTATGGATGCCTGAGCACCCCCAATTCTGAGCAAACTCCTTGGGTGTATCCAGGGAAGGGTAATTTCTGTTGGGTTTAGCACCCCTAATCATTTTTGAAAAGTTGGAGCCTACGGCTAGGTCTATGATGCAAAACTACATAGTGATTAACATCACCAGTTTTTACACATTAACATTAGAACTAACGATTGTATTACACACAGCTAGAAACAATGCCTTTATCGTTGGCCATTTCTAAATTTTCTTTGCTTATTAAGATAGTCAGTGTATCGGGGGAGTGGGAGGGGGGACGCAATTTCTAAAATGGAGTAGCAAACTGTTTTAGTGATTTCAATGCAAGGAGTGGCGTCTGTTACTTGAATACTAGGCAGTTCATTCACAGATTTACGCTTTTGTTCCTCGTACCCCTGCAATTCAGCCCCACTTCCAAATGCTAATGTGTAAATGTAAGGCGTATCAGTGCCTAATGCCATTAAAAACAGACTCCATGTACATGACAAAGGCAAGCCAATGTGCAATCCATCAGGTTCAGTTTCTACATTCCAACGATATTAATATGCAAACAGTGCATTCTCTTCCTGATGTGTGACCCATTGCATCCTGCTTTCAACAAACTAGGTGGGCTCCCAAGCTGTGCTATTAATTAAAGGATATATAATAAAATAGCCTGCAAAGATGACTTAAGCAAGCCCTTGTGCTTTTCATATGCACCGAAAGTGTGAAGTAGAATCGTGTTCCACCCTGTCCTTTCTGCACCTACCCTGCCCTTTTTAATTACTCCATTTGCCTTCGAGACTTCTTAGGATTAGCAGTGAAGTACTGCATAAACTTAATTTGCACTGGTCTTCCCTTTTGTTTCAGAAGTGAAACTGCTATTGGCAATGCCTGACAGCTTGTTGAGGAGTTTCTGAAAGACAAAGGATGGGGCTACTCAGCCGTGCCTTTTAGACTAATATCCAGCAACAGGCGGGTGATTGTTGTCTTAAGTGAGCTTAAAGGGCTCTCAATTAGAAAAACAAAAGACTGCTTAACTACTCTATCAAGTAAGGCAAGTAGGGAGCCCCCTTTTCCCCCATCATTATGCAGCGGTCTGATGGGATTCCTTCAACATTCATTTTGTTTCATTGTTCCAAGAATTCGATTTTGTCTAGATCTACAGTTTTCCACCTAACGTTGTTCAAGGTCTGTCCCCCAGTTTGAGCATGCTGCCATATCCATGATCACAGGCATTGCTTCGTGTTTCTCTTAGCACTTTCAGAGAAGTCCTTTTGCCATAGTGAATACTACTCTCCTATTCACGCCCACATGTATTACTTCACCTGGCACATCTACAAAGCTCTTGCAGAAGAATCCGGTGCTCAGTTGTACTAAAAGTCACATGTTGTATGTTGCTTTTAATACTCAGCCATACAAAGATTTCTAATGAATGAAACGGGTGGGGTTACTCCCAAGCACTGGGATGACTTGCAGAGATATGTCTGACTCCACCTTTTGCTTTGAGTTACACAATACTTTTGCTGCACGATCTGGCTTCTTCCCTAGAGCATTGCAGAAAAATGAGCATCTTTACTATTTTGGAAGATGCCACAAAGCAGGTTCTGTCAGGCGTCCACAGATACAGAAAACCCTGTGTGCAGACACATGGGACTGTGAGAGAGGTACATGATAGTGCTTTAAAGTGAAGCAGTGGCATTCACCCACAGTCCCTCAAGGGCTGTCAATGGGTTGGGTTATCAGGGTATCCTTAACGAATATATATGAAAGATTTACACACATACTACCCCTGCTGCATGAAAATGTATCCACCTATAATTCATTAGGGATACCTTGAAAACCCAAAGCATTTGCAGCAGGGAACATGTTATGGGAGGAGCCTTTGAACTACAGTAGCGTCAACCGTGGGGGGAGGGGGGCAGTGGAACAACCGTTTGGTTGTAGGGACCAAACACTGGTACCACCCTCAATCTCTCTCATTGCTGATGTGTTCAATAAAATATTGGTTGCACCATGGCCTCAGTGGTCCAGCCCATTCTGTTGCCTATGGTGTCAACACATTACGCATTACAAAAAAAAAAAAAAAACAAAAGCAGCCAATTTTGGTTGCAGCATAGGCACATTCATTGTCAATACTTGATTAAACCAGCAATCCAACAATGTTGCAATCTGGCAACATTTTACTCGTTATCAATCTTAACATGTATTCCCCTCCAGTGGCATTCCTAGGCTGGCTGACACCCAGGGCGGATTGCCGATGCGCCTCCCCCCCCAGGTGCAGCATGCCCCCCCCCCCCGGGGTGCATTTTTACCTGCTGGGCGGGTGCCGTGCACCTGTCGGCTCCGAGTCCGCTCGTTCCCTGCTGCTCCCTCTGCCCCGGAACAGGAAGTAACCTGTTCCGCGCAGAGGGAGCAGCAGGGAGGGAACGAGCGGACTCGGCCAACAGGCGCACGGCACCCTCCCCCCAGCGGCGTGCACCCGGGGCAGACCACCCCCACCGCCCCCCCCCCCTTGGTACACCACTGTTCCCCTCCCCTTCTGAGATACATTTGTATAAGATATGAATATGATATAAAATATGCATACTCATTATTGATCTGTCCTTGCTATTCTCAGGTCTGCCCGGTGCTGTTTTTACTTCCCAACTGCTGGATTTGCCATCAAAGCCCACTCCAGCCAATCTAAATCTGTCTTTCCATAATCAAGATACAGATTGTAGAAGTCTGCCCTGTTTTTTTTGCCATATTTGGGACACAGACCGTAGAAACCCACCCAGTACTGGCCTTACTTCCCAACTACCAGAATTGCCATTGATGCACTGACATCATTTAAAGGCATTTCATTGTAGAATCCAGAAGAATTCTCTGGGCTTTCAGCATAGCAGCCATAAAGTAAAAACCATCAGGGCAATATTCAGCTGGACAGTCAGCATTTTTATAAATACCAGCCACCGTGGCTAAACCAAATCTGGATATTCAGTGACTATATGTCAACAGTGGCCAGTGCTACACAGGGCAGTCAGAGCTGGCACTAGCCAGATAACAGTTATAGCCACTGAAGCTATCCATTGAGTACAAGACTGACTTTTTGCTGTCCTAAGTTATGTGGCTAGCCGTCCAGAAAACAATGCTGAATAACGCTGCTGTCTAGAAAATTGGTAATCCCACCATTGGACTGTCCAAGCACTAAACCCTGAATTCTATATAAGGCAGAGCAAGTAGTGCACGTTAAATTGTGAAAATGGCCAATTTACACATCCTTCTCAATTTATTTATTGCATTTGTATTTATTTATTTATTTACTTATTTATTGCATTTGTATCCCACATTTTCCCACCTATTTGCAGGCTCAATGTGGCTTACATAGTTTAGTTATGACATTGTCATTCCATGATATCAAATACAATTAGTAATGAGCAGAGACTAAGTAAGGGGAGGAAGAAGGAAGTGATTAGGTGGGAAAGTATAGAAGGTGGACTTTCCTAACTGGATGGGTTGGTGAGGTGGATTAGTGAGGCTATAGGTTCTCTCTGTAGGCCTTGTTGAAGAGATATGTCTCAGAGATTTGCGAAAGTTAGTTATTTCGTCAATTGTTTTCAGGTCTGTAGGTAATGCAATTCCATAGCTGCGTGCTCATGTAGGAGAAGGTAGTGGCAAACATCAGCTTGTATTTTAGTCCTTTACAGCTGGGGAAGTGCAGATTGAGAAATTTGCAGGATGAACTTGTGGCGTTTCTGGAATGTAGGTCCACGAGGTTTAGCATGTAGATTGGGGCGTCTGTGTGAATGATTTTGTGTACAATCGTGCAGATCTTGAACGCAATGAGTTCCTTAAGTGGGAGCCAGTGAAGTTTCTCTCTTAGGGGTTTTGCACTTTCATATTTAGTTTTGCCAAATATGAGTCTGGTGGCAGTATTCTGGGCTGTATGGAGTTTTTTGATAGTCTGTTCTTTGCAGCCAGCGTACAGTGCGTTGCAGTAGTCCAGATGGCTTATTACCATTGACTGTAGCAGGGTATGGAAGATGTATCTCGGAAAGAAAGATTTTACTCTTTTGAGTTACCACATGGATTGGAACATCTTTTTCGTTGTGTTCTTCACATGGGCATCGAGAATGAGGTTTCGATCAATGGTAACTCCAAGAATTTTCAAGTTTTGTGAGACAGGAAGAGAACAGTATGGTGCGATTATGGTGGAGAGGTTTTTTGTGTTATGTTGTGAGGTGAGTACAAGACATTGTGTTTTTTCTGCGTTAAGTTTTAGTTGGAATGCATCCGCCCAGGTGTGCATGATGTGGAGGCTTTGGTTGATTTCGTTGGTGATTTCATTTAGATCATGTTTGAACGGGATGTAAATTGTGACATTGTCTGCATATATGTAAAGGTTGAGGTTTGATTGGCTAGAAGTTTGGCTAAAGGTATCATCATTAGGTTAAATAAGGGGGAATCCTTGGGGAACTCCACATTCAGGTATCCATGGGGGTGATCTGTCCGCGTTCTTTGTTACTTGGTATGATCTTGTGGTCAGGAATCCTTTGAACCATTTGAGGACTGTGCCTCCTACTCCGAAGTATTCTAGTATATGTAATAGTATTCCATGATTAACCATGTCAAAGGCACTGGACATGTCAAATTGTGGGATGAGTATGTTGTTCCCAGTTGCAATTGCTTGTTTGAATGAGTTCATTGCGGACACTAGAACAGTTTCAGTGCTGTGATTTGACCGAAATCCTGATTGAGACTCATGCAGAATTGAGTGTTTATTTAGGTATTCAGTAAGTTGTTTCATCACTATGCCCTCCATGAGTTTGGTTATGAGCGGAATAGATGCTACTGGGCGATAGTTGGTTAGGTCCATTGTGTTTTTCTTAGCATCTTTTGGCAGCGGAGTAAGTAGGATGTTTCCTTTATCCTTGGGAAACAGCCCATTTTGAAGCCTGTGGTTTACGTGGTTCATGAGGTCTATTTTAAATTGTTTGGGTGCAGATCTTATTAGACTTGTAGGGCAACTGTCTAATTTGCATTGCAATTTGGCATATTTTCCGAGCCAGTGTGAGATTTCATCTGGTTAGAGCGTGTCAAAGTTGGTTCATGATCGATCTGCTGGGCATTCCCCGGGTTTTGGGTCTAGACATTCAAGGATGTTTGTGTAGTCCATTATATTAATTGAGTAATGAGCTATTCAGTGATGATAATTGGCCGATAACATGAATAACAGGAATGCTAAAAAATCATCCCGCACATTCCTTAATCTACACTTCCCCAACTGCAAAGGTCTAAAATACAAAACAATGTATGCATCAACCTTTTCCTACCTGAGCACACAATTCTGGAACACGCTACCACGTAACTTAAAAATGACCTATGAACTAACTAATTTCCGCAAACTTCTGAAGACCCATCTCTTCAACAAGATATACCACAAAGAACAACAAATATGAACTCCTATACATACACCCAGAACTGTCTTTAATATCTGATCGTTATTCTACTATTATGTTCTACTATTATTATGTTACCCAAGATCTTTCTGTAATACCAAATGTATATTTTCTTATGTATTTCCACTATTCATGATATATTGTAAGCCACATTGAGCCTGCAAAGAGGTGGGAAAATGTGGGATACAAATGCAATAAATAAATAAAATAAGTGCTAGGTGCTGTTCTATAACATACCAGCCAAAATTGCGTAGCATGTAAGTAGGAAGGAGTATAAACCTAGGCAGAGTAAGGGCTGATCATGGGAGTTTTTCTGGAATATGCACGTAATGGTACCCAGTCAAAATAGCCCCGACAAAATGGCCCCGACGAAAAGGCTCCAAACAAAAAAGCTCCCGACATAATAGCTCCAGATATAACAGTCACTGTCAAAACAGCCTGCCCACAATAAAGCCCTTGACAAATTAGCCCCCTGACAAAAGGGCCCGAGCAGGCTGCCCAGATTATGGCACTGCATTTTTTTGTAGGGGGCTATTTTGTCAAGGGCTATTTTGTTAGAGGCTGATTTGTCAAAGGATATTTTGTTACCAGGCTGTTTTATCGGGGTGCCGCATGTAATTTATAGAATACAGTAAGTTAGGTGCCAACAGTTATAACTGCCATTGACTTGACAAAACTCTTGGTGCCTAACTATAGGCGCACCAAAGCTAACTTATGCTAGTATTCTATAATGGACTCTTGGCTCCATGAAGTTGTTAAAGACCCAGTGCTAAGCGCATGAGTTGGGAAGCCTAACTCTTGGTGCCAAGTTATAGAATTTCCACCAAAGCCTTTTTACCAGTGGAAAACTACCAAAAATGTTAGGATTGTTTAACAATTAGGCTTTGAAATGTATCCACCAGTTAATTGCAGACCTCATTCCTTATATTTTTGATAAATGAATCAGAGAAACTCTTAACCATTTACCATAAGTAACCCAAGACAACTTGGTTTCCATTACAAATATAGCAACAGACAAAATAATTCCTGATGTAATCAAGCAATAAAGAAAACTATTTAACACACTGCAGTAATGACAGTCTGCATAGTCAATGGTATGTTTGGATGCATTCTTTTCATCCTATTCAACTGTAACTGTTAGACATATTAAGAAGAAAGGTCATTGATTTTGGGTGGGGATTTGTTAGTAAACATGGCAAATTCCCTAGATTGCTAACACAAACGTCAGAACTGTAGCTATTTATTTTCTTGAGACGCTTTCAAATACTGGACCAATATTACACAACACGGTTATGATATTTTGAATATTATAAAGCAAGAAAGCTTTGATATTTTAAGACTGTCACCATTCAAATTGCAGTACTGTACATTCTAAATGTGTTTGTGTCAGAACAACTGCAATCAGGAAAGCTCTAAAGTCTACCATGTGATGTCTAAATGGTAATTTTAAGAGATTAACCTGAAATAATAGCTGTTTATGGTAGATACTGCCAAAGAGTAGGCTTGTTAAGAAATGTAGTTCTCACAAAATCATTCACAATTGTTTAGAGCCCTAGTGGCCATATAGATCCCAGAGAAAATTGGATTGCTTGAAGGTTGTAATACCTAAAAGTCTGAGGCAAATATTAAGACAATGTAGGTGTCTTCTATAGATGTTATCTCACTCATAAGAAAAGCTTTTCATTCATAGTTCAAATGTTGATGTCAGTCAGTGTGATAACGTCAGTACTTATTATCAGCAAATATTATAAAACCCTTCACTTTATATATGGGTATTTCATTCTACAAAGGCAAAGTTTCCCAACTTAAAATAAGAATCATTTTAAGACCAAGGTCAGCCCAAACAAAAGGGAAGGGGATTTGCTAACTGCCTTTCTGTGGTTTACATTTTCCGTCTCCAGTAGGCTTACAATCTAAGTTGTTTTAATTTTTTGTACCTGGGGTAGTGGAGGGTTAGGTGATTTACCCAGGGTCACAAAGACTTACAGTGGGAATTGAACCCAGTGCTCTTGGTTTCCAGGCAATTGAATTAACCAATAGGCCACTTCTCCATATCTAGGACAGCAGCTTCTGGCACGGGTGTGGGGGTGAAAAGAGCAGCTCTAATCAATCAAAGCAAACAATAACTTCTGACAACCATACAAACTCAAAGAAACAACAGGAGGTAGTTTCACCAGGAGGCATTATAATATTCTTTGTTTTATTTTCTATCCCTTTCCTAATAATTGCTAGCATCATTTGCTTTTTTGGCTGCTACCACTCACTGGACAGAAGTTTTCAGCATATTGTCTTCAATGGCACCTAGTTCTTTTTCTTAGGTGCTGACTTCTAGGATGGAACCTAGTATCAAATAACTATGATTTGGATTATTCTTCCCAACGTGCATCACTTTGCACTTATCCACATTAAATTTCATCTGCCATTTGGATACCCAGTCTTCCAATTTCCTAAGGTTTTCCTGCAATTTCACAATCTGCATGCATTTTGACAACTTTGAATAGTTTTGTGTCGTCTGCAGATTTAATCACCTCACTCATCATTCCCATTTCCAGATCATTAAATAAATATGTTAAATAGCACCGGTTTCAGGACAGATCCTTATGTCACTCCACTATTCACCCTCCTCCATTGAGAAAAATGCCCATTTAACTCTACCCTCTGTTTTCTATCCATCAACCAATTCCTAATCCACAACAGAACATTGTCTCCTATCCCATGGGTTTTTAATTTTATCAGGAGTCTTTCATGAGGGACTTTGTCAAATGCTTTCTTAAAATCTAGATAATCAAGTGGTTCACCTTTATCCACATGCTTTTTCACGCATTCAAAGAAATGAAGCAAATTGATGAGGCAAGACTTCACTTAGCTGAATACATGTTGACTCTGTCCCATTAAACCATATTTGCCTATTTGTTCAGTGATTTTAGTCTTTATAATAGTTTCCACAATTTTGCCCAGCACTGATGTCAAACTTACCAGTCTATGACCTCCCAGATCACCCCTGGATCCCTTTTTAAAAATCGGCGTTACATTGGCCAATCTCCAATCTTTAGATACTATGGATGATTTTAACAACAGGTTAGAGATCACTAACAACACATATGCAATTTCATATTTGAGTTCCTTCAGTACCCTGGGGTGTATACCAACTGGTACATCTGATTTACTACTCTTTAATTTGTTAATTTGGCTCAGTACATCTTCCAGGTTCACCAAGATTTCTTTCAGTTCCTCTGCATCATCACCCTTGAAAACCATCTCTGGTACAGGTGTATCTCTATATAACACAAGCTCTATGTAGAAGGAGTGAAGTGTATCAATATCAAAAATAAAAGACTTCATTTAATACATGTTCAGAATTCTAATAGTTCTCAAGACCTCTATTCTGGTTAGAAGGAAAAGCCTCAGTTCAATCACAGGAAGATCATATATTCCACCTGTTTAAACTTCCATTAGTGGCTGAAAAACCTTCCACGTTCCAATTTTATAATAATATGAAAAACTTCAGTTTTGTGATTTTTTAACGTTTCAAATGTAACATGGAGGGGCATAATCGAACGGGGCACCCAAGTTTTCATGAGGACGTCCTTGCAGGAAGGCCCCGTGAAGGGGTGGGGAACCCGCATTATCGAAACAAAATGGGTGTCCATCTTTCATTTCAATAATATGGTAGGGGATGCCCAAATCTCAACATTTAGGTTGACCTTAGAGATGGTCGACCTAAATGTTGAGATGATCGACCTTAGAGATGGTCGTCCCTGGTTTTCAGCCATAATGGAAACCGAGGACGCCCATCTCAAAAACAACCAAATCCAAGCCAAAATTTGTAGTGCACTGGTCCCCCTCACATGCCAGGACACCAACCGTGCACCCTAGAGGGCACTGCAGTGGACTTCACAAATTGTTCCCAGGTGCATAGCTCCTTTACCTTGGGTGCTGATCCCCCCAAAACTTCCCAAAAAACCCATTCCCCACAACTGTACACCACTACCATAGCCCTAAGGGGTGAAGGGGGGCACCTACATGTGGGTACAGTGGGTTTTGGGTGGGTTTTGAAGGGCTCACATTTACCACCACAAGTGTAAAAGGTAGGGGGGATGGGCCTGGGTCAGCCTGGCTGAAGTGCACTGCACCAACTAAAACTGTTCCAGGGACCTGCATACTGCTGTCATGGAGCTGGGTATGACATTTGAGGCTGGCAAAAAAAAAAATTTAAGTTTTTTTTTTTAGGGTGGGAGGGGGTTGGTGACCACTGGGGAGTAAGGAGAGGTGATCCCTGATTCCCTCTGGTGGTCATCTGGTCAGTTCAGGCACCTTTTCACGGCTTGGTCGCAAGAAAAAATGGACCAAGTAAAGTCGGCCAAGTGCTCGTCAGGAACGCCTTTCTTTTTTCCATTATTGGCTGAGGACGCCCATCTCTTAATTACACCCCAGTCCCACCTTTGCCCCCATGAACTTTGGTCGTCCCCGCGACGGGAAGCAGTTGAGGATGCCCAAAATCGGCTTTCGATTATGCTGATTTGGGCGACCCTGAGAGAAGGAAGCCCATCTCCCGAATTGTGTCGGAAGATGGGCGCCCTTCTCTTTCAAAAATAAGCCTGTTAGTAACATAGTAAATGAAATGTTTTGTTTTTTTTAACTTTATATTAAAATGACTCTTCTTAAGGTACTTAGCTTATGAGCAGATCAGATGAATGAATATCCATTCTTTTATTCATTAAGGGCCTTTTTTACAAAGCCGCACTAGCGATTCCTGCATGGTAAATCAAAGGAAGTCCATTCAATTCCTATGGGCTGCTTCTCATTTACTGAACAAGAATCGCTAGCTCAGCTTTGTAAAAGAAGCCCTTAATTAATAAATGGATGGATATTCATTGTG
Organism: Microcaecilia unicolor; assembly: GCF_901765095.1. Lineage (NCBI taxonomy): Eukaryota > Metazoa > Chordata > Amphibia > Gymnophiona > Siphonopidae > Microcaecilia > Microcaecilia unicolor. The sequence continues at coordinate 46,270,730 of NC_044040.1, read as the reverse complement.
GAAAACCATCCGGGCTAGGGAATATTCTAGGACTAGCATGAGAAACATTGCTCTAGATCAATCTCAAATTCTGACACTTCAGTTGTACTCAAGGAAGAGATGAATAAATCACAAATTATGCTCTGATGCTAGTTCAATTCAGATTATGAATAAAACTGATCTAACTTCCCTGGATATATTAGAAAACTTGATAGCAAATAAACCTGTAGACTAATATATCTTACACAGGATAGCACAGCACAGAATGTATCTACAGTATCCATATGAAATAACTGTATTCTTACAGCATTGAAAAAGCTATTTTGGTTTCCACCTTCAAGATGGATAGTTTTCCACAATGAATATCCATTCATTCACTCATTAAATTTATAACTGCTTGTGAGCAAATGCATGTTTCTAAAGTTTTTGATTGTAATATATCATGAGTGCTAGAAAAACAAAGAAATATTTTCTTATACAGATGTTATTGCACATTTGTTTGGAGGGAGAGCGGTTTGAAGAAAATATGAGGAACTATTTATTTACTGAGAGGTTGGTGGATACCTGAGATAGCTTTGCAGCACAGGTGATGATAGCAAGGACATGAAAGTATTCAAGCAGGTTTTAGAAAGGTACAGAAATACAGTGATAAGGGAGAGCAGGAAAAGCTACATAGGAGCACGTTTACTCAAGTGTGCTAAGTAGTTAACACAGGATTTAACACTCATTAATGGCTACCACATAGTAAAAACAGCCAACATGCTAACAATCCCACACTGAGGCAATTCTATAACTTGGTGCTTCCAATAAGGTGTGCCAATGCCATACCCTGAGCAACAATTCTCTAATGGCATATGTGCACCAAGATAGTATTGTAGAATACTAGGATGAATGAGGAGGAGTGGAGTACTGCTGTTAGCTGCTGTGCTGCTCAGTAGCGGGGTAATCCACCCTGGGTGCACACTGCAAGGGAGTGCAGGGAGCAGCCACGTCAGCTCCACCAATTCCCTGCTCCCAGGATGCACCCAGCAGAGCATGGCACCACCATTTTGAGGAGGTGCCCAGCAGGAGGAGGGAGTCTAAGTCCCTCCTCCTTCTGGTAAGAGGGGCTCAGGGTTCCACTGGACCACCAGGGTGTTATTTTCTGTGGGGTTTACATCTCTGGGTGGTGCAGAGTCTGTGGTCCACTGGACCACCAGGCATGGAAATCTTTGGGGGGTGGGGGGTCTGGGGTCCACTGGACCATCAGGGATGGAAATCTTTGGGTGGGGGATCTGGGGTTCACTTGACCACCAGGCATGGAAATCTTTTGGGGGTTTGGGGTCCACTGGACCACCAGGCATGGAAGTCTTTGGGTGGGGGATCTGAGGTTCAATTGACCACCATGGATAGAAGTCTTTGGGGTGGGGGTGGGAGTTCTGGGATCCACTGGACCACCAGGGCTGTGATGGCTGGTCTCTACTACTACTACTACTACTTAACATTTCTAGAGCGCTACTAGGGTTACACAGCGCTGTACAGTTTAACAAAGAAGGACAGTCCCTGCTCAAAGGAGCTTACAATCTAAAGGACGAAATGTCAAGTTGGGGCAGTCTAGATTTCCTGAATAGAGGTATGGTGGTTAGGTGCTGAAGGCGACATTGAAGAGGTGGGCTTTGAGCAAGGATTTGAAGATGGGCAGGCAGGGGGCCTGGCGAATGGGCTCAGGGAGTTTATTCCAAGCATGGGGTGAGGCAAGGCAGAAAGGGCGGAGCCTGGAGTTGGCGGTGGTGGAGAAGGGTACTGAAAGGAGGGATTTGTCTTGAGAGCGGAGGTTATGGGTAGGAACATAGGGGGAGATGAGGGTAGAGAAGTAGTCTCCCTATTCCTCCCCTGCTCAGCAAAACCCTAATGCCAGCTCCGAGCTGGGATAGGGTTTGCCACGGAAAGAGCACCCTTGTTGGCGTACTGCCAACTGAGCACTGGGGAAAAATGCAGGAGGCCCTCATTAGCATGCATTTGCATGCTTATTGCAGCCAGAGCCAGCAAGCTCATTATTTTGCATGCTCTCCGGCTCTCAGCATTTGATGGAAACAAATGCGGGTGCTAGACTGGTGCTAATGGCCTCTTGAGCCCACATTTGCTTCTGAGCATCAGGGCTTCAGGGATAAGAAGATAAAGAAATGACACTCTAGCTTGATGCTTCAATGTAAGCAGTCCAACACATTGAAAGGAGGTGGTCATGAATGGCCCTGTAATGCGATATAGAGCAAGCAACAGGAACCACACCCTACCACCAAGGCTTTGATCTTGCCTCTCCCACACAACAGTGCCAAAAGTGCTCTTTACAATGCCTAAGCCAAAATCCCAATCACCTCACCCAAGTCACAGAGTCATAGCCCTGGTCTTGAATGCCCATGTTAGGAAGAATATTTTTAAAATAAGGGAGCCTGGCTGTAATTAAAGGTGTGCACCCTTCACAGAAAAGAAAAATAAAAGAAGCCTATAAATAAGACTAAAAGGAAAGCAATAGGGAACAGAAACAAGCAAACTAATGATTAGTAGCATCTAGTTAGCACATCTATTTTAAATATCATTTGTAAGATTGCAGATCACACCCCTATTGCATTATATAATCACAGTATTGTAACACTATCAGTCAGGATTACAGTATTGCTCGGCGGTAAACGCCTGCTTTATAAATTGGCACAGGGGGTGGAGGGTGGAGCATGTAGTTAGGATGTTAAATTTGGTTTAGCATTTTAATATGTTTACACCAAAGGCCCCGTCTGAACTGCAAATCACCAGTAGGGCTCTGATACACAGATCCTTATAAAACAATACCATTTTATTGAATTGTTCTGACCTGCTCATTCTAATTAGACCTTAAGAGAGGAGTGTTAACTCCCCATAACCTATCAAGCAATGGATTAAATTAGTCCTATAAAACATTTATCAACTCTTAATTTTTATTTGTTGACCTTTACTTCCCTGTTTTCAGGCAGATTAACATGGCTACCACACTGCTTTATCCATCATATCAGAAAGTTTGTTTTGTTACATTTGTACCCCACACTTTCCCACTCATGGCAGGCTCAATGCGGCTTACATGGGGCAATGGAGGGTTTTCTCTACTGGCTTGTCGAAGACAAAATAGCCCCATGAGGCTTTATTTTCGTTTTAGGATAGGGGTACGTAAGTTCAGTCCTTGAGGGCCACAAACAGATCAGGTTTTCAGGATATTCTGATGAATGTACAGGAGATAGACCTGCATGCATACTACGTCCATTGTATGCAACTTTGTCTCATGCATATTCATGAGGGACAACCTGAAGCCCTTGAGGCTCACTTTCAAAACACTTAGGGCTCTGTTTACTAAGGTGTGCTAGCGTTTTTAGAGTGTGCTAATGCTAGAGACACCTATAGGAATATATGGGTGTCTCTAACATTAGCACATGCTAATTTTTAGTACGTGCTAAAAACACTAGCACGCCTATGGAACTTTGTACGTCCAAGTGCTTTGAAAATACGCCTCCTTATCTGTTTGTGGCCCTCGAGGGCTGAACTTATGCACCCTTGTTCTAAAACCATATGAAAATGAAGCTTCATGGGGCTATTTTGTTTTGGACAAGCCAGTAGAGAAAATTGACCTCTGATACAGTGAATAAAGTGATGTAGTAGCTGTGTTAATCTGTCTGAATACAAGAACAGGAAAGAATGAACTTCTTTCACCCAAGTTTTAAGAGAAGAAAAGAAGCCATAGTCATGAGAGGGTCTGGGAAATAAGAGGTTTGTTCCAGTTTGAACTGAGCAGCAATGTTCTGGAGTGGTAATGGAATGAATAATGGCCATCACTTTTCACACGAGGTGAATATGATGCATCATTATACATTAATTTTTCTAATTTCTTCTTGTATTACAATGGAAAGAAAGAGCTTCAAGAAACAGTCTCAGCATCAGTTAATAAAAAAAGATTCTGGTTGATATTCAACAGTCAATATTCAGCAGACAGTGTGTTTTGTTTTGTTTTTTAATCTGCCAAGGGCACTAAAACCAGAAATTCAATGCTGGACCCTGTGTGGGCTTCAAAACTGAATTTTCAGGTCTTTTTAAAGCCAGCTAGCACATGACTGGTTAATATTCAGACCAAACCAGCCATGGGTTAATGCATAAAGATAGGGCAGCTACTTTGTGGTAGGGTTACCATACGTCCGGATTTACCCAGACATGTCCTCTTTTTGAGGATATGTCTGGGCATCCGGACGGGTTTTGCCAGTTCGCCCGTTTGTCCGGATTTCTGGACAAATGGGCGGGCGGTGGGCCTATCCTAGCCTCCCCTCCTCTTACTATCTACTGCCCTGGTGGTCTAGTGTTGCTGTGATGGTCTCGGGATTCAAAATGGCTGCTGAGAGTTGAAGCGGCCTCGCGAGACTCTCGGCAGCCATTTTGAATCCCGAGACCGTCACAGCAACAGGATGCAGGGCAAGGACAGAGCTCCGGGCAGGAAAGAGGGGGCTCTTTCTTGCCCCGAAGAGGTCACTAGACCACCTTCAGGGCAGTAGATAGTAAGTAAGGGGAGGGGAGGTGACGGGGGGCAGGGGAGGGGAATATGTGACCAGGGGGAGGGGAATATGTGACAGGGGTGGGGCAGGAGCAGGGCAGGACATGAGTCCTCTTTTTCAGGGGACAAAATATGGTAACCCTACTTTGTGGTCCTATTTATGCACTAAACCTGGCCAATTAGGTCTGAATATCAAGACCTAACCAGACTCTGCCCCTGGAATACCCTTGGAATGCCCCCGAATTCCCCCCCCCCCCCCCCCGACATACTCAGCTTTAAGTTCAATGCTAACTGGTCATTTTCAGTGAGGGTGACTGGTTAAGTGCTCCTGAAAATGACCGGATAGCTGCGACTAAGCAAGTTAACCAGTCGGAGGCTGTTTCCAGCCAGTTAACTCACTTTGAATATCAGCCAGATTATGGGCTCCTTTTAAAAGGCGACATTACTGATTAGCTTGTGCTGAACACGAAGAAGCCCGTTCAGTTCCTATGGGCTTCGTCACCTTCAGTGCATGATAATCGGTAGCACCGTTTCTTAAAAGAAGCCCTTAATTTGATTACATGTGTTATTAGGCTTTATACAGAAATTACAAAATCTCTATCCATTTCCCTCTCACTGAGAGCTAGAACTATCTGATGGCAATTTGATGGACAGAAATACTAGTTTTGGCTTCAGAAACATCATGAGATTTAAGAATTCAAGATGTTTTGCAAGATTTGATGACATTTCTGAGAAGCCAGGTCAGATTTGTATTTCTGACTTCTGAGATGTTACTAAACTTTACAAGTGCTGTGACCTGGGTCAACACAACCATGAAACTCTGAGGATAACAGAAAGAGAGAGAATGATCATGAATTCAGAAGTGTGCAATTCAGGTCACACTTACTTCCACCATCCTTCTTGCTTTACCCCAAGTTGCATGTTGGTTGGATACAGAACATTTGGGGAAATGCCCCAATTATTATAGTAAATGTTAGAAAGCAGGGTTATGGCTGCATAATTAACCCTCCTTCTGTTCTCACCAAGCCATTCTTTTAAAATATACATTTCAAAGGCTTATAATTACTGCAATCAAGTTACCTTATTTCTCCCACACCCAGAATGCATTTACCAGCCTCCTTCTTCTTTGGCTTCCTTGTTCATTTTCCCAGAATGCAACAGAATGATGCCAAAATTCCACTGCATAAACTTGGAGCAAAGGGACTCAGCTTTACAATAAACCATCACACTTAATCTTTCATGGGCTGATGCTCAGAACTCGGATGCTATAGGTAATAGGCCAGAAAATACCACAGAACCAGCGCACAAAAATACTGTCCCAATACTCAACATTAACAGCATGCAAATTATATGAACGCTGTGCAAGAGAGCGGAACATGCCTGGTGCATGCATTGAACAGTTTTGCGGTAAGCAAAGCTCTTGTGTGCATGTCCATTCAAACCCTGAAGTGCAGGCACACATCAAAGTCCCTTAAACTGTATTGTGCTTTCCCATGTATCTTATGTGAACAGTTGCTAATAAAGGACTCTTTTCGACGATATCTTTGGCTACACACCAATTCTTTGGTTGTCTCTGCTGTTCTGTTGCTGTGGCACCCATCAGCACCATTCTTCTGCTCCTTGAATATAAGCTTTCAAAAAAAAATGTTTCACTTGAAAAGCTTATATTTAAGTACAGAAAACAGGTGTGAATGTGTGCTTCCACTTTTGGGTTTGCTCGGATTCACACACACTCACCACTGGCACTCAGAAGCTTGCACGGGCTTCCTTCCTCTTTAAAATAAAATCAAAACTGGCAGATTTTGAAAGAAAAAACATGAGAAATCTTCTCTTCTAACCCCTCAATGTGACCTCGGAGCTGGCGGCAAGTTTCCAGGGTTAGGGCAGGGTTTTTTTTTTTGTATGCTGTTTCTCTGAGCATTGGGAGGGAATACCCAATGACCTCATCTACATCTGTTTGCCTACCTTTAAGTGCAATTTGTGCTAATCTTTGGTGAGTACCTTGTTTCCTGTGCTAGAGCCTTCTGAGGTTAAAAAGTATTTTTCTTTCTTAAAATCAGTGAAGGTATTCTCAATACAATCTTCACATGCAATACAATCTTTGAGCAGGGACTGTCTTTCTTCTATGTTTGTGCAGCGCTGCGTATGCCTTGCAGCGCTATAGAAATGCTAAATAGTAGTAGTAGTAGTAGTAAACAGGATGCACTTAACCAAGAAGTCTCAACATAGGCCGTGATTCAGCACATATGCCTTCATCAAGGGACCTGTCAAATTGACACAATTTTGCATGCTGGAGGCGTATTTTAAACACACACATTCAATGTGCTCATCTGAGTCTCACAAAGTGAACGTAATGCATTCAGCAAAGTCAATGAGCACATTGCATGCATGTGTTTAAAATACGCCTTCAGCTTGCAGTATTGTGTATTGTGTCTGGGAGAGTATGAATTCTTTCAGAAAGAGTGTGCTTTCTTTGCACATAGAGTACCTTCTTCCAAAAGAGTGCACACTCAATGACTTTCTTCCTGTGACAAAAAAAAATGGCAAATGAAAATGAATAAAATGAACATTTTTGGAACAACATGGGAAATGATATGAAACAAAAATGTTCTGGCTAACCATCCCTCGCACTTACCCACATGTTCTCAGATTATATATAGTGCAACTTGAGTTGCGTGCGCAAATCAGATCATATTCTGGTTAGTGTGCACAACTTAATTATCTTAACAAGCCAATAATTGCCGATAATTGCCACTTAAGCAATTATTGACTCTAATTGGCATTAATTAGAATTTACGCACACAACTTTATAAGCATATTCTGTAAAGTGCAACATGTAAAATCTAAGACGCAGATTGGAAAATGGGGCATGGCCATGGGTGTGGAATGGGCTGGTCAGGGGCGTTTCTAAAAACTATGCATGCTGTTACAGAATACACCCACTCTGTGTCTAATTTAGGCATAGGCATTTACATCAAATTTTACTTAGCATAAATGCCCGCGACTAAATTAAGTCATGCGGACGGGCGCTAGGCATAGTCTATAAACTGCGCCTAACTTTAGGTGTAGCTTTATAGAATATGCCTAGGCGTATTTTTTCAGGGCCAATTTTTAAGGCACCATATATAGAATCTAACTCATGATGGGTGCCTCCCTCCCTCCCTCCCTCCCTCACACACATTGTCCAGTTTCTCGCCATCAAACCCTTCTGCCCATGGATCCAACATTTCCCTCTTTCTCCCCACCCCCTCCTGAATATGTCTCCCTCCCTCTCTGCCTCCGTATCCATGTCTCCCTCTTCTCCTCTGCCAAATGTCCATCACTTCTGTCTCTCTCTTCCCTCCTCCCTCTGTCCCACTGTCCACCATCTCTCCCTCTCTCTACCCCTCTCCCTTGAACCCTAAGTCAAACATCTCTCTCCTCCTCCATGTAGCATTTCTCCCTTTGTCCCCTCCACTGCCATGTCCAAAACCTCTCCCTCTCTCTACTCTCCTCCCTATCTCCCATTGTCTACCATGTCTCTGTCTCTCTCCATCCCCCCATGCAGCATCTCTCCCTCTGTCCCCTCCACTGCCACATCCAACATATCTCCCTCTCTTGTCCCTCTCTCCCACATGCAGCAACTCTCCCTTTCTTGCCCCTCTTCCCCACATGCAGCATCTCTCCCTCTCTTGCTCCTCTCCTCGACATGCAGCTTCTCTCCTTCTCTTGCACATTCCTCCACATGCAGCATATTGCCCTCTCTTGCCCCTCTCCCCCTCCATGCAGCATCTCTCCCTACCTACCCATGTCCAACAATTCTCTCTCCCTTCTCTTGCTCTCTTCTGCTATCCAGTCTTTCTCTAGCAGATCTCGGTCTAGATATCCCCTCCCTCCCATTGTCCAGCCTTTCCCTTCCAGTCTTGGTCTAGATACCCCCCCCCCCCCCCACCCATTGTCATCATCCTCGTTGTCTACCTTAATGAGCTTCTCGCTTTAAAAAGGCTGGGGCAATGGCAGAAATTCCAACTTGCTGCCTGCAACTTACCCCAAATCCTTCCTTCTGCTACGTTCTGCCCTGGCGGAAATAGAAAATTGCATCAGAGGGTGGCAGGGTGCATCAAAAAGAAGACATCTAGGTCAGCTATAGAAGGTGTGTAGGAATCACTGCTGCTGCCGGTGACCTTTTAAAGAAAGAAGCTCATTAAGAGACGGAAAGAGGGAGATGCAGGACTGCGGGAGCACAGCTTGCTTTCCCCATGCCAGCTGTGAGTTGTCCACCATTGCTGGGTGGGCCTAAGCCCAAACTTGCTGAGCCCAGGCCCACCCCTGACTACACCCCTGGTCAGTGACTGAGGAGGGAGTGGAATGGTTATCCAAAAAGAAGATCTCTAGGTATGAAGGTGTGTATGTCTCTCTCCTGTGTATGTATGTTTAAAATGTGTGAATATCTGAATGTGTGTGTGTGTGTATCCTGTGTCTGAATGTTTGTGTATGTCCTGTGTGTGAATGTTTATCCCTCTTTGAGTTTATGTAGCTGAATTATCTCTTCCAACACTTTCCTGAGTCCTAATTTGGTTTGTTTGATCTGATATCTCCTGATTACCAAGGATGTGTGAATACCTTTGAAAGTCCAGGTCTCAGACATAGCCTGTCTGGCTACCCTTGAGCACTTAGTCCTATGTAAACTAATCCCATCAGGCCCACCTAATCCCATCAGGGAGGGAGGCATCCTGACTACCTACATTGTCTACCTACACTGACAGGGGTTGGGGGAGGCAGAGCTGCATGAATCCTTAGTTAGGCTAACTAGGCTCATTTTCAGGTTAGGCCCTGAACAGCACAATGTCATGCTGACCATAGCTGCTGGGGGGGGGGGGCAGGGGGGACAAAATTCCCCGGGCCCGGGCCTCCAAGGGGGGCCCGGTGCCGCAGTCCCACCCGTCTGCCACTGGGCTCCCTGCATTGAAATCACAATGCCTCTCACCTCCGTGTGAAAGCGCTACAGGCAGCAGGGCAGCAGTTCGCCTCCCTTCGGGCCTCCTTCCCTCCCTGTGTCCCACCCTCATCTGACGTAACATCTGCGAGAGCGGGACACAAGGAGGGAAGGAGGGCCGAAGGGAGGCGATCTGCTGCCCTGCTGCCTGCAGCGCTTTCACACGGAGGTGAGAGGCACTGTGATTTCAATGCAGGGGACCTGGCCCGGTGGCAGACGGAGGAGGGCGGGTGGAGGGGGGAGCGGCGGTGGTGACCTCGGGGGGGGGGGGGGGGGGAGCGGCAGCGGCAGCGGCGACCTGTGGGGGTGGCTGGGCCCCTGAGGCGGCCTTGCCCCGAGCCCGGCCCAGTCTCTCAGCGGCCCTGATGCTGACATCAGAGAGCGTACATTTGGGTGGAGCATGACTGTGTCATGGACATGTCACCAAACACCACACACAAGTTATAGGATACTGTCACTTGCATGCATTCCATGGCACACTGTCTTATGTGCAAGGATGGTGAGCCCTTAGGTCCCGCAAGGCCCCGAGGGACCTTAAGGAACAGCCGTGCAACCCCAAGTCTTCACCCGCGGCGACCGCCGTTCACCAAGGGTTGAGCCCCCAGCTGCAGGCGGTCAACGGGACTTCAGGAACCGCGGGGAGCAGAGCTGACCCAGACAGGGACCAGGAGAGCAGCGGACAGTTGGAGACAGAGAACATCCGATAACAGGCCAAGTTCAGGGCAGGCAGCAGACAACGAAGTCCAGATCCGGCAAGAGGTCGAGGCAGGCAGCGAGCAGGGAAACCAGGAACAGTCCAAGGGTCAAGAACCAGCAGAACAAGGAACGCAGAGAATCACAGGAACCACAGGAAGCAGGCCTCTGGCATAGAACCTGAAGCCAAGTTCTGACTTTGTTTCATCCTTAAATATAGCACAGCCTAGCCACCCCGCCCCCGCAGGTATAGCCAACCAACCCAGGCCTGGCTATTACAGAGCCCTTCTGATTGGCTCTGTCCGCCCAATCCAGCACCTCGGAGGCGGAGTTCCAACCCCCCGCATCCGGGGAAGATGAGAACGCCGGCCAGCGCGCCCGGGCACCACCTCTATCCCCAGCGTGAACACTACCTTCCCCGCCGGCGACCGAGAGACCGGCGGCCGCAATCGCCGGCCTCAGGCCTCGGCCCCGGCTCGAGCGGCCATCACCGCGGCGGGCCTTAGCTCCCCGCCGCAATCCCCGAATCGCCGCCCCTCGTCATGGAGGACACCAGTTCCCGCCCCCCGCAGCGGAGGCGCCAGAGGGAGCAGCGGACGCGACACACACTTACTTATGCCAGCCAAAGTGGCATAGCAAGGGGGGGGAGGGAGGCGCGGTCCATCCCGGGTGTCAGCTCAGGGGGGGTGCTCCCTGCCAGCTCCCCCCCTCGGCAAATCGACACCCCCGACCAGCTCCCGCACCCTACCTCTAAAAAGAATATCGGGAGGCGAGGCGCAGCGCCTCGCGCCTGCCCTGCATGTAAAAGAAATGTGGACCGTCGAGCTTTCCCTCGCTCTATCTGTCCTGCCTTCTGCTGATGCAACTTCCTATTTCCGCAAGGGCGGGACAGAGAGCGAGAGAAGGCCCGACGGTCCACATTTCTTTTACGTGCAGGGCAGCGCCTCGCCTCCCGATATTCTTTTTAAAGGTAGGGTGCGGGAGCTGGTCGGCGGGGTGTCATCGTGCTGCACCCGGGGGGGGGGGGTGCAACGGTGAACCGCCCCGCCCCGGGTGGCAGCCCCCCTGCTACGCCACTGGCCAGCCATTGACCTTTTGGTATGCCAATGCGGCTTGCACTAGTATTCTGTTTTGCCTTAGGTGTGCCCTTAAACTGTTATAGAATTGGTGCTTAGCATGCTTCTTTGTGGTGCCTAAAATGAGGTGCCAATCTGTAGAATTTACTTTACTTTTCCATTTCTTATATTGCACCTACACCAATACTGGTTCAAAGTGGATTTCAAAAACATAAAACCAGAGACATTAATTCTGGGATATACAGAATACAATCAATTTACATCAGTTTACATCCACACAACTGAACTAACAGTAGCGATTAAGACTAGCACTTATTTGGAAGAAAATATTTTCAAAACAAAATTACCTTAATCGATTTGCAAAAGCTAATATAATTATGCATTTGAACCATACACATGGGCAATAAATTCCACAGTTTAGCTGCACAATAGGAAAATAGCATGGAAAAAGCTCTCTTAGATTTAATACCTTACAGGATGGAAACATTAATTTTAAGTGGTTGAGCATCCCAATTTTAGAATGGAAAAATTCAACGAGTTGATATAAATAGGGAGGATCTAGTCCAAGGGTGATTTTTTCCTTTTCCGGAGATGGGAAGGCAGTAGAACGAGAGGACATGAAATGAGATTGAAGGGGGGGCAGACTCAAGAAAAATGTCAGGAAGTATTTTTTCACGGAGAGAGTAGTGGATGCTTGGAATGCCCTCCCACGGGAGGTGGTGGAAATGAAAACGGTAACAGAATTCAAACATGCGTGGGATAAGCATAAAGGAATCCTGTGCAGAAGGAATGGATCCTCAGGAGCTTAGTTGAGATTGGGAGGCGGGGCTGGTGGTTGGGAGGTTGAGATAGTGCTGGGCAGATTTATACGGTCTGTGCCAGAGCCGGTGGTGGGAGGCAGGGATAGTGCTGGGCAGACTTATACGGTCTGTGCCAGAGCCGGTGGTTGGGAGGCGGGGCTGGTGGTTGGGAGGCGGGGAAAGTGCTGGGCAGACTTATGCGGTCTGTGCCCTGAAGAGCACAGGTACAAATCAAAGTAGGGTATACACAAAAAGTAGCACATATGAGTTATCTTGTTGGGCAGACTGGATGGACCGTGCAGGTCTTTTTCTGCCGTCATCTACTATGTTACTATGTTATGTTATTTTAAATCTACAACAATATAATTTAAAATCAATCCTGGCTTCTACCAGCAACCAATGTAATTGACGGGACCAAGGTGTAACTCTCTCAAACTTGGTTCAATGAGCAAATCAATTTTGCACAGGATATAGTTTCTTTAATACATTTTTCAAACAGCCCAAATAGGTGATACTGCAGTAATCTAGTTATGACAAAATTAATGCCTGCACTGCCAATCTAAATTGGTCCTGATGGAAATATTTATGAATTCTTCTGAGATTACGCATTAACCAAAACCAACTTTGTACAAGATGATTTACCTGCAACTCCATTGTTAACTTTTGATCTCATGTGATGCCCAGAATCTTCAATAAAGATTCTAGCTTGTAAGACATATTATTTACCACAAACATATGCTCTTGAATTGAATCTTCTGTAGCCCCTATATGAAGATATGTTGTTTTACCCCTACTCAATTTCAAATGAGTTTTAGCCATCCAAGAGGCAATCAAAGATATGCAACTCTCAATGCCTGACCTAACCCCTAATATATCAGAAAAAGTTGAAATTAACAAAGTAATATTGTTAGGTTATATAAATGCTTGAAATCCTGCATTTTCCAGTTCAATACCCAGAGAAGACATAAGAACATTAAATAAAATAGGAGAAAGAGGAGATCCTTGAGGAACATCAGCGATCATAGGCGCCGACTCTGTGGGTGCTGTGGGTGCTCGAGCACCCCCAATATTTCACCCACCAGAAGTTCGTTCCCTTCCTCCCTCCTCCCATCAAGTTCCAGGCCCCCTCCCACCAAATTTTAAAAATCATCTATTTTACCTCATCGCGGTTAGGGCGGCAGCAGCGGTAAAACGCATGCAGGCTCGGCTTGGTGCTTAGTTGTTTTCCCTTCTCTCTCTCTCACCTCTGGTCCCGCCCTTATTTCCTGTTTCTGCAAGGGCAGGACCAGAGCTGAGAGAGAGAGAAGGGAAAACAACTAAGCACCAAGCCGAGCCTGCATGCTTTTTACCGCTGCTGCCGCCCTAACCTCAACGAGGTAAGATAGATGACTTTTAAAATTTGGAGGGAGGGGGCCTGGAACTCGAAGGGAGGGAGAAAGGAAGGGAGGGATGATGACCCTAGAACTGGGAGGGAGGGAGGGGGGACCCTGGAACTCGGGGGGAGGGAGGGGGGACCCTGAAACTTGGAGGGAGGGAGGACCCTGGAACTCAGAGGGAGGGAGGGGGACCCTGGAACTGGGAGGGAGGGACACTGGAACTCAGAGGGAGGGAGGACCCTGGAACTCGGAGGGACTGAAACTGGGAGGGAGGTGGAGGGGGGAGGGGGGATGAGGGAGGGGGATGGGGTACAAGGGAGGGGGGACAGGGGAGAGGGAGGGGGGACAGGGGGAGGGGTCAAGGGGGAGAGGGAGGGGGACAGGGGAATGCACCACCTGTAAAAAAAAAATTCAGCACCCCCAATCATTTTGAAAAGCTGGCTCCTATGCCAGCGACAGCTGACTATTTATCAGAAAAAGTACCATTTATGATCGTAACTGTGTAAGACCTCATAGTGAGGAAACCCCTAAACCAGTTCAAAACATTACCCATTATATCAATACCATTTAATGTCATTGCCTCTTTACTGTTCTAGTATCTCCTTTTACAAATGGTTTTAAGACTTTCTCCTCATTGCAACACACAAATGAGAATTGAAAGTACAGTTTTTCAATGCAGCTATTTGCAAAGCAAAGAAATGCAAGCCTTTGGGCACATTCTCCAGATGCTCTTCAGGAGCCCCTGTTGTCAACTGAACAGTGTTTGAACATAGAAACAAAAGGCTACCAGCACTTTTTCCAGTTTACAGTACAAACCAAATTAGAAAACTTTCTTATTTATTTATTTATTTATTTGTTACATTTGTACCCCACATTTTCCCACCTATTTGCAGGCTCAATGTGGCTTACATGATACCTGAGAGGTGTTAATAGACTCAGGAGAAAAGCAATTAAGGTGCTTCTTGTGTCCTGATGTTGCTAAACATAGGGGTCCTTTTACTAAGCTGCATAAGTGTCTATGTGGAGGAGTGGCTACAGCACCAGTCTTGCAATCCAGAGGTGGCCAATTCAAATCCTGCTGCTGCTCCTTGTGATCTTGGGCAAGTCACTTAACCCTCCATTGCCTCAGGTACAAACTTAGATTGTGAGCCCTCCTGGGACAGAGAAATATCCACCATACCTGAATGTAACTCACCTTGAGCTACTACTGAAAAAGGTGTGAGCAAAATCTAAATAAATAAATTATACGCACACCCAATGTCTGCCAAAATGGAGTTACTGTTCCATTACCATGTGGCTCTTGCAGTAATTTCATTTTTGCCGTGTGTCCGATACGCGCATCAGAAAAATATTTTTTATTTTCAGCATTTGGTGCGCATAGGTCATTACCACCTAGTTACCGTGTGAGTTTTTACCACTAGGTCAATGGCTGGCGGCAAGGTCTCAGAACCAAAATGGACGCGTGTCAATTTTCATTTTGCCGCACATCCATTTTTGACAAAAAATTTTAAAAAGCCTTTTTTACAGGTGCGCTAAAAAATGGATCGGCGTGCACCCAAAACCCGCACCTACACTACCGCAAGCCATTTTTTAGCGCACCTTTGTAACAGGACCCCATAGCAATGTCTCTAATCAGGTGAAGGTGGTGTCTGGCAAGGTGTTGGCCTCTCACCATGCAAGTGGCCCTTTTTGGCTCTTCTCTATATAATAAAATGAACACTTTGTTAACTCTACTATCTTTTATTTCTAATACCGTATCCCTGCTGAACCAGAGAATTAAGTCCTTCACTCCAATTCATTCCTCTGATGCAGCCACAAGAAGAAAATTAAAGCAACCTTAAGATATAAATTGGTCTCTCTTGCTCTGCAATAAAAGACAAAGAGGAGCCTAGGGAGTACAAAACCAGGATTTTACAAAAGGGGGTTTGTATTCTTACAACACTGGATTGGTTTTCTGCTCCAGCTGGGGGGGGCATATAAGAGAGGGGAGAGAGGGAGAACAGGTGAAGGATGAGTGGAATATAGGGGAGAGAGACAGACAGAAAAAAAAGAAAGAAAGAGAAAACTAGAGAAATGGGGAGAAGACTGGATGGATGGAAAGGAAAACAGGAACAGGGCAAGACTAGATGGGAGGGGAGAATAGGAGGTAATAGTGAATAGAAGGTGGGGGTAGGGTTACCATTTTGTGTCCTCTGAAAAAGAGGGCACATATCACACCCCTGCTCCGCCCCCGCCACACCTCTGCTCCGCCCCACCACGCCCTTTTGGATCCTCGTTCCGCCCTCTATTCCCCTCCCCCAGTTGCATAGTCCCCCCCCCCCCGTCACATGGACCCATCCCCCCCCCAAAAAATCTACCTCTGCAGATTAGCACTACACTATACCTATTCCAAATATCGCTACTATGGGATCATTTCTTTTTCCTCTAGAGTTCTATAAATCTGATATCACATCACGCCCACCGAATCCAGTTGGTCTATACCGCCTATGATGTCATTAAACAACAATCGGATGAAGAAAGAACCAATCAAATCTCTCTCCACGACAATAGGGGCTCCTGAAGAGCATCTGGATAATGTGTCCAAAGGCTTGCATTTCTTTGCTTTGCAAATACAGCTGTATTGAGAAACTGTACTTTAATATTCTCATTTGTGTGTTGTAATGAGGAGAAGGTCTTAAAACCATTTGCAAAAGCAGAAAACTAGAAACAGTACACTTTCATATGAAATCACTCTGTGAAACACGAGTTTACACTGAGCATTAAACACAAAATAATAATAACTTCTGATAATGTGAGGTTGGTATGGCAATCTAATTTTTAGAGATAGGCCAGAAAATTACACATCTAAAATTATGATCCAAAACTCGACCCAGAATCTACAAATTGTGCAGGGTTAAGTGGGCCACAGTCATATTTTAAGTAGGTTTAAGTGGGTCACAGACCTGGACCATATGCTGGCTATTTACTATCAGGAATCCAAGCATTCCATATTAGGTACAGAACATGGTGGATCATGGTCCAAAACCAACAGGAGTAGAGAAATAGTTTAATGGTTAGAGCAGTGGCCTGAGAAGTAGAAAAGCCTGGTTCCTTGTGGTCTTTGGCAAGTCACTTAGGGGTCCTTTTCCAAAGGCACATTAGTGTTTTTAGTGCACACTAATGATTAGTGTGCATTAAACACTAGAGATGCCCATAGGAATATCTTTGTTTACTAAGCCGTACCAGCGGCTGGTGGTGTGCTAATGTCAACACAGTCCATTCACTCCGATTTACCGCACAGACAAGTTCTTTGCCTCCTGAGGTGTGAAGTGCACACGAGTGATAGCTCACAGAATACTGTGCACTAACTTCCATTCTCATTGTATTCTCAGTTCCTAATCTGCCCATTTCAGTTCCTGCTTCCTAACACAGCATGCAGTTGATGCAAGAATTAGGGTATACCCTAGCAACAGTTATCACACTCATGCTTTAGCAGTGTGTGCTAATTCACACGTTAACCCCTGGATTCCATATATGGCACTTTGAGTTGCACGCATATATTCAAGTGTGATTCCAATTTGTGTGTGCAACTTAATTGAATAACGAGCCAGTCAGCACCAATAACTGGGCAATAACAAGCAATTGTCGGCACTAATTCACAATAATTAGAATTTACACATGCATCTTTTTAGGCGTGTTCTATAAAGAGATGCATGTAAATTCTAGTGTGTGGACCCAAAAAGGGGGCATGGCCATGGGAGGAGCATAGGTGGGTTGGGGGTGTTCCTGCAATAGATTTAGAGGGATCTGCGCCTATGGTTACCATATGTCCGGATTTACCCAGACATGTCCTCTTTTTGAGAGCATGTCCAGGCAACCGGGCGGGTTTTGCCAATCTGCCCGTTTGTCCGGATTTCTGGACAAACAGGCAGATTGCTAGCCTTCCCTCCCTTACTTACTAGTGCCCTGGTGGTCTAGTGACCTCTTCCGCCTTCGGGGCAGGAAAGAGCCCTCTGTTTCCTGCCCGGAGCGCTGCCCTGCATGCATCCTTCCTGTTGCTGATCCTCGGCGCCCATTCAAAACGGCCGCCGAGAGTTGAAGTGACCTCGTGAGACTTCAACTCTCGGCGGCCATTTTGAATCGGCGCCGAGGATCAGTAACAGGAAGGATGCATGCAGGGAAGCGCTCCGGGCAGGAAAGAGGGGGCTCTTTCCTGCCCCAAAGAGGTCACTAGACCACCAGGGCAGTAGTAAAGTAAGGGGAACGGGGTGACGGGAAGGGGGGGCAATCGGGTATGTGACAGGGGGGAGGGGAAAATGTGACAGGGGGCGGAGCGAGGTTGTGACAGGGGGGCAGAGCGAGGGTGTGAAAGGGGGCGGGGTGGGGTGTGTGGTGGGGGCGGGGCATGTGTCCTCCTTTTTGGGGGACAAAATATGGTAACCCTATCTGCGCTTAATTTACGTATGGGGATTAATGCCAGGTTTTCATTGCTGTAAATGGTCACACCTAAATGCAATCATGATTCCCTGTGCTAAGTGCTATTCTATGGTTTATAGAATAATGCTAAGCACCATTTTTTTCTGTGCCAATTTTTTAGGTGCCATTTATAGAATCTTGTCCCAGTAGCGTAGCCAGAGTTTAATTTTTAGATGGGCCTGGAGGTGGACTGGGCTGGCACAGGCCTTGCTACCCCTACCCCGCCCGCCTGCCACTGCCGCCGCATTTCCTCTCCATCCACTACCCCCCCCCCCCCACCCCGCGACAGGCCCCTGCACATGGTCAGTTCTGGTCATTTTTACTGACCTGAGGCGCCGTTCTCCCTCCAGCACCGACAATTCCCATAGCCAGCCTTCTGCCAGCGCGCGTCGTCGGAGCATCTTCTCAGGTGTGTCCCGCCTACTCTGCAACTTCCTGTTTTCCACAAAGGTTGGACACAGGAAGTTGCAGAGTAGGCGGGATGTGCCTGAGAAGAGGCCCCGACGACGCGCGCTGGCAGAAGGCCGGCTATGGGAATCGCCAGTGCTGGAGGGAGAACGGCGCTTCAGGGCAGTAAAAGTGAGCAGACCACGCGGACGGGGAGAGCGGGCAGAAGAGGCTGGGCGGGCCTGGAGCAAAAGTGGCTGGGCCTGGGCCCGTCCAGGCCCACCCGTGGCTACGCCCCTATCTTGTCCTAACTGTTTAACATACTTTAGTAAAAGGATCCCTTAGTTATACATTATCAGACCACTTCTACTCAATCTGAAATTGAGATTCACATCACTCAGTGGGAAATGCCTGCAAAATGGCAGGGTTTCGAACATAATCTTAGTTTGGGTATTTTTTTTAATATATACAGTTCTAGAAATGTTAGTATATTTGCAACCTATTTTGAGAAAGCCTTTACTGAAGAGCTCTATATGCATCCCAACCCCAAACTCCCAGTCCCCAGGGGTTTGGAGAGATAAAACAAGGGATTATTTTACTGCAATATAAAATTCCGGCAAACAGGACAGGTGAAGTCACAGAATAAGGAGTTACAGGCCCCTGTAATATAATATGATCTCTCAGTGGATAACCAAGGAGATGCAAGAGGGTGGAACATGCAAATTATTGATCTCTACTGCTTGCTAAAATATCACATATACATACACACACACACACACACACACACACACATATACATATTGGAGTAAATATTAAGTGAGAAGCTGCAGGAATGTATTTCACAGGGAAGGCAGAACCACAACCCTAGCCAAAAAAGGTAGTAGAACGCATGGAGACCTGTATCAAGAAAGACTACAGGTTGTGATAAGTGGAGAGAGATCTTGTTTATACATCTTTATTGCTTTCTGCTTGTTCTTTGGCCTGAGAAAGGAAAGGTATTTTCAGGTTAGAGAAGCTGAACTTCAGTTCATGGACTTTCCTTGTTAGAACTGTAAAGATATGGAACCATTAAGAGTTTAACTCATGAAAAACAAGAGTTACTGAGCCTTGGACCTAGCAGGGATGCAACCCGTGGCCATGGTTCCTATTTTTTGAATGATCATGCTTCATGCGTTTAATACCTCAACTGGTAAAGTCCACGGTTAGTACTTACTGTAAATGTATATTAGGAAATTGATAACATTTGTAAATACTGTCAGCCAGCTATGTTCACAATCACATTTGGTTTTAATTTTTCTTGAGAGGAAGGGAGGGAAATCTCAAGCTAACACCTTTCTTCCCTAGGTAAAGGCATCAGGTGATAGATTTAGGGATTAATGGAGCCTGCCTGAGGAGGACTCCTGCCAGGTTGGTCCCAGACCCAAGGAAACTCTCAAGGGGGTGTTACATATAGAAATGATGACCCTATTTGCCCTCATATACAGAGTCATTTATTCATTGTAATTACTTCTTAAGAAGCAATTCTGATAAACACAACAATTAATGCCATAAAAACAAGGGCAATCCCATCTTGCAATATCAAGAAGGAATTATGATTCTAAAGTTAGCATACACCACAAAAGGTCACTGATAAGATAGACATAAAAAGCTCCCTCTGATTGTGCAATCACA
The DNA here is from genome assembly GCF_901765095.1 of Microcaecilia unicolor. Taxonomy (NCBI): domain Eukaryota; kingdom Metazoa; phylum Chordata; class Amphibia; order Gymnophiona; family Siphonopidae; genus Microcaecilia; species Microcaecilia unicolor. Next base: position 46,250,778 of record NC_044040.1, on the reverse strand, counting down.
TGCTCTCCACTGCATACCACAGCTATCTGAATAAAACACTGAGCAAGGTCACCCGCATTGCTTCTAATTCAGTGGAAGGTCACAGTGCACTTGGGTGAACCTTGATTTGAGATTGTGAAGCAATATTTACAGTTTCAAGTTGATGTTTGCTTCTGAAATTGTATTTTTCAAGCAAATTACATGTTCACTCTTTTCTAAAATTCACAGCTAATTCCGGTCGCTTCTGTAAAGCAACTGCATTGACCACTTGTGGGTTGAGGGCCAAGTTGGTTTTATAACTATAATACGGAAAACTAGAGCCCTGCGTTCATCTACAGAGCATGGATCGGCCCTCTAACTAATGCAGCTCAATTCACCTAGCTCACAAAATATAAGGAAAGAATTCTTTCATACAGAAAAACCTAACTGTGCACTGCTGTCCAAGAGTCTGTCTGTCACACATACCATACAATTATTTCAAGCTGACAGGGTTCAGAAAGTTTAGAGCATCAGGTTAAAAACCTCCTGATGATATCTGGAGTCCATAAAGGTGTATTTACTACTGCTACTACCACTACTATTGCATTACTAGACGTACCCAGCGCTGTACACTAAGGGGGTCTTTTACTAAAGCTTAGCTCGAGTTATCTGCAGCAGGGTCCGTTTTATTCCTATGGGCCCTGCTGCAGATAACTCAAGCTAAGCTTTAGTAAAAGACCCCCATAATATGTAAGAGACAGTCCTTGCTCGGTAGAATTTACAATCTAATCAAGACAGACCACAACAGGACAAATCAGGTGTAAGGGAATTACTTACAGACATAAGTACTGAACAGGTGAATAGGAGTTAGGAGTTAAAATACACAATCCGTCTGCTATTTAGTGCTATATTGAACTGGCCAGAAAAGACTCCTGGCCAGTTAAATAGCCTTAAGCCAACCAAGCACTAATATTCAGCACGAGATAGCCAGCTATCTCGGCTGAATATCAGCACTTGGCGGCTAGCCCGGTCACCAGCTATGTCGAGCGAAATAGCTAGTTAGCACCAATATTCATCAGCTTACTGGCTATGTTCAGCAGCCAGATTGACCTGCATAACTAGCAAGTCTATCTCTGGCCACTAGAACGTAGCTGGTCAGCCAATGAATGTCACTTTAACCGGCTATGTTCATAGTGGCCAAAAAAAAACCCCTGAAATTCAATGCTGGTTGCCGGATAAGGCCTGGCATTGAATTCCAGGTTCACTGCCAACCGTGGGAGTTAGCCGGCTTGCCTCCCGTGGTCTGAATATCGGGCCCATTGCACCCAATAGGGGCGGACTGACCATTTGGGCAACCGAGCAGTGCCCAAGGGCTCAGAAGTTCTAGGGGACCCAGACGCTATTCCCAGTTGCCTGCCGCCCTCCGCCGCACACTACATCTCCCAAGGAGCCCTGGTGATCGTGGCTGCAGGGAGCAGCCATGTGGCTGTTGGCTCCACCGGTTCCCTGTTCCCTCGGATGTTACTTCCTGTTCCGGGGTGGAGGGAGCAGGGAATCGGTGGAGCCGACAGCCGCGCTGCTGCTCCCAGCACCCCAGGAGGTAAGAGGCAATGCACCCGGGGGGGGGGGGGGGGGGGGGAACTGCATCTGGAGGGTGCACAGCAGTGATCCGCATCAGGTGCCAGCTTTTACTGCAGCTTAGTAAAAGGACCCCTTAATAACTTGTAAATATTAATATAGTTCTGTGCCTTAAACATTTTCCAATCCTTCTGCCCTGAAACAGTTTTTTTTAGTGAAACCCTGGCCAATGTTGGTCATAGGACTGACTGCAAAGTTTGCTTCACAAACATAAGTGCACATTGAGATTATTTTGACTTTAAACATAAGAAGAAGCTGTTATGAAAATTAGAATGTGGAGGTTGTTTTGCCGATGAGGTTGCTGAAGTGACCAAAAGTGACTACATATTGATGAGTCCTTTTATTAAGCTGTGGGTAAAAAAAAAAAAAGCCTTAGCATGCCCTTGCGTGGGTTTTTCCTGCACACTAAGGTCGTTTTTACTGCAGCAGTAAAATGGCTAATTTTCCAATTTTTGTATTGATGGTCATGCACTAATGTTCAGAAGGTGTGCTGATATGTATACAACGGACAATCACAGACTCAATGGTCTTTCTCTGTGTCCAGGCTTACAAACATAGCACAGTTCTTCAAACAATAGCCCACAAGTGCCAAACTTATTATGTGGAAAAAATAAGAGTGTACTTAACTTACTAAAATAGGAGCGATGAATAGGGTCCCGGCATGGGCCATGTTTCGCCAAAGCTGTCTCAAGGTATCCCAAAGTATATGCTTTCAAATGTGAAGAGCATTCCTCCAGTGCCGTAGCGAGGGCAGCTGACACCCGGGGCAGGACGCCGCTGCGCACCCCCCCCCCCCTGGGTGCAGCACAGCGCACCCTCCCCCTCTGGAGCACACCCTTCCCCCTCCGAAGCGCACCCTCCCCCGGAGCGCGTACTTACATAGGAAAGCGGTGAGTGACGGGTGGGAGGGCCGAACCGCCCCGAGTGCATGTCGCTGGGAGCTGCGTCGGCTCCGCTGGTTTCCTGCTCTCTCTGCCCCGGAACAGGAAGTAACCTGTTCCGGGGCAGAGGGAGCAGGGAACCAGCGGAGCCGACACCCCCCCAGTGGTGTGTACCTGGGACGGACCGCTCCACCGCCCCCCCCCTTCCTACGCCACTGCATTCCTCACACTTAGAGCTTCTTAATTGAACAAGATGCAATTAAGAAGCTCTACGCATGAAGGACACTCTTCACATTTAAAAGCATAACCTTTGGGGTACCTTGAGACAACTTTGGAGAAACATGGACCATGTCGGGCCCTATTCATTGTCTTCATACTTAAAAGCATAACCTTTGGGGTACCTTTGGAGGAGTGGCCTAGTGGTTAGAGCACTGGTTTTGCAATCCAGAGGTGGCCAGTTCAAATCCCACTGCTGCTTCTTGTGATCTTGGGCAAGTCACTTAACCCTCCATTGCCTCAAGTACAAACTTAGATTGTGCGCCCTCCTGGGACAGAGAAATATCCAGTGTACCTGAATGTAACTCACCTTGAGCTACTACTGAAAAAGGTGTGAGCAAAATCTAAATAAATACCTTGAGACAGCTTTGGCGAAAAATGGACCCGGTCAGGACCCTATTCATTGCTCCTATTTTAGCAAGTTAAGTTCACTCTTATTTTTTTCACATAATGTGTTTGGCACTTGTGGGCTATTGTTTGAAGTATTGTGCTATGATTATAAGCCCAGACACAGAGAAAGACCATTGAGTCAATGATTGTCTTTTGTATACATATCAGCACACCTTCTAAAATTTTCAGTGTGATTGTGAATAAAGTGACCACTGTATTATATTTTTTTTCTTTTGGAATTGGAATTAGTTTTGTCCATGCTGTTTGAATTTCCCTTCCTTTGAGATCTTTACCCCGTTTTTGGTTTTGGTGGTTTTTCATGCACTAATGTTGCCATTAATCTGTGTGGCCATTAACAAAATGTTGCGCCTGTGCACTCACTGATACCTACTTTGTAGGTAGTAAGGGATCAAATCCCATCCCCTCTGTTGCCCCAGGTACAAAACAAGTACCTATATATAATATGTAAACTACTTTGATTGTGATCACAGAAAGGCAATATATCAAATTCCATTCTCATTCCCTTTTCCTTTCCTTTCCAGAAAAGCTATAAAAAATGGAGAAAATTATGTTGGAGAGGCTGCACGAAAAGGGGTACATTTGATCACCTACAATGGGGATGCAAGATCATCAAGAAATTCTGGAGAAAGGTGTAAGCCCAGATCTATGAAATAGTAGGATATGAAATCATGAATGGCCCAAAACCTTTCCTACTCACTCGCACTAAAAGTAGAGAAATCCGAGCACCGTAGAAGACAGGGAATTAGTTCAGACACTTCTACAAATGACATGAATGGCACTGGCCTGGAAATGAAGGTCTATACAGGGACTCTCATTAGAGGACTGGAGAGGAAAATGGAAAAAAATGTTAAAATATGAACAACTATACAGTCCCTTAGAGGCTTTCTGGATAAATTCGATAAGATATGTTGATCACTACTAAGACAGAACTAGTAGGGAGGACATGATAAAGAGATATCAATAAGGGGATAGAAAAAGGGGGAGGAAATGGGTGGGACATGAGGCATAGTATAAAAGTAATTAATGGGGGCCAAGGTCCCACATGCGGGGACCTTTTTACTAAGCTGTACTAAAAGGTGGCCTGGGCTATTACTAGTGTGTGGGGTTCCTGCATGCTGAGGCCACCTTTTAACGTGGGAGTAAAATGGCCACATGCTAATTGTTTCACTAGCATATGGCCATTAGCACATGAGCCCTTAACTACACCTATTTTCTAGGCAGTAAAGGTTCATGCTCTTATCATGTGCTAATGGGTTGGCATGAAGCAATGCCCACGCACTAACCCATTAGCATTGAACATGCCCACTCTCTGCTCCCAAACACACGCCCAATGCTAAAAACTTTTTTTTTTTTTAGCATGTGGGAAGCGCAAGTACATGGAAAACAAAAGTGAGGACATTGTAATGCCTTTGTATCGGTCCTTGGTGCGACCGCACCTCGAATATTGTGTTCAATTGAACTTTTTTGGGATCTTGCCAGGTATTTGCAAACTGGATTTGCCACTGTTGGAAACAGGATGCTGGGCTTGATGGACTTTTGGTCTGTCCCAGTGTGGCAATACTTATGTACTATTGTGGGACGCCTCAGCGCACCCCAGACCAGGCGTTTTTTTTTAACCTGTGGTAAGCACACATTAGTGCTTACCACAGCTTAGTAAATGGGCCCCTCAGTGAGGAAGTAAATGAGCAAAAAATGTTATGGAGAACTTTGTCCCCTTGAATGCACTAGGAAGGATAAAGATGAAAGAGGAAGGAGTGATATACACTACAAGCCATAAGGAATGAAGAGTAAAGGAACCAGGGAACAACAAGACTTGGGAGTGAGTCAAGGGAAGAATAACTCAATAAGAATTATGGCAAAGGCTTCAAATTAGAAACTACTATAAATATTAAAATACTATTTGTACAAATTTATCCCCCTGTTTACTAACCTGCGGCAATGCAGACACAGCCTAAAGTGAATGGGTTGCGTCGGTATTAGTGCACTGGCAGTTGCTAGTGTGGCTTAGTAAACGGGGAGGGGGGGTTAAATTGTTGAGCGACCTGTATGGTAAACTGTTTTCACAAAAATAAAAGTTTTAAAAAAGAAAGTGTGACAAGAATTGAAACAAATTTCAAAACTGGGAAAAATTCAGAAAAATCTGAAAATGAACCAAAATCTTTTTGACTATGCACATCCCCAATATTGACATATAGAAAGCGTTCTTTGCAAAACATTCCGAGAATACGTAGCTATACCTAGCAGATTATGTAGCATCCTATTCTTGGAGCATTTTAGCAAACTTGTCGGAGAAGATATCCATAGTTGGCATCAAAATACCTTCAGCAGCTGCAAATTGTGGCAGGGGCCTTTTCCAAACTAAACATGATTATCTTCTACTGTGAAATGCTGCACAGAAGGGAGGTTCAGTGGTTGGGGAAGTGGCATGTTGCCTGGCATCCCTGTAAAAAGCAGATTTCAGTAGTAATAAATGTTTAGAATTCCCTCAGAAGTCCCCAGACTTTGAGCATGCACTTGTTGTTCCATCTATCCTATACTGATAAGCCACCTGTTAATAACTGCAAAGCAATCTCACCCCACAATTTATACCAGCAATGAGTCCTGCCCTACCAAGAGAGAAATACTTTAAAACATGGGTGGATGTTCCTCAGACCACAGCCTGCACCAGCCCCCCAACCCTGTTACCTTTCCCAATTTGGTCCTTCGTTCAAGAAGCTTTCCCACGCCTGCTCTAGGATATTGGGATCTTGCAGTTAGCAGTGCACATGTGAAGACCTGCCATGGGCATGACATGGATAGTGGAGGCCAAGTGGCCTAACAATCTCATCATCTTCCCAACTGTGACCTGCTGGCTGGCTCAGACCTGAGTGGTAAAAAGCAACGAGTAAAAAGCCCGCCCCCGTCTGACGTAAGTAACCAACGTCAGACGGGGGCGGGCCCACAAGGAGAGAGACGCGAAGGAAGAATGGAAGACAGAGGCGTCAGCTAATCTTCTTGCCCGTGCAGCGCCTTCACATAGAGGTGAGAGGCGCTGCACGGGCCCGGTAAGAGGGAGGGGGGCCCGATGGAGGGGGGGAATGGCGGCGAGGACCCGCGGAGGAGGCGGGGCACAGGGCGGAGGGTGTCAGTCAGGAGGCGGAGCTGTTGACAGAAGAGTACAGAGGAATGGAGGGGGGCTGGCCGGGGCTTCTAAAGTAAGGATTTCTTTGTTTTGCTTTTTAAATTTATAATGCGGGGAGCAGCGGCGACCTCGGACGGGGTGGGGGGGGCAAGGCCGTTCAAACAGGACGCTCCTGACGAGCACCTTTGCTCCCTCCCGGTCCTTTTTTGAGTTTTGTTTTTATTTTGGGAGGCACGTGTTTGTTTGTTTTTGTTTTGACAGTGGAATGCGCAGAGCAGCCAGCATAACGCTTGGCTGCTCTGCGCATGCTTTAGGGGCCTTTTACCGACGGGGATTACGGATGTATGATACCTTGTACTTTTCAATACCGCACCGAACATTTCTGAGCTGTTTTTTTAATGCATTCTTCGTTTTTTAAAATTCGCTAAGTACTTTTACGATTTTGATTTTTTTACGTTTGGTTGATGCATCTGGGCCCCAGTGTCGACTGGGAGCATACACATCTCACCTTGAATCATTCTTTCGATACTCCATTGGATGGAATTTGAATTAAATACAGCAAGGTAACTCTTTTAGGCACACATTTTGCTCCTCTTGTGCCTACAACAAGTGCTACCTGGGTGAAGTGCCTGACTGAAATCAACAGTGATTATTGTTTGTGCAAAGGCTGAAGTGCTTCCCATCTCCAGCACAGAGGGGACTGGATCTTTGTTGCTACTGTCTGGTGTGTATGGATGCATGCAGGAGATGAATATGCATCCAGTGTCAATCAGGATCCCATGGAAACAAGATGTTGCATCTCCCAAAACATGAACAAATATTGGAAGGTATTTTCTTGCAAGTGGATTCTCCTTTGTAGTGTATAGTGGACAGAATCCAATTTCCTTAATGCACATAATTACACCAAAGGAGCTCTTGTTAATTTGTCATAAGAAAAAAGGGGAAGAAGATGGAGTGACCAGAGAATGTTTTGACATGCTGCTCTTACTCTAAGCATTTGTCCTGTTTTAGGGTTATTTATGATCTAACACAAGGAGTATGATATATAGGCTACATACAGTCTGAAGGCCTTTTCCATTCTTTATCACTGAAATTGCCTGTTCTTTAATCAATAAACACATATTATCCCTCTTTTGGCTAAATTTTGTAAACAGGTTTTTCATAGAAGAAGCAAAAAAAAAAACAGTAAGGAATTGTTTAGCATTTTACTTTCTCCCTCCTCTGGCAAAAAGAAAAAAAAAAAGAAGTGCATATATCCACCTGTGGCTGAAATGTATGTGTTATTATAATAACGTTTCTGACTGTAATGGACAGGTACTAAAATTATACCATTTACACAAAGACAGAATTTAAAAAGGTGCATTAAGAGAACAACTCCCCCCAAAGTGAAAGTTGATTCATGTCAAGAGTAAAACAGGCAAGATGCCACCTCATGACACCAGCATAAAAGAATGTTCTTTATAGAAAATCTAACTTGTACTTGTTCTTAGTGAGGGTTTTTCTAAAATGGCCGCTAATTAACGGGCTTAAGAGCCGTTAGCTCCAGGTACCATCGCTGAGCTAAAGTACTGTTTGGCTGTAGATTAGACATTTTTTGTTCATCCTGGCTTCATTAGGTACCACGGAGATCAGCTTAACCCCTTATCACCAGTTTTGGTACAAAATATCACAGGGAGCAACTAACCGTCACTGCTCATCGCTGGCTTATCAGTAAACCAGCTGACAGCCCAGAGAGCGAAGTCCAGCACAACACTATGCTGGGAGCTCATTTGACGATTGATCTGCTCATCCCTGGTTTCAATTTGACCCAATTCTCCTCCAGCCTTTCCATCGGGCCACTGGCATCTCCTGCACTAAAGGCCCTCTTTTGGTGTATTCTGCCAGTGCCGCTTGCCACTTGGGTTTGCCTCCGGTCCGCGATTGTCTCCTACGCTGCTTATTACCAGCTGCTGGGCATCGCAGCTTGCTTCGCGTTGGGGTTACTTTTTGGAAAACGCTGCACATCGTGGGGGACTTGCTTCCTTTTCGACCACCGATCCCAGCCATTGGCTGACGCCAGCATTGTCTGTCTTGTCCGATGGTGTCCGCTTTCTAGTCAGCTGTTTCTGACGAAGATTGTGGAAGAGGGACTGATTGCAGCACTCCTTGTCTTGGGGTTGGAGTGGACAGTTGCCACTATTCAATCACAGCGAGTCAAAGCCTTCTCAACCGTCTGAGTTTAGCACAGGCAGCCAAAAGAGATTCAGCCTACTCCAAGGCTTCAAAATGTCACCTGCAGTCCTTCCTACCAACATATTTACAGACCATTTTTAGACTCTTTTCACCTTTCCTTGTTATCTATTTTCTCTGTTTCTTCGATTCTATCTAATTTAATTCTAATTTAATTGTAACTGTGTCACCTCTGATCTGGCAATAGCCTATCAGTGCATCGTAAGCCACTTTGAGCCTGCAAAACTGTGGGAAAAACGTGGAGTATAAATGTACAAAAATAAATAAATAAAAGAATGTTCTTTATAGAAAATTTTGCAATAAAGTGTGGTTGCATGGAAGTAATTCAGCCATGTGCGGAGACAGCCTATGTAATGAGAGAAGGGGGGGGGGGGGGGGGGGGGGGAAGTAACTGGATTGTTGCTCTTTTGTTTGTCTTTCCTCCTGCAGCTTAATGTTAGATACGACATTGCTGTGCATACAGTACTGCCCAGCATTTGTACTCACAAAAGTTGTAAAAACATGACGCAGAAACAGAGCAAGAATAAACAGAAAGCTTAATAAGCTATTTATATTTTCCTACCATGATTATATTAGCAAAGGCCAAAAAGAAGTTGTTTCTGCTTGAGTGTTTTATTTGCAGACAAGGGGGAAGATTGAAGATGTGCACATATGATAACAGGTTTATCCCCATTGCAGTTCTGTGCAATGCCACACTGCTATGAAGGACAATAGGTTCCATTTTCATGCCTGGCTTCTGTGGCACCTGGCTGTGAACTGTGCTGCAATGGTTTGTTTTGCAGGAGAGGGGTTACTAAATTGTGGAAAACATCCAAGTGTTCTGCCCCCAGCAGCCTTATGCTAGTTTTTATAGTGTAGCCCTAAAATGTGTTTAATGCCTTTACTGTTATTCTCACTTCTAAGGATTTTTACTGCTACAGTCATTCTCTGCAAAGAATGATGAGCAATGCTTTGTGTGTAATGTAGTTTTACATGTACTGCAGTCACCCCTGCTTGTTTGTATAAAGTTTGTTATTAGTGGCCAATTCTGCAAAGGCATCCTCCCTTTCTCAGCCAAGCTTGACTCCTCTGTCCACATGCTGTCATTTCCAGATTATTCCTACTATCTTTGTTCCGATAGGTCAGCAGGGCATGACCTTTCTCTCCAATCAAGGACTTCCCTCTGTGACCACTTCTGCTACCTGATCTCAGGCTCTGTCCCTACTGGTCCCTTTACCACCCCCTCCCTGGGCTTCAGTGCACCTTTTCTTGACCTCTCTCTCCAGGAGCCAGACATTCTCCATCTTGCCTTGGACAGCACGTGTGCTCCTGCTGCCCTGCAGTGAACTTGTCTTTTTACCTCTACTCATTCATTCTTTCTTTCTTTCAAGATATTTCACAAAACCAGCACCCCATATCTGACCAGCCTTCATCTACCTGACCACTCTCCCACCTCTGTCATAAACCTTCCTTCTCTTTAAATTGCCATCTCCACCCACCGATACAGATTTCAGAATTATGAAGTCACTAGTAAAAAAGGCCCGTTTCTGACACAAATGAAACGGGCGCTAGCAAGGTTTTCCTCGGAGTGTGTATGTTTGGGATAGGGTTACCATATGGCTCCAGAAAAAGGAGGACGGATTGAGCCAGCCGGGTTTTACTTCCATTGCTTTCCATTGAAAGCAATGGAAGTAAAATCCGGCTGGCTCAATTACTTCCATTGAAAGCAATGGAAGTAAAACCCGGCTGGATCAATCCGTCCTCCTTTTTCTGGAGCCATATGGTAACCCTAGTTTGGGAGAGTGTATGTGAGAGTGACTGTGTGAGAGACAGAGTGAAAGTGTGAGTGTGTGTGTGTGAGAGAGAGAGTGAGTCTGGGTGTGAGTGTGTTTGTGAGAGTGTGTGTGTGAGAATGAGAGTGTGTGCAAGTGTGTATGTGAGACAGTGTGAGAGTGTGTGTGTGTGTGCGAGAGAGAGAGTGTGTGTGAGACACAGATTCTCTGTGAGAGTGAGTGTATGAGACCAAGCGAGTGTGTGAGTGACTGTGTGGCACATAGAGAGTGAATGTGATACAGTGTGAGACAGAGTGTGTGAGAGTGTGAGTTAGAAAGACATTGTATATGAGAGAGAGAGAGTGTGAGCCCTGCCCTCCCAATCCATGCCCATCTGTCCCCTGCCCCCTCCATTCATCCTTTTCCAGCAATTCCCCTCTCTCCCTGAGCCCTGCCCTGCAATCCATATCCATCCATGCCCATCTGTCCCCTCCATTCATCCCTATCCAGCAATTCCCCTCTCTCCCTGAGCCCTGCCCTCCCAATCCATGCCCATCCATGTTCCTCTGTCACCTGCCCCCTCCATTCATCCCTATCCAGCAATTCCCCTCTCTCCCTGAGCCCTGCCCTGCAATCCATATCCATCCATGCCCATCTGTCCCCTCCATTCATCCCTATCCAGCAATTCCCCTCTCTCCCTGAGCCCTGCCCTCCCAATCCATGCCCATCCATGTTCCTCTGTCACCTGCCCCCTCCATTCATCCCTATCCAGCAATTCCCCTCTCTCCCTGAGCCCTGCCCTGCAATCCATATCCATCCATGCCCATCTGTCCCCTCCATTCATCCCTATCCAGCAATTCCCCTCTCTCCCTGAGCCCTGCCCTCCCAATCCATGCCCATCCATGTTCCTCTGTCACCTGCCCCCTCCATTCATCCCTATCCAGCAATTCCCCTCTCTCCCTGAGCCCTGCCCTGCAATCCATATCCATCCATGCCCATCTGTCCCCTCCATTCATTCCTATCCAGCAATTCCCCTCTCTCCCTGAGCCCTGCCCTCCCAATCCATGCCCATCCATGCCCCTCTGTCCCCTGCCCCCTCCATTCATCCCTTTCCAGTAATTTCCCTCTCTCCCTGAGCCCTGCCCTCCCAATCCATGCCCATCCATGCTCCTCTGTCCCCTGCCCCCTCCATTCATCCCTTTCCAGCAATTCCCCTCTCTCCCTGAGCCCTGCCCTCCCAATCCATGCCCATCCATGCTCCTGTCCCCTGCCCCCTCCATTCATCCCTATCCAGCAATTCCCCTCTCTCCCTGAGCCCTGCCCTCCCTATCCATGCCCATCCATGCTCCTCTGTCCCCTCCATTCATCCCTTTCCAGCAATTCCCCTCTCTCCCTGAGCCCTGCCCTCCCAATCCATGCCCATCCATGCTCCTCTGTCCCCTGCCCCCTCCATTCATCCTTTTCCAGCAATTCCCCTCTCTTCCTTCCATGACCCCCCCCCTCGCATCCATGTCCCAGCCTGGCCCGCCCTCTTCTCCCCCCCCTTCGCATCCATGCCCCCCTTCGCATCCATGCTGTCGTTTCTCCCCTGCCCTTCCGCTCCCATTGTTGAACTTTACTGCCCACCCTCTTCTTCTCTCCCCCCAACATCCCTTTTTTTTTTGTTTTGTTTTTAAATTTACCTCCGTGGCGGTTCCAGCAGCGCAGCGTCAGGGAAGGAGGCGGCGCTCCCGACGTCTAGCCTTCCCTTCGCTGTGTTCCGCCTTCTTCTGACGTCATCCTTGACGTCAGAAGAAGGCGGAACACAGCGAAGGGAAGGCTAGAGACGTCGGGAGCACCGCCTCCTTCCCTGACGCTGCGCTGCCGGAACCGCCACCACGGAGGTAAATCTAATATAATTTTCCGCCCTCGACATCATGACGTTTGATGTGAGGGCGGGGCAGAGACGGCTGGCTGGCTTCACACCATGAATCCACGAACCCTACAGCTAGGGAGTGTTTGAGTGACTTCAGAACGTTGTCTTCAGAACGTTCACGGTGCGTTTTATTATATTAGAAGATTACCTTGGGGCAGTAACTTCTGAGAATTTACTAACTAGGAGTAAATTAGTTACATTTATTGAATAAAGTAATTTTCAGAAACTAAAGAGACCTCAGGTGTGTGCTGGTGTGCAGAGGTTATATTTCTTGGATAGTAAAGCTTTAAGGATAAGCTTTAACAGGCCTTGACACAAGGTAGTTGCAAATGAAAGCATATAGCACCAGGGGTGGGCAGCCAGAAAATTGTTGATTCGCGTCATTCCCTACGCTGTTTTTTTTTTAATTCTTTATATATATTTTTAACAATCATAATAAATCCTTATGAATGATAAGACACATACCAGCAAATCATAAACAAAATTCTAACGCTGTTTATGTGAACTTTGGTTGTATTCAGGTTTTGTCTGACCATTTTGTTCTTTTGTCAGTTTTTGTACACACTAGTTAATGAGCCATTAACAATCAATAATTGGTGTTCATTTGCACTCATTTGGAATTATGCATGAATCTGCCCTGTACCTTATTCCATAAGATGTGCATGTAAATTTTATGGCATGCAACTGAAAAGGGGGCATGGCCATGGGTGGGTCAGAGGTGTTTCCAAAACTTAAACTCAGTGTTATAGGATAGTGTCATTTTCACACCCATCCACTATTAGTTGCATGCCAGCACTTACACCAGGTTTCAGCTGGTGTTAAGTGCTCACGCCCAAAGTTAGGTGCAAGATCTGTGCTAAACTAGTATTCTGCAAAGGGCGCTCTGCACAGATCTTCACAGAACCTAACTTTGGGCACCATTCCCCCTTATGTGGAAAGAGTACACACTATGTCAGAAATAGAGCGCACTCTTATTCTGAGTTTGCACATACAGAGTGGTTCATGCATGTGTTGTGGTTCCACATGCATATACGACTATATCACCTTGCATTTGTTTCTCTACCGGACTTGGCGAATACCTTTACGGTATTATGTAAGCCACAATGAGCCTGCAAATAGGTGGGAAAATGTGGGATACAAATGTAACAAATAAATAAATAAAATAAACATGCATTCTTTGTGAATAGTGCATACTCTTTCAAAGAATGCACACTGTTTGCAAAGAGTATGCACCAGTCACAAAGAATGCATCCTCTTTCCTGATAGTGCACACATGCATGCACTTGCACAGTGGTGTTCCTAGGGGGGCTGACACCCGGGGCGGATCGCCGATGCACCCCGCCCCCCGGGTGCAGCACCCCGCCCCCCGGGTGCAGCACCCCCCCCCCCCCCAGAACAGCGCGACGCCTCCCCTGGCAAAAGAACTCCCGATCCCCGCAAAAGAACCCCCCCTGGTCCACGCCGCTGGGGGGGGGGGGGTGCCGCGCGCCTACCGGCTCTTCGTTTTCATGCTCCCTCTGCCCCGGAACAGGAAGTAACCTGTTCCAGGGCAAAGGGAGCATGAAAACGAAGAGCCGGCAGGCGCGCGCGGCACCCCCCCCCCAGCGGCGGGCACCCGGGGCGGACCGCCCCCCCCTTGGTTCGCCACTGCACTTGCACTATCAGGAAAGAGGGTGCACTGTTGCAAAATAGTGCACACTCTTTGCAAATAATGTGCATTCTTTTAGAAGAGTGATTTTCTACTTGGTTTCAGTTACCAATGACATAGGAAACTTAAAGAAGTTCATGCATAAATCAACATTATAATCTTCTTAAAAAAATGTATGTTTAATGTTTTGGGGGGGTTTTTATACTTTTTTTTAAATTTTTTACATTTCCAATGTCATTTGAAACAAATATGCATCCCTACCAAGTTTAAATGCAAAAATAAATTAAATAAAAAAAATAACCACCAGAAATATTATGATGTAGCTAAGTAAACCAGGGTCAGCAAATAGGTTAAACCCCCCTTAACCTCCCCCCCCCCCACCATTTTACAAAGCTGTGCTAGCAGCTGCTGGTGTGGTAATGCCAACACAGTCCATTCAAAGTAAATGGCTTTGTAAAGGGGGGGGGGAGGTAAGAGATAGGCTGCAAGGAAGTTTGGGATTAGTTTAGCTCAGGAGAAAACTGCAGGATTAGAAAGGGAGACAGAGAGGAATTAGAAGAGGAAAGAAAGAGAAAGACATGGTCAAAGGTAAAGGCTGGTGGGGACGAGAGAAGGAAGGAGAGACTGTTGGGGATGCACAGAAAAGGCACAGTGGTTAGAATGATGCAGGAGTAGTGTGTATGACCACTACAGTACTAGTTCTGGTGGAATTCCAAGATTACAAATATTTTAAAATTTTAATTTCAGTTATTATTTTTTTCTTAGGGACATTGGTCTTAAGATACCATAGATATGAGCTCTTAAGATCCACTTTGTAGTCCATTTGTGATTTTCAGCCAGGTCATTGACCTGGAACTTTGGACATCTAGAAAGTGCAGGCTCACAAAAGGGCAGAATCCTCTATTGTGAATGAGAGAGACCCCAAGACATGCCTGGGGAAAATAGGAGGGAATGGGAGGGGGGAGAGCAGGACACAAAGGTATGTTCAAAACCCCTGCTCACCCACACCCCTATTTTTTTTATCACTCTTATTTTAATCTTTGCAGAGGCAGCATCTTCTGTGGCAAAGTCTCTCTTGCAACACCCAAAGCAGAAAATGAATCCAGTTGTACCATTTTTTTTCTTCTGTGAACTCTGTCTTCCAAAAATGTTCTACATTACACTTCACTATTCAAAGATAGTGATCACATTGCATTATGCAGAATTTTGTAATATTGGGAACATTTTTTAAGTAATATTGTAATATTGGGAACATTTTTTAAGTAATATCCCTCTAGGAGCAATTGGTTAGTAGAGTCCATCCGACTCCAGAGATTATTTATAACCTGGGAGGTACCAGATATCTGGACTCTCATATGAAATGCGAAAAGCTACCAGAATCAAATAGATCTTGTAATTCAATAAATTAGAAGATGGGAATAAAATATAACCATCTTAATTTAGCGGCCACAATACATCAGCAGCAGTTTAGCAAGAGCGACCAGCCGATTAATAGGAACATCCCTTAAAATCTCACAGCACGACGAACCCCTGCAGAGGTTCGCCTAAATCAGCGTTCTATTTTGGACATGTGGGTTCCTTCTTCCCCTATGTGAGTTTTAAAATCACATGTACTGAATACATCAAATGTGTGTTTGAGAGATTAGTTGCAAAAAAATGTCCTCGCCCCAAACATAAACTTAACCAACAGCTGACCTGCAGCAGCCACTGCGGCAGAGCTGCAGCCCGCGTGGCCTCATTTTACCTCGCCGAGACTGCAAGCCCAGACCCGCACTATCCCCGTTAACTGAGCGCCCTCTATGGCCCGCGTGCGGGATCGCACGATCCTCAGTCAGCAGCACAGGCAACGCCAAAGATGGCTAAAGAGTGGGAGCAGAAGCAAGGCACCGCCTAGCAGAGCTTCTCTTTCATCCTTACGTTACACGATGCAACACTTTTTCGTATCCAGCCAGCTACATGCTATGCTCCAAACATTCCCTATGAAGGCTTCTACGTATCTTTATATAATCGGCCGAAGGCACACGGTGTCAGTATCAAACAACAACCTCTACTAAAGTGTGCAAATGGTTTGGGTTGAATTTTAAAGGGATTGGATTTAGAAGCTCGGATAGCTCCAGAGTGCTAATGTCTTAAAAATAGAGTTTTTCTCCCTTCTAAATATAAAAGGCATAGTAGGGAGAACGAGGAGGGTTTTTTTTTCCCAAAAGTGTAGGAAAAAAATATGGAACCACGTGAGCCAACAAATACGCGGCGGCAGCAGCTAATCTTTCTACTCTGTTTCAGCTTCACTGACCTTTCCAAATACAGAGTGCGAGGGGAGAGAGAGAGAGAGAGAGAGAGAGAGAGAGAGAGAGAGAGAGAGAGAGAGAGAGAGAGCATCCCCCTCCCCCAGCGCCTAGGCATTCCCGCCCATCTCGTCCGGGATCCCTTCCACAAAACCCACTGCCAAGCCATTGGGTGGGACCTCCGTCTTTATTTGCATCCAGCTCGCAGCGGATTGGCTGGAACCTCTTTCTCACATACATATTCAAATAGAGATTCTTCTTGCTAACGTGAGCAAAGGCGGCGAAGCTAAAGCAAAAAAAAAAAATCAGACAGTGTAACAATGCGCGTCTCCTACTATTAGAAAGTAGTCCCCTTTGTTTTTATCTTTTCCTTTGCGTTGCGCGCTGCGGATGATTTTCTTGCTGCTGAGTGTTTTGAAAGGAGGGGTTTGGTGGTCGGGAGGCGCGGGCTCCTTATCTGAGAGGTGCGTTTTCGGGGTGCACGAAATTGAGCGGGGAGGTGGCGGTGGTCGTGGAGGAGGTATTTCCCTCAGCAGAGCGCGCGGAGGGATACCCGTCGCGGTCTCACAGGGAGCTATTGAGAGTTAAGAGGCAGTCCGGGTAGCAATTGAGCACAGAATTGCGGGCGAGGATCACTGTGTGGAGAGAGTGCTTGGCTGAGAGAGCGAACTACTGCGAAAGACAACATCAACGCTTTCAGGCGCGTTTTCTCCGCTTCAGCGATAAAGACTGCTGATTGCGACTGCGGTAGACGCAGCTGCAGCGGCTTGTTTGCTATTTATTTATTTAAGCCCTGCTGACTTTATTTTATTGCAACTGGATTTCTGTTGGAGCTGTCTAATATTATTTTTCCACGGACATATAAAAACTGTGAGCTCTTTCGTCTGGAAGAAGAAGACAGCACAAGTAGGTTTCATGCTGGAAGACGCCTATGCTGCCTGACTGATTTGCCGTCGCAAAGAGAATTAATTAGCAAAGAAGAAATTGGACGTTTGTGGTCGAGCATTTTGGTTTTAATTATTGGAACATGTTACTTTCTAAGTTTGGTTCACTCGCTCATATTTGCAACCCTGCCAGCATGGATCATTTGCCGGTCAAAATTTTGCAGCCAGGTACGGGAAGATTCATTATTTTGCAGGGCTTAATTGTATCTACAATGAGAAGATGAGGGCAGCTTGCTCAGCCGATGTGATGATGTTTGCAGTGGATTACAGTGTGAGACTAGGATCGGATACTGGTGGTGTTGGATCTAGCTGCTGAGTGGTCCCCCCTTTAACAAAACTTGGATCCCCCAAGAACACCCAATAGCCATCTTCTTGTTTCGTTAGTTTCTAACTTGGGGTGGTGGTTAGGAAGTGAAGTTTTTGTTGGGGAGCAGATCAACGGGAGCCTTTCATTGATCACAAAGGCTATTCCCGATTCAATGGGCTGCCGCGGTTCTGCCCTCGTTGTGTTGCTCTTTTTTTGGGGGGAGGGGGGTGGGATTGTCGGTGCAAGCCATGAGCCAACGCTGACTTGTTTTCCTTGTTTTGTTTTTATTTCTAGTGAAAGTGGAGAAAGAGCCTTTCGATAAAGTGTACCAAGTGGGCTCCGTGTTGGGTAGCGGAGGCTTTGGCACAGTGTATGCTGGAAACAGGATCTCCGACGGCTTGCCGGTAAGGGTTTTGGAGACTTGCTTTTTGTAAGGGTCTATTGCTATTTAAAGGGGGTGGGGGTGTTCCGGAAGGAAAATCCTGGCAGCGTTCTAGAAGCGGAATGTTTAAAGATTGCCTCCTCTGTTCCCAGGTGGCGGTGAAACATGTGTCCAAGGAGAGGGTCACCGAGTGGGGCACCATTGTAAGTATCACGATCGCAGTAGGGGCTTTTTTTTTTTTTAATAGGATGCACATTATGGGGGCCCGCCAGCGAATAAGTTGGGCCGGGGTAGGAAGGAGAAAATCCCTTAATACACTAGTGGAATTATTTCCCTTCTCCCCGACCCGGGAAAATTTTCAATGTTCCCGATTCTTGCACACGTCGATGCCCGTGTTATTGTTTATGTTTGGGAATAATTTGGCGGGATTTCTTCCCCTCCCAACTGCGGCAAGACTGGAGACACCCAGCAGAGACCCTATGGACTTCCCTCCCATGTCACAGCGCTTGCCAGCCTTACCTCTCCCTTGCCCACGCCCTGTTTGGGGATTTTTTTTTTAAATTGTTTTAATTTATGCTGTTTCAAAATCATCCTAAATGCTCATGTCTGGCTTTTTATTTTCCTTGTTCTGCAGAATGGCGTGATGGTACCCTTGGAGATTGTACTGCTGAAGAAAGTGGGCGCCAGCTTCCGAGGGGTGATCAAGCTGCTGGACTGGTACGAGCGAGCCGACGGCTACCTGATCATCATGGAGCGGCCGGAACTGGTGAAAGATCTCTTCGACTTCATCACAGAGAAAGGGGCCCTGGACGAGGACACGGCGCGGGGCTTCTTCAGGCAGGTGCTGGAGGCGGTGCGCCACTGCTACAGCTGCGGCGTCGTGCACCGGGACATCAAGGACGAGAACCTGCTGGTGGATCTGCGGACCGGCGAGCTCCGGCTCATCGACTTCGGATCCGGAGCGATCCTCAAGGATACGGTCTACACCGATTTCGACGGTATGCCATCGCCTTCATGTCTTTCACCCCCCCCCCCCCCCTGCAATGGTTATATAATAGCTGGTTTGATTCCGATGGTGTCTCCCTTACGTCCTTTTTAATATTTATATTACGCTTACAACCCCCTCCCTCTCCCCAATTCATCCCCAGCCACGATTGTACATATTTTTCGCCTGCCTTCCTTAAATCCTTATGGCTGTTGCCAGCGGATGGTAATTCCTTGTAGTGACGCAGTAGCTTATTTCCAACCTGAGCGTCTCTTTAAATTTCAGCCCCTTTTTCCTTGAGGGCGATAGGTTTCAAGCAAAGATTCAAATTTCAACGTGTGTGTTGTGGTTTGTTTATTATTTTTAATACGATTTTTTTTTTTTTTTAAATCTCGCTGGGGGACAAAGCTTACTGGGAGGGAGGTTTGGACGTCCCGCAGTGCAGGGTCAGAATTGGTGAAGAGCCTTTTAAGTGAGAATGTTAATCTGAATAGCCGGGAGTACCGTTTTTTGAATGAGGCACATTTTATAGCAATATTTGGGTGGTTGTAAGCATTTAGCGTTATTGGTTGATACAAAAGTAAAAAATCGGTGCGGTGTTAACCCCCTCATAGTTCCCCCCCCCCCCCTTATCTGACTAATGCAATCTCCTCCCCTCCCCCTTGAGGTGCATGTGTAGTTACAACATTGTCAACATTTTATATCGCTCTGAAAATAGGCGGACTGGCAATCTGTGAACCAGAAAAGTTGTTTTTAACCTCTTTTGTGTGTGTGTGTGTGTGTGGGGTGGGGGGGGGGGGTTACAACGGAGAGAGGGCATGTTAAGGGGCCGCAGCCTCTTCGCTTTATTTTTAGACGTGCTCTTTTGTATGTAAACAGAGGAATCGAGTGCCTCTCCCCCCTCCCTCCCTCATCCCGGCTGCCGCACTGAACATCTGTTTGTTGTGAAACCCGAGGCCGGGGCCACGTGATACTGTGCGTCACTGTGCCGGGTTTTTTGTTTGGTAGCCAAGGAACGAGAGCGCGCTGCGAGGGGTGTGGGTAGGGGAAAGTGGGAGGGGCGCGCGTTCTCCGTCGGGGCTCGGGCGGGCGGGAGGCAGGTTTGGCGGGCTTTGAAGAGAGAGGGACTTGTATGCAGCCTGCAGCTAGAAAGCTTGCTTTGCGCTCTGCCCTTGTTCTCCCTTTGTGTCTGCCTTTTTGGTGGTGCAGACGCCACGTGTGTGGGGGAAGAGTTGTAAACAGTCAGCTGCTGATAGGGACTCGGTTTAATAGTATAAAAGCTGCAACTAGTCGGTGTTTGCATCCACCTAGTACTATTTATTTACTCTTATGTGAATGGGCCCTTTTTTTTTTAGTTCTGAAAATGTCATAAGCTTTTTCTGGAGATTCTATGTGCTTAACTCTTATTTTACTTGTGTTTTAGGTACAAGGGTGTATAGCCCTCCAGAATGGATCCGGTACCACAGATACCATGGCAGGTCTGCTACAGTATGGTCCTTGGGGGTCCTGTTGTATGATATGGTGTGTGGAGACATCCCTTTTGAGCAAGATGAAGAAATATTGCGTGGGCGTCTGTATTTCAGGAGGAGGATTTCTCCAGGTGAATTTTTAAATGAACACATACAATATTTGGTGTTTTCTCTCCTCCTTTTACTTTTTTCCCAGTATTTAACCTAATGTTGTTTTTTTTTTTCTTTCCATGTTTAGATTGCCAGCAGCTCATCAAATGTTGTCTTTCACCAAGGCCTTCAGACAGACCCACCCTTGAACAGATTTTTGACCACCCATGGATGCACAAAAGTGATGTGGTGAAATCTGAGGACTGTGATATTAGGCTACGGACAATTGACACTGATGTATCTAGCACAAGTTCAAGCAATGAAAGCCTGTGAAATACTCGAAACCTCACAATAGAAGGGGAACAACAAGCAGAAAGACCACTGTGCTGCTGCCAGAACACTAGGAGGGGCTTGAAAATGCATTCATTATTCTGTAGTTGAGTCTTTTGTAGGAGGGACTTGAGTTTCTTTTCCCTTTTGGTGGTGTCTGATCTAGACTGGGGATTACCTTTTTGGACGTACTAACGTGTTTTTGAGAGTTGAGGCCAGTATTTAAGCAGAAGATCTTTTTTTATTTTAAGAAAAGCAGTGACCTCCTTTTGAATACATAACAAATTTTTGCTCTCATAGAGCCTGGACTAGATTTCATTTGCTTTTTTGAGTGCCTTTTTGAAAGCTGCTTCAGTGGGACTTTTCTTTTTAGAGCTGCGTATGTCCAAAGAAGATCCATTTCATTATAAGATCTGGTTGCCCTTGTATTTAGTACTGGGAGGGCACAGGTTCTATGATGTTTTGGAGAACATGCTCAGTGACTGAATGAAGTAGTCCCATCCTACGGTGATGGAATACTTGAACAGACATTTCACAACACACACCCCTCCTTCAACCTCCCAACCTCTTTTCTCCTGCTTTGCTGCTCAAAATACTTCCTTTTTAGCCTGCACAGAAGTTACAGATATCTGCTTTTATCAGGAACATTCACATTGTCATTAATCATCTCTACCACTGGGCACAAAAAGCCCCCTCACCTTCCTACTTGCTCCTCTGTTGAACCTTCCACAACCTGTCAACCTGCAAGTCTTAAGTACATATGGGCATG
Organism: Microcaecilia unicolor; assembly: GCF_901765095.1. Classification (NCBI taxonomy): domain Eukaryota; kingdom Metazoa; phylum Chordata; class Amphibia; order Gymnophiona; family Siphonopidae; genus Microcaecilia; species Microcaecilia unicolor. The sequence goes on along the minus strand of NC_044040.1, from coordinate 46,229,389 downwards.
TAAAATGCACAATCAATGCAATAGTCAAGGACTTCTTTTTCCATACCTGTATAATATATTTATGTACATTTGTGTTATCTTGTATTATACAGTTTTTTTTAACTTATTGTGTGTTTAGACAAACTTCCACAACATCTGTTTTATTTATTTGGTTAACTTATTTGGTTAGATTTTTTGACAACACTGTACTTTCCTTCTCTGGTGGGAAGTTTGTGGTTGACATCCTGCATTCCTGTCCTCATACTTTTGTAAAAATATTTGACCTTTTTCTCCCACTTTTCTGTTTTGAAAGCTGGAACATAGTTGTACAAAGTCTAATTTAAGGGAAATAGAAACAGGTTTTTAAGTTAGTATGCCTTTGTGTCTGGTATAAGCTTTGTACCAGGAATTTAAAGTAATGCTGTTCAGAAGGATTTTAAATTATTGACAATGTACAGTCTCCATGCATGGACTCCAGGTGGTTAAGTGGAAGAGTCATGCACCTTAATTTATTTTAATAGCTGTGTTTTTGTGATCTAGTTGCAGTTATGCAGCCTGAATTTTTGAGTTTTTTTTTTCTCCTTCAGTTTTTAAGTGTGAAATGTATGGAGATGCTATTTTTATACAACTATTTCAATTAAACTTTTTTTTTTGTATTAAATGTGTGGTGCATTTATTTCCCTCAGAAAAAGGAGCAGAGGACTTACTGTAAGAGCAGGTGTGGAGGGTATTGGGGTGTGATATGGGATTGTTATAAAATTCTGTACACCCTTTGTATACTGGAACATCTTCCTGTGCTACAACTAACTTGAGTCCAAATTATCATCTTTGCTTCCTGTACTCCTTGTAGGGTGGAGGATAGGATTACTAAATGAATTTGAAATACATGCATAACAAGTAGTGTACATAGGCATTTAGGACCCTGTTTACAAAGGTGCGTTAGCATTTTTAACACGCATACAATTAGCGTGTGCTGTAACCGTGTAGGCGCCTATAGGGATAGTTGCGCGTACACAGTTAACGTGTTAAAAACGCTAGCGTGCCTATAACACAGCTTAGTAAACAGACCCCTTAAATAGTACTACAGTCTTTAGACTGGAGCCCCCCCCCCCCCTTCTTTAAATGTAGATCATCAATAACCAGAGATATGAACCTACATCTTATCTAAGATAGTAATGAAGGAGAGGGGGGATAAGGTGAGGAGACCATATTTTTCTAGAATTTACAAGTAAACTGAATTTTTAGTAATTTTCCTCTCAAGACAATTACCATTAAGCAGTTACACTGGCCTTTGAAAAGCAGTTAGTTTTGAAACAGTGTCAACCAGTTACCTTTTCATGGAAGTAGATAACACATTTATTATGAGGTTATAAGTGACTTTTGGGTCATCATGTTGATTCTGCTCTGTGTGAGGTAGTTTTTGGATGTGTTCCTAAACCATGACTACTACTAAAGGGGTGTCAAGACAAAGAGGTTTAATTTACACAGGAATTCAGGAGAACAGGCCAGGGTTTCAGGGTATCTCTAATGAATATGCATACAATAGTATCCATGCAGATCTCCCTTGTGCATTTTCATTAGGGATATCCTGAAAATGTGGCCTATTTGTGGCACTCAGGCCTGAATTCCTGCATCCCTACAAGAAACTTTTGCTATGATCACTGACACATTCCAGTCATCAAAGCTCCAAACACTGACTACGGTTCATTTTTTGCACGCCATTTGTATTCATAACTTGATCATCTTTAAAATTTTGTCTGGAATACGTTAGCACTGGAAACAACTCCTTATGCTTGTGCACTGAAGGACCAGTTGTCATGGGAAATATAATGGAACAGGTTTATAAACAAATTTGATTACAAAAGGAGGGGGCTGGAGAAAAGGTATACTCTTGAAAAGGGGAAAATTTAGCTGGCATGCTTTAACAGTGGGGCATTAAAGGGAAGTAGTATTAAGATCTTTTCAAAAATGGCTAGCTAGCAGACTGACGAGGGGAATGTATTGTGTCATTAAAAGAAGAAATCCAATCGAGCAACTAAAATACTTTAGTAGGTTAGGAAGTGCTGTTTCAAGAGGAGATTTGTTCTGGTATCTTCTGTTCTTTTGAAGTGCTGCCAGAACTTGACGTTCTTCTGTTGGTGTCCTCATTATCTTTCCTAAGTATCTCAGTGTGCTGGAAGCAGGTTGGCCAGAATACCATGGTGCTGCAAAATGCAGAAAATTATTGAAGAATGTCATTAACTAAAATCTGATAGGCTTTCAAATAAAAGACTGCAGACAAGTACCAGCCCCCAGACTGTTACTTCCAGAGAAATTTCAGCAGCTGAAAATTTTGCACCTTAATGCTTTGCTGAGTTTATAGCTAGGAGCAGCTGCTCAAGGGTATCTGCTAGGCTGATCATTAGAAGTAAACTTCAAAGTGTGGGGGGGGGGGGGGGGGTGGCTTCTAAAATGTTATGACTGTGAATGAGCACTAACAAAGAAAGGTGCAAGTACTTGACAAGAAGCTTGATAGACTAGAAAGGTTGTTCAGAATGAAGGAATAATGTTACAGAGTTCATTTTTGGCTATGGGTAAGTTGGTTTTCTCTTCTAAGCTGATGCTAGTAGAAAAGAGATGCAAGCATAATAATCCCAGTGGGTTTAATTTCATATGAAGTCTGCCCTAATTAGTCTATATTGTAAGCATTATTTGAGCAACATGTTTTAACTATTGCACATTTAGCTGAGAACCTCAGGATATCTTTTATCCATGGTTATTTTAGTTAAACTTTATTTTGTTTTTATTTTACTTAATTATTTGGTTATTAATTTAGACAGTGCTTATGGTTTCTGCAGTGCTATTTTTTTTTAACCTTTTCTGTCATGAAACTAATTCCCTTCTGATATATAATTCTTAGATTGTAACCATCTAGACCTATTCAACAGACAAAGTGGTATAGAAAATCTAAATACTATGATGATAATGCTGCTATTGTTAGATCATATGATATTACTTTATCACACACAGGACAAAGAGTTCATTTTTAGTATGGTATCTTTCAAAATGGTTCTAATGTTATAAACAATATCATTTCAACCCTCATACGCTTCCTAAGGCACACGTGCCAAATTTGTTCTCGCCCTGTCAACTGTCCATAAATGACTTCTGATTTCTCCTTAGCACCTACCACCACACAAACTTTGGGTACCCAGTCTAGAATGATTGGGAAGTAAAGGAACAATCCATCTCCCCCCCCCCCCCCCCCCCCCAAAAAAAAAAAAACAAAATATATTATCTGTAGGTGTCCCTGTACAACGCTCCTTATTACCATCTTCAATTTCTATCACTTTCTAAATGGCATTACAGATAATTACATTAATGCAGAATGGTAACTAAGTTCTTTTAGTAGAGCAGAAGATTTAATTTCATATTTTTTCAAGTACTTATGATCAAGACAACATTCTGGACACTTGAATATATTTTATTTATTTAGATTTTGCTCACACCTTTTTCAGTAGTAGCTCAAGGTGAGTTACATTCAGGTACACTGGATATTTCTCTGTCTCAGGAGAGCTCATAATCTAAGTTTGTACCTGAGCAATGGAGTGGGTTGCCCAAGATCACAAGGCACAGCAGTGGGATTTGAACCAGCCACCTCTGGGTTGCAAAAGCAGTGCTCTAGCCAGTAGGCCACTCCAACAAATCATATGCACAGTCTACTCTTGTTTTGCCAAAATTAATGTCCTTACCATTTGAAGGTTGCTATACATTTTACATAAGCAGACTGTGTTATATTGATTCGGTGCAGGCCTTTCATTAGTTTTTATCTGTGCACTAGTGTGTGTTCTGTTTATACAAGTTTGCGGAGGTGTAGCGACCTCTGTTGGTGGAAAGAAATTAGAGCTGTTTGAAAAATCCCACAGAAAAGTGCATGCAACCCAAATTCACCAGATGCATTGCTGAGCTCCAAAACAGGAACATTAAAGTTTAGCTTTTTAAAACTTGTGCACATATTGGAAAGGCCTGTGAAAGCATTCATGTTTTGTTATTAATGGAAGGGTTACTTTTTCATAGCACTATATTTCTTTAGTAAAATATCCCTACAATTAGACTTACATTGTGCTTATCTATATAATGCATTATTATCAGTCAAATTGTTTTACTTTTTTTTCCACTCACATTATATAGGGGACTTTCACAAGCTAGTCACAGATGTCTTAAGTCTGGTCAGTACAAGGATATCACCAAAATTATGGGTTGCTTTTCCTTGATAACATTGTTTTTAAATTGGTCATTCTGATAAAGACCGATGCATTCTCAATCTCATATATTATTTACGTTTTTCATAGAAATAGATCTCACTGTGTCTCAGGGTTGGTTGTGGACTTTGTCAGTTAGGTATGAGGGAGAATCAAGCAATATTTCAAAACATTGCAGAAATTAAACTGACAGTGATTAGTGGAAAAAACTGAACTCATTAAGTATTTTATTACAGTTTTAGAGGCTCCTCGGGGAGTATAATGTTATTTATTAAAGAATATTATTGAACTGTAACTAAATACTGCTATAATAGAATGCTGTATACAAGGATGTGCAGAATACATAATGATGGCCTATTAGAAATATGTTTTATTCTATTTTTAGAATTCAATGTGGTTGTTCTTTGTTTTAAATTATTCTATATTGTTTCCAGAACAGAATAATGATACTTGTTTAAACTCTTAAGCAATTTGCAGTGATTTAGAGTTACTGAGAGTTTACCTTCTAATGTATATGAAGAAGTGATTGGAGAAATTTAAACTTGTGCCAAGCAGAGAAGAGTCTTGGTGCTTTCAGTCAGGCAAGGAAGACTTGGCCCATTCCAAAATTGCGCCAGAGCAGTCCGAATCAGGCAACGATATTAGTACATCTGTTGCGAGTGATGGTGAAGTTTCCAAGGGAGGTGTTCAATGGTTGATAGCTTGTGGGATGAGATGCAGGCTATCCAGAGAGATGTACAGTCTGGTGTCTGGCAGAACTTCACAGCAATGTTCAAGAGATCGGCAACAGACTGGAGCACTTGGAGGAACAGGTAGAGGATCTAGGGTGAGATAGTGCTGGGCAGACTTATACGGTCTGTGCCCTGAAAATGGCAGATACAAATCAAGGTAAGGTATATATATATATATTTTTTTTTTTTGTACCCCGCGCTTTCCCACTCATGGCAGGCTGAATGCGGCTTAGGTACTTATTTGTACCTGGGGCAGTGGAGGGTTAAGTGACTTGCCCAGAGTCACAAGGAGCTGCCTATGCCTGCAGTGGGAATCGAACCCAGTTTCCCAGGACCATCAAGGTAAGGTATACACAAAAAGTAGCACATATGAGTTTATCTTGTTGGGCAGACTGGATGGACCGTGCAGGTCTTTTTCTGCCGTCATCTACTATGTTACTATGTTTATATACATGCAGCACAGAGATGCAGCAACAACATCAGGGTCGCTAGGAGATATGGGATATGATTGAGGACCTAGAGAATCGATCCAGATAGTGCAATCTCAGGTTTAAGGGGATTCCAGAGACAGAGCCTTATAAGGATTGTGCCTAAGTGGTAACTCAAATTTGTGAACTTTTATTTTAGAATTCTGAGACTGCTAATCATGCTGAGCAGCCTTTAAAAACTGTGAAATTAGAGCAGGTACATCGCAGTTTGGGCCAGAGACGGAACTTACCACCTAAGGATATATAGCTTGCTTTCATGAATTTGTGGTGAAAGGGGAGGTACTGAGAAAAGCACACACACAAAAAAAAAAAAAGAGAGTGGGACGATTGCAGTCACAGTTTATCAAGTTTTGGCCTTGGAAACGCTCCAGAAACGTAAGGACCTATGGGCAGGGCCACCGAGAAACTGAACCGGGCATAGGATAGGGCGGCTGCCCCCCCCCCCCCCCCCCCCAACCTGATGGCTGCCCCCCCCCCCCCCCCATCGCTGCCGCGACAGAAAATACCTTGGCTGACGGGGATCCCGAGGGTCCGCCAGCAGAAGATATCTTCCTCCAGTGCTGACTGCCTGCCTTTGCGGCTGCTTTTCCTCTCAAGGCATGCTCGGTTTCAAAACCGAGCCTGAGAGGAAAAGCAGCCGTTCAGCTGAGCAGGGCTGGAGGAAGCTCCAGGTTCTCCCCAGCCTCCAAGGGGTGCCCGGCGCCGGAGTTTTCTCTCTCCTGCTCCTGTCGAGACGTGATCACTCGGGTCCCGTCAGGAGCAGGAAAGAGAATCCCCGGCTCCTGGCTCTCCTTAGAGGCCCAGGCCTGGGGAATTTTGCCCCCCCCCCCCCCCCCCGCCTCCCCCTCGGTTGTCCTGCCTAAGGGAAGTCACTAAATGTTTGCAGTCTATGAATCTGCGTTATCGCTGGCTGTTTCCATTTGGATTACTGATCACAGTCTCTGGCTGGTCTAAGAGGGTGCAGACTTGTGCTGAAGCCTGGCAGGTGCTTGAGGAGCTGAGTTTGTGCTAGTTTTCCCCTCTAATGTCAAGAGTTCCAGCACTGCACAAGATCGACCTCAGGCAGAATTGTGGCCCAAAGTGCCACATACTCATTCCAGAGTATGATATCTTTCTACACAGTCTGGACTTTGAGTTTGTTTGCTGTGTAGGTGTTGGTGAGATGACCATTTCCTGGTGAGCTTATTTCTTGGGAGGTGATTCCTAGCTTAGAACCAGCACTTTATACCTGCAATTGGGATATTTTTTTCCCTAGATGCATTACTTTGCACTTGTCCGCATTAAGGGACCTGTTTACTAAAGTGTGTTCAATTTTTGTCCTTAACAGTGTTTTAATTACAAAAATGAATGTGTGTGTTACGTGCAAAGGTTGTGCGCTGTTAAGGGCATGCCAAGCACATCTCCTGCAGTTGCCACACAGAAAAGTTCTACACAGGTGCACTTGCAGACTCTTCTTAAAGAGGTGATAAGTGTATCCGTACTTTCTCCGAGGACAAGCAGGCTGCTTGTTCTCACGACTGGGGTTGACGTCCGCGGCAGCCCCCACCAACCGGAAAAAGCTTCGCGGGACGGTCGGCACGCAGGGCACGCCCACCGCGCATGCGCGGCCGTCTTCCCGCCCGTGCGCGACCGCTCCCGCCAGTTACTTTTTTTCCGCGACTGAGAGAGTCGTGTTTTTGCAACTCTCTCGTTTCAGCCGCCGGAATTTTCGACCGCGTTTACGCGGGTCGTCGCTCTTGGCCTTTTCGGCCTCTTCTTCTTTCGTTTCGTTTTGTTATCCAAAAAAAAAAAAAAAAAAAAAAAGAATTTTGCGCGTGTGGAGCACGCGCTCCTCCCTTTTCCCTCGCTTTCTAGCGGGGACGCCTCGTTGCGGCCTAGTGGCCGCTCGGTCGGTCTCAATTTTCGTGGTGTGATTTTAGCCACCATTGCCGACTTTGACTTCGCCGACGCGATTTTTTCCGTCGATGTCCTCGAAGGTCCCGAGTGGATTTAAAAAGTGTGGTCGCTGCGGCCGGCCGATCTCGCAGACCGACACCCACGCTTGGTGCCTCCAGTGCCTCGGGCCGGAGCACAATCTCAAGTCGTGTGCTTTGTGTCTCGGTCTCCGGAAACGGACTCAGGTTGCGAGGCAAGTTCTGCGGGACCGTCTTTTTGGAACTTGCGCCGGCCCCTCGACGTCGACCTCGACGGCATCGGTATCGAAGGCCGGTTCTTCGGTACCGGTATCGATGCCCGAGACATCGGCACCGATGGCAGCGACCCCAGGAGAACAGGTCCCGTCGGCCCGCCGGTCCGCCGGCGAGAGTGGGGTAGAGAGACCGCGTGGGCAGTCGGCCCCGGTCACTCCCTCAACTCGTGAGCCACGGGACCGAACCCTGTCGGACCCGGTACCCCGAGACCGAGGGGGATCGACCTCCTCCTCCTCCATGCCCTCCGGCACCGGTGACGTGCACCGGAAGAAGGACAAGAAGCGCCGTCACCGGGAGCCCTCGGTGCCTGAAGAGGAGTCGACGCCGAAGCGTCATCACAGAGAGGAGAGATCTCCGTCGGTGGTGGAGGTACCGACGCGTCGGGGTTCCGGCACCTCGGTGCCGTCTCCTGGCCCCCAGCAGCTTCTGGCACCGACACCCTTACCGGCCCCACCGCCTTTCTCGGCAGCGGGCCTGGACGAGTGCCTCAGAGCCATCCTTCCGGGGCTCCTGGAAGGGCTGATGCGCCAGGCTGTGCCGGCGCCGGGGGTGCTTGCGCCCTCGGCGCCGATGACTGTGGCGCCGGCGAGCTCTAGCCCGGCGCCGGGGCAGTCGACACCGCCGCCGCTTGCGGTGCCGGTCTCGACAGCCACGCAGGTGGAGTCCCCGTCGACGTCGATGGAGGGAGCTCCGTCCCCGCCGGCGCGGGAGTCCACCGCTCGACGACACCGAGGCCTCGGTGCCTCGACGTCGAGCCGGGCCCGGTACCGGACTCAGCTACATGAGCTAATGTCCGATACCGAGGATGAGGACTCGTGGGGGGAAGAGGAGGACCCGAGATATTTCTCCTCAGAGGAGTCTACGGGCCTTCCCTCGGACCCCACGCCGTCACCGGAGAGGAAGCTCTCACCTCCTGAGAGTCTCTCCTTTGCCTCCTTTGTGCGGGATATGTCTATAAGCATTCCCTTTCCCGTGGTCTCTGTGGAAGAGCCGAGGGCCGAGATGCTCGAGGTCCTCGACTATCCATCACCACCTAGAGAGTCCTCCACGGTACCGCTGCACAATGTCCTGAAGGAGACGCTGCTCCGGAACTGGGTGCGACCATTAACTAATCCCACCATTCCCAAGAAAGCAGAGTCCCAGTACAGGATCCACTCTGACCCAGAGCTCATGCGGCCCCAGTTGCCCCATGACTCAGCGGTCGTGGATTCTGCTCTCAAGAGGGCACGGAGTTCGAGGGATACCGCCTCGGCGCCCCCGGGGCGGGAGTCTCGCACTCTGGACTCATTTGGGAGGAAGGCCTACCAGTCCTCCATGCTCGTGACCCGCATCCAATCTTACCTGCTCTATATGAGCATCCACATGCGGACCAATGTGCAACAGCTGGCGGACCTGGTCGATAAGCTCCCGCCGGAGCAGTCCAGGCCTTATCAGGAGGTGGTCAGGCAGCTGAAGGCGTGCAGAAAGTTCCTGTCCAGGGGGATTTTTGACACCTGTGACGTGGCATCTCGTGCTGCGGCCCAAGGTATAGTGATGCGCAGGCTCTCATGGCTGCGTGCCTCTGACCTGGACAACCGCACCCAGCAGAGACTGGCTGACGTCCCTTGCCGGGGGGATAACATTTTCGGTGAGAAGGTCGAGCAGATGGTGGACCAACTGCATCAGCGGGAAACCGCTCTCGACAAGCTCTCCCACCGGGCGCCTTCAGCACCCGCCCCCACGGGTGGGCGTTTTTCCCGGGCACGGCAGGCTGCACCCTATTCTTTTGCAAAGCGTAGGTACAACCAGCCGGCCCGAAGGCCTCGTCAGGCACAGGGACAGCCCCAGCGCGCTCGTTCTCGTCAACAGCGTGCGCCTAAGCAGCCCCCTGCGCCTCCACAGCAAAAGCCGGGGACGGGCTTTTGACTGGATCCACGGGAACATAGCCGCCCTACAAGTGTCCGTACCGGACGATCTGCCGGTCGGAGGGAGGTTAAAATTTTTTCACCAAAGGTGGCCTCTCATAACCTCCGACCAGTGGGTTCTCCAAATAGTGCGGTGCGGATACGCCCTGAATTTGGCCTCCCTGCCTCCAAATTGTCCTCCAGGAGCTCAGTCTTTCAGCTCCCATCACAAGCAGGTACTTGCAGAGGAACTCTCCGCCCTTCTCAGCGCCAATGCGGTCGAGCCCGTACCACCCGGGCAGGAAGGGCAGGGATTCTATTCCAGGTACTTCCTTGTGGAAAAGAAAACAGGGGGGATGCGTCCCATCCTAGACCTGAGAGGCCTGAACAAATTCCTGGTCAAAGAAAAGTTCAGGATGCTTTCCTTGGGCACCCTTCTGCCAATGATTCAGAAAAACGATTGGCTATGTTCCCTGGATTTAAAGGACGCATACACTCACATCCCGATACTGCCAGCTCACAGACAGTATCTCAGATTCCGCCTGGGCGCACGGCACTTTCAGTATTGTGTGCTGCCCTTTGGGCTCGCCTCTGCCCCACGAGTGTTTACAAAGTGCCTCGTGGTGGTAGCGGCCTACCTACGCAAGCTGGGAGTGCACGTGTTCCCATATCTCGACGATTGGCTGGTCAAGAACACCTCGGAGGCAGGAGCCCTCCGGTCCATGCAGTGCACTATTCAACTTCTGGAGCTGCTGGGGTTTGTGATAAATTACCCAAAGTCCCATCTCCAGCCAACTCAATCTCTGGAATTCATAGGAGCGCTGCTGAATTCCCAGACAGCTCAGGCCTACCTTCCCGAAGCGAGGGCCACCAATCTCTTGGCCCTGGCTTCGCAGACCAGAGCGTCTCAGCAGATCACAGCTCGGCAGATGTTGAGACTTCTGGGTCATATGGCCTCCACAGTTCATGTGACTCCCATGGCTCGTTTTCACATGAGATCTGCTCAATGGACCCTAGCTTCCCAGTGGTTCCAAGCCACCGGGAATCTAGAAGATGTCATCCGCCTCTCCACCAGTTGTCGCACTTCACTGCTCTGGTGGACCATCCGGACCAATTTGACCCTGGGACGTCCATTCCAAATTCCGCAGCCCACGAAAGTGCTGACGACGGATGCATCTCGCCTGGGGTGGGGAGCCCATGTCGATGGGCTCCACACTCAGGGTCTGTGGTCCCTCCAGGAAAAGGATCTGCAGATCAACCTCCTGGAGCTCCGAGCGATCTGGAACGCACTGAAGGCTTTCAGAGATCGGCTGTCCTGTCAAATTATCCAAATTCGGACAGACAATCAGGTTGCAATGTATTACGTCAACAAGCAGGGGGGCACCGGATCTCGCCCCCTGTGCCAGGAGGCCGTCGGGATGTGGCGTTGGGCGTGTCGGTTCGGCATGCTCCTCCAAGCCACATACCTGGCAGGCGTAAACAACAGTCTGGCCGACAGACTGAGCAGAGTCATGCAACCGCACGAGTGGTCGCTCCATGCCAGAGTGGTACGCAAGATCTTCCGAGCGTGGGGCACCCCCTCGGTGGACCTTTTCGCCTCTCAGACCAACCACAAGCTGCCTCTGTTCTGTTCCAGACTTCAGGCACACGGCAGGCTAGCGTCGGATGCCTTTCTCCTCCATTGGGGGACCGGCCTCCTGTATGCTTATCCTCCCATACCTTTGGTGGGGAAGACCTTACTGAAGCTCAAGCAGGACCGCGGCACCATGATTCTGATAGCGCCCTTTTGGCCCCGTCAGATCTGGTTCCCTCTTCTTCTGGAGTTGTCCTCCGAAGAACCGTGGAGATTGGAGTGTTTTCCGACTCTCATTTCGCAGAACGACGGAGCGTTGCTGCACCCCAACCTTCAGTCTCTGGCTCTCACGGCCTGGATGTTGAGGGCGTAGACTTCACTGCGTTGGGTCTGTCTGAGGGTGTCTCCCGGGTCTTGCTTGCCTCTAGGAAGGATTCCACTAAAAGAGTTACTTTTTCAAGTGGAGGAGGTTTGTCGTGTGGTGTGAGAGCATGGCCCTAGAACCTCGTTCTTGCCCTGCACAGAACCTGCTTGAATACCTTCTGCACTTATCAGAGTCTGGCCTCAAGACCAACTCAGTAAGGAATCACCTTAGTGCGATTAGTGCTTACCATTATCGTGTGGAAGGTAAAGCCATCTCTGGAGAGCCTTTAGTCGTTCGATTCATGAGAGGCTTGCTTTTGTCAAAGCCCCCTATCAAGCCTCCTACTGTGTCATGGGATCTCAACGTCGTCCTCACCCAGCTGATGAAACCTCCTTTTGAGCCACTGAATACCTGCCATCTGAAGTACTTGACCTGGAAGGTCATTTTCTTGGTGGCAGTTACTTCAGCTCGTAGGGTCAGTGAGCTTCAAGCCCTAGTAGCTCATGCTCCATATACTAAATTTCATCACAACAGAGTAGTGCTCCGCACTCACCCAAAGTTCCTGCCGAAGGTGGTGTCGGAGTTCCATCTTAACCAGTCAATTGTCTTGCCAACATTCTTCCCCAGGCCGCATACCCGCCCTGCTGAACGTCAGTTGCACACATTGGACTGCAAGAGAGCATTGGCCTTCTACTTGGAGCGGACACAGCCCAACAGACAGTCCGCCCAATTGTTTATTTCTTTCGACCCTAACAGGCTAGGGGTCGCTGTCGGGAAACGCACCATCTCTAATTGGCTAGCAGATTGCATTTCCTTCACTTACGCCCAGGCTGGGCTGACTCTTGAGGGTCATGTCACGGCTCATAGTGTCAGAGCCATGGCAGCGTCGGTGGCCCACTTGAAGTCAGCCACTATTGAAGAGATCTGCAAGGCTGCGACGTGGTCATCTGTCCACACATTCACATCTCATTACTGCCTCCAGCAGGATACCCGACGCGATAGTCGGTTCGGGCAGTCGGTGCTGCAGAATCTGTTTGGGGTGTAATCCAACTCCACCCTCCAGGACCCGAATTTATTCTGGTCAGGCTGCACTCTCAGTTAGTTGTTCTTCGTAGGTCAATTTCTGTTGTTTCCTCGCCGTTGCGAGGTTCCATTGACCTGGGTTCTTGTTTTGAGTGAGCCTGAGAGCTAGGGATACCCCAGTCGTGAGAACAAGCAGCCTGCTTGTCCTCGGAGAAAGGGTATGATACATACCTGTAGCAGTTGTTCTCCGAGGACAGCAGGCTGATTGTTCTCACCTACCCTCCCTCCTCCCCTTTGGAGTTGTGTTTTATACTTTATTGCTTGTCATTCAACTGGCGGGAGCGGTCGCGCACGGGCGGGAAGACGGCCGCGCATGCGCGGTGGGCGTGCCCTGCGTGCCGACCGTCCCGCGAAGCTTTTTCCGGTTGGTGGGGGCTGCCGCGGACGTCAACCCCAGTCGTGAGAACAATCAGCCTGCTGTCCTCGGAGAACAACTGCTACAGGTATGTATCATACCCTAACTGCACAAGTGAGTGCACAGTAAGTGCCATGCATTAACTTCAATATGCAGTCCATGCCCATTTTACACCCATAACTCATCCAGGGGCCCTTTTACAAATGTGCGCCAAAACGTGGCCTGCGGTATTTTGGTTGCTTGTATTGGACTTGTGCTGGACCATTTCTCCACCGCGTCTGGAAAAAGGGGTTCTGGAGGAAAGGAGAAACAGGGGTGATATGATACAGACGTTCAAATATTTGAAAGGTATTAATCCGCAAACTAACCTTTTCCGGAGATGGGAACTAGAGGACATGAAATGAGATTGAAGGGGGGCAGACTCAAGAAAAATGTCAGGAAGTACTTTTTCACGGAGAGAGTGGTGGATGCTTGGAATGCCCTCCCACGGGAGGTGGTTGTGGAGATGAAAACGGTAACAGAATTCAAAAATGCGTGAGATAAACATAAAGGAATCCTGTTCAAAAGGAAGGGATCCTCAGAAGTTTAGCGGAGATTGGGTGGCAGAGCTGGTGGGGGGGGGGGGGGGGGGCAGACTTCTACAGTTTGTACCATGAGGATGGCAGATACTAATCAAGGTCAGGTAGACACAAAAGGTAAGCACATATGAGTTTATCTTGTTGGGCAGGCTAGATAGATCGTGCAGGTCTTTCTCTGTCGTCATCTACTATGTTACCATGTGAGACAAAATGAAAACCAGCGCATGTCTATTTACGACCTGAGCCCTTAACGCCACCCATTGACTTAGCGGTAACCGTCCAGTGCATGCCAACTGCCGATTACTGCTGGGAATGCCCCGCAATGAAATATAGAAAATAATTTTCTACCGTGGGTTTTCGGTGTTTACCAAACTCTGAATTACCGCCAGGCGGTAATGCCAATTTGACACATGCTGCATATGCATAGGTCCTTACGCGCCTTTGTGAAAGGGCCCCCCCAGTTCCCATTCCGTAAGACAGCATGCAGTTAACGTGAATTAGCTTGCACTGCCATGCCAACAGTTACTATGCTTGTATGCCAACAGCACAAGCAAGTTTGTACATTAAGGTCTAGATTCTATATATGGCGCCTGAAAAATTGGCACCGAAAATATTTTCGCCTAGGCGTATTCTGTAAACTGCACCTAGATTTTGGTGCTGTTTATAGATTATGCCTAGTGGGTTTATAGAATACGCCTAGTGGCCATGACTGCACCTAAATCTATACGCGTCCATTTACACCAAGTGAAAATTGGTGTAAATACTGGCACCTAAGTGCAGAGCAAGTTTATTCTATAACTCTGCGCGTATATTTTTGGAACACCTACGGCCGGTCCATGGCCATGCCCCTTTTTGGCAGCACGCATTAGAATTTAAGCACACCACTTTACAGAATATGCCGAGCAAGTTGTGTGTGTAAATTCTATTTAATGCCAATTAGTGTCAATAATTACTTGTTAAGTGGAAATTATCAGTGCTGATTGGCTTGTAAACTAATTTAACTGCATGCACAAATCTAGATATGACCAGATTTGCGTGCACAATTTTGGTTATGCTATATAGAATCCAGGCTTAAGGGGAAAATTCTATAAGTGGGTACTCCCTTTTTAGTCATCCTGATGCCGTGTGTGAGAACCTGTTCTATATCAGCATCTGCGAACTCAGATTCCATTATAATATAACCTGACCTGGCATAATTGCAGGTGCCTAAATGTATCAGGATGTGTGTAACATTCAGTATTCTGTAAGTTGCATGCATAAGTGGCAGCATCACCCACGTCCTACCCCTGCTACTTCTGTTTACCCTTACAGAACAATGATTAGTTGCTCTGCTACCATTTACACATGAAAGTGCTGGTATTCCCTATGGGGTCAATATTCAACCCATGGTGGAAATTGACTTACAAGCCGCCTGCAGCCAAGGACTGAGTTAACCCTGGCTAGTTAATGCTGGGGCATGTCCATAGGCGGTCGGTGGCCCAACTGTTTGGGGAGGCTAAAGGGGCAGGGTTAGGGGTGGGGCCAGGGGTGAAGCTTAAATCCATAATTGTCTGATAATACACAGAAAAAATAAATAAATAAAAATAAAAGTCACAATAACTTTTATTAAATTTAGATATTAGATATGTATCATATGTCAAAGAATAAAGTGGTTGCTCAAAGCATATTCTAAGCACAATCGCTCAACTGCAAAACACTATGCACAACTTTGTGGAAAAACACACTCAGAACCTTACTGTATCATAAATAGTACACTGGGCAGAACCTAATACACCAATATACCACCCATATGGAAAATGCGGACCGTCAACAATATGAAACAAGGGATCATATCATCACAATTCTCATGTAGAGCCACAAAACACCCTAATTCATGTTTAATGTGGGATAAAATGCCATAAATAAGTAAATAAATATAAACTTTTAATGTTGAGCACCTGATTCTCAAAGTGGACATATTCCAAACACTATAATGAAAATAAAATGATCTATTCTATCTTTGTTGTCTGGTGACTTTTTCTGATCATGCTGGTCCAGTATCCAATTCTGCTACTATCTGTCCTCAGTGCAGGTCAGGAAGTCATCCTCTTTAAATATCTCCCTGGCAACCCAGGACACTCCCCCCCCCCCCCCCCCCGCTCTCCCAGCAGTAAGGTAAACAAACCATAAACCAATTTCTACAATTGGTTACACAAGGCTAGAGGGCTTTCACTGCAGCTCCTGCTGTGAGGATGGAGGTAAATCAACAATTTAAACCTCTCTGAGCACAGCAGGGGAGGCTTAGCCTCTCCAAGCCTCTTATACCGGGCGCCTATGGGCATGTCCATCTCTGGAACTGAATATCCGAGTTAGTGCGGCAACCTGACACTTGCTCATATTGAGACCGGTGCCTGGTTAACTCGGCAGATAAGGTTGGGACAGTCTTTTTGCTATCCTAAAATTATCTGCTTACTTAGGGGCCCTGCACTAGCATCAGTGCGTGTTTTTTTGACATGTGCTGAGGCCCCCTTTTATCGCAGCGGGTAAAAGGCTGCCTCTCTTTTTTGAAAAGAAATGACCATGTGGTAAGTGAGTCAAAAACAAGGAGTGGGAACTGGATCAGTTATTGTTTAGTGCTTTTACCCATATAGCACCATTGCTATGCCAGCGCTTTACGTTGCTTCTTTGATTACATACATACTGGCGCTTTAAATCTCTTACTTTTCAGCAGATAAGCAATCTCTGTTTTCAGTATGACATGGAAATTTAGTTCTCTTTCTCCCCACCCAATGGCGTACCAAGGGAGGGGGGGGGGGGGCGGTGGGGGCGGTCCGCCCCAGGTGCACGCCGCTGGGGGGGTGACACGTGCCAGTCAGCATCGTTCGTTTCCATGCTCCCTCTGCCCCGGAACAGGAAGTAACCTGTTCCAGGGTAGAGGGAGCATGGAAACGAACGATGCTGACTGGCGCGTGTCACCCCCCCAACGGCGTGCACCCAGGGGGGAGGGGTTCTTTCGCCGGGGTGGGGGTGTCCTTTCGCTGGGGTGGGGGGGGTTGCACTGCACGGGGGGTGTGCATCGGCGATCTGCCCCGGGTGTCAGCGCCCCTAGGAACGCCACTATCCCCACCCCCCATTTTTTCATATTTTTGCTCCATTCTTTACCTCTCCTTAATCTTTTCCTTGAGCTGCCAAATTGCAAATCATTCTCATAGTGTATTTATGTTCAATGTCCTGTTTTTCTAACCACTCACTCTTTTGATATGACATTGCCAGGATTGATTCACTGATCGCACACAATTTTTTTACAATATACACATTGTGCAGCCATTTTGGGGGGAGCACTTACCACCACCCACTGAACTGGCAGTAAGGGCTCCTGTGCTAACTTGGCAGTAACTGAGCAGCGTGTGGCACTGCCCAATTACTGACGGGTAAACACCAGCTGCAGGTGGAAACTACCGCCGTGCTCCTGCAGTAGTCCAGCACTAGTTCCTGTTTGGCGCATGGTAAGCCCGCGCTGGGTTTACCACCACTTAGTAAAAGGGTCCCTTAGGCAGTTAGCAGACTGAATATCTAATAGCTAAACAATGTCTCCATCTGCCCTCGGACCGCCCCAACCTAGTTGGTTAGGAAATGACTGTTTAGACCCCATATTCAATGGGGCATTATCCAGTTAAGTGCCACTGAATATCAGTGACTGGCCAGCTCAGTGGAGTTTGACCAGGCATGAGTCTCTCCCACCTGTTTAAATCCCTTTGAATACTGACCCCTACATCTATGAACACAAGTGGCACATGAAGGTGGGCACTGAGTTATAGAATTGCCCTTTGACAGTTTTAGTAAATAGGTCCCTATATTTTATTTGCCATTTAGATGCACAGTCTCCTAGTCTCACCAGATCCTTCTGCAAATCCTTGCAATCCTCTATCTTGAAAAGTACTTATACAGAAGTATACTTAATACTTCTTTCAGTTATAATCAATTTAAGCATAAAAAGATCAGCGATTTATAAGCATAATGTGTGGATGAAGTACATTTGGTAAAAGTTTCTACTGAAAAGGCTAATTCTTAGTATCTAGCAATATTGAGCCTTAATAATGCTCTTTTTAAAGCTTCTACATATTTCTATTGAACTCATTCATTAAAAACAAAACAAAACAGAAACTAGTGGCAGATGAAAAACCACCATGCCCATCTAATCTCCTTGATTTTTGCAACACTGCAGACCCTTTGTGACCTTAGAATGTAACTCTTGCTTCTATGTTATTAATGATCACCTGTGCTTGCCTTCTCGAATTCCAGTTCAAGACGGGGCATTTCTTGCCTGTTTCCACATTGTATGCAAGGTTTCTGACTTCCAAATGTAGAAGGTGTCTGAGAGGCAGATGCATGAAAGAAACGTAGAAGAACCAAAAATGTAAAGATCCACATTACAAGCTACCGATTATGAAAAAACGATGAATGTTGACAAAAAATCGCATTCAAATGAGCCGTGCAGTAATACTAAGGTCGATGCATGAAAGTCTCGCTAACTTGTTGAAATCCACGGTAGCGGCTGCAAGTGTCATTCCAATCCCAAGGAGGACAAAAGGAAAGACGAAATCAATAATATGCTGTCTTTTTGTTTGTTACACGCACATTATGAACGTCCATTATATGTATATAAAATGTAATGTATAATATGCAGGCAGCAGTACAGCTGTTTGATAATGAAGGCACGAGGAAGGAGGGAGGGAGGGACAAAAAATGGCAAAAATACTTACAGATCTCGAGTACGAAGACCACCTAAGTAATGCCACACTGGGAAAAGACCAAGGGTCCATCGAGCCCAGCATCCTAGGCACGACAGCGGCCAATCCAGGCCAAGGGCACCTGGCAAGCTTCCCAAACATACAAACATTCTATACATGTTATTCCTGGAATTGTGGATTTTTCTCAAGTCCATTTAGTAGCGGTTTATGGACTTGTCCTTTAGGAAACCGTCCAACCCCTTTTTAAACTCTGCTAAGCTAACCGCCTTCACCACGTTCTCCGGCAACGAATTCCAGAGTTTAATTATGCGTTGGGTGAAGAAAAGTTTCTCCGATTTGTTTTAAATTTACTACACTGTAGTTTCATCGCATGCCCCCTAGTCCTAGTATTTTTGGAAAGCATGAACAGACGCTTCACATCCACCTGTTCCACTCCACTCATTATTTTATATACCTCTATCATGTCTCCCCTCAGCCATCTCCTCTCCCAGTTGAAAAGCCCTAGCCTCCTTAGTCTTTCTTCATAGGGAAGTCGTCCCATCCTCGCTATCATTTTAGTCGCCCTTCACTGCACCTTTTCCAGTTCCACTATATCTTTCTTGAGATGTGGCGACCAGAATTGAACACAATACTCAAGGTGCAGTCGCACCATGGAGCGATATAACGGCATTATAACATCCTCACACCTGTTTTCCATACCTTTCCTAATAATACCCAACATTCTATTCGCTTTCCAAGCCGCAGCAGCACACTGAGCAGAAGGTTTCAGTGTATTATCAACGACGACACCCAGATCCCTTTCTTGGTCCGTAACTCCTAACGTGGAACCTTGCATGACGTAGCTATAATTCGGGTTCTTTTTTCCCACATGCATCACCTTGCACTTGCTCACATTAAACGTCATCTGCCATCTAGCCACCCAGTCTCCCTAGAAATGCAGTTTAATGCTACCTGTTGAAAAGATGCTGCAGCACCTCCCAGCCCTCGTGCATTCTTACTATGTTTCTCCTCTTCCCCTGTTGGAGGAAAAGGTGCTTCTGATTTGTAACTATGAACTGCGCAAGACAGAGCACATCCATGTCGAAGAACTTGGGCTTTCTCCTGCAGGAACCATGTTGTGCAGCCATGGCTTCTCCAACATGGATGTGCACATACGTACGCACACACGCACCCATGCATAAATAACACTTCAGTGACAGTGCTTATGCACACACTTTATGAATGTGTTTATGATGGCAGATGACAGCTCTCTGGACTTACAGGTAGCCCCTGAGCACCCATTAAATATATCACGTTAAAGGTGTGCAGACCTTTCTGTGCATTGCCCATAAACGGCTGTGCATCGTGCATTGCCTTCATTTAAATGAGAACCACATATTACATTTGCATAGCATTTTCGTTCCGCGTTTGCAAGTGCGATAAACAGGTCACTGTAGGCTTTTGCACATTCGTCGCTAGATACTGTGATTCCTCCACCTACTCCTTATGGGCTAGTTTTGGGCTGGATTTGGGGTTGGGCGGGAACATTTTTTACCAATTGGCAACCCTGGGTGGCATTTGTTCAGAAGAGCTGTGGGCTTGAGTGAGTATGGAAGTACAGGTGGGTACTCTGTGTGAGGGTAGAGAATTTTTCCCTAGAAATGCAGTTTAATGCTACCCACTGTGTCACTGTGGTGAGTGATTGACTAGCCTGACTGGTTGGAAGCTGATTTTGAGAAAAAATAATTTTTTTCCCCTTCAATTGTGAAGGTGCTGGTAGTGGTGAATGTAAAGATCTGTCTGAGGAACTAGTGAGGGGAACCAACAGCTGAGAGCCTAACAAGTTCAAGTGGGCGAGAGAATGTTCACGAAATTGTGTGCTGTGGAGTTACCAGGTTTAAGGTCTGTGGTCAAGCCTATGCCCAGTGGAACTAAATAGAGCCTGATTGTTTGAACTGTGGTTCAGAGATATAGAGGCATATTTTCAAAGCACTTAGCCTTCCAAAGTTCCATAGGTTTCTATGGAACGTTGGAAGGCTAAGTGCTTTGAAAAATAGACAGCTGCAGTGAGAGTGACTAAGATAGAGTTCCTTCCAGCGTAACAAGTCTGTGAACGTGGTGTGACTGAAGTACTGCAAAATGGGCAGCTCTGTAGCATAGGGTTAAACAGTTTTAGGATAGATTCCTAAAGTTAGGGAGTCCAATCAGCTTTTATTTTCAAAATAGATAGGGAAGTTTCTATGTTTAATGAATTATATCCCATTAGCGCGCTGACAGCTGCTAGCATGGCTTTGTAAACAGGGGGGGTTAATAAATAAACCTGGAATTTGAAAGCCAGGTTTTTGCCTTAATGAGTTTTAAAGTTAGGGAGGTAGCGCTTTCTGAGCCTTGAAGAAGCAGAGAAGACATCTGCTTCACTGGAGTCACTGAACAGCCCCACCATTCAAGCAAGGCCAAAGCCCAGCCAAGCAAGGAAAAGACAACTAACCAGAGCTACGTGGAAACAGTGACTCTCATCTGAGGTTAAGATAAGGGTGCTAGAAGAGTACACGGTGAAGGGGAAAAGAATATCAAATACTTACCTTGGTATGTCCTGGTATCTGGAATCCGGAGTACCTGAAAAATGAAAGTAACACAAAGAATCAATTTCTTGGGACATGTGGGGAATGAGAATTTAGTAGTTAAAGAGGAAAAGAGAATTGAGTCCTTAATACTTATCTGATTCTGTCTTTTGATGGTAGCCAGGTTTATTGCCTTTGTTCTGTGGTTTTGCAAGTGCTGTTAGCATGAAAAATAATCACAAAACTTGTTTAAAATTGGGATAGTTCAGCTGAATTACATTTAAAATTTGTCACAAAGTTAGGAAACTTTAATTTTCTAGAAATTGAATTGTTTTGTACACAAGTGCATCTGAAATTTGAAATAAAATTTGCTGTGATCCATAGATACGTTTGGTTCTTTCAGATAAATCCTGAATTTTAACTTCATTTCCTCCACTCGATCCAGGATTCTGTGGAAGAGGATATCTCACCTTGCATCCAAACCAAAGTTTCAGCGTGCTTGTCTGACATTGCTGCCTGGATGTCTCAACGCCACCTGAAATTAAATATGACCAAAACCGAGCTTCTCATTTTCCCCCCCAAACCCACCTCCCCGCTCCCCCCATTTTCTATTTCTGTTGATGGCTCTCTCATTCTCCCTGTCTCCTCAGCTCGAAACCTTGGGGTCATCTTTGACTCTTCTCTCTCCTTCTCTGCTCATATCCAGCAGACCGCCAAGACCTGTCGTTTCTTTCTTTACAACATCCGTAAAATCCGCCCCTTTCTTTCCGAGCACTCTACCAAAACCCTCATCCACACCCTTGTCACCTCTCGTTTAGACTACTGCAATCTGCTTCTTGCTGGCCTCCCACTTAGTCACCTCTCCCCTCTCCAGTCAGTTCAAAACTCTGCTGCCCGTCTCATCTTCCGCCAGGGTCGCTTTACTCATACTACCCCTCTCCTCAAGACCCTTCACTGGCTCCCTATCCGTTTTCGCATCCTGTTCAAACTTCTTCTACTAACCTATAAATGTACTCACTCTGCTGCTCCCCAGTATCTCTCCACACTCGTCCTTCCCTACACCCCTTCCCGTGCACTCCGCTCCATGGATAAATCCTTCTTATCTGTTCCCTTCTCCACTACTGCCAACTCCAGACTTCGCGCCTTCTGTCTCGCTGCACCCTACGCCTGGAATAAACTTCCTGAGCCCCTACGTCTTGCCCCATCCTTGGCCACCTTTAAATCTAGACTGAAAACCCACCTCTTTGACATTGCTTTTGACTCGTAACCACTTGTAACCACTCGCCTCCACCTACCCCCTCCTCTCTTCCTTCCCGTTCACATTAATTGATTTGATTTGCTTACTTTATTTATTTTTTGTCTATTAGATTGTAAGCTCTTTGAGCAGGGACTGTCTTTCTTCTATGTTTGTACAGCGCTGCGTATGCCTTGTAGCGCTATAGAAATGCTAAATAGTAGTAGTAGTAGTAGTAGTTAGTCTTCCTGGTTGGCCACAACTACAACCACTCTTTCCCAAAGACTAATTCATTTATGCATTCATCTGGGCTCCGCACCCAAATTTGGGTGCTTGACTTTGGGTAACCATTATAGAATCCAGGGGAAAATGACTAGCATGCGGATCCATACAATACATTTCCATAATGGGACCTATATAGGACAAGGGCTGGGAATACTGAGTGCATATGTGATCACCTGTTTTGTATGGTAACCCCAGTGGGAAACAAATATAGAAGCAATGTAGACATCACAGTCTTAAAAATATTTTGTGAAGATTTAAAACTAGAAATAGTGTTGACTCCTATGCTAACATTCTGTATGCCAATTTTCATGGCAGTGCTTACATTTCTGGGTAGCCGCAATGCTATGATCATAGAGAGGTTTAAACATTTTGACCCTGCCTAGCATTAGATTACGATTGCGGTGCTACTTATAATTCTTATCATTTCTATACCTGTGAAGAGTGCACAGCTCTCAGTGTTGCTCTGCAAATAGATCCTCAATATGGAAACCCACAGGCACTGCAAGTACAAATGCTGGCACTTTACTCCAGCTGTGGTTTTACCTTCAATTTCAAGCAATCAATTCCTCTGCTGAGAGCACAGTATGTGCTCCTTTCCAGTGAAGCCTGTAAACACCCTGGAAATTTGGTGAAATATTTTTGGTATTTTCTTTGTGTGTGATGAGGGCTTGAAGCATTGCACTGATTGTGCTGAAGCCTTCTAATCTCTCTATAATTGGCGTTACGAAGCCTCCCATAGGTAAGGCTAGTGCTTCTCCCATTCAGCACCCTGCTAAGAATTAAGCAATAATTCATGTCAGAGTACACATCACTGAATCACTGGGGCACCAATTAATGTGCATCCTGTTGGGTCCGGTTGCAGTTATAATAATATAAAAAGAGATTTGTTTTCTCTCTTTGAGTTAGTAGCATGATACCCATGCAAGTCTTCATTGTGAGTTGATACATGGATTACTTTAATTTTTAAAATTTAGTTCTCGCCTTCTCATTGGTAGCTTAAGACAAGCTATGTTCAGGTATAGTAGATATTTCCCTATCCTCAGAAGGCTTACAATCTAAGGGCCTAATTTATTAATATGCATTCATGACAACACGCTAATGCACATTAATTCAAGTTAAGCCCATAGGGCCCAATATTTTTTTTTAAAAAGCTCAGCTGCAAAATTTAGGCACATAATTTAGGTGTATTTGTCCCTAATATTCAGCCAAACATAGGAATCTAAGGACCTCTTTTACTAAACCGCTTTAGCAATTCCCGCGTGGCAAATGCGATGAAGTCCATTCAAATTGAATGTGCTGTATCGCATTTGCCGTGCGGGAATCACTAGAGTAGCATAGTAAAAGGGGCCCTAAGTTTTTCGCTTCCTGAGGAAGAAGGGCAACCTTCGAAAGCTAATCAAGAAATGTATTATGTCCAATAAAAAAGGTATCATCTTATTTTCTTTTCCATGTTTTATTTTGTTTGATTTCTATTGATAACCTACAAACTTTAGAAATGCAGACACAGGTGTCAATATTCAAAGAGGTTTAACCAGGCAAGAGAGGATCCTACCCGGCTAAAACACACTGAGTTTGCCAGTCGCTGATATTCAGAGGCACTAAACCAAATAGTGCCATTCCCTAACCAGCTAGGTTATTGGCAGTCTGGGGAGCTGCTGCTTACTTAGCAATGCTACCTTACAAGATTTTGTTTAATGTCATTCGAGCATCGGAGTACAGTATCTTAGAACTCAAAATGTTTTTACTAGAGCATACAACAGTACTAAAAAACCCCACAAACCTAAGTCCACCTACATGCTATGATGTCTTCATGATATAAATGTAATACAGAAGTCAGACAAGTTGCGGTTAAGCTCTAATTAGTAGGGACTTTTCAAGAGTGCTACCCAACAATTAATTCTCTGCTAATTCACTACACAAGCTACTGATGCTGATATAGAGCACAGAGGGGATTACCAGCACACAGGCATATACTATCATTTTCACCTGCTCAAAAACAATTGTGGGTTACTCCTGAGAGATGCAGTTCACAGTGCAAAGAGATTGATTTTTTTTTAAATTAACTAATTGATTTATTTATTGGATTTATTTGCACCTTTTTAAAGAAAGTCACTCAAGGTCGTGTACAACAAGAATAAGTCGCATATAGGCAATAGACAATTACAGCAGTAAAAAATATTCAAATCATAATACAAGGTATGGCGTGGAGGGGCATTTTCGAAAAGGGATGTCCAAGTTTTGATGAGGATGTCCTCGCAAAATGTCCCCATCCAGAGGCGGGGAAACCCGTATTTTCGAAACAAGATGGACGTCCATCTTTCGTTTCGATAATACGGTCAGGGACGCCCAAATCCTGAAATTTGGTCGTCCTTAGAGATGGTCGTCCCTGGACTTGGTCGTTTCTGATTTTCGGCGATAATGGAAACCAAGGACGTCCATGTCAGAAACGACCAAATGCAAGCTATTTGGTCATGGGAGGGGCCAGCATTCGTAGTGCACTGGTCCCCCTGACATGCCAGGACACCAACCGGGCACCCTAGGGGGCACTGCAGTGGACTTCATAAATTTCTCCCAGGTACATAGCTCCCTTACCTTGTGTGCTGAGCCCCCCAACCTCCCCCCTAAAACCCACTACCCACAACTGTACACCACTACCATAGCCCTTATGGGTGAAGGGGGCATCTAGATGTGGATACAGTGGGTTTGTGGTGGGTTTTGGAGGGCTCGCTGTTTCCTCCACAAACGTAACAGGTAGGGGGGGATGGGCCTGGGTCTGCCTGCTTGGTGCACTGCACCCACTAAAACTGCTCCAGGGACCTGCATACTGCTGTGATGGACCTGAGTATGACATCTGAGGCTGGCATAGAGGCTGGCACAAAATATTTTTAATGATGTTTTTTGAGGGTGAAAGGGAATTAGTGACCACTGGGGGAGTAAGGGGAGGTCATCCCCGATTTTCTCCAGTGGTCATCTGGTCATTTCGGGCAACGTTTTGTGCCTTGGTTGTAAGAAAAACACGACCAGGTAAAGTCGTCCAAGTGTTTGTCAGGGATGTCCTTATTTCTTTCGATTATGGGTCGAGGACGTCCTAGTGTTAGGCACGCCCAAGTCCCGCCTTCACTATGCCTCAGATATGCCCCCATGAACTTTGGCCATCCCTGCGACGGAAAGCACTTGGGGACGTCCAAAATCAGCTTTCAATTATACCAATTTGGACGACCCTGCGAGAAGGACGACCATCTTCCGATTTATGTCAAAAGATGGGCGTCCTTCTCTTTCGAAAATGAGCCCAACAGTATGCCACATTACAATGTCAACCCAATATGCAATAAAACATGTTAATAAACAGCACAAGGTATAAGCAAAGATGGAACATATAGATAAAAGAGTAACAAAACTAGGGGGAATAATTTAAAGAAAGTTGCATATAAAATTAGAAAGGTGGATGAATATAAGCTCAGCTGGGGTAAGAGTGGATAAGCATTTAGCAGTAGTTATGTAAAGATTTAATTTAATGATTTATATTCTGCTTCTTTCAGTCTTATTGGCTGTACAGTCTGCATTACATCACATTTTAAAACAATTGAAATATATTTTTATCCCTCTCTCATTTTGAAAATGTTTCGTATTATATTGTGTTGTGCTACATTATAAACAATTGGGACGGACTCTAAGGAGCCCTTTTACTGAAGCGTAGCTGAGCAGGCTAATTCTGTTAGTGCGCGCTAAATGCTAAGGAACCCGTAGGTTTAAAATGGGCTTTTTAGCATTTAGCATGCTCTAAGCTTTAGTAAAAGGCCCCCCCATATGATCTTGGAACAACTGAGAAATACAGAGACTGGTCGTGGCACCAATTTCCACTGGCCAGCTTTGCATCTAAATAATTATTGGTAAATAATAGGATGGTAGGGTTTGGTTGTTTTTTTTTTTTTATAACAACCACTTTTAAAAAACACACATTGGCCAATTTTGCAGAGTCTTGTACAAATATTAGCATTTCTTCTTGTTTTTTTTCAATTTCAGTATCTTAATTGCAGTATCCAGTGATTGGAATCACCGAGTGAAAAAAAAAATCAAATCAGAAATCAGATTGCTGATTCTTTAGCTGCTGCAGAACTGCCACATTCCCCTGTTCCAGGTGTGAGACTTTTTGGCCAGTCCCGCTTTTGAACTTACATTGCAAAGCAGTGAAGAATCTGTAGTCCATGAATTTATCCACTGAAATCAGTGCTGCAGATCCCATGATGCTTCAGGTTGAGACTGGCAGAAATCCAGGACTGGCTTAAAATCTCACTGCTGGAAATGGGTAACTTGGCAGCCCTGGTGCTGCTTAATTGGCCCATTTCACACAGGAAGAACAAAATTCTGTGCTGGAGCCGCATAATATTAACAGTGCATTCAGTAGTTCTGCAGTGAATTAAAGGACCCACCATCTGTTTGTGCCTTTGCACTTAGCTTTATAGGAAAGTCTTGATTCACAACCAAGAGATCGAGGAACTGGGTATAGTCAGTGCCATTTGTTCATGCCTAAGAAATCCAGAATAATACAGATTAACAGCATCCAACAAGCAACAAAAAGTGAAAGGAGGATTTATTTTTGATCATTCAAGATAATATTCATATGATCATTGATTATTAAGCCTCTGTCTGCTATTTATTAAGAAAGGCTGTTTGCATTCCTTGTGAACAGACATAAAGGGTAGGTAGGTGGTGTCATACCTCAACGTCCTTTACTGTCCCTATCACTTAATTTCAGGAATAACGTTTCTATTTTGGTTTCTCTGCAGGTAAAATGGGAAGGAGCAGAGCATAAATGTATATGAAACAGGGACGTAGCCAAACCTCAGCAGGAGGGGGGTCCAGAGCCAAAGGTGTGGGGGGGGGGCACATTTTAGCCTGCCGACCCCAACCGCCAACCCCCCCCCCCGCTGCCGACCATCCCCCACCACTTTCAACCCACCGCCGCAAGGTACCTTTGCTGATGGGGGTCCCCAACCCCTGCTAGCCTTAGTCTTCTTCAGTGCCGGTCTCCGGCGCATTCGCTGATCTGTGCTGTGAGTCCTGACGTCCTGCATGTTCCTTTAAGTGAAACTCTCAGTTTCACTTAAAGGAACGTGCAGGACATTGTGGGCGTCAGGACTCACAGCACAGATCAGTGAACGTGTCGGAGACCTGCGCTGAAGAAGACTAAGGCTGGCAGGGGTTGGGGAACCCCATCAGCAAAGGTACCTTGCGGCGGGTCGAAAGTGGTGGGAGAGGGTCGGCGGGGGGGGGGGGGGGGGGTCAAAAATAGAGGGGCCAAGACTAAATCTGCAGGGGCCCATGCCCCCCATGGCCCCACCTAGTTACGCCCCTGAAGTGAAATAAAACACATGGGTAAATATACAGTCAGCGGAATTTTATAGTGTTATGCCCGGATATTGCTGGGCCATGTCCAGGTACCAGCATTGAATATCTGGGTTTGTACAGCTAGCTATATCCAGTTAAGTATGATGTTCAGCACATAACTGCCTAAGTAAAACCACATAAAGATAGGATTGAATTGTAGTCGGTCTAATTTGTCCAGTTAACTTAGGACCTCTTTTATCTCCCAATGCGGTATTGCCAACAAAGCCCACTCACTTAACATCTTTTCCATAGTATTGTTAAAACACTTGATCACCCAGACTGGACGTAAATCAAGTACACAGGTATTATTAGACAATCTATTCAAGAATCGCTTACTCCAAGTTGATGATAGTGAATTCTTTCCAGGTGAAATTTAGGTCCTCCCTAGCATTATCGTCTGACAGGCAAAATTAACAATTTACATTGTTCCATCTTAGCTGTAGAGCAACTAGTTTATATTTCAGAAGAAGCCAGGGTCAGAGAACCCTCAGACTTTCACAATCATTAATGTCTTAACAGTATTAAGCAGCTATTTCACGCTTTAATAGATCTATCAATCCGTGTAGTAAAGTAAGATTTTTTTTTAAACTTCCTCTACTAGACTTTGATACATTGCCAAATTGATGGTTTTGCTAAGCGATGGCCTGTGTTTTCTTTGTGTAACAAGGATGAGGGATTCTGTTGATATGTAGGTTCTGTATAGGAATCTGTAGCGGTCCATCTTTTCTAGCTGAAAAAGAGCCCATCACCTCCTATCTAATATAATAATTTGCTCCTCCAGCGTTCCAATGAGGCTACCTGCTTTCGTAACCATCTTCTGACGTCAGTCTCCCACAGTAGAAGCCTGCATGACTGACGTCAGGAGATGTTACTGTGGTCGCCTCTGTCTCGCTGTCTTCGGACTCTGCATCGCTACCGCTCTCTTCCACAACCCAACGTCCCTCTCGCTCCCATCCTCCCTCCCTCCCTTCCAGTTCCAGGCCCCCTCCCTCCAATTTTTAAAAGTCATCTTCACTTACCAAGTCAGGGTTACGGCGGACGGCAGCAGCAGTAAAATGCGTGCAGGCTCGGCCCTTCTCTCTCAGCTGTGGTCCCGCCCTTGCGGACACAGGAAATGAGGGCGGGACCACAGCTGAGAGAGAACGTGACAGAAAGCGAGTGAGGGACGGAAATTGTGGGTGGGCGAGAAGCGGCCGGTGTAGGGCGGACCCGGAGTGTCGGAGGTATAGCGACAGGGCAGTTGAGGACATCCAAAATTTGGATGTTTCTGTGACGGGGCAGTAGAGGACGTCCAAATTTTGGACGCTTCTGCAATGGGCAGTTAAGGACGTCCAAAATTGGATGTTTCTATGAGAATGACATCTTTCTCATAGAAACATCCAATTTTGGACGTCCTTAACTGCCCATTGCAGAAACGTCCAAAATTTGGACGTCCTCAACAATCTCGGAGGGAGGGGTAGACCCTGAAACTCGGAGGGAGGGACCCTGAAACTTGAAGGGAGGGAGGAAGGGAGTGACCCTGAAACTGGGAGGGACCCTGAAACTCGGAGGGAGGGAGGGGACGACCCTGGAACAGAGGGAGGGGATGACGACCTTGGAACTGGGAGGGAGGGAGGGAGGGGGGCGACCCTGGAACTGGGAGGGAGGACGACCCTGGAACTGGGAGGGAGGGAGGGGGACGACCCTGGAACTGGGAGGGAGGGGGTACCCCTGGCACACACTCAATCTCACACACACACACTCTCTCTCTCACAAACACACTTGCACCCAGTCTCAGTCTCTCTCTGTCACACACACACACTCGCACATTCACTCTCTCTCTCTCTCTCTCACACAGTCACTCTCACACACACTCTCTCAAACATACACACTCCAAGGAAAACTTTGCTAGCACCCGTTTCATTTCTTCCAGAAACGGGCCTTTTTTCCTAGTGCTTAATGAAAGACATGCAGTCCTGATCCCTAGAGGTGTGCTGGTGTTCTAGAACATTTGCAGTGCTAACTTTTCATTGGTAGGGTTAGTGTAGTTTGAGTCCTTTATTTGATGCCAGTATGGTAAGCTTCTGAGTGTCTATTTGCAAGGTTTTGTCTTATATCACACATGGTAATAGTGGGAGTTTGTGTTGCTATAACTGATTTGACACCAGAGTTTTTATGTTGCGTTGTAAAGTGAAACATTTTATTTCTGCTCTGTACCTCTTGCTGGGAGAATGCTATTGGTTGATCTTGGAATGCTCCATGAATGAATAATTATGCTCTACATTCTCTGTGAGTGCTTGTGCTCCTCACCCCAGGCCTCAGAGGTGTGCAGCTAGTTCTTGGCGGCCTCCAGCACCAGAGGTCTCAACCCTGGTGGAATGAACACAACATTTTTCTTTTGTGTGTGGTTTGACTCGATTAGGGTGTTCCACTTTGGTTTTATGAGCATATAATAAACAAATATATATATGGTTTATGTGTTTTCATGATTTTGTAATAAACTTTATTTATTTACTTACCGCCTTTTTGAAGGAATTCACTCAAGGCAGTGTACAGCAAGAATAAGTCAAACATAAACAATAGACAATTACAGCAGTAATAATAGTCAAACATAAATACAAAGTATGGCATAGTATGCTACATTATAATGCCAACTGAATACACGGTAAAACATTTTAATAGACAACATAGGGTATAAGCAGAGATGGAACATGTAGATAGATAAGATAGAGTAACAGAAGTAAGAAAATAAGAGACTAGTTAAACAGAGTTGCAAATGAGGTCAGAAAGGTGTTTGAACATTATCCTGGCTAGGGTAGGAGTGGATAAATATGTCCTGCTATAATATGTGCAGCCGGTGTCATTTACTTCTTCCGTTAAAGGCCTGGTTGAAGAGCTTGGCTCCTGTCAGTTTGTGATTTTCTATCACTCCCAACCACCTTACTCCCTGATTATAACTCTGAGGAGGGAGTTGGGGGGTGGGGGGACAGGATGCTGGGGTGCCAACTCATCCCTTGCATCAGGCAGCAGATTGCCTTGGGCCACCCCTGGTCAGAGATGTGATTCATGAGGTGTTTGTTGCTGTATCATAATTGTTCTTGTTCTATATTCTATTTTAAAAAAATAAAGAAATTTGAACTCAAAAGAAAAACACACTTTCCCATTGAAAACTGCCCAAGGAAAAAATGCCCAAAGATTTACAGCTGCTTTCACTGCAGGTGCTTTCTTTCAGTCAAAATACAATACACACAGGTTTGAAAATGCAAAACAATGCAAGAGTTGCTTGCCAGGTCTAACCTGCCCTGAGAACGTTCCTATGAAAATATACATACAAGTACACATTCTGGAACAGGGCAGGTAGTTTGCAGAAACTTTTTTTTACCTGGGTATACAGTCATTTATTATGATTATTACAATGATTTGTAATTGTCCCTGTGGTAGGTAATTTTATAACAAGGTGCCTAGGTTAATAGGTCAGGAAGGTACCTACTTCCATCTCTGGGAAAAAGTGACTAAAGTCACCAGAAAAAAAAAAAAAAAAAGAAGTTTTAATGAATTCTGTTAGAACAATTTGTAATGCAACAGTTCAAATCCCATCCTTTCATGTAAAACATTTTTTTTTAAAGATTCAGAAGTTCAAGCATGACATGAAAAATTGGCCATTCTCAACATTGTGGATCTGCTACTTAAGTCACCTTTTCCCAGAGACGGTCACACTTTATAAAGCCTCATAATTTTTATGTTGATTGCTTGAATTTTATTTTAGTGAGTTTTGTAATGTTTTCTTAGTGTGTAAAAAAAGTACTTTGATTTTATGTATATACATTTTGTAAACCACTGAGAACTTTTGGATATAAAAATTTTAAATAACTAATTAGGTGCCTACGGCGTTCGTTTTAGAAGTATATGGATTTCTAAAAAAGCTGAAATGGACGTCCATGTGTTTGAAACATCCCAATCCCAATTTTGCAAAGGCAGAATACAGATGTCCGACACTAGTACATCCATACAGCAAGGGGCGTGTTCTGGGTGTGTTTTGGGTGGGACTAGGGAGGGCCTAAAATCTGGGCATCCAATAGTCATTGCCAAAGGGGAAGAAACGTACACGTCTAAAAAGAAGGGCATTTTTATTTAGACCTGTTTCAGACATGTCCAGGGTACAGAAAGGTGCTCTGATTAAGCAGCTGTCCACTGGAGGGATTAGGGCATGACATCTCCTTAATCCCTCAATAGTTGCTGTCCCCCTCCCTCTCTCCTGAAAGTGGAACCAGAAGGGGATACCAGGCTGTATGACAGTTTTAGGTATTATAGGCACTCAACAGAGCAGGAAGCAGGTCTGAGGAATAGCTAGTGCTTATTGCAGTAGACAATAAACCAAGGGACCCAGATTCAAATACTACTTCAAAATGCCTATGTACCTAAATATATATTAGACACCTGCAAGACTGAAAATAGTAACATAGTAACATAGTAGATGACGGCAGAAAAAGACCTGCACGGTCCATCCAGTCTGCCCAAGAAGATAAACTCATATGTGCCACTTTTTGTGTATACCTTACCTTGATTTGTACCTGTCTTTTTCAAGGCTATTGAAGTGATGTACATTCGGGTACGGTAGGTATTTTTTTGTTCCTGAAGGGCTCACAATTACATAATAACAGTAAATGATGGCAGATAAAGACCTCAATGGTCCATCCAATTTGCCTAACAGTCACACTCATTATCAATTCATGATTAAACCAAGAATGAATGTGATACTAACAGACACAATATGGACACCCGCACCATGGTCCAACCACTATAAAGCAAACATCTCCCTCTAATGGCAAACGAAGGATTCACCAAATAAACAAGAACGAAAAACTTATACCACAAGAGGAAAAATAGACCCGGTAATATTCTGGCAACAGGTCTACTATAACGAATGGACAATAAAGGCAGATACAATCCAATTCCTCCTAGAATGGGACGACAGATGCAGATCCATATTAGACAATATTGCTCCAGTCCAAACCAGAACCTCACATAGAAAGAAATCAATACCATGGTTCAATGAAGAACTGAAAAAACTTAAAACACAAGTTAGAAGGTTAGAACGTGCATGGAATAAAAAGAAAGACGAACCCACACTTAATGCCTGGAAACAACTCCAAAGAAAATACAAATACACCATAAGACATACTAAAAGACTATATTACAAAACTGAAATTGGACTAAACTACAAGGACACACACAAACTCTTCCAACTCATGAATAAATTACTAGATATAACACCAGTCACAACCAACAACAGAGACGCACCAGGAGCAGACAATCTCGCGAGATACTTCAATGAGAAAATTGTACAATTGCGACTTAATACACCTGTCAGTACCATCGATTATGCTGAATTCCTTGACTGTCTAGACCCAGACCCTGGCGTAAACCCAGCAGACAGATACTGGACCAACTTCGAGACATTATCAGAGGAAATCATCTCCCAAACGCTCAAAAGATTTGCCAAATCTCATTGCAAACTAGACATATGTCTAAACAATCTTATGACATCTGCTCCTCAACAATTTATAACAGACATAACGAAACACTTGAACTATATGCTACAAAATGGACTCTTCCCAAAGGAGAAAGGAAACATTCTACTCACCCCCATACCCAAAGACGCAAAGAAAAGTGCCAGTGAACTAACCAGCTACAGGCCAGTAGCATCCATTCCCTTAATAACCAAACTAATGGAAGGGATGGTGACCAAACAACTCACAACCTATTTAAATAAATTCTCAATACTCCATGACTCCCAGTCAGGATTTCGGTCTAACCACAGTACTGAAACAGAACTAGTTACTCTCATCATGACCAAATTCAAGCAAATGATTGCAACTGGAAAGAACATACTACTTCTACAATTTGACATGTCAAGCGCTTTCGACATGGTTGATCATGGAATATTACTACACATCCTTGAGTACTTCAGAGTTGGAGGGAACGTTCTCAATTGGTTCAAAAGATTCCTAACCACATGATCACACCAAGTGACATCCAACTCGATTACTTCAGCAACATGGATACCTGAATGCGGAGTCCCACAGGGATCCCCCCTCTCACCGACTCTATTCAACTTAATGATGATACCCTTGGCCAAACTACTATCAAACCAAAACCTCAACCCATACATATACGCAGATGACGTAACGATCTACATCCCATTTAAACAAGATTTAAAGGAAATTTCCAATGACATCAACCAAAGTCTTCATATCATGCATTCATGGGCGGATGCATTTCGGCTGAAACTTAATGCAGAAAAAACCCAATGCCTAATACTCATCTCTCAACATAACACGAACAAATTCACCACCATTAACACACCAAATCTGAACCTTCCAATTTCGACACCCTAAAAATTCTTGGAGTTACCATCGATCAACACCTAACACTTGAGAGCCACGGGAAAACACAACCAAGAAGATGTTCGTTCCACTCAATGTGGAAATTAAAAAGAATAAGACCTTTCTTCCCAAGGACTGTTTTCCATAACCTGGTACAAGCAATGGTGCTCAGTCATCTAGACTACTGCAACGCACTCTACGCCGGCTGTAAAGAGCAAATAATCAAGAAACTTCAGACAGCACAGAACACTGCAGCCAGACTTATATTCGGTAAAACAAAATATGAAAGTGCCAAACCCCTACGAGAGAAACTACACTGGCTCCCACTTAAAGAACATATCACGTTCAAAATATGCTCCCTAGTTCACAAAATCATTCACGGAGATGCACCAGCTTACATGTCAGACCTGATAGACCTACCACCCAGGAATGCTAAAAGATCATCCCGCACATTCCTTAATCTGCACTTCCCCAACTGCAAAGGTCTAAAATACAAACTAATGCACACATCAAACTTTACCTGCTTGAGCGCACAGATATGGAACGCATTGCCGTGCAACTTAAAAACGACTTACGAACTAACTAACTTCCACAAACTACTAAAGACCTATCTCTTTAACAAGGCATACCAAAAAGATCAACAACTGTGAATATACACAACTCCTCCACATATATTCAGAACTGTCTTAAAATATCTGCTTGTTATACCATTACTATGTTTTTTTTTCTTTTTCATTATCATGTTACCCAAGACCCTTCTGTAACACTAAATGTCTATTTTCTAATTCATTTCCACTATTCACGATGTATTGTATGCCACATTGAGCCTGCAAAGAGGTGGGAAAATGTGGGATACAAATGCAATAAATAAATAAATAAATATAAAATACTTGATCATGTCTTTCTTTGGCATTTCTGGGACATAGACCGTAAAAGTCTGCCCGGCACTGTCCTCACATTCTAGCTACGGAAGTTGCTGTTGAAACCCTTTGCAGCCAATCCTAAACTGGATTGCTATATACGGGACACAGACCATGCAAGTCTGCATGGCACCAGCCTTAGTTTCTCATAATCGGAGTCACCATCTAAGTGCCACTTGACACATCGACACACACACACATACAGCCATTTAAGTTTTTTTTTTTAATTCCATCCATTTACTAATTAGAGATCTTCTGTGTTCATCCCATGCTTTTTTGAATTCCGTCACTGTTTTTGTCTCTACCGCCTCCCTCAGAAGAGCATTCCAGGCATGGATCACCCTCTGTGAAAATGAATTTCCTGATATTACTCCTGTCTACTATCCCACAACCTCAACTCATGTCAGGAAGTGAGAGAGAGAGAGAGAGAGAGAGAGAGAGAGAGAGAGAGAGAGAGAGGAAGAGAAGGAAAAAGAGAGAATAATGGATCTGGGAAAAGAGGAGAGGGAGGGAAGGAAGAGAAAGGGAGAGATGGATTTGCGGGTGGGAGGGAGGGAGGGAGATTATCAGTTCTTTAGGGAAGGGAATGGACCCCATGAAAGAGAGATAATGGATCTGGGAAAAGAAAGAGGGAGGGAAGGAAGGATGAAAAAAAGAGAGAATTTGGATTTGGGGGTGGAAGGGAGGGAGATTATCAGTTCTTTAGGGAAGGGAAGGGGGATGGGATTTGATATACTGCCTTTCTGTGGTTACAATCAAACAGTTTACATATTATATATAGGTACTGATTTTGTACTGGGGCAATGGGGGGTTAAGGGCTTCTTTTACAAGCCGCACTAGCGATTCCCGTGCAGCAAAGGAGAGGAAGTCCTTAGGAACTGAATGGGCTTCTTCTCATTTGCCACACAAGTGCCCTCATGATCAAAAGCAAACTCCGGCGCTAGAGGCTGTTAACGCCATACTAGCGCCAGAGTTTGCTGCCGACCCATGATCAGAGCCCTCAAGCGCCTGAAACAACGTACTCGAGGGCTCTTAGCGCAAGTAGCATGCAAATGCATGCTAATCAGCGCTTAACGCATTCATCCCCAATGATCAGCGGCCAGCGTGCCAAAGATTGGGTTGCTGGCCGCGGCAAAATCAACGCCAGCTCTGAGCTGGCGTTAGACTTTGCGGATCATTGGGGAGGAATGGTGAGCCCTGTCTAGCATGCAGTTGCATGCTGGCAGGCCCCCGTTCCCCCCCAAAGCAAATGCAAACAGGGGACTGGATGTCCGGTGGACCTCCGGTCCCCCCAACGATCCGACCCCCTCCATGCCCAGGGAGGGCTGGAGATCCGGTGGGTCTCCAGCCCCCCCCGAACCCCCATAAATCGTGGTGGCCGCCTCCGGCCAAACGCTGTCCCACCCTCCCTCCCACTCAGCGATGGGGGGTGGGGGCTGGAGGCTCGGTGGGTCTCCAGCCCCACAAACCCCCAGAAATCTTTGTGTCCGCCACCCTGTTATCCATCGACGGAGGGGGGGTGGGGGCTGGAGGTCCGGTGGACCTCCAGCCCACCCCAACTCCTCCCCCCCAGCGTTCTGAATCCCTGGTGGTCCGTGGTCACCCACCCTCCCTCCCGGCCGGTCCCCCTACCTTTTGTTGGAGGAGGGACGCAGCCTGCCTGCCTCCCTCCTCTTCCTGTCGATGCCGCTGCAAAATGGCGGCGCCCAGCCCCGCCCATTGCATCCTGGGATGTGCTGGGCGGGGCTACAGACCATGTAACGGAGCGATTCCCTTACATGGTCTGTAGCCCCGCCCAGCACATCCCAGGATGCAATGGGTGGGGCTGGGAGCCGTCATTTTGCAGCGGCGTCGACAGGAAGAGGAGGGAGGCAGGCAGGCTGTGTCCCTCCTCCAACAAAAGGTAGGGGGGGCTGGCCGGGAGGGAGGGTGGGTGACCACGGTCCACCAGGGATTCCGAACACGGGGGGGGGAGGAGTTGGGGTGGGCTGGAGGTCCACCGGACCTCCAGCCCCCACCCCCCCTCTGTCGATGGATAACAGGGTGGCGGCCACAACGATTTCTGGGGGTTTGGGGGGGGGGGCTGGAGACAACGTTCGGTCCTCCAGCCCTTGTTGTTCGGGCCTTGGCAGGCTGTTTGACAGGTTTGGGATTTTGACAGCCCAGACCTGTCAAACAAGTGCGGGAGGATTGTGCTGAGCGCATGCTCAGGCGCAATTCTCCCGCACTTAAAAATGATAATCAAAGATAATAGCGCTGCTTAAATTTGCATGCATTATCTTTGATCATCGATGCAGAAAAGCCCTGCGCTGTCCCGGCGCTATTTTTAGGGCGCTGTTTGGAACAGCGCGGGGCTTTTGATCATGAGGGTAAAGAATAGCTAGTATAGCTTTGTAAAAGAAGCCCTATGTGACTTGCCCAGAGTCACAAGAAGCTGCAGTGGGAAATAAATATATAAGTAAATATATTTCCCTTAATTGTACTACTAATAGTAATTAAACATTTTTTTAAATTGTGCAATTAATCACAATTACAAATTTCCATTGACATGCAGCCCCAATTAATATCTGTCTATCAGGAAGGAAAAAGCCTCAGAAATATGAGGTTATTACTTTGCAAAATCCTGCTTTCATCAATCACTGGCTCAAAAAACCTTCCGCTTTTATACACATATGTCCCAAAAAGTTTTTTTTTCCCTTTTTCTTATTACCTTGTTAACATCCAGCTACTTAAACAAATGCGGTGTCAAAAAGCCTGATAGATGTATTTTGAACAGACTGAAGCCACTTAATCATGCAAACAGGGAGACCTGCATAGATGATATTACAATAGTCCAATTTTGAAGCAACTAAAGAATGAAGCAGAGTAGCACAAGTGAACTCATTCAAAGAACTACGAATGGAGCGAATATGTCAGAGTGATAGGAAACTGGAGCAGATAACAGCAATTAGTTGAAAATAAAATGAAAGATTGGAATCCATAATGACTCCAAGATGATCAAATTCTTTAATTTGCACGTGCTAACATTCACACCAGGGCAACCATCTACATTTGTGCATGTTCTTTCATGCTTACACTACACTACACTAGTATTTTATGAAGGGGCCCTTTTACTAAAGGGTTGCCGCACAGTGAAGGGCTTGCCACAGGGCAACCTGGAACTACCGCCGGCCCAACACATGAGCCATCGGTAGTCTCACCCCCAGTGCGCGCCATTTCTGGGGCTAGTGGAAATATTGAAATAATATTTTCGCAGGGGGTTACCCAGCGGTAATCGGGCAGTGTCAGGCACTGCCCAGTTACCGCTGGGTTAGCACAGGAGCCTGAGGTGGCGGTGCTTCCCCTTCGAAATGGCCGCACAGCAAGTGCAAACTTACAGCACGGCCATTACATTTTTGGATATTTTCACCCAGCTGCGGTAGAAGGGGCACTGGCGTGCAGCAAAAATGGCTTCCACTGCTATCACAGGGCCCCTTTTGCTGCTGCTTAGTAAAAGATCCCCAAAGTGAAGTAGGCACAGAGTTGACTTTATATGAAATAGGTGTAAAATAGGCGGCATTAACTAAGAGAAACAGGTGCCTTCTGGGAGTGCATTCAATCGCACCATTTTAAATGCGAGCAGGCTGAAAACCACAGAACATTTAGAAAGACACCAGGTCGAGATTTCTAATATGAAGCAGCATTAGCTCATACAGATTTTTCTGATTCCTCCCAAGGTAAATCTTATTTCCACCAGAGGAGTTTTTGTCTAGACAGTGGCAGAACATAAACAGCAAACTGGAAAATGAGACAGTCTAGTCATGATGTTTTGATATGTGAGATAATAATAGTTTAAAAAAAAAAAAACCTGCCCCTCGAAGCAGCCCCTGGGGATTTTAGGTAGGCCATTGTGTTCCCATTTTCAGGCACCAGCCATCATTATGTTCATAAATAAGTTTGAAGGTTTTTTTTATGTGCAATTTAGTTTTCTATAAAGGCTTTTTCCCTGAACTTTACAATTCACCATTACACAGTACGGCTCTGCTGTGCAGTTAATTGAGACTGATATATAGACTGGCAAATATAAGAAAATGAAAAAAAAAAAAACCATTAAGTCTATCCAGTGTATGATAATATTTTATTAAACAGTGTCTCACATATTCTTACTCTACAAAGAGTACCAGGGAAATATAAATGAAAAAAGATACTCTTATATTTGAGGTAGAAAAGCATTTTCCCATACAGACAAATTCCAAAACATGTTTTGGAGACAGAGAGGAGGATAAAACAGAACATTCATTCATGGTATTGGGTTTAGGCAAACCTGCTACTCCTGCCATTACTTATGTACACAGAGCTAAAAAACCCAGAAAGTCTAATATTAGACATTATTGACACTAGTGGAGAGTTCAGCATTTCCGATGGGCACAGAAAACTTGTCTGGGTCGACAAATCTGCTTTTAATGTTAAAGTAGAGAAAGGGTTCGTATGAGGTTGTGCAATTGTAATAACATGAATGTCCATTTTTTGCTCCTGCACTGCAGTCATTTCAGTAACCCTGAAATGATGCCAGCTTAAATATTTGGACCATTACGACTGATCTGTCTGGGACTTGACATAATTACCTTTCACTTACTTTGGGGGAAAAAAAGGTGCCGTTTAAAGAGGCATTTAGACATTTTGTGCCAGGCCATGGAGCACATTGATTGTGAAACATATGTGTTAAAGCAATTGTGGTGTTAGGAATGCAGTGAAAGTAGCAAGTTCAACAAGACCCTGCCCCTCCTGTCCAGACTGAGTTGGGCACCATGTTGGTCTGATTTCACTGAGCCTGTAAATTAGGGTTGTAGCTAAAAGGTCAGGGGTCAAAACTACAAAACCAAATGTTAGATGAATTCATCCAGTTTTGAATGACAGCACTGCTCTTTATGGCAAACTGCTAAATATGCCAAAGTGGAACCTCTTCCCTTGTTCTCACAATATGGTCACTGTGACCTCATAAACAGTTTAAGATAACTTCATAAAGTAATTTTCATGCCTGTGGCCACATACCTGCATAAAAGGCTTGTTATAAAAGTTCTGACTGTTGTAAAAGTATGTGCGTTGACATAATGGCATGTACTTTGTTGGTAGGTGTGAACAGGGTGAAGTCTGGGCTTAGCATGGGCCAAGTTCACAAGTGCACATATACATACCCCCCCCCTCCGATATCCAGCCGGTGGCATTTTTAAAAAATGTTTATGTTTTATTGTGAATGTGATATACTGCCTTTGCTTACAGAAGGTCAAATCAGTGAACAATATCCAATTTAAAATGGAAAAGAACTCTATTAAAAACAGTAAAGAGTCATTCACACATTAACAAGATGGATAGCGGGGAGAAGAAAGGAAATGGGAACAAGTGCTGAGTCTATGCTCTTTCCACATGGAATCATCGTTGGCTAAATTATCCCCTGATATTCAGTGCCGGGCCATGTCCGGACATAAGAGTTGTGCAGCCTTGGATGAATATTGGGCTGGGGCCAGCATAAGTATTTTGTTAAAAAAAAAAAAGCCTCCAAACCTCCTCCCCCCCCCCCCCGACAATGCCTCCTCTTTCCCTTCCCCTCTTTCCAGCCAGAAAGACCCTCCCCCAGAAGACCCCCCCAACCCCCATTCGTCCAGGTAGGCCCTCCCACTAGGCCTACCTGTGTCCCTGGTGGTCCAGCAGGGTCGCTGGCAACAGGAGCACAGCCTCCTCGCTCCTGCCCCTTACAGTGGCTGTCCAAAAGGGCTGCCACAACCTCTCGTGGCAGCTCATGGTACTTCGTGTAGTACCATGAGCTGCTGCAAAAGTTGCTGCACCCATTTTAGATAGGCACCACAAGGGGAGGAGTGAGGGGTCTGCGCTCCTGCTCCTAATGACCCTGCTGGACCACCAGGGATATAGGTAGGTCAAGGGCCTACATGAACAGCTGAGGGGGGGGACAGAGGGTCTTCCAGAGAGGATTCTTGTCATGGG
Organism: Microcaecilia unicolor; assembly: GCF_901765095.1. NCBI lineage: Eukaryota > Metazoa > Chordata > Amphibia > Gymnophiona > Siphonopidae > Microcaecilia > Microcaecilia unicolor. Next base: position 46,188,484 of record NC_044040.1, on the reverse strand, counting down.
CTGGGGGGAGGGAGGAGGGAAAGAGGGAGTGGGAGGGGGTTCAGGGGCTCTTTTTTTAAAACAAAATAAAAAGTTATGTGGGTGCCAGCCCAATATTCAGTGCTGGCACCCGCATAGCTAAGGGACCTTATTTAGGACAGTTTAGGACAGTTTATGAGCTGTCCTAAATTAAGCCACTTAACTATGCAGGTGCTAAAATATTAGCTAACTACCTTAAACATAAGAAAATCAAAGTCCAAATTCCATCCATTAGGAACACTAAAAATAAAATTGTTACCTCAGCTCCTGAAATTTTGAAATTGGTTCACCAATTTTATAACACATTATACACATCTGAGACAGATGAGGATTCTGGAAAAATAGAGAACTTTCTCTCTCATCTTGAACATCCACATTGGAATTCTTTAGACAACAAAACTCTCTTGAAGCCATTCAGCTTAGAAGATATTATACAGGCTCTTAAAAGATCTCCCTTCACATAAAGCACCTGGACCGAATGGCATCCCCATTAAATTCTATAAACTATTCCAAAGCTCTCTTTCTTCATCTCTAATACATTTATTAAATTCAATGGACCCCTTAACTGTTTCAGATAGTAGATTTACAGAGGCTATTATCACAGTTCTGCCCAAACCTAATAAAGATCCGCAATTAGTACAAAACTACAGACCTATTTCTCTCCTCAATTCAGACTATAAAATTTATGCAAAAATACTAGCTAACAGACTGAAGAAAGTAATAAGTAGAGTCATTTCTCCAAATCAAATAGGCTTTATGCCCAACAGATTAATATCAGATAACTCCAGATTGTCTCAAGATTGTCCTGTCATAGCTATGTCCTTAGACACAGAAAAGGCCTTTGATAGGGTAGAATGGTACTATTTATTCTCAATTCTAGAATGGTTTGGAGCACCATCTAATTTTATAACTAAAGTCAAAATTCTATATTCACAACCCACAGCCAAAACCATTGCTAATAATCATTTATCAGACAATATTCCTGCACAGAGGTACATGACAAGGGTGTCCTCTGTCTCCCTACTTGTTCAATTTTGCATTAGAACCACTTATCCTTGCCATCAACTCTCAAACCAACATCACAGGAATCTCATATAAAAAATACACATTTTAAACTATCTGCCTATGCAGATGATGTTCTATTATACATCTCTAATCCTACTGTCCTGTTTCTAGTGGTGAGCACTTAGGTTCCCTAAGGCCCCGCAAGGCCCCAGAGGACAGCCGAGCACCCCGAATCTTCACCCGCGGCGGCCGCCGTTCACCGAGGGTTGAGCCCTCAGCTGCAGGCGGCCAGCAGGACTGCTGGAACCGCGGGGTGACGGCTGACCTGGCTGGTAGTCAGTAACGCAGTCTTTAAGGGACGGCTAGCAAGGGCGGCTAGCACTCCGAGAGGGAAAAAGCACTATCTCAGAATGAAGGCTAGCAGGACGGCTAGCCAATAGCACAGTCTCTGGATGATGGCTGGCAAGGGCGGCCAGCGAGTAGCACAGTCTCAGAAGGAGGGCTAGCAGGACGGCTAGCCAAAGGCACAGTCTCTGGAGGATAGCTGGCAAGGGCGGCCAGCAAGTAGCACAGTCTCAGAAGGAGGGCTAGCAGGACGGCTAGCCAAAGGCACAGTCTCTGGAGGATAGCTGGCAAGGGCGGCCAGCGAGTAGCACAGTCTCAGAAGGAGGGCTAGCAGGACGGCTAGCCAAAGGCACAGTCTCTGGAGGATGGCTGGCAAGGGCGGCCAGCGAGTAGCACAGTCTCAGAAGGAGGGCTAGCAGGACGGCTAGCCAAAGGCACAGTCTCTGGAGGATAGCTGGCAAGGGCGGCCAGCAAGTAGCACAGTCTCAGAAGGAGGGCTAGCAGGACGGCTAGCCAAAGGCACAGTCTCTGGATGATGGCTGGCAAGGGCGGCCAGCGAGTAGCACAGTCTCAGAAGGAGGGCTAGCAGGACGGCTAGCCAAAGGCACAGTCTCTGGAGGATAGCTGGTAAGGGCGGCCAGCGAGTAGCACAGTCTCAGAAGGAGGGCTAGCAGGACGGCTAGCCAAAGGCACAGTCTCTGGAGGATAGCTGGCAAGGGCGGCCAGCAAGTAGCACAGTCTCAGAAGGAGGGCTAGCAGGACGGCTAGCCAAAGGCACAGTCTCTGGAGGATAGCTGGCAAGGGCGGCCAGCGAGTAGCACAGTCTCAGAAGGAGGGCTAGCAGGACGGCTAGCCAAAGGCACAGTCTCTGGAGGATAGCTGGTAAGGGCGGCCAGCGAGTAGCACAGTCTCAGAAGGAGGGCTAGCAGGACGGCTAGCCAAAGGCACAGTCTCTGGAGGATAGCTGGCAAGGGCGGCCAGCGAGTAGCACAGTCTCAGAAGGAGGGCTAGCAGGACGGCTAGCCAAAGGCACAGTCTCTGGAGGATAGCTGGCAAGGGCGGCCAGCGAGTAGCACAGTCTCAGAAGGAGGGCTAGCAGGACGGCTAGCCAAAGGCACAGTCTCTGGAGGATAGCTGGCAAGGGCGGCCAGCAAGTAGCACAGTCTCAGAAGGAGGGCTAGCAGGACGGCTAGCCAAAGGCACAGTCTCTGGAGGATAGCTGGCAAGGGCGGCCAGCGAGTAGCACAGTCTCAGAAGGAGGGCTAGCAGGACGGCTAGCCAAAGGCACAGTCTCTGGAGGATAGCTGGCAAGGGCGGCCAGCAAGTAGCACAGTCTCAGAAGGAGGGCTAGCAGGACGGCTAGCCAAAGGCACAGTCTCTGGAGGATAGCTGGCAAGGGCGGCCAGCGAGTAGCACAGTCTCAGAAGGAGGGCTAGCAGGACGGCTAGCCAAAGGCACAGTCTCTGGAGGATAGCTGGCAAGGGCGGCCAGCGAGTAGCACAGTCTCAGAAGGAGGGCTAGCAGGACGGCTAGCCAAAGGCACAGTCTCTGGAGGATAGCTGGCAAGGGCGGCCAGCGAGTAGCACAGGGAGAACCACTGTGACGGCTTCAGCAAACATCGAAACGGAAGCAGTGAGTTCCCCTGTCTTCAGGTTTAAATATCGCGCCATCCCGCCCCCTCCCCGGGAGAGGAACCAACCAACCCGACCCCAGGAGGCAATGGGGCCTCGGGATTGGTCGGCCCGCTCTCCAGGCGGGGTTTCAGGACCGGCGCGCCAATCCGGCGTGAGGTGGGCGGAGCCTCCGCGCTGGTCCGCCCTTGGAGGCGTCGATGCTGGCGCCGCCATCTTATTTGGCGCAACGCCCCGCTCTCCGAGGCCGGCGCTCGCTCCAGCGGGTCACCGGTCCCCGCGACAGCGTCGGTCTCTCCGGAGGTCCCCCCTCGCCGCCCCGGGCGTCGCGAGGGCCGCCGATCATCGCCCCCTACACCCGGAGCGCAGGTAGGACCGGGGAACGGGACACCTACATCCTCTATACCCTCACTCTTTTCTCTAATACAGTCTTTCTCTATTATCTCGGGTTACAAAATTAATCAATCTAAAACGGAAGTTTTACCATTAAACATACATGCAGTACCCAGTTTAATCCAACCTTTTAATCTAGTATGGTCACCTAAAAAACTCAGATATCTTGGTATAGACCTACACTACACAATCCAAGATACTATTAAGTATAATGGTGAAAACATAATCAAATTTCTCAAAGACCTTATATTAATATGGCATCCTTTACATATCTCCTGGTGGGGAAGGATCGAGACCATTAAAATGACGGTTACTCCTAAAATAAACTTCATACTTAGCATGATCCCGGTGCTATTCCAAAATTAATTTTATAAACAAGTTGAAAAATTATTGGTCTCTTTTCTTTGGAAATCCAAAATGCCTAGAATTTCTCATAAAAAACTCAAAGCTCCAAAAGAAAAGTTTGGACTCGTATTCCCCGACTTCTTATATCATAAAGCATTTATAACGCAACAAGGTTGCTATTGGTTCCCTGCTGAAAAAGACTATGTACCTATATGGCTTCAATTGGAGCAATTTATAATCTCTCCAGTACCATTACACATAATTATATACATGGCCCTTGCTCCTAGCTGACAACCTTGTTATTCATAATACCAGAATATGTCTACAAAACTTAGACAAAATATTAGATTCTCCCATCTTTTCCACACTCCAGATACCTGTATGGAACAATCCTAAGTTTCATATCAACAAAAGTACTTTTTTTTTTTTTTTGAAAACTTGGGCTAGATGTGGAATTTGGACTGCTGGAGATGTTTGTAATGAAACTCAGAACAATTTGTTAACATTCCAGGAGCTACAAAAAAAAATTCACCTACCTAGTACACAGTATTTTCAGTGGTTGTAACTGTCGCATTGTGTTAAAAGAACAGATATACTCAAAACAGCTGGTTCCCATGAACCTTCTATGTATGAATTTGCTATATTTTTGATAAACAATGGGCATATGGCCTCATTTATATATAAGAAAATGCTTCAACACCAACATAAACATAACCATATACTCAAAGATATATAGGAAATTGACACTAATCAACGAATTTCGGATTCTGCACAACATAAGCTTTGGAGGTCCCTGATTAGGCCATTATCTTCACCTAATCTCATGCAATCAATGTTTTTCTTATACCATAGAGCTGTATGGACTCCACAGAAACTTCACAGTGCAAAATTAGCAACTTCAAATTTATGTTGGCACTGTCAAACACATATAGGAACAGTTGTTCACATGATTTACGAATGTGAAAAGATGAAACCATTTTGGCAATCTATATGGAAAATCATATGCTGTATACTTAATGTTCAACTAAATATATCATTAATAATGTTCAAATCTTGTTCACTTGAAATTTGTTTATCAGATGATCACAAAGCACTGTTTGATATTTTAGTCACCATTGGACAACATATGATATTATCAAATTGGAAGAATGCCTCACTGTTAAATGAACACTTCTGGTGGCAGTCAGTTCTACTTTACCACAAACTTGAATTAGCCTCTGCATATCTCCTCGGAGCATATCACAAAAAGACTTTGATATGGTCTCCTCTTAAGGACTATATCCAATCAAAATAGCAGTCAATAGAATTGGTTTACCATTATTGTACATAGTGTAGTGAGACATCTTTTCACATGCATAATATAATGTGTTGTATTTTATTCATTGTTTGTTATTCACTAATGGAAAGTTCAATAAAAATTCTGGATTTTATCCCTTTAGAATCTGGAAAACATAGTTGGTTCAAAAATCATAAAGAATGTTTACGGGAGACACATAAAAATCAAGTAAATGAATCATATAGTCAAGACCTATTTGAAAGATGTTAAAGCTTTTTTTTATTTCAAACATTTATTGTATGTTGGACATGGGATCCAAGATGGCTGCTTGTACCTGACGTGGGTTAAGTGTCTCAGAGTATTTCCTTCTGTTTGCTCGTCATGCTGAACTGCAGGGGCCAGGTTGCAGCTGGAGTTTCTCAGCGGCTGAGTCTTCCTTCTGCTGTTGGTACAATGGACTCATTCAATCAGAGAACTGGGACTTCTATTGGGCTGGTGATGTCACCATTTACATATCTTTTAACAACAGTGTCACAGAAATACGGGACAAAATTAGAACAGGTCTAGACCTTATGGAAAACTAGGCAGTAACTTTCAACCTAAATAGAGACTAAACCAAATTCCTGATTCTATCAAGCCCGCACAACCCCACATCTCACCAAAATTTCAAAATCATCCAGCATACATACAAAATCGAAACACAAATTAAAATACTGGGAATTATTCTTGATAAGCATCTATCACAGGACAGTCAAATATCAAAACCTTCTAACATCGACCGAAGCCGTAACAACATACACAAATAGTAAAAACAAGTCTTCACCACTTGCCCAATAAAATAAGCAGCATAACACACCTATAAATGTTAGCACCTATTTTATGAAATTACCCCCAGTTTGCCAACTTTGCAGGCAAGAGAGCATCTGAGTGCAATAAAATTTGCTTCTCAACTGCAGAACACATTCTGTCTCTTCATTTTAACTACACAAAAACGTAAAACTATAAAAATCCAAATATATTAGATATGAATAACAGACAGATGAGGTTAAGTAAGAGTTTTGCTTTCCTCCACCATAAAATTGATTTCTCCCCCCCCCCCCCCTTACAAAAGTCTCTAGGAAAATCACCATTTAATTTCAGAGTATTGGCTGAAAGTAACAGCTGTGAGCAAAAAGCCATATGTCTTTGGCCAGACGTGCACAGAATTACCCAAGCTTTTCTCAAGTTGATAACTAATGGGTGTTTATTCCTAATTCCGCATGCATCTCGCAGAAGTTTCAATTCAATGTCATCCAAATCTCATTTTTTTTTGTCTTGCATGGGGAAAGGTAGGTGCCTCGGTACAGTTTGCTGCTACTAGGATTGCTTCCAAACACACTTTCTGACTAATAGATTTACTGGCATCTCTTTCTGTTGCCCTCATCATGATCAAAAATTAAAACATCCATGCCTGCACTGGCAACCTGCCAGCTGAGTCATCTATATATAGTGGCTTGCAAGAAAGTTTCACATTAGCAGCTGACCATTATTAAGCGAAAGATCTAGAGACTTCTATCCTGCAAACCTCTAGACCATGAATCACCTAGGATGATGGTCTGTTACTGAAAGAGCCCAACAAGGGATTACTGATCCAGCTAATTTTCAGTAGTTCATCTGACAACATAAAATGACATGTCAAACATAAATTCAAGAAGGTAATTGAGAGAATCTATTTATACAAAAAGTGCTAAAGCTATAGAATTTTGTTATCCACTCCTACCCTAGCTGAGATAATATTTAACCATTTCTTTGACCTCATGTGCAACTTTCTTTAAATCAATCACCTTACTTTCTAACTCTTCCTACTTTCTTACCCTTTTATATGTTACATCTTTGCTTTACCCTTTGCTATCACCTATAATGTTCTATTACGTATTGTGTTGACATTGTAAATAGTATACCATGCCATACTTTGTATTGTTTTTGAATATTTTTACTGCTGTAATTGTCTATTGCTCATATTTGATCTATTCTTACTGTACACCACCTTAAGTGAATTCCTTCAAAAAGGCGGTAAATAAATCCTAATAAATAAATAAATATTAGAAAATGCTAAAGAGTGAGAGGTATATGTGGTTTCTGGAGCCAAATGCTCTATCTGGTCCGAGAAAGGAAAGCAGAATAATCAAAAGAGTAAAAAAGGGTTGTATACTATAAATATCAAAGGGGTTTAACTGGGCAGGAGTTAAACACCAGTGAGCTGACTGGCCACTGATATTCAGCATCACTTAGGGCCTGTAATGGAAGATGTAAAGGATTGCTTTTCAACCCTGCTTTGATCGATAATGAACTCTGAAATCTGTCTTTGACCAAAAGTAACTTTCCTTGTAAATACAAAAACAAGTTGGAAGATAAGAATTAATTTGGTATGCAAAGGGAAGGATGGTTCTTGTTTTCGGAGTTCAGCTTGGCCACCTGGACTTGGAAAGCATGTGACCACGTTCCCACAGTATGGCTTGTTTACCTAAACAGAGAAGCATTCTGTAATTTTCCTTAGCTCTGAACATGAGTTCTGAGCCTAATAAAAAGGGGAGTTTCTTTCAGTGAAATTGGGAGCTCATCTGTGAGTAACATACGTACTGCACAGAGGACTTGTTCCTGGTCTAAAAAGCTCCTGGCTTTCCCTGTAACGGCCCCCCCAGCTGATGATAAGAGCCTGGATGATGTAAGGACCAGTGATGATTGTATGTATAGTGTATTAGTGCTTCTTTTCCTGGTCTAAGAACTCTTAGCATTGCTTAGATGTAGAGACCAGTGATGTAATGATTGTTTATATAGCTAATCATTGTGTTTGTATAACTAATCATTGTATATACCTTAATCATTGTAGAATTTAGCACCTCTAATAAAGGTTTCATTTATCTAATATGAATCTAAAAGAATCCATGGTAATTATTGAGTAGTCTGTGTCAGTGAGACAGGCTGTAAATCCATAGCAGTACAGAGCCCCACCAAGCTGTGGTGTAAAGGGCCCTGTAGTGGCATCAGTGTGTGGATTTGCCATGTGCACTGCCAAGGCCCTCTTTTTACCACAGCAGGTAATAGGCTTGAAAAAAACAAAAAAAGGAAATGGCCATGCAGTAAGTTAAACACTTGCTATGCGGCCATTTTCTGGGATAGTCCTTACTGTCACCTATTTAGAAGGTGGAAACGGATCCCGCACTAACCCGGTGGTAACAGGGCAGCGATTACCACTGGATAAGCCCCTGGTGCTAAAAATAGAAAAATATTTTTTAAGCGCTAGAAATGACACATGGAGGGGGCAGGAAGTACCTCCTGGCTCCAATGTCAAATTGGTGTGTGGCAATCCCATGGTAGGCTTGCCACACCTTTGTAAAAGGGCCCCTTAACTGGGTAGTGCCGCTGAATATCTCTGCTAACCGTCCAGACTAGATTAGGGGTGGTCCAAAGGTAGAGTTTGGGCAGATCCACAATTTAGCCAGATTGTGGTGATAGTCGGTCTATTAACCAGTAAGCGAGTACATAAAGTTAGGACAGCTGAATGGCTTCCTAACGTTATCGGCTGAGTTAACCCAGCATCGATCTGAATGTCGGCTGATGCCCAACTGACTTCTGGGTCAGCGCACACACCCAGATAGTCAATGTCGGGAGCTGTGCATACCCTGCATTGAATTTCTGGGGTTAGTTCAGTGCATGCAGATTGGTGCACTCGGTCGGTTCACGACACCTGGTACTATGATGGCATCAGTCCTGCAGCTACCCTCTCCCCTGCCTCTGGGGCACCATAATGCAGCCTCCCAGTAGTGAAGCTAGGGTCCCGTGATCCCAGAGTCCTCCCTTACCGGCACAGGAGCACTTCTGGTTCGCAGGTACCCACAGCTCCGCTCCCATGCCGGCACCAACACTGCTTGAACTCCGGATCTGCTCAGGTAAGCACTTAAATTCTTAACCCCCTTACACAAGCTGCAAACCACCTTGGGCTGAATATTACCCCCAGGTCAAGGGTTCTCAACCCAGTCCTCAGAGCACAGTCTGATTTTCATGATATCCACACTAAATTTGAATGAGATAAATTTGTTTGCACTGTCTCCATTATATGGAAATTTATCTCATGCATAATCATTGTGGATATCCCAAAAAACGGACTGGCTAGGTGTGTCCCAAAGATTGGGTTGAGAATCCCTGCCCTAGGTGTTTATTTTCCAGCTAATTAGGAAAGTATTTAAAAAAAAATCAGGGTCCCTTTTACAAAACGGCAGTAAGCCCAACGTAGGCTTTTTGGACCAGGAGCCAGCATGGGCAGGAGCAATTTGGGGATTGCTCTTGCCTGAACTACACTAGGCCACCAAGTACCCTTAAGATAGACTTTGAGGGCCTACGGGGGGTGGATAGTTTTTCAGAAGGGAGAAAGATCTTGTTGGGGGGGATCTTTGGGAAGAGGTTGATCTCATGTGGGTCTTTAAAAGGGGGCCTTACCTTAGGGGTGATCTTTGGAAAGTGGTCAAATTTCAGTGGCAGTTCCCAGATATGTGCCAACACTGAATATCGGGGCTTCATTCAGTCCATGGACATCATCGATTTAAAAAACACTGACCACCATCAGCTGAATATCGGGAGCGATGAAATACAATGTATATACAATCCTAATTCTCTGAACTGAATTTCTGGAGGAATAGCCTAATGTGATATGGAGGAGTAGTCTAATGGTTGGAGCAAGGGGCTGAGAGCCAGGGAAGCCAGCATTCAAACCTATTGATGTTTCTTGTAACCTTGGGCAAATCACCTAACCCTGCATTGCCTCAGATACAAACTTACATTTTGGAGCCCTCAGGGGACAGGGAAATGCCTATTAAACTTGAGCATAATTCTCCTTGAGGTGTCAATGAAATCTGACAGGCTAGATTTAGCTGAATTTTGAACTGAAATCTGGCAGGCTAGATTTAGCTGAATTTTGAACTGAAAGCCTAACTGGTTAGGGTTTGATTGAAAATTCACGAAACAATAATTGTTGATCCCAGCCAAACCAGCAGACCTTGGGGGGTCCATGCCTCCAAGGCCCCCATGGCTACGCCATTGCTATTAAGTCACCTAGTTTTTGGGTATCAGCCACTCTCATTAATAAATTCAACACAGCACCTCAAAGGCCTCATGTATTGTCAGACTTTAACGTGTCCAATTGTTTCACACTGTGCCCCTCCTTTTGAAGGGGTTTCTATGATAGTATGATGCCCTGAGTGAGGAGATGGTGGAGCACCCTAGAACTTGCCATTGTGTGAGACCTCCAAATCCTACATTGGAGTTTGTTAATTTGACTTGCTGCTGCTGCTCAGGGCCCCAGGGTCTAGGGAGAGGGCAGGATCTAGACAGAAAGGATCAGGAGGCAGGAGAATCAAAGGACCTCTTCTTCTCCAGTTACCTTTGGGCACCAACAATTGAAATCCAACCCTGTTACATTCAGCCTTGGGAAGAGAGAAAGAATGCTGTCAGCACTGTGGTGGCCCCTGCTGCTCAATGAGTGACACTGAGGGAGCATGTTTGAGAAGGCAACCCCTCAGGTGGGCAAAGGTCCCAAAGCCATCCAAGCATGCTATCCTAGAGCATGAGGGATCAGAAATGGGATATAGGGGAAGTGGATTCATATTGGAGAAAAAGGTAATTGCTCTTCACAATTCCAGGACACTAAGAAACGCTGGCAAAGCAGTTGCTAACTTCTTTATCCTGTTTACAGAAAGGCAGAGATGCTAATATATGCAAAAATGTAAAATAGGAGAAGCTTCAGTAACACATATTGCCTAATGTGATAGATTATTAACGCTTTAGTGCTGACATATCACTTTAAATTCACCATGGCTGAAAACCAAGATCAAATTGGTTAAAGCTTGATTTAAAAGGTTTCTTAAATGTAGGAAGGATTTTTTTTTTCTCTCTCAGAATTTGAAGTTGCCTTACAGTACTGTCCACATCACAGTTTTTACATGTTCAAGTGCCTGATCTCTTTGGTGGGAAACTCCTTTTTCCCACCTAACTGTCTCTCTCAGGGCTGAGAACATTGATGATGATATTTTTAGCACTGGCACAGCAAGTGGCTCATTTTAAAATTGCATTTGAATGCAAGAGACCTCCTTAATTTAGAGCCTGAATAGGGCCAGCTTAAGAGCTCAGTGATAATGCTGCAGGCTACCATGCAGAAGATCCTGGTTTGATTCTCAAACTTCACTTCTACCCCCACACCAACCTGGGATATGGATGCTACAGAGGCAGAATACAAGGTTCAATGAGGGAGGGAGGATTTTGCAGTAGTGATTTATCATGGTTAGACTCGGGGGGGGGGGGGGGGTCCTTTTACCAAGCTGCTTTAAAAAGGGCCCTGTGGTAGAGGCGGGGGCCATTTTTGCAGTGCACCAGGGTTCTTTTTACCGCAGTGGGTAAAAATCCCCTAAAAAGACATGGCCATGTGGTAAGATTATTCTTACCACATGACCATGCAGGGGAGAGGAAATAAGAGCTCCCATGGTAACCCAGCTGGAACTGGGCAGCGATTACCGCCAGGTTAGCGCTGCGCTAGAAACTGCAGAATTATTTTCTGTGGCACTGGAAATGGCGTGCACTCAAGGTGGAACTACCAATGGCTGCCGCATTAGGCTGGCAATAGTTCTAGGTTGCCGCACAGCAAGCCCCAGGATACACATATAGGATTCTATATATGGTGACTAAAGTTGCACGCACAAATCAGTGCACATTGTAGATTTGCATGCACAACATAATTGATTAATAAGCCAATCAGTGCCAATAATTGGTTGCTAACAATTATTGGTGCTAATTAACCTTAATTGGGATTTACACACAAATTGTATTCTATAATGATCTGCTTGTAAATCTTAGGAAGCGTATTTTGAGGGGGGCATGTTTAGGGGGGTGTTTCAGGGGCATTCCTATGAGTCATGTGCATTTTTATAGAATGTGTCTGATCTGCACTTAATTTAGGCACCAGCATTTACACCTGCTGAAATCAGGCGTAAATGCAGGCAACTTAATTTAGGCGTGGGTTAGGTGCTTAGGTGCTATTCTATAAAGTGCAGGTACCCTTTATAGAATACCACTTGTTATATAAAATTTTCCATGCCTATTTTTCTGCATGATTTACTGAATCTAGTCCTTAGGGCAGTGTTTCCCACACCTGGTCCTGGAGGCATCCCAGCCTGTCAGATTTTCATGAATATTCATAAGAGAGATTTGCATGCAGTGGAGGTAGTACATGCAAATCTCCTTTAGGGAGCGGCATATCCCCCACACCGGTCGCGTCCGGCATTTCCTTCTTCAATCCTCTTTTCCGAGCCTACCTTTGTTTATTAAAGTCAGTGTTAGCAGCGATTCCCATTGGCTGCCCTGCTGCTGGTACTGGCCTCTTCTCTCTACTGCGGCTCACCTCTGACATAACTTCCTGTTTCCTCAGAGGTGGGCCGCAGTAGAGAGAAGAGACCGGTGCCAGGGAAGCCTATGGGAATCGCTGCCGCCGCCTTTTAGACAACAAAGGTAGAATCGGGTAAGAGAGTTGAAGAAGGAAGGGGGGAGAAGCCAGACCATGGCCTGGGGGGGGGGGGGCACTACCTCAGCCCTCGCCTCAGGCAGCAGGTTGACTTCGGTCACTACCAGGGGCGAGCGCTTACTGCAGGTCAACAATGGCTGGTATAAATGCTCATGCCTAACAGTTGGTAGTTAGGGGCGCATAACTGTTAGTATTCTAGAACCTGCATATGTAAATGCTAGGCATGTCCACACCTCTTTGCAACTGTGCACTATGGATTTTGTATACACAATTTGTAGAATATTGACTAAAGGGACTTGATATAGTGCCTTTCTGTGGTTTTTGCAACTACATTCAAAGCAGTTTACGTGGAGGGGCATAATCGAACGCGAACGCCTATCTCCATGGGCGTCTATGTCCGAAAACGGGTACGTGAAGAGGTGGGACAGACCGTATTTTTGAAAAAATGGACGTTTTTCAGCTGGGCGTTTGGTTTTTTTAGCGATAATGGAAACTAAAAATGCCCAGCTCAAAAACGTCCTAATCTGAGCCATTTGGTCGTGGGAGGGGCCACGATTCGTAGTACACTCGCCCCCCTGACATGCCAGGACACCAACTGGGCACCCTAGAGGTCAGTGCGGTGGACTTCAGACAACGCTCCCACATGCATAGCTCCCTTACCACAAGTCCTGAGCCCACAACCCCCCTCCCCCAAAACCCACTACCCACAAATGTACAACACTACCATAGCTCTTAGGGGTGAAGGGGTCACCTACATGTGGGTACAGTGGGTTTTGGAGGCCTCCCATTTACCAGCACAAGTGTTAAAGGTAGGGGGGATGGGCCTGGGTCCACCTGGCTGAAGTGCACTGCGGTACCCACTAAAAGTGCTCCAGGGACCTGCACACACGCAGGCCTCTAGGACTTGTTGCTGCTATATAACATTGGCACACCAGTTGACACCTGAAGACTAATCTCTCCGAAAACGTCCTTTATTGGAATAAGCACGCTTACTCACAGTTAACTGCAGATCACAGGTTGTGCCCCACTGGCAACGAGTCTCCCTGGTACTGAGATTAGCAGTAGGTCAGAGCTGGCAGAATGGTGTACAATGCCCTCTTTCAGCCACATTCAAAGTAAGAACTAAGTTCTGTAACGTGGCTAACACGTGAAAGGGATCTAAAACTGGCTTACAAAAATGGCCACTACCTCATGGACTACCGGAAACAAAACAGGGCACACTCTGACCCAGTAAGCAGGGGGAAAAGCACCATGGGAGTAAAGCCTACCAACTACCAACATCGTGAGCATTTAACACAAGCTAGTGGAATCACGGAGCCCAATACCCTACACCCACCTGTCACGTCTGTGGCCGTGACCACCCTCAGACTTACCTTATTCCTGGGGGTCAGCTTTCTAGCTGGCTCCTGTTTCTTCTGTCTGTCCTTTCTGAGCTAGCTCTGGCTCTCTGTGCTGGCTGCATCCAGCAGCATGACACTAATTGCCTCACTATACTGCACCTGTGGGTGTTGCCTGGGTTAGCTCTCTCTCTCTCTCTGTGTGCTGGCTGCTTCCGGCATGATTCTAATTGCTTCACTACACTACACCTGGGGGTGGGAAGCCTCTCTGTGTTTCACTGTACTTTCTGCCTGCTCTGTGGTTTGTGCCTGAACAGCCACCATAGTGCTTAGAGATTGCTGAAGCTGTGCCTTTGGTGTTGAAGGGCTTTATTAAGCACCTAGAGACTGCAGCCTTTGCATTGTCAATGCCTCCGCAGTGCCTTAGGTCCCGAGGTTAGTGTGCTGTTTGCACAGTTAGCTTTCCTTGTCTTTTCTTGTGGGCTTCCATCTCTTCTTCTTTGCAAGTTACTATGACCTGTGGGCCTTGCCTTCTGGCTCAGGGTATTATTGCTCTGTGGGCTTCCAGCTCTTCTGTGCCCATTGCTCTGAGGGCCTCCAGCCCTTCTGTGTTCATTGCTCTGTGGGCTTCCATCTCTTCTGTGTCTATTGCTCTGTGGGCTTCCATCTCTTCTGTGCCCATTGCTCTGAGGGCCTCCAGTCTATCTGTGTATATCCCTTTTACCTGTGGGCTTCCAGGCCTTCTGGGTGTATTACTGCGGCCTGGGGGTTTCCAGCCTTTCTGTGGGCTTCTAGCCTTCCTGCATGTATCTCTCTGACCTGCAGGCTTTCAGCCTTTCTGTGTTTATTATTCTCTGTGGGCTTCTAGCCTTTCTGTTATCCCTGTGCAGTGGTGCTGCTCCCTGGCTGAGGTTGGTCAGTGGCTGATGCTGCAGCCATTTCTCTCCTTTCTATCTGTTAGCTACTGTAGCTCCAGTCTAACCCTTCCTCTGGCAAGCGTAGCTGTTATTCCCATTCCCTTGAGCTTAGCTTGTAGGTAGCTTCTGTGTCCTCTTCCCTGCCTATCTGCCTTGCTTTCGCCTAGGTGCCTGGGGCACTTCTGTATGCAGACTCCTGTTGTTCCTGCTTGCCAGTTCCAGTTTTCCTGTAAGCCCTGCCGGTCGCCTGAACCTGAGGGCTCAACCCTCAGGGAACGGTGGCTAAGCATAGGTGAAGCCTAGGTCCAGTGTGTTCCTGTCCTACCGGTGCCAGTTGCCTACTTCCGATCCCAAGTTCCAGTCCTGTTCTTCCATATGTCTGGTTCCAAGATGGTCTTGCCTGCCTCTGCCGCTCCTCGGCAGGGGCCCAAGGGCTCACGATTCCCAGTGCTGCCCCGAGGACCTGACAACATACCAAGGCCCTCGAGAACGCGACACCACCACAATGCATTGCTGATGTGACTCTGCAGTGCGCATAACAGAAAAGGTGTCAACTCACCCGAGAGCCACATCAGAACCAGGGAAAGGCTGTCACAGGATAGAACACATTCTGCTGTCATGGAGGTGGGTACGGCATTTGAGGCTGGCATACAGGCTGGAAAAAAAGTTTTAAAAGTGGGGTTTTTTTTGGTGCGAGGGGGTTAGTGACCACTGGGGGAGTCCGGGGAGGTCATCCCCGATTCCCTCCAGTGGTCATCTGATAAGTTGGGGCACTTTTTTGGGACTTGTTCGTGAAAAAAAGGGTCCACAAAAAGTGACCCAAAATCGCTGTAAAAACGCCTTTTTTTTTGATTATCAGCTAAAGACGCCCATCTCTCCTCGGCCGATAACCACGCCCTAGTTCCGCCTTTACCACGCCTCCGACACACCACCGTCAACTTTACCCGTTTCCGCGACAGATTGCAGTTGGAAACGCCCAAAATCGGCTTTCGATTATACCGATTTGGGCGCCCACGGGAGAAAGACGCCCATCTCCCGATTTGGGTCGCAATTTAGGCGTTTTTCTCTTTTGATTATAAGCAGGATAGTGTATATACAGGTACTTATTTGTACCAGAGGCAATGGAGGGTTAAGTGAGTTGGCCAGAGTCACAAGGAGCTGCAGTGGGAATCAAACCCAGTTCCCCAGGATCAAAGTCCACTGCACTAACCACTAAGCTTCTCCTCAGTTATACACTTAACTACAAATTAGTGCCAATTAGCAACAATTAAAGCCAATTATTGGTTGTTAATGTCCAATTAGTGACTTATTATTAAATTAAGTGATGCACATAACTGACACTATTTTATATTTTGTGTGGGCAACTTTGTGCATGAAGTGCAAAATCATGCACAGAAATTTATAGAATTAGGGGATTAATGTGGTTATTTTACTACATGTACCATTTTATGCAATGGGACCTGATTATTAATGGTGTGTGTTAATAGCGTTGGCATGTGATAGCACATTAGCACACGAGTAACTAGCCTGTAGAGTCATAGGTAAAGCTTATGGGCCTGATATTCAAAAGGGTTTAATCATGCAGGAGGGACTCCTGCCTTGTTAAACCCCACTGAGATAGCCATCTGCCAATATTCTTTGGCACTTAAGAGGGTAGTGCCTCTTAATAATGCCTCTAATCGCCTCAGAACTGTCTGTTTAGTGCCAGGGCGATTGGAAGACCGAGCCTGAACAGTCAGCACTTAACCAGTTGTCGGTGATATTCAGTCCACTAACCAGTTAAGTAAGCAGATAAAGTTAAGAAAGCAAACTGGCCATTCTAACTTTATCTGCTGAGCTAGCTGGGCACCTGTCTGAATATTGCCTGGTGCTCACTTAACACTTCCAGGTACTGCACTTACCCAGATTTTCAATGCCAGAGCCAAGACATGGCCTGACACTGAATATCTGGGCTTAATTAATTTACCCCTTGTGCTTTTATCTGAGCTTATTTTAGTACTGTGCAATAGGGATCCAGGCAGGGGTGTGCTGGTAAATTTTTAACAACAGGCTCTTTCTCTGGATGTAGCCAGCTCTGCAGTTGGAAGGGCCAGGGGTGGTGGTGGGGGGGGGAGCAACACTTGCCTTTCTCTCCTCCCTCCCTTTGTGCGGGCACGCTAGGCATAACTTTGCTGGCAACCAATAAATGGACTGCCACCACTCCCAACGTCTTGCTCTGAGCAACATGCTGGAACTACTCTCACATGCTCGAGAAGTCCCAGCCTGCTGCCCAGAGCTGGAAACAAGGAACGGGGAGCAGCAGTAGTCTATTTACTTGGCTGGCAGGGCTCAGCATCCCCACCAGCAAAGTAAAAGATAATTCAGCAGGGGGCCCAAGCCCACATTTTGGAAGCCAGTTGTTAAAGTAGCCATGGAGGGCCCTACTTTAACAACCGGCTCCCCAAATTCTTAAAAACTTAACAACCGGCTCTTGCGAGCCTGTGAGAGCCTGCTCCAGCACACCACTGGATCCAGGAGAAGTGGAAATAAAGAAGTGGTAGAAGAGGGATAATATTTGGATCCAAGAACAGAAACTGAACATCTACAATATTTGTTTGTTTGTGTGTGTTTGCCTTGATCAGGCACATAGCCAGACCTCAGATTTTGTGGGAACCTGAGCCCAAAGTGTGTGTGTGGAGAGGGGGAGCACATATTTTGGCCCACCCACATCCACAAACTTGTGGGGATCCCCAAGCCCCGCCAGTGGAAGCCCTCCTCCTTGCGAAGCCAGGCAGTTGGTGGCCCTTTTCCTGGGCCGTCCAAATGCGCCCCCCCCCCCACATGCTTTTTTGTGAAACTAAGCATGCACAAGGGAGGCCCTTCCCTGCACATGAACAAAAACTGGTTCAAATCCCACTGTGGTTCCTTGTGATCTTGGGCAAGTCACTTAATCCTTCATTGTCCCAGGTGTAAACTTAGGTACATGTTTCCTAATGTGTGGTATGTTTTTGTATTTACCACCCATTAGAAGCAAAAACTAGTATGTAGTAAGTGCAAAGCCTGTGCAATAAATTCAGGAAGTGCGCCCAGCATCAACCCTGCATTTACTGCACAGGGCAGACACTTATTGCACAGGCAGGTAGCGCCAGAGACCCAATGCTATTTGCCAAAGCATGTAATGTGATGCTGGCCCACTTAGAGTACAATAAATAAATAAATAATGTACCGCTGTGGCAGTGCACTTCCTTCCTAATATCTTCATCTGTCCACTCCTTTACCCAACCTCCCCTGCTCCAATCCTTCCTCAAATGTCAATTTCCTCCCTGACATACCCCCCCCCCCCCCATTTCCCACGTATCAAAGTTCAATGGGAAATTGATTCCATCACTCCAACTAACTCATGAGCATTACCTAGGCAAATCTATTCTCTGCCCATCTTAACTGGTTGCCATCAGCTGCCATTAATCTCCCCTGATTGCTCTAATTTTGTGAATAACACTGAACATCTGCTGACTTAGTTTATTTTAGTTGCTGCTATTCAATTTGTGCAAAACATAGATTTGTACATTTTGTTTTCTACATTCCGTAATTGTAGCATGAACTTTCCATGTTGTATAGCAGTACAACTGTTGGCTTCCAATAGCAGTTGATACTTAAGCCATTATTCCATCATTTATATTGCTTGGCTCAGTTTTTATTTTCTATCCAGTGAAGAATGACTTTTCCCCTTAATAACAATGAACAGCAACAGTTCTTGTTTTTAGTAATCACGCCTTTGTTCTCATCCATAGATAGCCTTAAGCATTCCTTCATCAAAATACACTTAATCAAATTTCCAGAACAGGCAAAATATGGAAATACTACATCTAGAAAGTGTGCAATAATAATGGAACCAGCGGGGCTTTGTTTTCCACTTTTGACACCTACATGGGCCAAGATGGAAGAGGCAACCAAAACACAAGGAAAACATACGTCACAAATACTGAAGCACAAACAACACACAGTGAAGTGAGCGATGGGTGGCAGAAGATCTTTAATATATTCACAGCAAAAGTGTTGTGGATATATTAAAGATCTTCTGCCACCCATCGCTCTCTTCGTTGTGCGCTTATTTATTTTTTATTTATTCATGACATTTATACCCCACTTTACACCGAAATAGACTCAAGTTCAATGTGGCTTACAAACAAACAATAACTGAATAAAACATAATAATGTACAGAATATAACACAAATTACAATAACTTCAAGAAGCAAATTAATACATGTGCAGTAAGTAGCCAGGGAGTTAGACTATCTCAAGGACAAACAAATAAGTAAGGGTGGATAGGTGAGTGTTGGAATGTAATTGTATTTTACATGCATTGCCTGTCACCTATTATTTCTCTGTGATTACTCTGTGACCTCTGATGTGAATTACTTAGAGAGGTCACACAGCTATGCAACTTCCTGTGGGGGTTAGACACAGCAGACACAGCACATGGAGCTCATGATCTCTCCTAACCTGAGAGGATCTATGGTGGTGTGAGCATCCATTGCCATCTAAGCACATGGAAGGAGCTGATAATACAAATGTATAGTAATATGTAAATATAAGCCTGTCTGATTATAATCTAACTACAAACTGTGAGTAAACAGATGTTTTGTTACTTCAACTTTAAAGTGACTCAGCAGTGAATTATTCAGGGGTGAATGAGAGAGAGATGAAGAAAGAAATTAACATTTCTAAAGCTGAAGCTGTGTGTACTAAAATCTGCTAAATTATTTACTACAAATAATCCAACAAAAGGGTTATGGGCCCAGGGCTCAGGAATTGAAAAAGAAGAGAAATATTACCAGGCAGAAAAAAAGGCCACATTTTTTCTCTTAAGTTTTAAAGGAAAGATTCAGTCTGTCTCTCTCTCCCCCACACAGCAGACAGAAGGCTAAGAAAATGGCTGAGGGAGGAAATTCACCATTTTTCTATTCTCTCAAGGTGCCTAAATTAACTGAGTTTAATTATCAGCAGTGGGAACTAAGATTCATATGTCTCCTTCGAGCAAAAGGATTACATATATGCTTAGACCAAGACAGAACAGCTGAAAATATGGCTGAATGGGACAATGCAAACTATTATGTGAAGTGCATGCTTTTGGAAGCTCTCTCAGAGAAACAAGCCATATTAGTGGAGGGAAAAGATACACCAAAGGACATTTTATATAAACTGAGAACTATGTATGCAACTACATATGCAAAGCAGCAACCAATTTGGCTGGCAGAGTTGAATGAAACCAAATTAAGGGATAAAAGTAAATGTAATGATCACATTATGCATCTTATGTCTTCATTTCAAAAGCTAGAACTTTCTGGAATTCCCATGTGTGATGCATTGAAAAGAGCATTTCTTTTTACCTCACTATCAAAGAAGTTTGATGTTTTTAGGTCTGTAAATGAGGCCATTGAAGGGCAATCTTTTGAACAGACAACATCAAAACTAAGGCAGGAATGCATAATAAATGATTCTGAGGAGATGTGTTCTCAAAGCAAGTCAGAGAGAAATGAAACAAATTTCTTGGCAAAGAACAGAGGAAGGCGGAGCTATGGGAAAACTCCACCCAAGGGCAAGCTGATTTGCTACTCATGTGGAAAGGAGGGACATGTATCTAAATGGTGTAAGGAAACACAAAACACTCCCCTCTAGCTCACCTAAGCCAATGGAACTAAAGAATTTTCAAACCAGGAAATGTATGAAGGACAAAGATAAACACAAGGGCTTTCTAATGGCAGAAAAATCTTTGACTATGGTAAATAAAAATTCAAATGAAAGTACTTGGATTTTGGATTCGGGGAGCACATGCCATTTAACCAATTGTAAGGATTTCTTTCAGGAAATGTGTCCAGAGGAAGGTATTCTTAAAACTGCAAACGCAGGGACTGCTAAGATCCAAGCAAAAGGTATTGGATTCTTAAAATGCAAAGTGTCTAATGAAGTTAAAGAAATTCCTGTAAGTGATGTCTTGTATATTCCCCAAGCAGTTTGCAATATGCTTAGTGTATCTACATTAGATAAGAAGGGATTTGTGATTCATTTTGAAAACAGTAAGTGCACAATCTCTAAAAATGATGAAGTGTATGCTGAAGCTTTTATGCATAATGATGTTTATAAGCTGAACATTTCAGGTGAAGCCTCACATCTGGCGCAAGTAAGGAAGAATGATGGAAAATGTAGTCTGGAAATCTGGCACCGCCGCCTGGGACATCGTGATTCTAAGGTGATCCAGGATCTTTACAGTAAGCAACTGGCCACTGGCATTCAGATAAGTGCAGATGCTGGTAAAATGGAGAAATGCATAGACTGTGTTACTCAAAAAGGTGTGAGACCCTCATTTCCTGCATACACAGGAAATAGGAGTAATAAAGTACTGGACTTAATACACAGTGACTTATGTGGACCGTTTAATATCCCATCATTGGGAAATAACAGATTTGTGCTAATATTCTTGGATGATTTCTCTAGATATTGTGTGGCCTATTTGCTGAAAGAGAAAAGTCAAGTCACAGACATGCTGAAGAAATACGTAGCCATGGTGAGCAATAAATTTGAAAGAAAACCAAAGGTTCTTCAGACCGACAATGGTGGTGAGTTCACTTCACAAAGCATGCGCACATTTCTAGAACAAGAAGGCATTCAACATATCACAACAGTAGCTTATACACCAGAGCAAAATTCTGTTGCAGAGAGAAAATTTAGGTCACTTGTGGAAATGACCAGATGTATGCTGTCAGATAGCAATCTCCCTAAAAGACTTTGGGGGGAAGCCATTCTCACAGCAGTGTACCTACAAAACAGAATGCCAACTAAAGGCGCTGAGCGCACACCACATGAGACATGGCATGGTAGGAAGCCAAACCTGTCACACATAAGAACATTTGGAAGTACAGCATATGCTCATGAACCAAAGCAAAGAAGGCATAAGCTGGATTCCACAACAGAAAGGGGCATTTTAGTTGGCTATGCTCCAGGACACAAAGGATATAGAATTTTGAATCTGAAAACTGGCATTGTTGGCATAAGACATGTTACATATTTTGATGAAAACAAAAGGGTTGATAAAGGCTGGATTATCCCAGATGAGCCTTATCATCCAGAATATGAAACTAGAACCATAATAGACATGCCAGTGTATATAAATGCCATACCAAGGCAGATGTCTGAAAGCAACTCACCTGTATCTAACGAGGAACAGGCAGAGGAAACAGACACAGAAAGGATCATTGAAGAAGACAGTACAGTTGGAGAAGGGGAATCAATTGGAGAAGAACTCTCAGATTTAGAGGATGCGGAAAGGTCGGACCAACCTGTAGTCAGACGCTCATCCAGGGAAAACAAAGGTGTTCCACCCCCAAGACTGTCTTACCTAACAAAGTCAGCAGAAGCTCAAGAGCCCTTAACATGGGATGAGATTGAGAAAATGCCAGCAGAAGAAGCTGCTGAATGGCATAAAGCTGCACAAGAAGAAATTGATGCATTGGATAAAAATAATACTTGGATTCTTACAAAATTACCTCCTGGCAAGAAAGCTATAGGATGCAAATGGGTATTCAAGTTAAAAAGGAATGCACAAGGAAAAGTGGAAAGGTATAAAGCCAGATTAGTGGCAAAGAGATATCTTCAAAAATATGGAGAAGATTTTGATGAAGTGTTTGCACCTGTAGTGAAACACACGACAATCAGAACACTTCTGAGCATTGCAGTCTCAAAAGGCATGCAAGTCAACCACGTTGATGTGAAAACAGCATTTCTTCACGGAGAAATAACTGAAGACTTGTACATGGAACAGCCAACAGGTTTCATAAATACAAAACAAAGACAGCTAGTGTGTAAATTAAACAAAGGTCTTTATGGATTAAAGCAAAGTGCAAAATGTTGGAATGAAAAATTGCATGAAATATTGACAAATTTAGGATTTAAGCAAGGTGAAGCAGATAAATGCTTGTACACTAGGTGCAGAAATGGACAATATGCATACATTTTAGCTTTTGTTGATGATCTGCTCATTGCAAGCAAAAGTGAGCAAGAGTACAAGGACATTGTAAAATGTTTAAACCTCAATGTTGAGATAAAAGAACTTGGTAATGTGTCATACTATCTTGGTATAGAAATTGAGAAACAAAATGATGGTTCTTATCTTCTAAGCCAGAAGCAGAAAATAAATGAGCTTATTGAAAGTTTAGGTATGCAAGATGCCCAAGTTGTAAGCACTCCCATGATCACTGATTTTCTGAAGGATGAAACAGTAAGAGAACCTTTACCAGATAACATCCAATATAGATCAGCCATAGGTAAGCTTTTATATCTAGCTACCACATACAGGGCTGATATAGCAAATGCAGTAGGAATTTTGAGCAGAAGGGTCAGCTCACCTACCAAATCAGATTGGACTGCAGTTAAAAGGATGGTAAGGTATTTAAAGGGTACCATTGATTGTAAATTAAAGATTTCAGCCAATAGTAATCCAAAACTAATATGTTACTGTGATTCAGATTGGGCAGGGGATCATTCTGATAATAAATCCACAAGTGGATATGTGTTTATGTATGGAAATGTACAAATTTCATGGGCCAGTCATAAACAAAGTATTGTGAGTTTGTCTTCTACAGAAGCTGAATATGTGGCCGTATCGGAAGCGTGCAGAGAACTGATGTGGATTGAAAAACTTTTGCTGGATTTTGGAATAGCTGAAAAGAGACCAATCCAGATAATGGAAGATAATCAGAGCTGCATCCGACTGTCACAGAATGACAAGGTTCAGTCACGCACCAAGCACATCGCAACGAAATACCACAACGTGCGAGAGTTGGCGAAAGAAGGGGTCATCAGTCTACACTATTGTCACACCAGTGAGATGACAGCTGACATCATGACCAAACCGTTACCCAGAGAACATTTTGTGAATCTGCGTATAAAGCTTGGACTTTGTATGAATAAATAATTGCATGACAGTTATGCATGAGAAGGGGTTTGTTGGAATGTAATTGTATTTTACATGCATTGCCTGTCACCTATTATTTCTCTGTGATTACTCTGTGACCTCTGATGTGAATTACTTAGAGAGGTCACACAGCTATGCAACTTCCTGTGGGGGTTAGACACAGCAGACACAGCACATGGAGCTCATGATCTCTCCTAACCTGAGAGGATCTATGGTGGTGTGAGCATCCATTGCCATCTAAGCACATGGAAGGAGCTGATAATACAAATGTATAGTAATATGTAAATATAAGCCTGTCTGATTATAATCTAACTACAAACTGTGAGTAAACAGATGTTTTGTTACTTCAACTTTAAAGTGACTCAGCAGTGAATTATTCAGGGGTGAATGAGAGAGAGATGAAGAAAGAAATTAACATTTCTAAAGCTGAAGCTGTGTGTACTAAAATCTGCTAAATTATTTACTACAAATAATCCAACAGTGAGAGCATTAGGCAGGACTAAATGGGGAAAAAAGGACGAAACAAGATTAAGAAAAGGATGTGGGTAAAGTTCAAATAGAGTTCTTTGTATTCAGAAAGGCCAGACTGAAGAAATGTGTTTTTAGAAGATTTCTGAATCTGTAAACTTTATTGCTTTTGGAACAGAATTCCAAATTTTGGTGCCTTGATAGGAGAAATTAGCAGAGTGAATTGTTTTATTTATCACATTCTTACAGATAGGGGAAAGTAAGACAAGATGACAAAACAGCATTACAAGGGGGTAATTCAATAAGATTATTCATATATGATGGGGTTTGACCAAACAGGATTTGGTGAATGAAAACGCATAATTTGAAAGATATTCTATCTCTTAATGGTAATCAATGTAGCTCATTTAAAAGAGGAGTGGCTTTGGCGAAGTGAGGAGATCTACATGTAAGACAAGCAGCATTATTTTGAACTGTTTGTAATTTTTTTAGGAGACCACCTTTAAGTCCAGCATAGATGGAATTGCAATAGTCGAATTTGGTGAGAACAATGGATTGAACCAAAGTACGAAAGACAGATTTAGAGAAAAATGGCCTCAATCTCTTTAGCTTCCAAAGTGAGTGAAAGACATTCAAGGTCAACTTAGAGGCTTGGTTTTTCAAGTTGTTTGTGCCAAGATGGAGGAAACCATGGTCTTGGCACTGAGATCTACATCAGCATGTGATATCTAAGGCCAGGCATGTCTGGAAGCCAAAAACAGAAACAAAGAAAATGATGGCAGATAAAGACCACATGGCCTATATAGTTTGCCCATCTACACCAGCATTTCCTGATTTTTTTTAAAGCCAAATACTCCCTAAGTCAAACAAATTTCAACAAAAAACCCCCCAAGCTCTGATCAGCAGAGATTTTGAAATGGACATTTTATTATTAAACAGTTAACTAACATGGCAACATACATAACAAATACAGGTCACTGCAGCTGGTATACAGAACAAGATACAGTTCATGTGATCTGTTATATTTCACTCTCATATTAACTGTCTGGCTCCTTCATAGCTGGTGTATTGTTCTTACAAACTGAGTTTAATTTTCTCTTTAGGGAGCTTCTTTACTTGCTTGCTCCAGGATTTCTTGTTTTACCACCATTTCAAAAGGAGAGGTGACCTAGTACATAAGTGCATAAGTACATAAGTGTTGCCATACTGGGACAGACCGAAGGTCCATCAAGCCCAGTATCCTGTTTCCAACAGTGACCAATCCAGGTCACAAGTACCTGGCAAGATCCCAGCACAGTACAATACATTTTATGCTGCACATCCTAGAAATAAGATGTGGATTTTCCCCAAGTCCATTTTAATAATGGCTTATGGACTTTTCTTTTAGGAAGCTATCCAAACCTTTTTTAAACCCCACTAAGCTAATTGTTTTTGCCACATTCTCTGGCAACGAATTCCAGAGTTTAATAACACATTCAGAGAAGAAATATTTTCTCAGATTCATTTAAATTTACTATTTTGTAGCTTCATTATGTGCCCTCTAGAATATTTTTGGAAGAATAAACAAGCGATCCACTCCTTATTTTACGTTTTATCAATTTTATTGATGACCATTCACAAACAGGGCAAGATGCAGACGCTATGTTCAAGATACAACAGGAAACATATGAACAACTTGTAATCATAACATAAGTAGTAGTCATCGTTTTTTGTGTTGTTCCCCTCCCCCCTTAACTCCCAACTTATTCACCCATATCCATACCTCTATATCCCTCCCCGCAACCCCCCTGTCTATCCTTCCTTACCTCTCTAATATCTCTTCCCCCTATTACCTCCCTCCCCCCTTTGTCCATCTCCATTCCAGGCAGCAACATACAGTATCTCCAATAGTCCAGGGAAATGGACCTTTCCACTAACCAAGTCCCTTAGCTATCTTCGCGGGGTCCAAGCTCAGTCGATTAAGGATGGGACTTCGGGCCCTAGGGGCCAGAGTATTAATATACGATTCCCATATTAAATAGAATTTATGCTGTGCTTTGGGTTTATAATATGAGTCAGCTCCAATAGTAGTAATGCATGCCACCTGTTGCACCACTGCCAAAACGACGGTGCCTCTAAACGTATCCAGTTGACTAAAATGCATTTTTCCCCAATATACCCGCTTTAAAGATTAGCAGGTTGTGACGGACAGTACCTTTCCCCCTTCAATAAGTCGACCCCCAAAAGGGCCGTCTCTGGTGTCAATGTCACCCTCCGTCCCAGGATTTCGCCCAAGAACTTCGCTATTTGCTCCCAGTAATCGGAGATCGCTGCGCAAGCCCACATAGCATGATAATAATTATGATTGGGATCTCCACACCTCCTTCCACTCCTTATTTTAAATACCTCTATCATATCTCCCCTTGCGGTCTTTTCTCCAAGCTGAAGAGCCCTAGCCGTTTCAGCCTTTCCTCATAGAGAAGTTGTCCCACCCCCTTTATCATTTTCGTCGCCCTTCTCTGTACCTTTTCTAATTTCACTATATCTTTTTTAAGATGCGGTGACCAGAATTATACACAGTATTCAAGGTGCAGTTGCACCATGGAACAATACAAAGACATTATAACATCCTCATTTTTATTTTCCATTCCTTTCCTAATAATACCTAACATTCTATTTGCTAAATAATCTCTTTTGAAGTCCCCACACTTCTGAGACTTACACCTTACTACTTTTAGCCTACAGGATAGCTGAGGAAAAGTTAGGGACTTAATCAATTTACCCCTTATATATTTTGGTAGGGTTTTTTCTTTTCTTTCTACAGGCGTAAAGACTTCTGCAACCAAAGTATGGCTGGGAAACATTATGTCACAAAAGCTGTTGTCTCAGTTTCAGCTTCTGCCTCTGTGCAGACAGAAAATGTGATTCCAGGAAAGGGGCTGATTCCATGTACAAGATGTCTTCAGCTTGAATCCCTCATGAAAGAAGTGAAAAAAATTGAGAACGGAGGTAGCAAGGTTGTTAAGCATCTGCAAACATGAGAAATACATCAATTAAATGCTTTATGAAGCATCAAAGATTTCCAGCAGTGGGGAAGAAGAAGCTGTTCTGAAAGAGGACAACTGGACTCAGATCACAAGACCCTACAGGATCGATACCATGACTCCACCTGCCCTCAAACTGAAGAACCAATATGCAACCCTGGAAGTGGAGGATGTAAGAGCATTCCAGAGAACGAGAGAGACGGAAATGGAACTTGAATCCTCAAAGTTGCTGGATCAGTGACCACTAAGAGGCAAAAGGTAGTGGTGGTTGGCGATTCTCTTCTGAGAGGTACAGAGGTGTCCATCTGCAGACCAGACATGATGTCACAGGAAGTGTGCTATCTGCCAAGTGTCAAAATGCAAGATGTTACAGAGAGCTTGCTGAGACTCATCAAGCCTGACTATTGTCCAATGCTGTTCATCCATGTTGGCACAAATGATAACATTAAAGGGTAAAAAGTCATGGATTTGATATGCCACCAAAGTGGTTTACATATATCATGTTATCTCACGGTATTTCTTATTGCAAGAGTTATCCTGTAAAAATTGATGAAAGCATTAATAAAAAAAAAATAATCAGTATTCAACAGCTTTTGACCTGGTTATTCTCACTGTGTGACAGGTTGGATTGGTTGATTGTCTTAAACTTACTTTATCAGGCTGATAATAAATCCTCCCCCTTCCCCCATATAGACACACTCTCAAAAAGAACACCATACATTAATGGGTATGATTACTTACATTCTATTTATATTCTTCACAGAATACAGTAAAAGCCTGAATAACATCTCTTTCTTCAGTATGTGATCAACACATCTAAAAGTAGTCTGTAACTAAGTAACAGACCTCAGCAATGATGCCAGGAACCTAATGAGAGGAGCAAAAGTGGAATTCCTTATTTATACAATTGTTACCCTTTCTCGTTTGATTCTGTAGCCTGTTTCCGGACTCCTCAGTGACGTGGCTTTGATCTGTTGATTTTTCGTTGGAGCTGCTGTCTGAACAAGTTATTCCCTCTAAGGGCAAATTGACAGGATGTGGATGATTCTCACCTTCACCAGCCTCATTATTTGAAGAAATTAAATAAACCCCAAGGCAAATAAGCTAAAATCTGAAAACTGCCTGCCATCTTCTAGCTGAAGGTTCCAACTGAAATGCCAGTTTGCAACGGTAGACTGTAGAAACATAGAAACATGACAGCAGATAAGGGCCAAATGGTCCATCCAGTCTGCACTTCCACAGTAACCACTAACTCCTCCTTTTCTTAAGGGATCCCACATGCCTGTTCCATGCTTTCTTAAATTCTGACACAATCTTCTTCTCCACGACCTCCACCGGGAGGCCATTCCAAGCATCCTCCACCCTTTCTGTGAAAGGGTATTTTCTTAGATTCTTCCTAGGTCTGTTTCCTCTTAACTTCATCCTATGCCTTCTCATTCCAGAGTTTTCCTTCATTTGAAAAAGGCTCATCTCCTGTACATTAACAACACTGAGGTATTTAAACTTCTCTATCAGATCTCTTCTCTCCTACCTCTCTTTCAGCGTATACATGTTGAGGTTCATGAGCCTATCACTGTATGTTTTATGACCAAGACCACTTACCACTTTGGTAGCCGCCCTCTGGACCAATTCCATTCTTTTTATATATTTCCGTAGGTGCGGTCTCCAGAATTGCACACAGTACTGTATATGGGGCCTCACCAGAGACTTATACAAGGGCATTATCACCTCTTTTTCTCCTGCTGGTCATCCCTCTCCTTATGCATCCAAGCATCCTTCTGTCTTTGACTGTCGCTTTTTCTACCTGTTTGGCCACCTTAAGTTCATCAGACACAACAGGACTATCCAATACATTTTGCTACTATTCTTACCTTAAGTACATATATGTCGTATTAAAAAAAAAAAAAAGACTCCACCAACAGAAACTTCCAATACAGTTTTGAATTAAATTCAAGGTTCTTGTTCTCATCTATAAGACACTTTACACTGGAATTCCCAATTATCTATCTGAATTGCTCCTTCCTTATTCTACATCTCACCCTACTCGCTTTCAGTACTCTAACCCACTGGCCCTTCCTCCTCCTTCAGCTAATGTAGCACAGCAGTATTCATTAATATTCAGAAAACTTGAAACCTCAGAAGAACGTACAGAAGATTCCTTTTTCTCTCCAAAGAAGAGTTATATTAGCTATGTTGGTCCTAGAGAGAACTAAGGGGTCTGTCGTGTCCCGCGCTCCTACCTGCTCTCCCGCTGCGGGGGGCGGGAGCCAGTGGCCTCCGCAGTGCGAGAGGACGGCCGGGGGGTTTCTGCGTGGGGGCCGGTGCTGCCGCGGGACTGGCGGGTCAGGCCGGGACCGGCGGCCGGCGACGGCGAACGCTGGTCTCTTGATTGCAGGAGGTCAGGACGAGGTTCGCGCCGCCCAAGATGGCGGCGCTGGTATGCGGGGGCCGACGTCTTCTTCGCTCCAGAGCCGGGGGCTCTGGAGCTCCGCCTACCTAGCACCGGATTGGAGGACCAAGGCGGTGACTCCGCCTGGGAGATCGGGCAGAGCCAATCCGAGGGGCTCTGCCGACTCCCAGGGCCGGATTGGTGGGTTTCTCACACAAGGGCGGGGTGGCGCGATATTTAAAGATGGAATCTAGCTGACACCCTTGCTTCAGGTTCTGTTCCCGAAGCCTGCGCAGTGGTTCCATGTTGCATCTTCTTGGACCTGCCCAGAGACTGCTTGAACCCGTCTACGGAGTAGAGACTGTGCTTGTACTTAACTACGGATTGCTAGCCGCCTATCCAGAGACTGTGCTTATACTTGACTACGGATTGCTAGCCGCCTATGCAGAGACTGTGCTTTGTATTTGACTACTGATTGCTAGCCGCCTGCCCAGAGTATTGCCCTGCGCCTGACTGCTGTTTGCTGATTGCCCGTTACTCCCGACTCTAGCCAGGTCAGTCCGTCAACCCCGCGGTTCCAGCAGTCCTGCTGACCGCCTGCAGCTGGGGGCTCAACCCCTGGTGAACGGCGGTCGCCGCGGGTGAAGATTTGGGGTTGCACGGCTGTCCTCTGAGGTCCTTCGGGGCCTTGCGGGACCTAAGAGCTCACTGACGTTGAAGACAAGACAGGGTCCTTTTACAAAGGTGTACTAGCGTTTTTAGTGTGTGCTAAAAATAAGCATGTGCTAAACGTTAGAAATGTCCATATATTTCTGAAACTTAAAGAAGTCTTTATTAAACAATTAGGAACAATTTCAATCCATAAAGGAACAATAACAACGACACAAATAAGCAAAAATAAACTGCTTGAAATAAAATGTCATAAATCTTTGAAATACATAGCAATACACAAAGTTGAAACTTTAGTTTTTTTTTAATTATTTCGAAACAAAACCCCCAATCCCCCCAACCAAAAAAAACCCATTTCCCCCACCTACCACCCAATAACCCCTTAAGCTATTGCACTCAAAAAGAACAATGTGAAATAAAAGGCTCCCAAACCTCCTCCCATTTAGGTAAGGTTTTACAACGAATAGCCCTCAATCTCTCCATTTCACAAATATACCACAATGTCCATATATTTCTATGGGCATCTCTAACATTATCATGCACTAAAAACACTAGTGTGCCTTTGTAAAATACCCCTGAAATATTTGCAGGTTACAATACCTTTTGTTGTATCAATATAAGTTTCATTCAACAATGATCATTCCAGAACTTGTAGGTGAATTCTGAAGTGGCTTTGGGGCCCTTTTACTAAGCCACGTGGAGGGGCATAATTGAACGGCGCCGACCAAATAGATGGCCGGCCATCTATTTGGCCGGCGTTACAAAGAGCAGCCCCGAACCGTATTATCAAAAAAGATGGCTGGTCATCTTTCGTTTCGATAATATGGTTGTGGCCGGCCAAATGTCAGAGATGGCCAGGTTTGAGATGGCTGGCATCGGTTTTCGCCGATAATGGAAACTAATGCCGGCGATCTCAGAAACGACCAAATCCAAGCCCTTTGGTCATGGGAGGAGCCAGCATTTGTAGTGCACTGGTCCCCCTGACATGCCAGGACACCAACTGGACACCCTAGGGGGCACTGCAGTGGACTTCAAAAATAGC
Source organism: Microcaecilia unicolor (assembly GCF_901765095.1). Taxonomy (NCBI): domain Eukaryota; kingdom Metazoa; phylum Chordata; class Amphibia; order Gymnophiona; family Siphonopidae; genus Microcaecilia; species Microcaecilia unicolor. The sequence goes on along the minus strand of NC_044040.1, from coordinate 46,157,129 downwards.
TCCCAGGTGCATAGCTCCCTTACCTTGGGTGCTGAGCCCCCCAAATCCCCCTCAAAACCCATTCCCCACAACTGTACACCACTACCATAGCCCTTAGGGATGAAGGGGGCACCTACATGTGTGTACAGTGGGTTTTGGGGGGTTTTGGAGGGCTTAACATTTACCACCACAAATGTAACAGGTGGGGGGGGGGGGGGATGGGCCTGGGTCCACCTGCCTGAAGTGCACTGCACTCACTAAATACTGCTCCAGGGACCTGCATACTGCTGTCAGGGAGCTGGGTATGACATTTGAGGCTGGCAAAAATATATATATATTTTTTGGGTGGGAGGGGGTTGGTGACCACTGGGGGAGTAAGGGGAGGTCATCCTCGATTCCCTCTAGTGGTCAGTTGGGGCACCTTTTTGAAGCTTGGTCGTGAAAAAAAAGGGACCAAGTGAAGCCGACGACATGCTTGGGCCAACTTTCTTTTTTCCATTATCGGGCGAAGCCAGCCATCTCGTGAGCACGCCCCCGTCCCGCCCCAGTCCTGCCTTCACTACCCTACTGACACGCCCCCTTGAAGTTTGGCCGGCTCCGCGATATAAAGCAGTTGGTGCCGGCCAAAATCGGCTTTCGATTATACCGATTTGGCCGGGTTCAGGAGATCGCCGGCCATCTCTCGATTTGTGTCGGTAGATGGCCGGCGATCTCCTTCGAAAATAAGCTGGATAAGCACCTACGTGCACTGAACATGTGGCAATTCTGAGTTACCGCCTGGCTACTATGTGGCCCATGCGGTAAATTCATTTTTTACACGTGCCTACACATGCCAGAAAATATTTTTATTTTCTGGCACGTGGGCGATAATCAGGCAGTAATCAGTATTTTATGCACGTAGACCATTACCGCCCGGTTACCGCATGAGACATTACCTTTAGGTCAATGGCTGGTGGTAAGGACTCAGACCTAAAATGGATGCGTGGCAATTTTCATTTTGCCACACATCCATTTTCGGCAAAAATAAAAAAAGGCATTTTTTGCAGGTGCGCTGAAAAATTATTTTGCGTGCACCCAAAACATGCGTCTACACTACTGCAGGCCATTTTTCAGTGCGCCTTAGTAAAAGGGCCCCTTTGAAAGCTTATTTATGGATATGTCTTTGGATAATTATTGTGTTGGTCCAATAAAAGGTATGACCTCCTACAGAGATCCCTAACAGAGAGAATCCAGTATGTTATGTTGGTATGTTCCATTTGAAAATGAGACTATTTTTGTCAGAAAAGTGTCAATGCCTCTGCCAACCTTGCTGCCTTGCATGAAATGAACCTGACACCTGTGTTCATCAGTAGAGCAAGAAATCCCATGTTAATCGCACACTGGCAGTACAAATTATGGTGAACAGCAGGCTTCCTTAGTGATGATACCAGCAGAGCTGCAAATTAGATACATCTACAGAACTTAATTAAGCACTGTTGTGTAGTAAGGAATATAAACAGCAAATGATTCTGTTGAGGAGGTATAAAAGAATGGACTTTTAGAGTCCATTGCAATGAAAACAAATCTGCAGGCTCTTCTTCCCATAAGAAAAATCTTCAAGATACTTGATGCAAACCCGTCACTACAGGGATCAGTTCAGCCATTTTGTATCTGGAAAGAAGGCTGAGCTAAATAGTTATTCAAGCAGGCCACCAAATGAAAATAATTGATTTTGAGATTGGTTCAAGGCTGCACACCTCTAGGAGGTACTTGTAAAGCAAGTGTTAGAGTGGAGCATTGAAAGGCAGGCCAAGAATTAGATTAGTTTAGTTAATTTTAAGTTTTGTCATTTGAAATTGGTTGAGGACAAAACAGAGCAGATTACAACAAGTACAATTCATAAAAATAGGAAACAGTAGAAAAGAAATATTGCAACCAAAAAACTGACTGGCTGGGAGACCGGGTTTGGGAACCACTGGCCTAGTGCATATATGTGTTTCACTGCCGATTCTTGGCATCAATGGTGCATGCAAATAGCGCATAATTCTAGACACCCATGTGCAGAATTGCCTGCATTGTGGAAACCAGCAGGTAACTATCAGTCAATTCTATCAACCTCTTTTTTCTGATCCAGTGATGAGCATTTAACTTTCTACTTAAGTAGAGAGGTGTGGTAGCCGTGTTAGTCCACTCTTAAAGGTTATCAATAGAAATCAAACAAAATAAAACATGGAAAAGAAAATAAGATGATACCTTTTTTATTGGACATAACTTAATACATTTCTTGATTAGCTTTCAAAGGTTGCCCTTCTTCGTCAGATTGGAAATAAGCAAATGTGGTAGCAGATAGTATATATAAGAGAAACATCAAAGCATTACTTTGACAGTCTGACAGAGTGGGAGGGTGGGGGTATGCATGGGGACATCAAAGCATTTCATTGATATTCTAACAGGATGGGTGTTGGTAGGTGAGAGGAGCGTAAGACCTTTGAATTAAGAATGATTGAATATTTTGACACCCAACAAACAGGACTTAATAAGGATCTGGGTTTTCTAACCCATTATAAACCATAAAGCTGTATTTCTCTGTTTATTTCTCTGTTTATTACCCTCCTCTCACCTACCAACACCCATCCTGTTAGAATATCAATGAAATGCTTTGATGTCCCCATGCATACCCCCACCCTCCCACTCTGTCAGACTGTCAAAGTAATGCTTTGATGTTTCTCTTATATATACTATCTGCTACCACATTTGCTTATTTCCGATCTGACGAAGAAGGGCAACCTTCAAAAGCTAATCAAGAAATGTATTGTTATGTCCAATAAAAAAGGTATCATCTTATTTTCTTTTCCATGTCTTATTTTGTTTGATTTCTATTGATAACTTTCTACTAGAATCATATTATTGCAAGCATTGACTGATCGCCTGATATCACAAAAGGAATTTGAGTTCCTATCTGAACATTTTGTCCCTAAAATTCATGTCTTTCGACTCTCCACTTAAATGTTCAATAGTTGTGGGTATACCGTAGGTTCTTCAGTCAAACCATAATCCATTTGTGTGGATAATTTCTTAGATCCATAGTGCCTCAGATTAAATTTTATATACATGATTCTTCAGAAATGTCAAATTTTTAAAAATGTTTTGTGAGATGGAGTATTTATTCTTTCCAACCCAACAGAAGTTGGAAAGAACTATACTAAAGGGGATGAGAAATATCTGTCTTCTAGGGGCAAAATAAGTCTCAGAAAATGTAACAGAATGGGATGAAACTTGGAACATGGAAAACAAGTGTTAAAAAGACATACCAGGTTAGAAAATAGGCCAGATTGGACCGGAGGTTCCAGAGAAATAAGCCCTCCCAAAAATTGCCCAATGCATTTCTATGGGAGAAGAAATTTTAGTTTCAAAACCACAGATACTTATGTACAGTGACACATAGCAGTTAGAGAACTTCTCCTTTCACGTTGCCTCTCCCTAATCTCTAGCCCCCTCCCAACCCCTCCTCCCAAATTGCTCCATCCTCAAAAACCTATCCCCTCTGTAACTGGCCATCCTCCGGATTCTATATAACGTGCCTAGTGTTCAGTGCCAAAATCCAAGTGGATTCTATAAGAGCATGCATAACTTAGTTGGCTTAACAAGCCAATCAGTATTGTTAACAACGCTTAACAAGCAATAATGAGCAGGGCCGCCGAGAGGGAGGGACAGGGGAGACAAAATTCCCCGGGCCGGGGCTCCGGGGAGGGGGGGCCCGGCGCCACAGTCCGGCCGGCCGGCCCGCCCTCCGTCACTCCCGGAACTGACCTTAAGCGCCTCCCTCACCTTCGCAGCAAGTAGCGGCAAACTACTCCTTCCTTCAGTGTCCCGCCCTCGCCTGACGTAACGTCCGCGAGGGCGGGACATGGAAGGAAGGAGAGGTCTGCCGGTGCTTGCTGCGAAGGTGAGGGGGGCACTTAAGGTTAGTACAGAGGGCCCAGGGGTGGAGAGAGGGCCAGGCCTGGTGGCGGGTGGGGGGGGGCCCGGGGGCAGCCTTGTCCCGGGCCTGGCCCAGTCTCTCGGCAGCCCTGATAATGAGCACTAATTGACAATAATTAGTTTTCACTCACAAATCACTAAGCATATTCTATAATGCAGAGCGCCTAAATTTTAATGCGTGCAGGCAAAAGGGGTGTGGTTATGGGTGGGGAAATGGGCATTTCATGGGCATTCTAAAATTTACGTACATAGTTATAGAATATAGCTCAGTGAGCCTAAATCTATACGCCGGAATTTATGCCATGTTTTCATTGGTGTAATCGGACACACTAGTTTTAGGCACTGGCATATCAACTAAGCATACTTTATATTCCACACCTAAATCTAGGTGCCGCTTACAGAATACTCTTAGACGTAAATATTTTTCATGCAGATTTTTTAGATGCCATATATAGAATCTGCCCCTATATGCCTACCAAAATCCTCTATAAAATATGCTTTACATAAGCACCCTGTAGAACTGCCTGCTAATTACACACTCTAGATTCTTCCATATTGATATTTATTTTAGTCAAAAAGATATGCAGTCTGCTTATTCAATGTCGTGCAGTCCTAAAATGTGTACAATAAAACACACATAAAACAAATTATAACACAAAGTAATAAATAAAAAAAAATCTCATATATAAAAATATTTTGAAAAATATCTAAAAGAGAAAAGAAAAAAAATCCCAACCTACCACGATCAGGAGGCACCAAATTACTGCACAAACAGAACTGCCTTCAGTTTCCTTCAAAAAAATGGCATAGTCAGGCTCTGTTCGTAAATTAGGTGGAAGCGTGTTCCAACATAAAGGTTTTTTGACAGAAAGCAGAAGCATATATCTTAACTAGTCTAGCTGACCTTACTGAAGGAACAACCAGCTTGTTTGTCCCAGCTGACCAAAAAGCATGTGTTGTTTCAAAATGAATAAGCAACTCATTTAAAAAAAGATTGACCTTCCACCAAAAGGACACAGAACACCAGAGAACATATTTTAAACTGAATGTGTTGACTAACTGGAAACCAATGAAAAGCCCTAAGTTAAAATGTAATGTGTTCTTGAAACTCACAGCCAGTCAGAAGATGGGCAGCCGAAAATTTGAATTATCTGTATGGTTTATGGTTTATATTTCTTTTAATATACCATCCTTCCTTGTGATATAACAAAGTGGTGTACAATAATGCAAAAACAGGAATTGGAGAAGAGCACCATTTTCTATAGAACAGAGGAATCAGAATAGAAAAGAGAAATATAATCGCACAGAAAATTTATTATAGAACAAGTAAACATGCATTCATACAATCACACAGAAGTGAGAATCTAATACCTTCTAGGTTCCTCTAGGACTCCCAGTTGATTCCCAAAGGCTTCCTTAAATATATGGGCCTTTAGAGTGTTTTTGAATTTTAAGATGGAGTTTAGATGACGGTACACTGCAAAGTGCAGGAACCGAGTAGTATTATTTTATTTATTTCATTTATAACTTGCCTATTAACTAGACGAGGAACAGAGTGCCTCGTGGAGTCTAGTCCAGCTTGATAAAGTGAAGGGATGTGCATATGGAACAGTAAGAGTGGCAAGACAGGAAGGGGTGCCTGTACGTAGTGCCTTAGGCATCAAAACAAGGATCTTGTAGCGAATACAGTAATCAATGAGTAATCAATCGTAACGAATGAGTAATGGGGTAACATGATCGAACTTTGAAGCATGAGAAATGATCCATAGTGCTGTGTTTTGGGAAGACTAAATGTGCTTTAGAAGGAATCTGTAATAACTTCAAAGCAAATGAGGGCAAATCCAAATAAAAGGGAAAGGGGAATGGGATTTGATATACCGCCTTTCTTTGGTTTTTGCAACTACATTCATAGCAGTTTATATAATATATAAGGGTACTTATTTATACCTGGGGCAATGGAGGTTTAAGTGACTTGCCCAGAGTCACAAGGAGCTGCAGTGGGAATCAAACCCAGTTCCCCAGGATCAAAGACTGCTGCCATTCATCAACAAGGATTACACCACTTTCTGAAAATCATTTGGATGCAACAATAGAACAAATCTCATCCTGAAAGGTCAAGCCTGAATCAAACTTTATCCCCAAATTCTGTTCTACAGTTGAAAAAGGAAGAGACACAAGGTCATTGGTGATAAAATACTAGTCTAGAGGTGGAATATCTCTACTCATCCAAAGCATTTCTCCCCCCAATATTCGGCCTGTGATACTCAAAGATTGTAAAGACACTGAAGACCACAGGCTGAATCTGATCCAGATATTCAATGTTTGTCCTAATCCAGATGTTTGTTCTTTTGAAATTGATAGAGTGAAGTCTTTATATTGGTTAGACACTCAGTAGTTTGTGGCTGAATTATAAAAATATCGCAACTGTGAAAAATAGTATTAAAATTTTTTTAAAAAAATGAGAAAAAGAGAGTTCTAAGAAGTTTAGGGCCCCTTTTACTAAGCCGCATAGGCGCCTATGTACGCCCAATGCACGCCCAATGCACGCCAAATTGGAGTTACCACTCAGTTACCGCATGGCCCTTGTGGTAATTTCAATTTTGGCGTGTGTCCACTACATGCGTCTGAAAAATGTTTTTTATTTTCTGGCACGAGTAGCGGACACGTGCCAAGTGGCATCCGATGTGCGCAAGTCATTACTGCCCAAATTCTTTACCGCTAGATCTAAGGCTGGCGGTAAGGTCTCAGAAACAAAATGGGCGCGCGGCAATTTTGATTTTGCCGCACGTCCATTTTCGGCACAATTTAAAGAGGCCTTTTTTACAGGTGCACTGAAAAATGATTCTACGCGTGGCTAAAAACCCACGCCTACACTACCACAGGTCATTTTCAGTGTGCCTTTGTAAAAGGACCTCTTAATGATGTATAGAGCCAATTAAGTGAGCCGAATTGGTCAGCGTTTCTCACTGAAATTAAGCTTGGCTGGAATCATACAGCCCATAATGAATCTTCCCTTACTTTCTTTACAAGCATATACTTATTTTCAACATCTAAATTGGATTACTTTTCAAAATTTATTGTTTTACCCTGGAGTGTCTACTAAGGCAAGTGGGATTTTTTCCCCCATTTATCTCTCCCTTGGGGTTCTATATATATCTAATCCACAAACTGGCATTGAACATCCAGGTCTTCAGCAGCTGCTAGAAGTTACCCTGATGCCAGCTGATATTCAGACTGGGGCCCAGATAACTGCTTGGATAATGTTAGGACACCGTCTTTGCTGTCCTGACTTTATCCAGCCACTTAACCTAGGGACACTTTTACTAAGCCAAGTAAGGGCCTACCTGTGCCCAAACTACGCTAATTCCAAGTTACTGCCTGGCTACCGCGTGTGCCAGGCGGTAATTTCATTTTTGGCACGCATCCACTATGCACACCAGAAAATTATTTTTATTTTCTGGTGTGTGGCACTACCAGATGGTAAAAGGCATTTGATGCTCATAGACCCTTCCTGCCTGTTTAACGCATGAGACCTTACTGCTAAGTCAATGGCTGACGGTAAGGTCTCAGACACAAAATGGAATGAGCGTCAATTTTCATTTTGCCACACGTCCATTTTCAGTCAAAAATGTTTCAAAAAGGCATTTTTACAGGTGCGCTGAAAACACATGCTTATGCCATTTTTCAGTGCACCTTAGTAAAAGGACCCCCTGGTTAGCAAACTCAATAGTGCCTCTAACCCAACACTGCCCTGACTCTGCTACCAGGCTACTCTGGCACTAATGGGAGAGAACCACAGCAGTTTGTGCTGATATTCAGCTGCACTAACCGGTAAGTGCCACTAAATATGAATATTAGCAGCAGAGTCAGCCATGGAGATTTAGAAAGCAATTCATTGTTAGGGCCTTCGAGCCTTAACATGCATTAAGGGAATTAACGCACACTAAATGCTAAGAAACTCATAGGTATAAAATGGCCTTCTTAGCATTTAGTGTCTGTTAATTCCCTTAACATACGTTAAGGCCCTACTGCCCGTGTGAAGGCCCTAGCCCTGCTTGATGAATTCCCCCTCTCCTCCCCCGCATTACCAAAAGCCTTGAAAACTACGTACGACCACCTAAACTTCCGGAAAAAAACTAAAAACTAACCAGTTTAAAAAGGCATACCCTACCAATCCAACATAAATGCTTGATCTCTGCAACACAACAAAACTAAAGTACGTAATGGACATAACACATCTCTTCTGTTGTACAATTCCCTAATGTGGCTGTGCCACATAAACTTTACCTTACCACAATATCACTTTGTAATTAGATTGTAAGCTCTGTCGAACAGGGACTGTCTCTTCATGTTCAAGAGTACAGCGCTGCGTACGTTTAGTAGCGCTTTAGAAATGATAAGTAGTAATAGTAGTAGTATTTGTTTACACTAGTCTATAATGCCTCTCCGGTACTATGTAAGCCACATTGAGCCTACAAATAGGTGGGAAAATGTGGGATACAAATTTAACAAATAAATAAATAAATAAATAAATAAATAAATAATCAGGTAAGAGTCTTCTTATCTAGTTAATCCCTTTTCAAATATTGACCCCTTTATTGTTAAAACATTCAGCATCATCCTATTTTCATTCAACCATGACTTAACAACAGTCATGCAACTCCTTTACTGCAAGGAAGCCTTGAATATCATCCAGATAATATCCAGAACAAGAAATTGCATGTTCTAAGCAACTGTGCTACATGCTGAAAGTAAATGCAAAACAGGGTCACAGAAAGAACTAAATTGTGACCATCTCTAGGAAAAAGTGACTTAAAGTCACCAGAAACAAAAAAAAAAAAAAAATGAGGTTTTAAGAAATTCTGTTGAAGCA